>NC_069501.1:421329204-422079204 GCF_027579735.1 Bombina bombina
TTAGGGAACTATAAAGAATGTTTCTGCTTTCAAATGTGAAACTTCTTACAGTTATTATTATTATTAATAATTATTGCTGTAAAAGTTATGATATTATTAGTCAGTGTGATTTAAAGGGACGTAATACCCATATGCTAAATCACTTGAAAGTGATACAAAGTTTAAAAAGCTAAAGAGCAAATATCACCTGAACATCTCTATGTAAAAAGGGTATTTTACCTCAATTTTTTCACGTCACAATAGTAACTGCTCTTCTTCAGCTACTGTCAGCTGCATATTTGCAAAACCAAAACAGCCAATCAACTTCATGAGTGCTGATGTCACACTTTGCTTTACTGTGATCACATGAGATTTCACTTAAATCTTGTGAGATTTCATAATAAACTTCCTTACACTGAGGAGGGAAATAACTTGACTGTGCACATGTAAGATGCAAACACCATGATCCAGATTGGCTGTTTAAAAAGCCCTTTTACAATGGGATGTGGCTACTGCAGAAATTTTAAATGTAAAATATCTTCCTTTTTTACATAGAGATTTTCAGGTTATATTTTTTCAGCTTTTCACAGCTATGCTGCATCACTTACAAGTGCTTTACTATTTGGGTATTAAGTTCCTTTAAATATTAATCTGCTATACTTCACAATGTCACAACAGCAGAGACATAACAGCTTTTTGTAATTAATGTTATGGTAGGTTGTTTTGCACATATCTGAGCTTGTCCAGTTTGCTATATTATCCTATGTCCAAAATATATTTACAAATGTGGTACAACTGTAGATAAAAATGAAATTGTTTACTTTGCTGCAATGTGTCAGCTAGCCCAGTGAGGAAAGATCTCTAAATAACAAACACTTTTATTTCCAGGCTTGGTTTTACTGTTACATATGGTTTGATCTAGTCACTGCCACTCTCAAATGTCTTGATAATGGTTTTTATTTCTGTCTCCTGACAGACAACAGAATGGCACACGAAGCAGATGGTTTATCTGCCAAATATATCCTCTGACAATTACAGACGGAGTATAAGATGTGCCTTGAAGACTATACTAATTAATATGAGATGGATGAGTTTACTCTTGAAGTGTTGCCGTCACAACAGCATGCAACATTACACCACAGCTGGAATTTCAGAAGTTTTGAAATGATACAAATGTTGTATACCTGAAACATTCTAGCTGACTCCTTGAGTGGCAGTGTTAAATTAAAATATTGTACATTTGCACACATTAGCCTTAAAGGGACACTGTAGTCAGAGTACAATATTTAAAAAAAGAATTACTTAACTAGAATTGTTGCAGCTAAAATTGTTAAAGTGTGAACTTGCCTGTGTTGTCATTTTCTGTTGTAAGCTGTAAAACACTATAGTATGTTTCCTTCCTCACACAGCTCACTTTTTTTCTACACGCCCTAAGCAGCTGTATTTCATGTGTAGAGTCAACTACTCAGCTTAGGGTTGCCACCCAGGCAGTATATTGCTGACATGGAAGGTATTTTTAAGGTTCATACAGCGAGCCCATTAGTCACCTAGGCATAAATTTACACAGTATGTGCATCCAAACGATAAAAAAAACGATAAAAAAACATTAATTTATACATTATTTTTAGCATTCATCATATGTGATATGAATATACAATCAGATGGTCCTTAAAGTGTTTAGACATTAAATATCACATATCTTGTCTCTTAATCCACTTATGCCTGTATGCAGTGAAAACTCCATGTGCTAAGGGAAAGCTGTGGGAACACATAAACTACTTGGCATAATCATAAAACAGTTATAGGTTATTCATTGTTTACTCACTCTAATCTAACTTATGACTAATACTGGTGCCCTCACCAGCTTTACAAATTACAGAGCATAAAGGGGACATTCAATTCAGAATGCCTGCAAAAGAAGATGGAATGCTTTAATGGAATGCAGAATATAGACCCTTCTACATACTGTATCATGATTGGTTAATATGGGCAGGAACTCATTTTTATATGTCTCTAATTGGCCACAGCAAAGAAAATAAGTGAAACCATATTTGAGAATATGTTCAAGGGGGTGTCCCTGGACTGTAAACCAATGAATGTTTTGCTAACAAACTGGCATTTTTGCAATGGAGTGGTTAATTTATGTTGCATAAATAAGTAAATCATTTTAATGTCCCTGAAAGGTAAGATGTAAATTCTAACTGTTAGAAATATGGTTAGTTAAAGTGGCATTCTATTGCATTCTCTGATGGAGCTCTTTAGTCTCAGCATAGTTTTTTTTAGGTGACTTTGCAGTGCAAATTATTTTCAAAAGGGTTGCTTAGAATTGTTTAATAATTGAAAATGCCTCTGCAAGGATGCACAAGGTGAAGATCCAAAGACCCTCTGATGGGCATATAAAGTATACATTGTGCATTGTGCATTGTGAGTAGTATGTTGGATATGTGGTTACTGAAATCAGCATTGTGGATATGTAAAATGCAAAATGCAATCTAAGTGTAAAAGATACACATACATTTACAAAGTATGAGCCTAATTTATTAAAGTTACACAGAAACTGTGAAGACAAACTCAGAATTTTTGAAATCCCAATCTTATATACACTGCTGTATACAGATTAAAATACAAAATAGAAAGTGCAAATTTTAAATGTAATAAAAGTTAATCTGAAATGTAAAGTGATATAAAATAGAAAGCATAAAATTGTAAATACAGCAGAACTGTCATGTCATGCAGTGCACTATATTGCACTGGGCGTGTCTCTCCTTCACATACAGAAATGCAGGGAATCTGCCTTTTGAAAATTTCCCTAGAGATCTTGCAGTGCTGGAGGATCATTTTAGAATATCTCACCTTAGCAGAGAGATTTTGAATATCAGGGCCTCAGAGAAAACAATAAAAAATGAACATTTTAGTACCTCTCTGTCACAGACACCACCTGGGCCCTAATCTTACATGTTAAGTTAATATCAATTATATAGTTAAAAATAGAGTTTTATGTGTCATAAAAAGTATATATTTTACCACATTTATCAATTTGGATAATTTTCCTTAAAGGGAAACGTCAAAAAAAATAAACTTTTATGATTCAGATAGAGTATGCAGTTTTAAGAGATTTTCCTATTTGCTTCCATCATCATATTGCACAGTCTTTTCATATGCACACTTTCTGAGGCACCAGCTAATACTAAGCATGAGCAAAAGGTCAAAATGTATAAGTAAATGAGTCTGATGGTTATTATTTGATACAAGAAATTATGAAATTTGTTAAAAAAAAAATATACTGCTCTTTGAAAGTCATAGTAAATATTATTGCATTGTATTTTTATTATACAACTGTTGATTATGCAGCTCTATTGTATTTCTTTAAGGATAATTTTGTGTGTTTATAAACAAAATTTTTGCACATTTACATGAATTTTTACTTACTTTGCATAGAATAAACGTATATTATAACAGCTTGTGCTTTGTGCTGACAGATTTGAAAAAAAAATGTGTCAAATTGGTTATTTTTATTTCAATATTAATTAATTATTTCCTTATCTATTTGGCTTGTGTGGATCAGCCAGTGTCACTTTTTTCTACATCACTCGAATACCATAAATCACAAGCAAGGTCTAAAATCATTAATAGAGGCCAAAATGTATTAATAAAATGTTTCATTGAAGCTTTTCAGTTGCTAGTGACATTGTACCATTTCCATCCTACAACTGTAACCTTTAAGGCATCTGAAGAAAGACGCACATGTAGCCATGCACATCTTTCAAAGTTTCATGAAGTCATCTTTCAATGTCCCTTTGACACTATATAAAATAAATACATAATGCGCCATGTAACTTGTGTGCCCTTGTTACCATGGTAATAATAGGTTAAAAAGCTGAAAGGCAGGATTGGATCTAGGTTGATTATTAAAATGTTAAATGTAAGTGGTTTTTTATTCATTATATTAACACAACATAAAAATCACATATATTTAATTGTGGGGCTGTGGAAGTTACAAAATCAATTTAGATTACTGATCTAAAAATACTAATAGTCACATCATAGGATCTGTTATACATCTTGAATCTCAATAAACTTTATTAATATTTAGATTTATCATCATCAAATCAAGCTCTTTGAGGTATAGACTATGGAGTGCTTACTGTGGGTTATACATCTATACAAAAGGCTACATTAGGAATTGCACATTAGCAACGTATTACTTGTACGTTTGCTCAAGCGCAATGAAATTTAACGCATCCGGATAGCGTGACTTCAGAGCTCTGGTTAATTGTTATGCTCGCCTAAAAAGTTGCACAAAAATCATTGCAAATAAATTTAAAAGTACAGTTACACTCATAATAACACTATCTAATAAAAATTATTTTTAAAAAATTACACAAAAAAATTAGAAGGGCTCAAAGATATGAGGTCTCAGGTATTAGAAAAAAAAGTACTGCAAAGGACATTAACATAAAGATACATACATATACAGTACATGTCTAAGAAAGTGCTGTACAACCATCAATGCAAACTAACCCTGCACTAACTAACCCCTAAATTGCCAACAGCCAATTGCAAAAACCCCTACACTACTTAATCCCTATACTGCTAATACCCCCTAACCTATTAACCCCTATACTGCCACAACCCTTTAATGCAAACTACCCCTAAACTACTTAATTACCTAACACCTAATCCCCCACCCACCACTAAGATAAAACCTACTAAGTTACAAAAAATAACAAACACAAAATTTACAAAATGTAACAAAACCTAACATTACATAAAACAAAGCAACACAACCAAACATAAAAAAAAACTATACTATATTATGCCTATACTAAGACTAAGGCCTATTTAAAAAATAAAAAACTGGGGGGGCGGAGCCAGCTGGGTAGGTGAGCGGTCGCACATTCTGTGAGCTCCGACCAAAACTTCATCTAACACCGCTCACCTCCCATAGAAAAACTGCCCACGTCTCTCAAGTTTGCTTGTTATCCCCAACCTAGACATCTGATCCCCAAAGAGACGGAGAGCTACGCGATTATGAGTAGTTTGAAGTCTGTGATGACTGAGCGGCTACTAGGAGATATCGGCGGCCATCTTGGTTATACCGTCTCTCACTCCTTCATTTTTAACAAGGGCTAAAACACAGGCCCAAATGCCCTGAACCGGCATAGCAACAGACCACCTGTATGGGACTTAACACACCACAATAACCCTTCCTTAAGTGTGGGGATTGTACACGGCAGAAAACTGAGCTGGCTTCCTAGTCGGCCTCTGTATAGCGCAGTGCAGACTCGTGAGAGGGATAGTGTATTGTATCCAGGCAGCATGGAAACCACCACATCTTGGGAGTCGACTATACTACAGCTAACTATGCATCAATTCCTACTACTAATAGATGATCTCAGGTCTGTACTGCATTTACCCCAGACGCCTACTACATCTACCTATGAGGTAACTTTAGACCGGTCCCCCACACCGAACGCTGCATACCATTATCGAGCCGGGCCACCAGAGGCAGATGACTATTCAACCCGACAAGTACACACCTCTCCCTCTGTCACACCGCAATGCCCAGATGTCGGACTGGAGGCCTATACTTCCGAGCATCCACACGGACTGAGGGGGTCAGGCCCAGCAGAAATGGACAGTGCTCTACCTCTTTTACCTCTGATCTCCCCTGATTGCGGTGCGGTGTCACTCTACCTTAACAGTCCTATGGAGTCGGGACAGGTTCTAAGTAAAGGCGCCCAGCACTCTATTGATATGCTTGCACAACAGGCAGAAGCGGGTATCACCCGCTTTAGGAGCGGGAGTGAAGATGTTTTGGGCTTGTCGGGTATGTTTGGTTTAAGGCAAGCAGGCTGGATAGCTGAGGAACACCTTCGGGCGCGCAGGCAAGTTTGTTCAGCCCTATACTGCGGTCCTGTGTATTCTATGCCCCTTATCACTGCCTTGAGGACCGGAGTGGGCTAGTCGTCATCATATACATATGCATTGGAACGTATGCAGCCACACAAATTCCTCTTTTCCTAATGCTGGACTCTTAAACAAATGTATGCAATCTAGCAGCATTGGTTTGGACTTTAGTGTTACCCTTATAACTAGGCTGTTATACGTTGTTATTATTATACATTGCCTGTATCCTTTGCCAGACTGCTCCACAACTACAGGCTGCCCTTAGATCTAAAACAGCTCTCCTTTTGAAATCAGTATTAAAACCTTGACTCTAGTTTTTGAGTTGGTCAAACACTCTTTGTCATTTGCTGAAATTTTATCTATAGCGACTTCTCTACATACTTGTTGTACATAGTTTATATTGGTTAGGTTAACCAGATTATGTTCTGTTTCCAGCCCAATCTTGCTTATATAATATATTATATATAGACATACATTTAACATTAAGAAACTACGGTTTAATTTTTATTTGCTAGTCTACAATGTTATTCTTGGTGAGCTAACCCTGAGGCAATACCTTAACTATATTATAATCAGATATCTGCGAGTCACGCTAATATGTCCAGGGGAGTCTTACTAATTAGTTGATACTAGCCTTAATTGAACAGTACTGTCTGAAGTTTTTAGTTTTCCCTATGGTTTCAATTCCCTACGCAGTCTTGCTGTCTGTATATCTCAAACACTCCCAAAATTACTAGGCCTAGTTAAAGACACACTCTGCATTACTACTTTATTTTCCATACTTGATACTTTACCATTTTTCCCTAGCAATCTATAAATGACAAGTCTTTGTTTCTTGCTTATTGGGCATAACGGCCAGCAGCCTATAAATCTCCTTAGATGGGGATCAGTTAAACAAAAGGAAATTTCTCACAGCTAGAGTCCTATAGCCTAGTAAACAAGGAGGTATGTCTCATCTCAGTTTATCTGGAAGGTAGCATTTCAAGTAAAGTTTGCCATGTATATACAATATTATCTATTACCTTGCTGCGGGGCATTGGGCCCGTGCCCACGTGGTAAGGTTACCTTGCATTAGACAAATACTTGGCTTTATTATTTAACATATTTTGGAACCTAGGGGCTACATCTATCACTTCACTTGAGAGGGCTGGACCCACTCCCCTATTTCCATACTTGGTTTCTATATAAGCCAGGTTTCAGTACATGATTTAGAATTTAAGGCTCTCCCAGGCTAGATCGAACAACAATCCAGTACCTAACCAATCTCCCTATACTCCCCCTTTAGTGCCCCATATATGTATGAATGTATCGCTGAAGCTCGCTTTACTTTTGAAACAAGACTGTCTTCTACTGACTGCACTACACTCTCTTTGGCATACGTTTTATATAGCTGTGGTGCCTTGTCTTACTGAGGTATGTTATAGACTCACTATATTCAAGTCACCACCTCCTCCCCCCCCACATAATATATCCTCTTGCACAGTACCTGTTTGTGTGACTTTACAAGATCAGAGCCTGTTTTTATTACTGTATTGAACTTACCACCTCCCCCCCCCCCCCCCACCATGCCACATCAGAATATACCTCCTAGGTTAGGAGGGTTACCTATGCGGCTTCTCTAGCCTATGCCGCACTCTCACCACTTTCCTATAGCAATCCTTGCAGTACATAAAGAATGCTGACTTTATTATCTCTTTCTCGCATAGCTTGGCAAAATTTGACTATTCCTTATTATGATTATTTTGATGCCTATTGTTTTACAGGAAGTTATCCAGCTGCATTATTGTGTACAATATTTGATAAGTTTTTACACTACTACTGCTTAGATAAGAATTCCTCCTCTATAGTGTTCACATCTTTCTAGGGCACATGAGTGGCCCCTTGGGTAATTGGAGGATATAATGTCAACTTTTGAAAAATGAGGTTTTTACTTTAATACATATAGTAACACTAATGCTGTTCCAATGTTCTTTGCTTTTATTGTTAAGATATTATTGCAATGTAACAGTTCGCAAAAAGTTACCTCTCGCATTATATGTACATGATTATATTATTTGATAACCTCAATAAAAATTAAAAAAAAAAAAAAAAAATCAAAAACCCCTAAACTAACGATAAAAGTTACTATGACAATAGGCCTTAGAAGGCCTTTTTTTGTAAGATATTGCCCTAAAGTGACACAGCTCTTTTTAAAATAAATACTGCAACCCCATTTTACAATAAAAGTTTGTACTTACCAACTTGACTCCAGCGGTGCTCCTCTTCTTTCTTCATGGTGGCGGTCCTCCCGGCCAGTCCTCTTCAGCTTTATGGATGCAGTCCTCTTTTTCTATCTTCTGTCTTCCATTTTCAGTCTTCCATCTTCTTCCTTTTTCTTCCATCTTCTATCCGATACTTCTTTTCTTCTTTCCTTTATGCAGAGATCCTCTTCATGCATTCACCACTGCACACTGAAGCTTGAATGTATGGTTCCTTCTTATATATGTGTACGCTTGCATCTCTATTGTCTGATAACAAGAAAAGATGGATCCGATGGAAGATGGAAGAAGAAGGAAGCCTGAAAATGGAAGACAAAAGATGGAAGAAGAGGACCGCCACCATGAAGATGAAGAGGACCGCCAGAGAGGAATGCTGGCATAAGAAAGAAGAGGAGGAACCTCAAAGTCAAGATGTTGAGTACAAACTTTGGGGTTTAGCTTTAGGATTTTTTTTGTGTGTGTGTGTGTGGGGGGGGTGGCTTTATTAATTTTAGGATTAGAGTTTTTTCTCTTTAGGTTTTTTTTGTTTAAGATTTTTTTCCTAAAAGAGCTGTGTCACTTTAGGGCAATGCCCTACCAACTTTAGGGCAATCTTTTTTTAGATTAGGGATTTTTGGGGTAACAAAAGAGCTGTGGGCACTGCCCTACCAGATTACTTTTAAAGGGCAATGCTCAACCAAATATTTTTTAGGATAGTTTTTTTTTAATATTTTTTTATTTTTGTAAATTTAGTGTTTGTTATTTTTTTTGCAAATTTAGTGTTTGTTATTTTTTTCTAACTTAGTGGGTTTTAACTTAGATATGGGGGGGGTTGAGTGTTAGGTAGTTAATAGGTTAGGGGGGTTATTGTTTTGAGGTTTGTGGCAGTGTAGGGCTTAGTAGTTTAGAGGGTGGTTAGGTCTTTAGATTATGGCCGATTAGGGGTTAATAGGGTTGGTCACGCTGGGGGTATAGGTATAGATATATATTTCACCTAAAAACCATCATATATAAATATTTATTTATGAATAAATAGAACATATTCTTCTATGCAAAGAACATTGGAGGGTGAAATATTAATATTTTATGTTGAGTTAGCGCACTTGAAAAAATGTGATCGAGTTTTCGCGCTTGAGAGTTTTTTACTCTTTGCAGTCCTTTTAAATCTATGGGGGAATATATTAGCGCGGTTGTGATATTTGAGGTTCGTCTTTTTTGGCGCGTCAGGTTAGCGCTTTTTTCGAAAACTTTTTACTTTCAACTTGTAATATGCATGCTACCCAACTGTATATATATAAACATATATTTTAAGTCTCTTAAAAAATAGCATCAGCTACCTCAATTATTTTACAATAAGAATACTGAATGAAATAAGAAATATTACTTTATTAGATTCTATAATAAATTATTAAAAATTTTTTTACAATTTTAGATTACATACATTGTTATTGATATTTAAATACCTTTATGTAAGTTAACATTAATAAATAAAGTTAACTTTAATTATTTAGATGTCTGGATTAGACTTTAAAAATGTCACAGCTGTCAATTAAAAAAAATGCAATAAATAAAGGAGCACAGCAGACATAAAGAAAAGATATTATAAAAAAACAAGGTTTTGTCAAAATGTTTTTTTTATTTTTTTTGAGGGGGGAGGATTTAAGAATACCAATACAGAAGCAATATAAACTTAGAAAAAGTAAAACAGTGGTGTATAATTGATTCAGTTTTGATGTTCAATGTGTTTGGAAACAGTTTTTTTAATGAATTAAAATTAAATTATAAAGTTTTAGTTTCAGATAATTTTAAATAAATTCATAGTTTATTGTCATCTTCAATACACATAAATATAATTATACATTAGCATATTTTTTGTTTTAGTCATTTAAAAATATTATTTTTTCATTGTTCTTCCTGTAAATATCTACATTTTGAAATGTATCACATTTTCTTTCTTTTTTTTTTAATGGAAAAATGCATATTTTTTCTTTTTTTTGTTTCAGAATAAACCAACATTTTTCAGATTGCAGAGAAGTGAGTCTAAATTGTTGTGCTGTGCTAAATTTGCATGTATATATAAAGTTCCCTTTAAACAAACGTGGTTGAGTTTTTTGAGGGTTATGTCCTTCACTACCAATAAAGCTGTAGTTGTCATTATTAGCAACTAGATGTTAAAGGGACAGTCTAGTCAGAATTAAACTTTCATGAATCAGATAGGGCTTGCAATTGTAAACAACTTTCAAATTTACTTTTATCATCAATTTTGCTTTGTTCTTTAGGTATTCTTAGTTGAAAGCTTCCCCTATGTAGACTCATATGCTAATTTCTAAGCCTTGAAGGCCGCCTCTTATCTGAATGCATTTGACAGTTTTTTTTACTGCTAAAGGGCCTTAGATGTGAGCCATATAAATAACATTGTGCTCACACCCGTGGAGTTATTTAAGAGTAAGCACATTTAGTGCCTGAAATGCAAGTCTGTCAAAAGATCTGAGATAAGGAGGCAGTCTGCAGGAGCTTAGATACAAGGTAATCACAGAGGTAAAAAGTATATTACTATAACAGTGTTGGTTATGTAAATCTGGGGAATGGAATAAACAAGAGATTATCTACCTTTTTAAAAAATTAGAATTCTGGAGTAGACTGTCCCTTTAAAAGGAGGTTGACAAGTGATACTGCTGTAGTAGTTTAATGTAAATTTAGGTGGATTTTACTTTTCAGGCACATATGTTAACATGTGTAAATGCTGCTCGTTCATAATGGGGTCTAATCCAATCTATTAGATGGTTTATTAGAAGTATATGAGTTCTTGGGAGGTTGAATCCAATCCAACATTTTCAAAAAACACTCTATAGCCCACTTATCTTGAGATTTTCAAACGCATATTTATCACAACTCCCCATAAAATTTGCACATGGAAAATTAAACAACCCCCAACAATTCCAGAGGATTTCCAGGGATAGGTAGGTTAGGACTAGTAGACAGTGGTCAGAGTTTGGACATATCATGGGCAGAGCCATGTCAGTCCCATGGAAACCAGGACATTTGCTTTACCTAGGGGACGCTGCATGAAGTATTGTGGAGCCATCTCAATCTGTGATAGATCTGTAAGGTATGGCATTCAGCTCTTGTGTTCCAGTCCATTAGAAAATCTGTTTGTTTTTGTTGTCACTAAGAGTTTGTGAAAAGATTAGTGAAACGTCCCATAAAAACCTGCAATATGCCTCTTGTTATAGATTTTATTTTGCTTTATGGGTATTTAGCTTCATATTTTTTTATATTGTTTACTAATTCAACACACATTTTTTATTAATTCTAATTCAAATTGAAGCTGTCATACAATTTATTGCATAATAATTCTGATAAATTTGTGTAGAGGAAATTTATCACCAGCACATCTAATGCACATTTTTCAGACTTAAATGTGATTTGTTTGGTAGCATTGACTCAGTATACAAAATGGAGCCTCTTCTTCACACCAGCTGCACTGATATGATTTTGATCTTGCCTTAGTGCTCCCATGGGGCCATTTAGGGCTTCAAAAATATTGACAAACTACAGGGCCACTAAACTTCAATATAATCTTCCCCTTCACCAGGACCTTGAAATATGCGCTTTTTAGTCAAAATTATTGTATCATTTGTCCCTTATGCTTTAAAACTTTACCCACAGGGCAGAGCTAGCCACGGGAGAGAATGGATGCAGAGTTTCAGAGCTCTCTAGATACCGGAGCAAATAGACGTCAAAAGACCTATAATACCCTTTATAGAGCATGAACTGCATGTCTACATTACTTGCACCAGTGTCCAACAATTGTAAAAAGAAACCAGGTAAGGACACTAGAGCCAAGGAACCGCAAGAAGCATCCTAGTGGAGCCGCAGCAAATTCATCCTAGAAGAGCCGCAGCTTACCAGAACGAGATGGCATGCTGCAGCTGCGACCCGGGCTCATTGCTCTCCACCTGGATTAAATTGCAAAAGGGATCGGATGAAGCAATAAGAAATTGAGCTGCTCAAAAAACATGGATCAAGCCCATGAGTGCAGTTCCTGAAAGAGCGAGAACGGCCGCCATCTTTAATCAGATTCTCTCCAGCGCTGAGGTAAACTCCGCCATCATAACACTATAGATCGGCTGCGGTCTCCCTGAAGCAAGGGACATGCACAATTAGATGTCACAAAGCAATCCAGTATGGAGACACATATCGTCAGAGCGCTAGGCAGTTTGTTATCTACACTACACCGCCTTCAGCACTCCCTCATTCAGGAGATAAGGTCCGCCTTTAGAACGGCTCATTACGCTATAAACACAAAGGGGAAGGATAGAGATTACAGCTTACATAACCAGAATTGGCAATATGCAGCTGGTCGTGCAACAAGAGACGCTATTAGCAATGAGTTCAGTGAGATAAAAGAACAGTCTACAAGATATACCCCTCTGAGCTCCTGGCATGTTCACAAAGCTCTATCTGTGAAGGACTCACAGCCCCGAACCAAGCTCTCCTCTATAACTGGAAAAATCACAGGTCTCCCCTATGTATCTGTGAGCCTTGGATCTGACACAAAGGGCAGATGCTGGCACAAAAGCTCTGGAAGATATGTTAGAGAAGTTGTCCTCAGCAAGTACCTCATACAACAGTCAGGGTCATATGGTGTGAGGGCAGGAGTTGGATTGATATTTTGATATTTGTTTATTCTAAATGCTGGAGGTCAGAGTGACTACAAAAATGCTAGCAGTTGCTTATATCATTTTAGAACTTTGACTACTTCTTTGAAAACGATAACTGTCCCCAGGATGTTTTCAGTTTTTTCCTCTTTTTTAAAAAAATATGTTGCTCTATATGACGTTTTCTCCATACAGTCTACATTAATCCATATAGTATCATAATGCAAATTGACCTTCTAGGTGGCGGTGGCCCTAATCAGGTTAAGACCAGTGTCAACCATGTATCAGTGTAGTAGATAAAGTCCCTGTTACACTAGCTCTTAAGTGACCCTATGCTCATATTTTAGCAACTACCTTGACACATTACCTCCCACTTAGTAGTATGGGACTATAATAAAGTGTTTAAAAAAGCTATCTGCGGCCTAGGTGGCATACTACAGTGTTATATAAGCTTTGGTCTCACTCGGGAGGAGGTCCCCTACCTTTGAGTTTTAACAGACGAGGCACTCGTCATATTTAGTAGGGGTATCATACCAAGATACACTAAGGGTCAATCACGTGTTCTTTACACCTTACTTATGGTCTATTTTTAGCCTTTTCAGAAGGGGTTATTAGGCCCTAACATAAAAATCTTTACTTTACTTTTGTCATATAATCTAAACTTTATTAGACAAAGAGTTCAGGTTTTTTTTATACTATGCGTAACATGCTGTGTTTTATATTACTAATACGACCCAAAGAGCAGGGCCTATAACCTAGTTCTTAAACTGAAGTACACCAAGTCTCTCTTTTTGGTACGTGAATTAAGGCCCTGCATTGAAATCTTGCTATTCCCTGCTTTTCTGTCATTTTACACCAAGTCTCTCTTTTTGGTACGTGAATTAAGGCCCTACATTGAAATCTTGCAATTCCCTGCTTTTCTGTCATTTTACACCTAAGTCTCTCTTTTTGGTACGTGAATTAAGGCCCTGAATTGAAATCTTGCTATTCCCTGCTTTTCTGTCATTTTACACTCTCTCTGTGTATATATATATATATATATTGAGCAAATGAATTTAGGCTGTTAAAATTAAGTCCTGCATTTTTTGTAATGATTTTTCCCAATGTCTCAATTCTAATGTCTAGTTAATTGCCATGTGATGCTCAATCCTTATAAATACTTGCTATATCTCTAAAATGTATAGTTTTCTTATGTCACAGTTTTAACCCCCTCCAAATTTTATTGTCTGTTTACTTAACTCATCTCACCCTGACCAGACTCTAACATTCCAATTGGCCTTACCAACTGTCTTTGATTAGCAATTAAGTACATTTAGTGGACTCAGCTGACTGCCCTACCTGTATATATTTCAGACTAGTTTGGGGATGTGCACTGCACAGGGGGTGCACTGCTTACAGGGCTGTGTACTTTTTAACAATAGCATATGTTCACATTTTCCAAGTGAACATTTTATAAGTGAGGCAATAATTTTTAAGAATTATACAAGAATTGGACAAGGATTGGGCAAGGGGCAAGACACAAGGCAAATACTCTTGTAATACTATGTTTTATGTATCCCATTGTATCCTTTTGCAAGTGCTGATGTAACACTGTGTCTTATGTGTTTACTTGGTTCCCATTTTCATAATAATGCTCAATATCTTCATATTCCTTTTTGCTACCTCTTGTCTCTATAACAAACTACATTACTCACTTACTACTTCTCCCTCTCCACCTGCACTGTTCATTAGCCCATCTCTCTTATACTCACCTTACTTTTGTACGCATGAACTCTACCTATTCCTATATACTCTCTCTCCCCCTGCACTTCAGCCAAACAACAGTCTCATTACTGCAAATCTGCTTCTCATCTCATGTCACTCTCCCTCTTGCTCATACTAGCTGCTGGCGACATCTCCCCTAATCCTGGTCCCTCACAACCTCCTAACCTTTCACATCCTTGTGTGCCTTTCAATAGACTTCATAAACTAAACTCTGGTAACCTTAATCACATTCCTCTTACATCTAAAAACCCCTCCCCCTTCACTTGTGCACTCTGGAACTCTCGCTCTGTTTGCAACAAGCTTCTATCCATGATCTCTTTATCTCCCACTCTCTTAACCTTCTGACTCTTACAGAAACCTGGCTCTCTGCTTCAGACACAGCATCCACTGCTGCACTGTCACATGGGGGTCTCCATTTCAGCCACACTCCTAGATATGGCAATAGACAAGGAGGTGGTGTCGGTATTTTACTTTCCTCTCATTGCACCTTCCAACAAATACAGCCCTTCTCTTCACTCACATTTTCTTCATTTGAACCACACATGATTCGGTTATTCTCTCCCCTCTCTATATGTGTTGCAGTCATATACCGCCCCCCTGGCTCCCCAACTCAATTTTTAGATCACTTTGCTGCATGGCTTCCTTATTTCCTTTCCTCAGACACCCCTGCCCTCATTCTTGGTTACTTTAACATCCCTCTTGACAATCCCAATGCCTCCTCTGCAATACAACTTCTTCAACTGACTTCCTCTTTCGGCCTGTCACAATGGACTGAAACTCCCACTCACAAAGATGGTCATTCCCTTGATCTGATTTTCACCTATCGATACACTCTTTCAAATTTAACAAACTCCTCTTTTCCTCTCTCTGACCATCATCTCCTAACTTGCAACATCACTTCCCTACCTACAACTCCACCTTCCTCTACCCCTCACACCAAACTTCACAGAAGCACTAAGTCACTAGATCTGCATCAGCTTGCTAGCTCTCTCAAACCTCTCCTCTCATCCATCACCTCCTTTTCCTGCCCTGACCAATCTATCTGCCAATATAATTCTACCCTTACATCGGTCATTGACACTCTGGCCCCTCCAACCTTAGCTCAGAAACCACACTCTCATCCTCAGCCCTGGCATACTCCTCTGACAAGATACCTACGCAGATGCTCCCGTACTGCTGAGTGACATTGGAGGAAATCTCGGAGTTCAGCTGACTTTCTTCACTACAAGTTCATCCTAAACTCCTACTATCTGCCCTTAATCTTTATAAGCAACAATACTTTTCTAATCTCATCTCTACTCTATCCTCTAACCCTAAACGTCTGTTCAACATGTTCAACACTCTTCTCCGCCCACCCGCACCTCCTAACACAACCTCTATCTCAGCTCAAGATTTTGCAAGCCACTTCAACAACAAAATTGACTCCATCAGAAGTGAAATCAGCTCTCAACATACTTCCAATCTCCCACCCCCTCAAAAGCTCACGATCACCCAAAACCCAAATATCCAAAAATGCAGCTCTTTTGCCCCTGTTAATGAGGATGAAGTTTCTGCCCTTATACTGTCCTCCCACCTCACTACCTGTCCCCTTGACCCCATCACCTCACAGCTACTCCCCTCCCTCTCTTCTACCCTCACCCCCATACTCACACACATTTTCAACCTCTCCCTCAGCACTGGTATATTTCCCTCATCTCTAAAACATGCACTAGTCACACCTATCCTCAAAAAACCTTCCCTTGATCCAACCTCCCCTTCCAATTACTGCCCTATTTCCCTACTCCCTCTTGCCTCAAAGCTCTTTGAAAAGCTAGTTTACGCACGTCTATCCCATTTCCTTACACTAAACTCTCTTCTTGCAATCTGGATTTTGTTCCCATCACTCTACAGAGACAGCAATTGTCAAGGTTACCAATGTCCTACTTACAGCAAAATCCAAAGGCCACTTCTCTCTGCTTATCCTCCTTGACCTGTCTGCAGCCTTTGAAACTGTTGACCACCCGCTTCTGCTCCAAACCCTCCAATCCTTCGGCATCTGTGACACAGCTCTCTCGTGGTTCCCTTCCTATCTGACTAACTGTACATTTAGTGTAGCCTTCTCTGGAGCATCCTCTGCCCCGTTACCACTTTCTGTTGGGGTACCTCAAGGCTCTGTCCTTGGTCCCCTTCTCTTCTCAATCAACACGTCGTCACTAAGTTCCTTAATAAAGTCCCATGGGTTTCAATACCATTTGAATGCCGATGACACCCAAATCTACCTCTCTGCACCAGACCTACCTCCTTCCTTACTAACCCGTGTCACTAACTGTCTTTCTCACATCTCATCTTGGATGTCCTCTCACTACCTTAAAGGGACAGTAAACACCAGAATTTATGTTGTTTAAAAAGGTAGATAATCCCTTTATTACCCATTCCCCAATTTTGCATAACCAACACAGTTATAATAATATACTTTTTACCTCTGTGATTACCTTGTATCTATGCCTCTGCAAACTGCCCCCTTATTTCAGTTCTTTTGACAGACATGCATTTTTAGCCAATCAGTGCTTACTCTTAGGAGCTTCACGTGCCAGAGCTCAATTAGAGGCAGTCTTCAAGGTCTAAGAAATTAGCACATTATTTAGATTTCAACTAAGAATACCAAGAGAACAAAGCAAACTTGGTAATACAAGTAAATTGGAAAGTTGTTTAAAATGACATGCCCTATTTAAATCATTAAATATTTATTTTGACTTTACTGTCCCTTTAAGCTAAATCTCTCCAAAACTACCCCGCTCGCCCGATGTCTTGGGGTCACACTTGACTCAGATCTTTCCTTCACTCCTCACATCCAGTCCTTGGCTAAGCCTGCCGCTTCCACCTTAAAAACATTGCTAAAATTAGACATTTCCTTACACAAGATACAACCAAGATTTTAATCCACTCTCTCATCCTTTCCCGCCTCAACTACTGCAATTCCGTCCTCTCTGGTCTACCTAGCTGCCGCATAGCTCCTTTACAATCCATTATGAATGCCTCTGCCAGGCTCATCTTCCATACTTGTCGCTCTTCATCTGCTGCACCTCTCTGCCAATCCCTTCACTGGCTTCCTCTTGCCTCTAGGATTAAACATAAAATCCTCACCCTGACATATAAAGCTCTCAACTGCACTGCTCCCCCCTACATCTCAGAACTTGTCTCTAGTCCCCTTCGATCAGCTCAGGATCTCCTCCTCTCCTCCTCTCTTGTTACTTCCTCACATTCATGTTTACAGGACTTCTCCAGACTGGCCCCCATCTTGTGGAATTCCCCGCCTTGCTCCATAAGACTCTCCGCTAGTTTTAACAGCTTCAAGCACTCCCTAAAAACTCTACTATTCAGGGATGCATACAACCAACACTAACCTTTCCTAATGCCATTGCTTTCCCCTTGAACCCCTTATATTGTAAGCCTATGGGCCCAGCTGTTTACAGATCGCTTCATAAGAGCCGACTACAACAGTGAAACTCTCGGCAGGGCCCTCTACCCACTTGACCCCTACAAAAGCTATCCTGTACACCGACTATGTTTACAGCGCTGCGGAATCTGTTGGCGCTCTACAAATACCTGATAATAATAATAATAATAATAACATGCTGTGTTTTATATTACTAATACGACCCAAAGAGCAGGGCCTATAACCTAGTTCTTAAACTGAAGTAGTTATTAAGCCAATGCTCCCTTCGTGGAGCACTCAAGTGAAAACAAATTCAGGACAGGAGTAGGATTATTTATCCTTAGGAGACACCATGTAGGATATGCCAAGTACTTGAGTATATATTGTTAGGAATTATCCCGGGGCAATATTGGAAGATGAGTCTTGGAGGAAAGCAGTGACCTTCTCGGACGTCCGGGAAACAATTACCAAAATAACACACACAGGCAGGTTATCATTAGCAAATGTTCCGTTTATTCTGGGACCAAAAGCACAATATATAGACATGGATACACGTGGGCATCTCTGATGCGTAACATCATCTTATTAGCTAAGCAAAATACAGTAATATATTTCCTAATGGCCTTATTTGGCATGCAGCATAACATATATGAAAAAAGTACAGACATGAAGAAGAGAAAAAAATGTATATTTTACAGCTACAGGAAATAATGTAGGTGGGTGCTGCTCTGTAACAGCTGCGGTTTTGGCTTACAAAAAACACCTGGGTTTGTTTGGCTTTGAAAAAAGTACCTTATTTCCTGTTCAGACACAGACAGATCAGCAACTGAAATTTGCAAATGTAACTGATATTACAAGTGTCTTAGAAGAAATGATATTATGAATGGAGTGCAGAAAAAATGATATAACGAATGGAGTACAGTAAAAATACATCAGTGCATAACATTATAGATAATGTAAAATAAGTACATAGGTAAAGTGTGCAACACAAATAAGTGATGTTCCCTGACAATTCCCCTCTTTAGTCATAACAATGACTACTACTGGACTAACGTCTGGAGTGGAATGGGACATTTTTGTATGTGGTATTAGCAGGATGGTATCGACGATGTTGTCGATTTCGATTAGGTTGGTGTGGTAGAACCTGTAGGTATTCTGCACACTGGGAGATAGGGGTTGGGGGTGGCAGGCGTGTATGTTTAGCAATGCAGAAAACAACTATCTTAAAACAACAATAACAGAATAGTATAAACAAAGCAATGAAAACAATAAAGGTACCAATATTTTTTAGCCACTCTAGGAAGCCTAAGCCAGTGAAGAATTTATCCCAGGGGTTATCAATGCCTGAGTTTTTCTTTAATTCAATGGATAATTCTTCCAATTTCTTAATAGCAAGCGTTACTTTTCCAGTGGGACCTGTATTATCTGGTATGAATGTACAGCAAAACCCACCAGTTTGATCATCAATGACTTTACACACCCCTCCTTTCTCTGCTAAAAGCATGTCTAAGGCCATGCGGTTTTGGAATGTCATGTAAGAGGTTGGGCCGAGTTGTTCAGCAATGCCTTTAAGGGCATCTCTGGTATAATTAACAAAACGTTGTTGATTATAAAATATATAGTTTATCCAGTCTACATTTTTATTGGCAGTTATGATGGGGAAGATGGATTCAAATCCAGCTTTAACCTGGTCACGGGCCTTAAATTCATCTGGGACCCCCCTTGGGACCCCTATAGCGTCTATGTATACATGGGGGTCAAAACTACCTGGGATAGCCTTAGTCTGTCTCCGTGTACGATGAGAGGAGGTGCGGTGAGTGTGTATGTGTATGTCATCTACACCTATGTGTATGTCATCTACACCTAAAATGTGGAGAGGCATGATAACTTTTGCTAGAGCACATTCCCCAGACCATTGTCCCTCTAGCCTAATGCGGATTTTCATATCCCCGCAAATCCAATATATGTCACTGTGGATATAGATGTTACAGAAGGGACTGTGCGACCAACTTCAACCCTCTTTGGATTGGCAGTCGAGAATGCTACAGGTGTTACAGAAGGGACTTTATGAACACTTCACCCCTCTTTAGGCACAACTGTTTTCTGAGACGTCCTGGACTGGTGGTACAGATGTTTCAGAAGGGACTAAACAGCCAGCTTCACCCCTCTTTGGACAGAGCTTTACCCTAGATGCGTGGATCCAGATGGGCTCCTGGGCTGTGAGGATGGCAGTACGAGTGATGGCCACAACTTCGGTAGGTGGACCGTATGGGAAGCCTCCCTTCTTTGCTTTATTCAGCTGTCTGATGCACACTGTGTCTCCGACCTTGAAGCTGTGGGTTGGTTCCTGTGAGGGAAGAGGAAAATGAGAGGCCACATCACCATAGTTGCCATTCAAAACAGAGATTAATTCATGTACATATCGTTCCCTGATTAAATCTAAATCACCAGTGACTATGTGTGGATTCCTGACCCAAGGGCTGGGGAACGGTCTACCCATCAAAATCTCAAAAGGAGACAGCTGAGTGGATTTGCTGGGGGACATCCGTACCTCAGCTAAGACTGCAGGTAAATGATCCTGCCATTTGACCCAATTCCCTCCCGTGGCCTTAAGAGTTTTTCCTTAATGGTCCGGTTCATCCTTTCTACCACCCCTGAGCTCTGGGGGTGATATGGTATGTGAAACTTCCATTTTATCTGTAAGTGAGCTACCAATTCCTGCAATACCTTACTAACAAAAGCTGGGCCATTGTCTGAGTTAATCTGCAGGGGGCAACCAAATCTGGGAATGACATCAGTGCAAAGGTGTTTCACTACTGTTTTTGCGTCTTCCCTAGTGGTAGGAAAGGCCTCAGGCCAGCGAGAAAATTGGTCAACTATGACCAGCAGGTAAAACTGTTTGGTTCCTGTTTTAGGTATGTGTGTGAAATCTATCTGCAGGTGAGTGAAAGGTGCGGATGGTGGTGTTAGGTGGTCATGTTTTGCAGGTTTATTGTTGTGTTTGGTTTGCAGACAAGTGATGCAACGGTTAATGTAAGATTGTACATGTAACTGTAGATTTTGTATGCAGAAGTAAGGTTTGATTAACTGTAGAGTGTTATGGATACTCAGGTGACTGACACCATGGGCTTGTGAAATAAAAATGGGTGCACTAGTTTCAGGGATACCAATGATTGTCCCACCTTTCCCCTCTTTCGAATAAAACCCTTGAGGGTTTAATTCGAGCTTCTGAGAGACCCAGTATTTGATATCAGTGACAGTGGCAAACTGCTGTAGTGACGATGTGAGTACATCGTCGACCAGAGAGGGTGCCACGAGCATGGGATAAACACTGTCTTGCAATGGAGAGATCTTAGCTGCTTGTTTGGCTACTGTGTCAGCTAATGCATTACCCCTAGCAATAGGATTGTTAAGGTTAGTATGTGCTCGGCAGTGTATGACAGCAATTTCTTTTGGGAGCAGGATGGCTTGTAAGAGTTCTGTGATAAGTGTGGTGTGACTGATGCTTTTACCGTCGGCAGACTTGAAACCTCTTTGTTTCCAAATCATGCCGAAATCATGTACCACTCCAAAGGCATATCTGGAGTCGGTATAGATATTTACGGAGGCATCAGCAAAAGTTCACAGGCTCGAGTGAGAGCTATTAATTCAGCTGCCTGAGCCGAATTATGCATGACACAGGAAGATTCAATAACAATGTCGGGAAGCTGGACCACTGCATATCCTGCAAGGTACGTGTGGTCATCTGGGCGGCGACATGAGCCATCCACAAAGACGTCAGGGACCCCCGGAATAGGGGTGTCCCGGAGGTCAGGGCGTGGTGTTGTGCTGGAGTGAATGAGTGCAATGCAGTCCTGAAGGGGGAGGTCAGATTGTGGTACATCAGAGGATAACAAGGCCTTGAGAATAGACGCAGGGCCTGAGTTAGTTGCACAGTACTTAATGGTTAACTCAGAAGTACTGGTAAGCAGTATTTCATAACCACTAAGTCTCTGGGCAGTCATGTGTTGTGTTTGCAGATTGTTAAGGAGGTGCAAAACCTGATGGGAGGTATGTAAAACAAGTGAATGTCCCAGTGTGATAGGTTCGCACATCTCAACGGCCATGGCACACACTGCGAGGGATCGCAGGCATGAAGGCATACCCTGCACAGGAATGGGCAGCTTTTTAGATAAAAAGGCTACAGGACGGAAAGAGTTACTACCATGCTCTTGGGCACAGACAGCCGCCATGGTTTTTGCTTGCATGCTAAAACTGCACTCATAGATTGCTGTGTCTTACTACAGCGTTTTATTTCAGTTTCTAATTCTGTCCACATGGTTGCCCTAGTCACTGGGTTTGCTAAACCATATGAAGTGACTGAGGTACTTGTGTCATTGGTATGTATTGTAGGAACTTTAGTCCAATCCCATTCATCATTTTCGTGATAATTATACAATTTATCAATTATCATTTTAATGTCAGTTTGTGTATACATGGCTCCCTGTAAATATCGTTTAAGGTGAAGGATACAGGCAGCAGGTTGTCTTAAAGGGTCGGGGCAGTCCCTGGTAATATCACTTAATTCACCTGCCATGAGGGGTTTGATAATCATTTGGTCCCCAGCAATTAAATATGGCATAGTACTTATGGTACTGGTGCCAGAGATGCAGCGGGGGTCTGCCCAATTTGCATCTTCATGTTTTTGAATAGGTTGTGGTGCCCAAGGCATTAATTGTTGTTTGGTCTCATTGCGGACAGAGACGTCCGGAGACTCGGGAGTGTGAATTCCATGGACTGGCAAAGTTACATTCGGACGTGGGCGGTAGTCGGAGTCACTATATCTCCTTGGGCGAGTACTAACACGGCCACTAGATGTAACTACAATATTTGGTGCTTCTCTTGCAGGCTCAATTCTATGAGGCTCCTGGACACTTACGTCATCAGGTGCCTCAGCCCCCTGTACATCTCCATGAAGTGGAGGGGGTGGACGTGTTCTGGTTGTATTGTAAGCCACAATTAAATCATCGTCATTATAATTAGTAACACTTGGATATATTCCCGCATATGGCGGTGGCGCAGCCATAGGGGCAGTGGCTATTGTATCTGGGACATTTTTCGAATAGACTATTGGAGGAGGACGTAAAATAATTCTAGAAAGTTTAGATTTATCTATTTTACTGTGTCTATTATTACCACTGGATTTATATCTGTCACAATATTTTAACCAATACTCAGCAGCTTGTCTCATGTATTGCATGTCCCAATCAGGATCTCCTGTATACAAATCAAATGCTTTTTCATTTCCCAAACATAAACCTCTTAACATGTCTTTATGAAATTTACAATTACAACCACCCCTAGGAAATGCATTTCTTGGGTCTATATACTCTGTATAGCCAGTGACGTCATCTAAAAATGGGATGACCATTGCCCACCCTACATCCTCCTGTCTAGCCACAAATTGTTTAAGTGTTTCTCCCTCAGTTTGGCTTTGTTTACTTTGACCGGTCCCCATGACCCCTGACCAGTAATAGCTTTACACACACACACACACACAATCAAAAGGATTTAGCGTCTAATGGAGGCAAGTTCCGACTAGTCCGTCACCAACAACAGCTGTTTCATACACTTGTTGTCTCCACTAACTCATGCAATAGTAGACACAAGATGAACCTTATGTCCTTATAATAAAATAGCAGCAATGAAATATACAATGAAAATACAATAAGAAATGGTGAGCGATAGTAAACACAGGACACGAGTTGTGTCTATGTCCTCATAATAGAATCGCAATATTAAAATACAAACAGTATACAATATGAGTAGTACACAACATATAAGACAAATAATTTCATGATACATATGACTCAAATAACAGAACAATTACAATATGAAGCAAAAGTGCACATTCTATACAGGTGTCACCGTGCTATCGTTTATCCGTGTATCATTAGGCGGTGACTTTCGACACGGTAAACGGTGCGTCTTACACCTGCGTATATGTACTTATAATAGAGTTGCAATGACAAGACAAAACATAAATAGCAGCAATAAGGTACTGGTCTCAACCAAGACTACAGAGGGCCAAATTAAACCTTAAACCTAAACCTTAAATTCCGCGGAGGTCTCCCTAGACACTTTTTACCCACCCGGGTTCTACCAAAGACAAAAAAATTCCCCAAATAACTGGATATCGATCTTAATGGGCCTTCTACAGGGCACAGAAATCAAGTCACAATATATAGACAAAATTACTCACCCTGTTGAAGGCTCTCGATTGATCGATCCCACTTCTGATCACCAGACTGTTAGGAATTATCCCGGGGCAATATTGGAAGATGAGTCTTGGAGGAAAGCAGTGACCTTCTCGGACGTCCGGGAAACAATTACCAAAATAACACACACAGGCAGGTTATCATTAGCAAATGTTCCGTTTATTCTGGGACCAAAAGCACAATATATAGACATGGATACACGTGGGCATCTCTGGTGCGTAACATCATCTTTCTGGCTAAGCAAAATACAGTAATATATTTCCTAATGGCCTTATTTGGCATGCAGCATAACATATATGAAAAAAGTACAGACATGAAGAAGAGAAAAAAATGTATATTTTACAGCTACAGGAAATAATGTAGGTGGGTGCTGCTCTGTAACAGCTGCGGTTTTGGCTTACAAAAAACACCTGGGTTTGTTTGGCTTTGAAAAAAGTACCTTATTTCCTGTTCAGACACAGACAGATCAGCAACTGAAATTTGCAAATGTAACTGATATTACAAGTGTCTTAGAAGAAATGATATTACGAATGGAGTGCAGAAAAAATGATATTACGAATGGAGTACAGAAAAAATACATCAGTGCATAACATTATAGATAATGTAAAATAAGTACATAGGTAAAGTGTGCAACACAAATAAGTGATGTTCCCTGACATATATATATATATATATATATATATATATATATATATATTTGTATGTGAGGTATTAGTGTGCTTTAATAGGGTTAAAAGAGTTATTACTAAATCCTGGCTGTATGATTGATCCTATTCAGATTCATGATGAAGGCCCACTGCAGGGCCTGGATTGCCAGACTCTTTGATTACCGATAGCCATATTAATGAAACTAGAAATATATTACATGTGGCTTACAGATCTAATCCTCATATTTAGAAGTGTTGTTTTATAACTCACTGGTCTAATACTGTATATTCTCAAATGTAATCTTATATCTGTCCTGTGTCTAGCCTATTAACTAAGTTTTCCCTAGAAAGAATACCAAGTCACAGTCATAAAATTGTACATAGAAGTCTCTCTTAGATTTATGTTTTACATGGTTCTCTAGTCTATACAGTGAACATATATGATTTTGCGTATGGCTATATGTTGTTTTTCTTCACACTTGCGAATGTTATTCAATACTATGTTGCCATACTAGTTTATCCATATTATAGTAACATGTAATGCAGATACTGTTCATACCCTTATGCATATGTTTTATTATTATAATTTTTATATTCTACATTAGGACTCATGTATGTTGCCTTTTCTGCAGGATGTATCCTTACTTAATTCTAGGGTCTATTTAGCTCTGAATTTTTATATACTTGAAACTCTTCACTTAACTTAATGTGAGGCTAGATATGCCCTGCTATTAGTGGCCGGGTAAGTAGGTTGTAGATGGCCATATATTACACTTACAAAGCACTTGCATTCCGCAGGGGGTTAAGTCTGGCACATGAACTATTAGTGTGGGCCAATTAAAGACTAATATTTTCAGTAACATATGTGTAAGTTAAACAATAATATTTCCCTATTGAAGTTCAGTATGAACTGCACACTATTGACTCAATTAATAGTATACAGTTAATAGATAGTTACATTTAGGAGCCCCACAGATATAACCTGGCACCTACTAATATATTACCCTTAGATCATCTTTAATAACTCTTAGGGGTTATTTGATGAGACCTCATGTTGTCAGATGAGCTTAACTGACTATTATATTGCCTGAACCTCTGAGTAATTCTCTTTACTTAGACTCCCATGACCCAGTGGCTTTTATCTTGCTACATCAAAGCCCTCCATCAGATCCAAAAACAACGTATATAAACAGCCTGGCTCGCGGCAATATACTTAAATCCCGCACAACAGCGCTTCCATTCTAAGGCCATAAGATATATCTTGTTAGATTGCAGTTTGCTCCAATACTTCATTGTTACCCATCAAGTAACGGAGATCTTAAACTTAAGTATACAAAAATTACCCAACAAGACTGCGGGCTGTGCCACTTGATCACCCCTCCGCCCCCCCCCAATTGACTAAGTCTATATGTATAATAGATAGGGCAAGAAAAAGATCTGAATGCCCTTTTAAGGGCAATGTCCATACAAATTCCCTTTTCAGGGCAATGGGTAGCTTAGGTTTTTGTTAGAGTTAGGTTTTTTTATTTTGGGGGGTTGGTTGGGTGGTGGGTTTTACTGTTGGGGGGGTCTTTGTATTTTTTTTCAGGTAAAAGAGCTGATTACTTTAGGGCAATTCCCTTCAAAGGGCCTTTTTAAGGGCTATTGGTAGTTTATTGTAGGCTAGGTTTTTTTTATTTTGGGGGGGCGTTTTATTTTATAGGGCTATTAGATTAGGTGTAATTGTTTTTATTTTGAATAATTTAGTTTGTTATTTTTCGTAATTTAGTGGTTTTTATTTTTTGTAATTTAGTATTTTTATTTTTTTGTAATAGTAGATTTAATTTTTTTTTAGTAGTGTTAGGTTTTTTAATGTGTTATTTAATTTATTTAATTGATAGTTATTTCAATTTTAGTATAATAGTAATGTTAGTTTAATACATAGTTTAATCTTAGTTTTTTTTAAATAAATTTCTATTTATTTTAAGATAGGGATCTTGTACTTTTAACATAAAGTTAAGGGGTTTTTAGGTTTAGGGATTAATAGTTTAATTTTGTTTTTTGCGATGTGGGGGGCTGGCGGTTTAGGGGTTAATATGTTTATTTAGTGGTGGCGATGTCGGGAAGAGGTGGAATAGGGATTAATATCTTTATTATAGTGTGGGCAATGTTGGGGTGTGGGGGAATAGGGGTTATTAACGTTATTATAGTTGCGGCTATATCAGGAGTGGCAGATTAGAGGTAAATAAATTTATTTTGGTGGCGGCGATATCGGGAGCGGCAGTTTAGGGGTTAATAACTTTATGTAGGTGTTGACGATGTCGGGGGCAGCAGATAAGGGTTTTTAGACTTGGGGTTTATGTTAGGGTGTTAGGTTTAAACTTAACTGATTTTCATTTATAAATAAATGGGTGTTTGGATTAGCAATTTCATTTTGATCTATCAAATAACTAAAGGACACAGAAATATTTCAGTAGTGAAATGAGGTTTATTGGATTAACAGAAAATGTGCAATATGCATCAAAACCGGTGCATAAATTTGGACACCCCAACAGAAATATTGCATCAATATTTAGTAGCCTCCAGATGCTTCCTATAGCCTGTAATGAGTGTCTGGATTATGGATAAAGGTATTTTGGACCATTCCTCCTTGCAAAACATCTCCAGTTCAGTTAGGTTTGATTGTTGCCGAGCATGGACAGCCCGCTTCAAATCCACCCACAGATTTTCAATAATATTCTGGTCTGGGGAGAGAGAGAGCGCAAAAGAGGGGGGGGGGGAGAGCAAAAGAGAGGGGGAGAGAGAGAGCAAAAGAGAGGGGGAGAGAGAGAGAGAGCAAAAGAGAGAGGAGGGATAGAGAGCAAAAGAGAGAGGGAGCAAAAGAGAGGGAGGCGAGAGCAAAATAGAGGGGGGGAGAGAGCAAAAGAGAGGGACGAGAGAGACAGCAAAAGAGAGATTGGGAGAGAGAGAGAGCAAAAGAGAGAGGGCGATAGGGAGCAAATAAATGGGAGCAGAGAGAGCAAAAGAGAGGGGGAGAGAGAGTGAAAGAGAGTGGGAGAGAGAGAAAGAGCAAAAGAGAGGGGGCGAGAGTGAGCAAAAGAGAGTGGGGAGAGAGAGAGCACGCAAAAGAGAGGTGGAGAGAGAGAGCACGCAAAAGAGAGTGGGGAGAGAGAGCAAATGAGAGGGGGAGAGAGAGCAAAAGAGAAGGGGAGAGAGAGAGCAAAATAAAGGGGGGAGAGAGAGTGGGGAGAGAGAGGGAGAGAGAGAGCAGAAGAGAGGGGAGAGAGAGAGCAAAAGAGAGGTGGGAAAGAGAGATCAAAAGAGAGGGGGGAAAGAGAGATCAAAAGAGAGGGGAGATAGAGAGCAAAAGTGAGGGGGGAGAGAGAGCAAAAGATTGGGGGGAGAGAGAACAAAAGAGTGGGGGAGAACAAATGAGAGGGGGGAGAGAGGTGGAGAGAGAGAGAGAGAGAGAGAGAGAGAGAGAGAGAGAGAGAGAGAGAAAGAAAAGGGAGAGAGAGAGCAAAAGAGAGGGGGAGAGAGCAAAAGGGAGGGAAAGAGAGAGAGCAAAAGAGAGGAGGAAGAGAGAGCAAAAGAGAGAGGGGAGTGAGAGATCAAAATAGAGGGGGGAGTAAGAGAGAGCAAAAGAGAGGGGGGAGAGAGAGCAGATGAGAGGGAGAGAGAGAGAGACAGAGAGAGAGAGAGAGAGAGAGAGAGAGAGGGGGAGGAAGAGAACAAAAGAGAGGGGGGAGAGAGAGAAAAAGAGAGGGGGAGAGGGAGAGAGCAAAAGAGAGGGTGGAGAGAGAGCAAAAGAGGGTGAAGAGAGATTGAGCAAGAGAGGGGAGAAAGAGAGCAAAAGAGAGGGGGGAGTGAGAGAGAACAAAAGACAGGGGGAGTGAGAAAGCAAAAGAGAGGGGGGGGGAAGAGAGGGAGCAAAAGAGAGGGGGAAAAAGCAAAAGAGAGGGGAAGAGAGAGAGAGAGCAAAAGAGAGGGGGGAAGAGAGGGAGCAAAAGAGAGGGGGAGAGAGAGCGCAAAAGAGAGGGAGAAGAGAGATAGCAAAAGAGAGGGGGGAGAGAGAGAGCAAAATAGAGGGGGGAGTGAGAGAGCAAGGGGTGGGACCGCTGTACTGCAAAAAATGGCCTGGGTACACAGGCTTTAGGACTAGTTTAATTATAAATGAATTAAAAATAATCTAGATTAGTGTAAATGTAAGATTATGGATGATAAATGTAATGCTTAAATGATCACTGAGCAGTGTGTAGCTTAAAAAAAAATCCCTTGTTTAACCACAATCAATGCAATTATTTTACACGAAAAACACACTAGATTATTTGTATTTGTTGTTTCACAGCTTTTTCCCTTTAATTATTGATAATGTGTTGATGCCCAATAAATCTTTTCTTTTTTCTTAAGGCCCCTGTAAGATTTATGAATACTCAGTATTCTGTAGTATAAATAAGACTAACACTGCTCACCCACAGGTGCTAGGCTATTGTTGCAATGTATTTACTTTCTAATTCTTTAATCTTTCAAAAGAGAAGCAATTTTCTTTTATTCTGCTATGGCGTGAGTAATCTTAAAGGTGGCAAATGGAGCATGTTTTGATAGGTATAGTACATAGCATATGCAGATTTGCATTTTCATATAAAATTCTGGCAAATCCTAGTTTGATAATATTTGCCCTGTGTATGTGTGTCCTGTCTGGGATACAAAGGAATCAGTAATTGGATGCTGCTTTGAATACATTTTGTTTTCTCCATCGTATTGATTTGAACGAGGCTATGTTGAACTAATTAGAGTCTATCCTTCTGCAACAAAACTTTAAATACATTCAGACTTATTTCATTCAGCTGCAAAACTTCTGGAGGGAAGGTACCGAAGCAAAGCTTTGCAAATACAAATGAACATATGCCTCTCGTTTATATAAAAGCTCTGTGGCAGGCTGTGTGACAGATGTTTTTTTTTGGGTCTTTTGTTAATTCTGCAATATTTGTATCATCTGTGTTTATTAGATTTAAAATGATGTCCCAGATTGTAGGTATCATTGAGGGAACAAGCTACTTTTGGCTCTTAGAAAAGCTTTGGTTCTTTCTAACCTTCTTCACAGAAGAATATATTAAAATCAACTGTCTGATTGAAGTCAAAATGAAACCAGTCATTTGGGATCTAAAGCAAGATTCATTCTTTTTAAACAGATGGTTCTTAAATTCATATTTTATATCAACACTTAGCAAGCTTGTCTATCAACCTTAACTAGATGTGTCTGAATTTACTAAGGAACTAAAATACTTAAAGTAGCAGCATTTCAAGAAAGTTAATTATAAAATATAATTTTATATAATCTGCTCAATATTCTCTATAGACATTTTTAGCTATTCTTAGTGCTTCTCAGAATCTGTCTTTCTAAATAAGAGCACATCATTTGAATATCTCATCTCTGAATGGACACATATTATATAGATTAGACATATTGCAAAAGGTTTTACTCTAATAATAATAGAATTAATAATAATAATACTGTAGTTGAAATGGTGCTCTATATTTTAACTCCACTTAAATGCCAGTTGTACTTGATGATGTGAAAATGTTCCTACCTGATAAAGTTAAAGGGACATGATCTAATTTGTTAGCGCATGTCATTATTACATTATTGACCCTAGGTTAATATGGGTTGAGTGTATCTGCGTGCTATTCTCAATACTGCTGTAAAATGTAGTGCTTTTTAAGATCTGAAATGTATCATAATTATTAAATGCATAGCACAGAACTAAATGAAGAATTCACCTTCTTGCGCATTATCAGCTTAGCGCACTGTTGACTTAGCACTTGATTGATATCCGTCATGTATTTTGCTGTGTGCCCCTATAGAAGTCTATTATGTAAAGGATTTAGAGCATCCATTCGGCTAGATTTAGAGTTTTGTCGGTAACGACCCGCGTAGCTAACGCTGGCTTTTTTCTGGCCGCACCTTTAAAATAACTCTGGTATTGAGAGTCCACAGAATGGCTGCGTTAGGCTCCAAAAAAGGAGCGTAGAGCATATTTAACGCAACTTCAACTCTCGATACCAGAGTTGCTTACGGACGCGGCCAGCCTCAAAAACGTGCTCGTGCACGATTCCCCCATAGAAAACAATGGGGCTGTTTGAGCTGAAAAAAAACCTAACACCTGCAAAAAAGCCGCGTTCAGCTCCTAACGCAGCACCATTGTTGTCTATGGGGAAACACTTCCTACATCTGCACCTAACACTCTAACATGTACCGCGAGTCTAAACACCCCTAACCTTACACTTATTAACCACTAATCTGCCATCCGCACGCCGCCGCCAGCTACATTATAGCTATGTACCCCTAATCTGCTGCCCCTAACACCGCCGACCCCTATATTATATTTATTAACCGCTAATCTGCCCCCCACAACGTCGCCTCCACCTGCCTACACTTATTAACCCCTAATCTGCCGAGCGGACCGCCCCGCTATTATAATAAAGTTATTAACCCCTAATCCGCCTCACTAACCCTATAATAAATAGTATTAACCCCTAATCTGCCCTCCCTAAAATCGCCGACACCTAACTTCAAACATTAACCCCTAATCTGCCGACTGGAGCTCACCGCTATTCTAATAAATGTATTAACCCCTAAAGCTAAGTCTAACCCTAACACTAACACCCCCCTAAGTTAAATATAATTTAAATCTAACGAAATTAATTAACTCTTATTAAATAAATTATTCCTATTTAAAACTAAATACTTACCTGTAAAATAAATCCTAATATAGCTACAATATAAATTATAATTATATTATAGCTATTTTAGGATTTATATTTATTTTACAGGTAACTTTGTATTTATTTTAACCAGGTACAATAGCTATTAAATAGTTAAGAACTATTTAATAGCTAAAATAGTTAAAATAATTACAAATTTACCTGTAAAATAAATCCTAACCTAAGTTACAATTAAACCTAACACTACACTATCAATAAATAAATTAAATAAAATACCTACAATTACACCTAACACTACACTATCAATAAATGAATTAAATACAATATCTACAAATAAATACAATTAAATAAACTAACTAAAGTACAAAAAATAAAAAAGAACTAAGTTACAAAAAATAAAAAAATATTTACAAACATAAGAAAAATATTACAACAATTTTAAACTAATTACACCTACTCTAAGCCCCCTAATAAAATAACAAAGCCCCCCAAAATAAAAAATGCCATACCCTATTCTAAATTACAAAAGTTCAAAGCTCTTTTACCTTACCAGCCCTGAACAGGGCCCTTTGCGGGGCATGCCCCAAGAAATTCAGCTCTTTTTCCTGTAAAAAAACACATACAATACCCCCCCAACATTACAACCCACCACCCACATACCCCTAATCTAACCCAAACCCCCCTTAAATAAACCTAACACTAAGCCCCTGAAGATCTTCCTACCTTGTCTTCACCTCACCGGGTATCACACCGATCCGTCCTGGCTCCGATATCTTCATCCAACCCAAGCGGGGGCTAGACATCCATCATCCGACGGCTGAAGAAGTCCAGAAGAGGGTCCAAAGTCTTCATCCTATTCGGGAAGAAGAGTAGATCCGGACCGGCAACCATCTTCTTCCAAGCGGCATCTTCTATCTTCATCCGATGAGGACCGGCTCCATCGTGAAGACCTCCAGCGCGGACCCATCTTTCGACGACGACTTCCAGACGAATGACAGTTCCTTTAAGGGACGTCATCCAAGATGGCATCCCTCTAATTCCGATTGGCTGATAGGATTCTATCAGCCAATCGTAATTAAGGTAGGAAAATTCTGATTGGCTGATGGAATCAGCCAATCAGAATCAAGTTCAATCCGATTGGCTGATCCGATCAGCCAATCAGATTGAGCTCGCATTCTATTGGCTGATCGGAACAGGGTTAGACTTAGCTTTAGGGGTTAATACATTTATTAGAATAGCGGTGAGCTCCAGTCGGCAGATTAGGGGTTAATGTTTGAAGTTAGGTGTCGGCGATGTTAGGGAGGGCAGATTAGGGGTTAATACTAATTATTATAGGGTTAGTGAGGCGGATTAGGGGTTAATAACTTTATTATAATAGCGGTGCGGTCCGCTCGGCAGATTAGGGGTTAATAAGTGTAGGCAGGTGGAGGCGACGTTGTGGGGGGCAGATTAGCGGTTAATAAATATAATATAGGGGTCGGCGGTGTTAGGGGCAGCAGATCAGGGGTACATAAGGATAACGTAGGTGGCGGTCGGCAGATTAGGGGTTAAAAAAATTTAATCGAGTGTCGGCGATGTGGGGGGGCCTCGGTTTAGGGGTACATATGTAGTTTATGGGTGTTAGTGTACTTTAGGGTACAGTAGTTAAGAGCTTTATAAACCAGCGTTAGCCCAGAAAGCTCTTAACTACTGACTTTTTTCTGCGGCTGGAGTTTTGTCGTTAGATTTCTAACGCTCACTTCAGCCACGACTCTAAATAACGGAGTTAGAAAGATCCCATTGAAAAGATAGGATACGCAATTGACGTAAGGGGATCTGCGGTATGGAAAAGTCGGGAGCGTTAGACCCTTTAATGACTGACTCCAAATACCGGCGGTAGCCTAAAACCAGCGTTAGGAGCCTCTAACACTGGTTTTCACGGCTACCGCCAAACTCTAAATCTAGGCCATTGTGTTTGACATGGAGCTGTTAGCACTCCCTAGAATATCATAGCAATAAAAAATAAATTTAGACTATATGAGTGCAAAAATAGAACATAGTAACATAGTAGATGAGGTTGAAAGAAGACAGAAGTTCATCGAGTTCAACCTATTCCAACCTGATTTACAATAATAGCTCCAACTGAGGTTAAAGGGACAGTAAACATCAAAATTGTTATTGTTTAAAAAGATAGATAACGCCTTTACCACCCATTCTCCAGCTTTGCACAACTAACATTGTTATATTCATATACTTTATAACATTTAAACATCTTTTCTGCCTGTTTCTAAGCAACTACAGACAGCCTCTTATCACATGCTTTTTTATTAGCTTTTCACAACAGGAGACTGCTAATACAAGTTAGTCATATAGATAACATTGTGCTCACGCCCATGGGTTGTGGATGACACTGCACTAATTGGCTAAAATGCTAGTCAATAGATAATAAATAAATAGCCATGTAATCAGGGGGCTGTCAAAAGAGGCTTAGATACAAGGTAATCACAGACGTTGAAAGTATAACCATGTTGGCTGTACAAAACTGGGGAATGGGTATTAAAGGGATTATCTATCTCTTCAAACAACAAACATTTTGGAGTTGACTCTCCCTTTGACATAATTTCATTAAAAAGGTGACCCATTAAACATCAGCAATGATATCCCTGAATTCTGTTTCTAGCCAGAAATGTATCTAAGCCATTTTTTAATGTATCTAAGGTATTGGAATTTACTATCACCTTAGGCAATGAGTTCCACAATTTGATTGCTCTTACAGTGAGAAAACATTAACATTACTAAAGATTAGGGGCTAGATTTAAAGTGGAGTGCTAATTTACTGCGTGCCTGCAAACGGGCAAATTTGTAGCAATTTGTAACATTTATAAAATTAACCAGAGATCAGATCTCTGGTTAATTTTATAAATGTGCCTCAAATGCCCCCAAAATAGAGTGTAGTATATTTATTAAAACATAAAGATATTAGCATCTTTATTTTTAGTAAAATAACTGCACTAGGCAGTATTTTGGGACTAAAGTTGGTGGGAGTGGGGTGATAGAAAAAAACGACACTAAAATGTGCCTTTACATTAAAGTCTATGGGAACTATGTATTACCAGTAAATATGACATCAGAATTAGGCTCCCTTTAGAGTCTATGGAAGCGCGCTCTCGTCATTATCTTGCACTGGTATTACACAGTGGAGCGCAAATATCGCTCCACTTCTAATCTGGCCCTAAATCTCCTTTCCTCCCTTAAATTGTGACCTCTAGTCACAAACAGTTTCCTTGGAATAAACAGAGCTTCCGCCAACTCTGTATATGGACCTTGAATATAATTATATAAAGTAATCATATGACCTCTCAAGCTCCTTTTTTCTAGAGAAAACAGACCCAGTTTGGCTAATCTCTGCTCATAGTTTAAATTCTTATTTAGCCTTATTAGTTTTGTGTTCTCTGAACTCTGCAATATCTTTTTTTGAGATTGATCCCCAGAAAAGCACTCCATACTCAAGGTGAAGTCCTACTAGGGATTTTTATAGTAGAGATATGCAGCCGTGAAAATTTAGTCTCGTCCAAATATTTTGTAATGAATATTTGTGGAAATGTGATTCCGTGTATATTTTTTAGCTGCACTATTCAATATTCATTTTGTTTAAAACAACAACAAAAAACAAATTATTCATTAAATATTTATGTTAAACGAATACAAATATTTAAAAGCTATAGGTGAAAAAGTCCACCTGTAGCTTTATACTTATCTTTTGTGTTCTGGAGAGCATGCTAACCTTCTCCTCTTCTTCACAAAACCCCAGGCGTGCTCATAGGAGGCTTAGTGAGGGAGGCTCCCAGGGCCTGCACTAAAGGACCTTCTCCTTTAATGCAGTCCCTGGGAGCCGCTTCGCTAAGCTCCCTGTTAGCGCAGCGGGGCTCTGTGAAGAAGAAGAATAGGTTAATGGGGTTCTCTAGAATGCAAAAGGTAAGTATTAAACCCTTGAAAGTAAATTCGAGAAAACGAATAAATACTGACAATTTTTTTTTTCAATTTCGTTGGTGCATTAATTTGACTATAAACAGCGCATCCGGCCCTGTGAAGAAGGATAGGGATTAGTGTGGCTCTCCAGCAAGCTAAAGGTAACTACTTAACGCTACAGGTGAATGATTTTACTTGTAGAAAAGGAACATTTACATTTGTTTAACAAAAACTAATGTAAATATTTCACGAATATTTAGTATTTGTTTTGTTTTAAATGAAATGAATACCAAATAGCACAGACAATGAATATTCGAAAAACAAAGTTTTTGAATATTTGTTATGAAAGATTTGGCCATACTGAATTTTTCAACTGTGTACTATAATAAAGACCATGGCCCATATTTATCAAGGTCTGTTGGATCTGATCCGACAGTGCAGATCAGGTCCGACAGACCTCGCTGAATACGGCGAGCAATATGCTTGCCATATTCAGCATTGCACCAGCAGCTAACAAGAGCTGCTGGTGCAACGCCGCCCCCTGCAGACTCGCGGCCAATCGGCCGCCAGCAGGGGGTGTCAATCAACTCGATTGCACTTGATCGGGTTGATTTCCGGCGATGTCTGTCCGCCTGCTCAGAGCAGGAGGACAGGTTATGGAGCAGCGGTCTTTGTGACTGCAGGCTCGCCAGAAACACGGGGCATCAAGCTCCATTCGGAGCTTGATAAATATGCCCCATTGTATGCTGACCCAGAAATGAGCCACAGAGCTCTACTGAGTGTACTGCAGAAATCATATTTATATGCACAATAAGGCTTTTCTAAAGAAAGAATCCACATCTATTTTACATAGGGTTCCTGAAAAATGAATTGTTCTCAAAAAAGAATAATAAATCAGATGGATAAAGTTGAAATTGAAACATCCACCACGTAAAAGATTCCTCAAACCTCTACAAAAGAAGCTGATAAAGGGAACATATCTTAAAAACTCAGAAAACTGAGTAAAGTCTCATTAAGGCCTATTTCTAGGAAAGAAATATTAAAGTAGAAAAACATCCAATCAAAATTTATGATAAAGTGACCTTTTGCCAACTCCTTACAAGAAAGGATTGTGATAAAGACATTTTCCACAAGGCAATTCTAGGGGCTGTAAGTGCACCCACTAAGACACTTCTTAAAGGCATCAGCAGTCACATGTCTAAGAATTGTGGAGCCTAAGCTTCTTATATATCCTGGTCAGGAAAGAATTCCTGATTATCAGACAACTTAACTACATAAGACTTCCTTAACTGGACAGATCTATTCCAGAATCAGTAATCTGATAAATTAACTGTAGGAAGTTTATCAGACAAAATTTATACACTGATTTGGAGGAGGCATAGCCATCCCAACTGAAGAAATGATTAAATCCAGGAGCTAAATATGCACAACTTTATTGTACAATGGAAAATAAAGGGAGTACAGAATCCTTTAAGAAAAGAAAATAGCATTAGTTTGGTTAGAAAGCATAAATAGATCCATACAGAATGGCAAAGCTAAACTGATAATCACAGAAATAAGCTTGCAAATACACACTTTATTTAACAAAATAAGTGATACAGTATTATAAATACAGGACTAATATAATAATCCCCGAAAAAGTACATAAATATTTAAAAAATATTAAAATAGAGACTTGACAATTCAAGAACAAATTCTCAGTAAAAAGCAAAAAGTGACCTAAATTCCCTAGCTTCAATAAGTAAGGAAAAAGGTACCCCTTGTGAACCTCATCAGTTTTAAAGCTAAACAGAACAAGATGGCCATTGCAATTAGGAGAAGAAGCAGGGAGAGCAGGAATTAGTGCGGTGGGAAAAAAAATAGACGTGCAATTTGTTTTGTTCCGAATCAAAATTCGGACAAAATTCGGGTCATTAGGAGATTCAGATGTATCCGAATATCCGAATCACTCTAGTAACAAAACTAAACTAATATGAATTAAATTGTAACGGAACATCCGAATTAGTTCGGATTCATTCGGTTTATTCGAATGGACATGGCACGATAGTCTGACTTTCTGGACTAATCACAATTCCTTAGCCGTTCCATATTTATTATAAAAAACAAAACAAATAGAGATATATTGCAGTTAAATATAGTGAGATATAATAGTGAAATAATTAATTTTGTGTTGGTTGGAACCATTCGAATCAACGTGACATAACATAAAGAATGATTCCAAACATAACGAACTGCCGAATGCATCCGATACAAATGACTGCTATAACGAATCAATCCAAATGCATCCAAAACGAATGACTGCTATAACAAATCAATCCAAATGCGTCAGAAACTAAATAAAAAAAATACAGAATCGAAAAGAAACAAAACGAAATTTTCCGACGTGCACATGTCTAGAAAAAAATTAACTGTTAAAATTCTGTAACGCCGTGCTTTTGCCCATATTTAACATAAGCAAACTGAGTGTGATACTCAGATAAACAATAGCACGGCTCTATAGTGTGGGCAGAGTATATAGAAAAACTCAGTGTGCTTCTGAGAGCACCGGAGTATGCTTTATAGCGCTGAATAAAATAGTAACACTTGTGCTATAAAAAAATCCACTCTGAACAGCCCTGAAAAATATGTAAAAAACAGAGCATATAGACCTTGACCCCCATTTCAGAATAACATTTTTTATAAATATGGTCAAACACAGTGGCCCTGTCAGAAATCTTAAATACTATTTGTCCCACAAAATACTTTCTGTCATAGACATTAACAGTAATAATGGTCTTTTTATAATGTATACATATATGTCCCCCGGCTATGTACATGGAGGTGTACCTTCTAATAGTCTGTGGGCTATGTGAGTGCACAAAGCACTTACCTGAGCAGCACTCCCTTTGCTGAGATATCTAGCTACAGAATAAAAACTGCTTCCAACAGAGAGCCCATCAAGTGCTGTGCATACAAGAACAAAGGATTTCTGACAGGAGTGCAATAACTACCCAACAGGAGGAGGCTAAGAACAAGTCCCAGAGACAACTGTTAAGGTGACACAACAGGAGGAGGGTAAGGAACAAGTCCCAGAGATACCTGTGTTAAGGTGATTAAACAGGAGGATGATAAGGGACAAGTCCCAGAGATATCTGTGTTAAGGTGACTAAACAGGAGGAGGATAAGGGACAAGTCCCAGAGACACCTGTGTTAAAGTGACAACACAGGATAAGGATAAGGGAAAAGTCCCAGAGATACCTGTGTTAAGGTGACACAACAGGAGGAGGATAAGGGACAAGTCCCAAAGATACCTGTCTTAAAGTGACACAACAGGAGGGAGATAAGAGACAAGTCCCAGAGACACCTGTGTTAAAGTGACACAACAGGAGGAGGATAAGGGACAAGTCCCAGAGACACCTGTGTTAAAGTGAAACCACAGGAGGAGGATAAGGGACAAGTCCCAGAGACACAAGTGTTATAGTGACACAACAGGAGGAGGATAAGTGACATGTCCCAGAGACACCTGTGTTAAAGTGACACAACAGGAGGAGGATAAGGGACAAGTCCCAGAGATACCTGTGTTAAGGTGACTAAACAGGAGGATGATAAGGGACAAGTCCCAGAGATATCTGTGTTAAGGTGACTAAACAGGAGGAGGATAAGGGACAAGTCCCAGAGACACCTGTGTTAAAGTGACAACACAGGATAAGGATAAGGGAAAAGTCCCAGAGATACCTGTGTTAAGGTGACACAACAGGAGGAGGATAAGGGACAAGTCCCAAAGATACCTGTCTTAAAGTGACACAACAGGAGGGAGATAAGAGACAAGTCCCAGAGACACCTGTGTTAAAGTGACACAACAGGAGGAGGATAAGGGACAAGTCCCAGAGACACCTGTGTTAAAGTGAAACCACAGGAGGAGGATAAGGGACAAGTCCCAGAGACACAAGTGTTATAGTGACACAACAGGAGGAGGATAAGTGACATGTCCCAGAGACACCTGTGTTAAAGTGACACGACAGGAGGAGGACAAGGGACAAGTCCCAGAGATACCTGTGTTAAGGTGACTAAACAGGAGGAGGATAAGGGACTAGTCCCAAAGATACCTGTGTTAAAGTGAAACAACAGGAGGAGGATAAGGGACAAGTCCCAGAGACACCTGTGTTAAAGTGACACAACAGGAGGAAGATAAGAGACAAGTCCCAGAGATACCTTTAATGAAGTGACACAACAGGAGGAGGATAAGGGAAAAGTTCCAGAGACACCTGTGTTAAAGTGACACAACAGGAGGAGGATAAGGGACAAGTCCCAGGGATACCTGTGTTAAAGTGACACAACAGGAGGAGGATAAGGGACATGTCCCAGAGACACCTGTGTTAAAGTGACACAACAGGAGGAAGATAAAGGACAAGTCCCAGAGATACCTGTGTTAATGTGACACAACAGGAGCAGGATAAGGGACAAGTCCCAGAGATACCTGTGTTAAAGTGACACAACAGGAGAAGGCTAAGGAACAAGTCCCAGAGATACCTGTGTTAAAGTGACACAACAGGAGGAGGATAAGGGACAAGTCCCAGAGACACCTGTGTTAAAGTGACACAACAGGAGGAGGATAAGGGACAAGTCCCAGGGATACCTGTGTTAAAGTGACACAACAGGAGTAGGATAAGGGACAAGTCCCAGAGACACCTGTGTTAAGGTGACAAAACAGGAGGAGGATTAGGGACAAGTCCCAGAGATACCTATGTTAAGGTGACACAACAGGAGGAGGATAAGGGACAAGTCCCAGAGACACCTGTGTTAAGGTGACACAACAGGAGAAGGATAAGGGACAAGTCCCAGAGATACCTGTGTTAAGGTGACACAACAGGAGGAGGATAAGGGACAAGTCCCAGAGACACCTGTGTTAAAGTGACACAACAGGAGGAGGATAAGGGACAAGTACCAGAGACACCTGTGTTAAGGTGACACAACAGGAGGAGGATAAGGGACAAGTCCCAGAGACACCTTTGTTAAAGTGACACAATAGGAGGAGGATAAGGGACAAGTGCCAGATATACCTGTGTTAAAGTGACACAACAGGAGGAGGATAAGGGACAAATACCAGAGACACCTGTGTTAAGGTGACACAACAGGAGGAGGATAAGGGACAAGTCCCAGAGATACCTGTGTTAAGGTGACACAACAGGAGGAGGATAAGGGACAAGTCCCAGAGATACCTGTGTTAAAGTGACACAACAGGAGGAGGATAAGGGACATGTCCCAGAGACACCTGTGTTAAAGTGACACAACAGGAGGAGGATAAGTGACATGTCCCAGAGACACCTGTGTTAAAGTGACACAACAGGAGGAGGATAAGGGACATGTCCCAGAGACACCTGTGTTAAAGTGACACAACAGGAGGAGGATAAGTGACATGTCCCAGAGACACCTGTGTTAAAGTGACACAACAGGAGGAGGATAAGGGACAAGTCCCAGAGATACCTGTGTTAAAGTGACACAACAGGAGGAAGATAAGGTACAAGTCCCAGAGACACCTGTGTTAAAGTGACCAAACAGGAGGAAGATAAGAGACATGTCCCAGAGACACCTGTGGTAAAGTGACAAAACAGGAGGAGGCTAAGGAACAAGTCCCAGAGACAACTGTGTTAAGGTGACCAAACAGGAGGAGGATAAGGGACAAGTCCCAGAGACACCTGTGTTAAAGTGACACAACATGAGGAGGATAAGTGACAAGTTCCAGAGACACCTGTGTTAAAGTGACACAACAGGAGTAAGATAAGGGAAAATTCCCAGAGGTACCTGTGTTAAAGTGACACAACAGGAGGATGATAAGGGACAAGTCCCAGATATATCTGTGTTAAAGTGACACAACAGGAGGAGGATAAGGGACAAGTCCCAGAGACACCTGTGTTAAAGTGACGCAACAGGAATTGGATAAGGGACAAGTCCAAGAGATACCTTTGTTAAAGTGACACAACAGGAGGAGGATAAGGGACAATTCCCAGAGACACATGTGTTAAAGTGACACAACAGGAGGAGGCTAAGGAACAAGTCCCAAAGATACCTGTGTTAAAGTGACACAACAGGAGGAGGATAAGAGACAAGTTCCAGAGATACCTGTGTTAAAGTGACACAACAGGAGGAGGATAAGGGACAAGTTCCAGAGATACCTGTGTTAAAGTGACACAACAGGAGGAGGATAAGTGACAAGTCCCAGAGAAACCTGTGTTAAAGTGACACAACAGGAGGAGGCTAAGGAACAAGTCCCAAAGATACCTGTGTTAAAGTGACACAACAGGAGGAGGATTAGAGACAAGTTCCAGAGATACCTGTGTTAAAGTGACACAACAGGAGGAGGATAAGGGACAAGTTCCAGAGATACCTGTGTTAAAGTGACACAACAGGAGGAGGATAAGTGACAAGTCCCAGAGACACCTGTGTTACGGAGACCAAACAGGAGGAAGATAAGGGACATGTCCCAGAGACACCTGTGTTAGAGTGACAAAACAAGAGGAGGCTAAGGAACAAGTACCAGAGACACCTGTGTTACAGTGACCAAACAGAAGGAAGATAAGGGACATGTCCCAGAGACACCTGAGTAAGAGTGACAAAACAGGAGGAGGCTAAATAACAAGTCCCAGAGACACCTGTGTTAAAGTGACACAACAGAAGGAGGATAAGGGAAAAGTACCAGAGACACCTGTGTTAAAGTGACACAACAGGAGGAGGATAAGGGACAAATACCAGAGACACCTGTGTTAAGGTGACACAACAGGAGGAGGATAAGGGACAAGTCCCAGAGATACCTGTGTTAAGGTGACACAACAGGAGGAGGATAAGGGACAAGTCCCAGAGATACCTGTGTTAAAGTGACACAACAGGAGGAGGATAAGGGACATGTCCCAGAGACACCTGTGTTAAAGTGACACAACAGGAGGAGGATAAGTGACATGTCCTATAGACACCTTTGTTAAAGTGACACAACAGGAGGAGGATAAGGGACAAGTCCCAGAGATACATGTGTTAAAGTGACACAACAGGAGGAAGATAAGGTACAAGTCCCAGAGACACCTGTGTTAAAGTGACCAAACAGGAGGAAGATAAGGGACATGTCCCAGAGACACCTGTGTTAAAGTGAGAAAACAGGAGGAGGCTAAGGAGCAAGTCCCAGAGACAAATGTGTTAAGGTGATCAAACAGGAGGAGGATAAGGGACAAGTCCCAGAGACACCTGTGTTAAGGTGACACAACAGGAGGAGGATAAGGGACAAGTCCCAGAGACACCTGTGTTAAAGTGACACAACAGGAGGAGGATAAGTGACAAGTTCCAGAGACACCTGTGTTAAAGTGACACAACAGGAGTAAGATAAGGGACAATTCCCATAGATACCTGTGCTAAAGTGACACAACAGGAGGATGATAAGGGACAAGTCCCAGAGATACCTGTGTTAAAGTGACACAACAGGAGGAGGAAAAGGGACAAGTCCTAGAGACACCTGTGTTAAAGTGACGCAACAGGAGGTGGATAAGGGACAAGTCCAAGAGATACCTTTGTTAAAGTGACAAAACAGGAGGAGGATAAGGGACAAGTCCCAGAGACACATGTGTTAAAGTGACACAACAGGAGGAAAGTAAGGGACAAGTCCCAGAGATACCTGTGTTAATGTGACACTACAGGAGGAGGATATGGGACAAGTCCCAGAGAAACCTGTGTTAAAGTGACACAACAGGAGGAGGCTAAGGAACAAGTTCAAGAGATATCTGTGTTAAAGTGACACAACAGGAGGAGGAAAAGAGACAAGTTCCAGAGATACCTGTGTTAAAGTGACACAACAGGAGGAGGATAAGGGACAAGTTCCAGAGATACCTGTGTTAAAGTGACACAACAGGAGGAGGATAAGTGACAAGTCCCAGAAACACCTGTGTTACGGAGACCAAACAGGAGGAAGATAAGGGACATGTCCCAGAGACACCTGTGTTAGAGTGACAAAACAGGAGGAGGCTAAGGAACAAGTACCAGAGACACCTGTGTTACGGTGACCAAACAGAAGGAAGATAAGAGGCAAGTCCCAGAGATACATGTGTTAAGGTGACACAACAGGAGGAGGATAAGGGACAAGTCCCAGAGACACCTGTGTTAAGGTGACACAACAGGAGGAGGATAAGGGACAAGTCCCAGAGACACCTGAGTTAAAGTAACACAACAGGATAAGGATAAGGGACAAGTCCCAGAGATAGCTGTGGTAAGGTGACACAACAGGAGGAGGATAAGGGACAAGTCCCAGAGATACCTGTGTTAAAGTGACACAACAGGAGGAGGATAAGGGACAGGTACCAGAGACACCTGTGTTAAGGTGACACAACAGGAGGAGGATAAGGGACAAGTCCCAGAGACACCTATGTTAAAGTGACACAACAGGAGGAGGATAAGGGACAAGTACCAGAGACACCTGTGTTAAGGTGACACAGCAGGAGGAGGATAAGGGACAAGTCCCAGAGATACCTGTGTTAAAGTGACACAACAGGAGGAGGATAAGGGACATGTCCCAGAGACACCTGTGTTAAAGTGACACAACAGGAGGAGGATAAGGGACAAGTCCGAGAGATACCTGTGTTAAAGTGACACAACAGGAGAAAGATAAGGGACAAGTGCCAGAGACACCTGTGTTAAAGTGACCAAACAGGAGGAAGATAAGGGACATGTTCTAGAGACACCTGTGTTAAAGTGAAAAAACAGGAGGAGGCTAAGGAACAAGTCCCAGAGACACCTGTGTTAAGGTGACCAAACAGGAGGAGGATAAGTGACAAGTACCAGAGATACCTGTGTTAAGGTGACACAACAGGAGGAGGATAAGGGACAAGTCCCAGAGACACCTGTGTTAAGGTGACACAACAGGAGGAGGATAAGGGACAAGTCCCAGAGACACTTGAGTTAAAGTAACACAACAGGATAAGTATGAGGGACAAGTCCCAGAGATACCTGTGGTAAGGTGACACAACAGGAGGAGGATAAGGGACAAGTCCCAGAGATACCTGTGTTAAAGTGACACAACAGGAGGAGGATAAGGGACAAGTCCCAGAAACACCTGTGTTAAAGTGACACAACAGGAGGAGGATAAGGGACTAGTTCCAGAGACACCTGTGTTAAGGTGACACAGCAGAAGGAGGATAAGGGACAAGTCCCAGAGATACCTGTGTTAAGGTGACACAACAGGAGGAGGATAAGGGACACATCCCAGAGATACCTGTGTTAAAGTGACACAACAGGAGGAGGATAAGTGACATGTCCCATAGACACCTGTGTTAAATGACACAACAGGAGGAGGATAAGGGACAAGTCCCAGGGATACTTGTGTTAAAGTGACACAACAGGAGGAAGATAAGGGACAAGTCCCAGAGACACATGTGTTAAAGTGACCAAACAGGAGGAAGATAAGGGACATGTCCCAGAGACACCTGTGTTAATTTGACAAAACAGGAGGAGGCTAAGGAACAAGTCCCAGAGACAACTGTGTTAAGGTGACCAAACAGGAGGAGGATAAGTGACAAGTCCCAGAGACACCTGTGTTAAGGTGACACAACAGGAGGAGGATAAGGGACAAGTCCCAGAGACACCTGTGTTAAAGTGACACAACAGGAGGAGGATAAGCGACAAGTTCCAGAGACACCTGTGTTAAAGTGACAAAACAGGAGGAGGCTAAGGAACAAGTCCCAGAGACAACTGTGTTAAGGTGACCAAACAGGAGGAGGATAAGGGACAAGTCCCAGAGACACCTGTGTTAAGGTGACACAACAGGAGGAGGATAAGGGTCAAGTCCCAGAGATACCTGTGTTAAAGTGACACAACAGGAGGAAGATAAGGGACAAGTCCCAGAGATACCTGTGTTAAAGTGACCAAACAGGAGGAAGATAAGGGACATGTTCTAGAGACACCTGTGTTAAAGTGAAAAAACAGGAGGAGGCTAAGGAACAAGTCCCAGAGACACCTGTGTTAAGGTGACCAAACAGGAGGAGGATAAGTGACAAGTCCCAGAGATACCTGTGTTAAGGTAAAAAAACAGGAGGAGGCTAAGGAACAAGTCCCAGAGACACCTGTGTTAAGGTGACCAAACAGGAGGAGGATAAGGGACAAGTCCCAGAGATACCTGTGTTAAGGTGACACAACAGGAGGAGGATAAGGCACAATTCCCAGAGACATCTGTGTTAAAGTGACACTACAGGAGGAGGATAAGGGACAAGTACCAGAGACACCTGTGTTAAGGTGACACAACAGGAGGAGGATAAGGGACAAGTCCCAGAGACACCTGTGTTAAAGTGACACAACAGGAGGAGGATAAGGGACAAGTACCAGAGACACCTGTGTTAAGGTGACACAGCAGGAGGAGGATAAGGGACAAGTCCCAGAGATACCTGTGTTAAGGTGAAACAACAGGAGGAGGATAAGGGACAAGTCCCAGAGATACCTGTGTTAAAGTGACACAACAGGAGGAGGATAAGGGACATGTCCCAGAGACACCTGTGTTAAAGTGACACAACAGGAGGAGGATAAGAGACATGTCCCAGAGACACCTGTGTTAAAGTGACACAACAGGAGGAGGATAAGGGACAAGTCCCAGAGATACTTGTGTTAAAGTGACACAACAGGAGGAAGATAAGGGACAAGTCCCTCAGACACCTGTGTTAAAGTGACCAAACAGGAGGAAGATAAGGGACATGTCCCAGAGACACCTGTGTTAAGGTAAAAAAACAGGAGGAGGCTAAGGAACAAGTCCCAGAGACACCTGTGTTAAGGTGACCAAACAGGAGGAGGATAAGGGACAAGTCCCAGAGATACCTGTGTTAAGGTGACACAACAGGAGGAGGATAAGGCACAATTCCCAGAGACATCTGTGTTAAAGTGACACTACAGGAGGAGGATAAGGGACAAGTACCAGAGACACCTGTGTTAAGGTGACACAACAGGAGGAGGATAAGGGACAAGTGCCAGAGACACCTGTGTTAAAGTGACACAACAGGAGGAGGATAAGGGACAAGTACCAGAGACACCTGTGTTAAGGTGAAACAGCAGGAGGAGGATAAGGGACAAGTCCCAGAGATACCTGTGTTAAGGTGAAACAACAGGAGGAGGATAAGGGACAAGTCCCAGAGATACCTGTGTTAAAGTGACACAACAGGAGGAGGATAAGGGACATGTCCCAGAGACACCTGTGTTAAAGTGACACAACAGGAGGAGGATAAGAGACATGTCCCAGAGACACCTGTGTTAAAGTGACACAACAGGAGGAGGATAAGGGACAAGTCCCAGAGATACTTGTGTTAAAGTGACACAACAGGAGGAAGATAAGGGACAAGTCCCTCAGACACCTGTGTTAAAGTGACCAAACAGGAGGAAGATAAGGGACATGTCCCAGAGACACCTGTGTTTAAGTGAGAAAACAGGAGGAGGCTAAGGAACAAGTCCCAGAGACAACTGTGTTAAGGTGACCAAACAGGAGGAGGATAAGGGACAAGTACCAGAGACACCTGTGTTAAGGTGACACAACAGGATGAGGATAAGGGACAAGTCCCAGAGACACCTGTGTTAAAGTGACACAACAGGAGGAGGATAAGCGACAAGTTTCAGAGACACCTGTGTTAAAGTGACAAAACAGGAGGAGGCTAAGGAACAAGTCCCAGAGACAACTGTGTTAAGGTGACCAAACAAGAGGAGGATAAGGGACAAGTCCCAGAGACACCTGTGTGAAAGTGACACAACAGGAGGAAGGTAAGGGACAAGTCCCAGAGATACCTGTGTTAATGTGACACAACAGGAGGAGGATAAGGGACAAGTCCAAGAGATACCTGTGTTAAAGTGACACAACAGCAGGAAGATAAGGGAAAAGTCCCAGAGACACCTGTGTTAAAGTGACACAACAGGAGGAGGATAAGGGACAAGTCCCAGAGACACCTGTGTTAAAGTGACACAACAGGAGGAGGATAATGGACAAGTCCCAGAGTCACCTGTGTTAAGGTGACACAACAGGAGGAGGATAAGTAACAAGTCCTAGAGACACCTGTGTTAAAGTGACACAACAGGAGGAGGATAAGGGACAAGTCCCAGAGATACCTGTGTTAAGGTGACAAAACAGGAGGAGGATAAGGTACAAGTCCCAGAGACACTTGTGTTAAAGTGACACAACAGGAGGATAATGGACAAGTCCCAGAGTCACCTGTGTTAAGGTGACAAAACAGGAGGAGGCTAAGGAACAAGTCCCAGAGATACCTGTGTTAAAGTGACACCACAGGAGGAGGATAAGGGACATGTCCCAGAGACACCTGTGTTAAAGTGACACAACAGGAGGAGGATAAGAGACATGTCCCAGAGACACCTGTGTTAAAGTGACACAACAGGAGGAAGATAAGGGACAAGTTCCAGAGACACCTGTGTTAAAGTGACAAAACAGGAGGAGGCTAAGGAACAAGTCCCAGAGACAACTGTGTTAAGGTGACCAAACAGGAGGAGGATAAGGGACAAGTACCAGAGACACCTGTGTTAAGGTGACACAACAGGATGAGGATAAGGGACAAGTCCAAGAGATACCTGTGTTAAAGTGACACAACAGGAGGAGGATAAGGGACAAGTCCCAGAGACATGAGAAAATGTAGATAGAGAAATGGATATAACAGAGCACTCAAAAAATACTGAATAGGGATAATTAAATATGTAAGTGGATTTGCAGGAATCGGGTATGTTATATAAAACGTAACTTCTAATAGTGATAAAAAATTAAAAAAATATATATAAGTGGTGACAAACCATTCACTCATTCATAGTGTGTATAAAAACAGTTAAAATAGATGATGAATGCTATAATGCCAGGTATTAACCATACTGAGTGTTTTAAATGGGTAGGTCTGGCAGGGAAGCACCATAAAATGCTCGCGGATTACACATAAACTGATCTGCAAAAGAGGATTGACCTCGCACAATAATTATCTAACTAGTGCAATGCTGGAGCGGTGCTATCACCTGTCAGAGTCCCACACTATGTATAATAGTTCAAATTGGAGATTAACAATAGATTCCCATAACTATAGAAATACCGGTCTGTTGTATGAGCCAATTAAAAAATAAACAGCCAAGTATAAATGATATCGAAGTCACTTATATATCAAAATCAATTCATAGATATAGAGGGTTTAACACACGCAAAGCATAAAAACCAGCATTCATACAGAGCGCCTGATGCGCATTTCGCATTTCTCAAAGGCCTTTGAGAAAGCCACGGACGTCGCGAAATGTGCATCAGGCGCTCTGTATGAATGCTGGTTTTTATGCTTTGCGTGTGTTAAACCCTCTATAGCTATGAATTGATTTTGATATCTAAGTGACTTCGATATCATTTATACTTGGCTGTTTATTTTTGAATTGGCTCATACAACAGACCGGTATTTCTATAGTTATGGGAATCTATTGTTAATCTCCAATTTGAACTATTATACATAGTGTGGGACTCTGACAGGTGATAGCACCGCTCCAGCATTGCACTAGTTAGATAATTATTGTACGAGGTCAATCCTCTTTTGCAGATCAGTTTATGTGCAATCCGTGAGCATTTTATGGTGCTTCCCTGCCAGACCTACCCATTTAACACACTCAGTATGGTTAATACCTGGCATTATAGCATTCATCATCTATTTTAACTGTTTTTATACACACTATGAATGAGTGAATGGTTTGTCACCACTTATATATATATTTTTTATTTTTTATCACCATTAAAAGTTACATTTTATATAACATACCCGATTCCTGCAAATCCACTTACATATTGAATTATCCCTATTCAGTGCTCTGTTATATCCATTTCTCTTTCTACATTTTCTCATGTTTATACAGGATATTGAGCACCCCCCACCCCACTAATTGGTAGGGAATAGTTCCCTTCTATGTTCATACAGTATAATTTTGCTGGGGAATTAATATGTAATATAATAGTATCTCTCCTTTACGATTTCTAAACTGTTACAAGTCCCAGAGACACCTGTGTTAAAGTGACACAACAGGAGGAAGATAAGGGACAAGTCCCAGAGACACCTGTGTTAAAGTGACACAACAGGAGGAGGATAAGGGGCAAGTCCCAGAGACACCTGTGTTAAGGTGACCAATCAAGAGGAAGATAAGTGACATGTCTCAGAGACACCTGTGTTTACGTGACAAAACAGGAGGATGCTAAGTAACAAGTCCCAGAGACACCTGTGTTAAAGTGACAAAACAGGAGGAGGCTAAGGAACAAGTCCCAGAGACACATGTGTTAAAGTGACACAACAGGAGGAGGATAATGGACAAGTCCCAGAGATACCTGTGTTAAGGTGACCAAACAGGAGAAGGATAAGGGACAAGTCCCAGAGATACCTGTGTTAAGGTGACACAACAGGAGGAGGATAAGTGACAAGTCCCAGAGACACCTGTGTTAAGGTGACACAACAGGAGGAGGATAAGGGACAAGTCCCAGAGACACCTGTATCAAAGTGACACAACAGGAGGAGGATAATGGACAAGTCCCAGAGTCACCTGTGTTAAAGTGACACAACAGGAGGAGGATAAGTGACAAGTCCCAAAGATACCTGTGTTAAAGTGACACAACAGGAGGAAGATAAGGGACAAGTCACAGAGATACCTGTGTTAAAGTGACACAACAGGAGGAGGATAAGGGACAAGTCCCAGAGACACCTGTGTTAAGGTGACCAATCAAGAGGAAGATAAGGGAAATGTCCCAGAGACACCTGTGTTTAAGTGACAAAACAGGAGGAGGCTATGGAATGCGAATGTGCCAGAGACACTTGTCTTAAAGTGACACAACAGGAGGAGGCTAAGGAACAAGTCCCAGAGTCACCTGTGTTAAAGTGACAAAACAGGAGGAGGCTAAGGAGCAAGTCCCAGAGACATATGTGTTAAAATGACACAACAGGAGGAGGATATGGGACAGGTCCCAGAGACACCTGTGTTAAGGTGACACAACAAGAGGAGGATAAGGGACAAGTCCCAGAGACACTTGTGTTAAAGTGACACAACAGGAGGAGGATAAGTGACAAGTCCCAGAGATACCTGTGTTAAAGTGACACAACAGGAGGAAGATAAGAGACAAGTCCCAGAGACACCTGTGTTAAAGTGAAACAACAGGAGGAGGATAAGGGGCAAATCCCAGAGACACCTGTGTTAAGGTGACCAATCAAGAGGAAGATAAGGGACATGTCCCAGAGACACCTGTGTTAAAGTGAAAAAACAGGAGGAGGCTAAGGAACAAGTCCCAGAGACATCTGTGTTAAAGTGACACAACAGGAGGAGGATAAGGGACAAGTCCCAGAGACACCTGTGTTAAGGTGACCAAACAGGAGGAGGATAAGGGACAAGTCCCAGAGATACCTGTGTTAAGCTGACACAACAGGAGGAGGATAAGGGACAAGTCCCAGATACACCTGTTTTAAAGTGACACAACAGGAGGAAGATAAGGGACAAGTCCCAGAGACACCTGTGTTAACTTGACACAACAGGATAAGGATAAGGGACAAGTCCAAGAAATACCTGTGTTAAAGTGACACAACAGGAGGAGGATAAGGGACAAGTACCAGAGACACCTGTGTTAAGGTGACCAAACAGGAGGAAGATGAGGAACAAGTCCCAGAGACACCTGTGTTAAAGTGACACAACAGGAGGAGGAAAAGGGGTAAGTCCCAGAGACACCTGTGTTAAAGTGACACAACAGGAGGAGGATAAGGGGTAAGTCCCAGAGACACCTGTGTTAAGGTGACACAACAGGAGGAGGATAAGGGACAAGTCCCAGAGATACCTGTGTTAAGGTGACACAACAGGATAAGGATAAAGGACATGTCCCAGCGATACCGGTGGCAGGCTTGTGTCTAACTCCCAGAGGGTGTTTTTATTTCACTGCCAAGTATTCCATGCTCCCCCTCTTCTGTTCTGAGCTCTGAGAGGGAATATCAAGTGTCACATAGGTCTGATAATCTCATTCAGAGAAGAATCTGGAGCACCTCTATTTTTAACATGGGAGGAATAAAAATGGAATACCAGAGAGGTGAGAGGGATTAAAAGCTTGTGAAATGTTGGATATCTTTGTCTCCTTCGAGTAATAGCTCATGGACTCTTACCATCTTATTGAAGAAATGTATTTAGTGTTTAATGTCCCTTTAATTATTTCTTTCCTACACATTCCTGCATGATTTCAATACAAATTGTAATTTATTTATAAAATAAAAATTTTGCAGAACAGTTTGGTTATGGTTTTTAATGTGATTAAATAACATACAGCTAGATTACGAGTTTTGCATTATTAGTGAAAAAGCCTCATAACGCTGCTTTTTCACTACCACTGGTATAAGTCTTGCAGGTATAGGTGTACCGCACACTTTTTTGGCCGTAACACAATGTAACTACCACACCTTTCAAAAAGTCCTTTTTTAATGGGACTTCCATAGCGGTATTAAGAGTTTTGCCTGGGAGGCGAAATAGTGAGCGGTACAGCCCAGCCTATACCGTCAAGATTCATATCGCCATCTAAAGTCAGTAGTTATGGGTTTTACGTTACAAATCTGTAGCATAAAACTCATAACTAAAGTGTTACAAAGTACACTAACACCCATAAACTACCTATTAACCCCTAAACCGAGGCCCTCCCGCATCACAAACACAAAAAATAAAATTATTAACCCCTAATCTGCCACTCCGGAAATCGCCGCCACTATAATAAACATATTAACCCTTAAACTGCTGCACTCCCGCATCGCAAACACTAGTTAAAAATTATTAACCCTAATCTGCTGCCCCCAACGTCACCGCCGCCACGATGCTAAAGTTATTAACCCCTAAACCTAACCCTAACCCTAACACCCCTAAATTTACTATAATTAAAATAAATCTAAATAAAAATTACTATCATTAAAGTGAAGGTAAACTTTGATGAATGAAAGCCCGTTTTTTAAAAATACTATTAAAAACAGGAGCACTTTCATTCATCAATGTTTACAAAGCAGCCGTTTTGATTAAAAACTTACCTTTTTTTCTTTTTACAGCCAGAGCAGCTTCCCCCACCTGGATTTCCTCTCTTCACTCGTCAGCAATGACTAATCCGGCTTCCTCCAATCACAGCTTTCCCCCCAGGGTAGTCATTGCCTGAGGCCATGCTGTGATTGGAGGAGGCCGGATTAGTTACTGATGACGTGTGAAGAGAGGATTTCCAGGAGGGGGAAGCTGCTCTGGCTGTGAAAAGAAAAAAAGGTAAGTTTTTAATCAAAATGGCTGCTTTGTAAACTTTGATGAATGAAAGTGCCCCTGTTTTTTATAGTATTTTAAAAAAACGGGTGTAAGGATATGTTAGAATTACCGGCGCCATTTTGTTCTTGTAGCCATTTTGTCTTAGGCATCCATCTTGTCTACGAAAGGTTTATTATAACAGTTTATTGTGTAGTGAGAAATATGCTGATGTTAGTGAGACTTGCATAGCTAGAATGGCCTTGTGAATGTTCTTGGCGATGCGCCTGGAAGCCCGTTATATATGTAAGATGCCCAAACGGCCTTGCTTTGGGCTGATTTGTGTGAGAAATACTCCTTAACATTCCTCTTTCACCCAATTATTTTAATAATCCTCTTTTGTTCATGAAATATGGTGTGAGATGATGTAGTTATGAATACGTCACTTTTTAACCCTATATGCTGTAATTATTGCCTATAAGAAGTGTTGTGCATCTTCTAATAAACAGAACAGACTGATTGCTGCGTGGTCTGATTCCTTTTCTCTGGGATATCCCATCAAGTAACCCATTCATTTCCAGGTGACAGTGTATGATCCAGGCCATGTGCTGACTGACACTCTCCCCCCCTGAAAATAACACCTAACAATTCTGGTGTCAGATCGTAGGATTTGCACTGGGTAAGTAGATACTTGTTTTTTACTCTACTTTTCCCTCTGTAAATCTTAACCTACATTTTTATAATAGGTGTAAGAAATATATATAAAGGGTTAAGGGGTTCCTGTGGTGGAGGCGCAGGTTTGCAGAGGTTAAAGTCCTGCCGGCATTTGTATTAACCCCTCTAGACAGGTTAAAGTCCTGCTGGTTTAGACAGGTGTGGAGTCCTGTCTGGCTCCAAGAAGTTAGCGTGCATTTGACGGGCGGTCTAAGTCCCCCGTGCAAGTTGGCATCGCTGTTTTACGGTGAGAGTCTCACCTGTGTTGAAGTTTTCCTTATATATCCATATAATTTACCTGTCATGAATTGGTATTTGGTGCTGCTTTTGCTTGATCGCTTATGCTTATACTGCTATATAACTGTGCTGTGCTTAGAAAATATTAAGTAACTGTGCATTGTATCACTGCTGCTGCTATTATTGTGTTGTGGAAATGGGTCTGCTCATAGTACAAATTGTGATAGTAATGCTGAGATTCAGAAATGAATATTAAGTATAAATCTGTGCAGCATGTACACAGAGCAAGGGGAAGATACTGTTGTTGCATCTTTAGTAGCTATGAAAGGGTTAACAGCTCTTTAGATTCAGTGAAAATAAGTGCTCCTGTGTTAAAGAATGTTGTGGGCATAGAAGGGGGGCCACCGAGCGCACACACCAGATCACAGATTCAGAGAATAGAAAAAAAAACTGTTGTAGAAGCTCCGTTTGTAAAACTCTTTCTTTTGTTGTATGTGTGTTTGCAATAACGAAACAGAGATTCTGTGTATTCTATGTGTAATGAGTGTTGGTCTGTCGATTCTCACTGTGTCTTGTATGACGTGTAAAAGATGTATTCTTTAGATCTGAGGATGTATTATCCTGTCTAAAATTTGTTTATGTCTCAATCTGCTGGGAAAATGGCCATTCCTTGCAAATTCGGACACTTTCAGATACATTTTAAATTTAGTGGAAAGTTAATCTTATTGTATTCCTAAATGTCTTTGGTATGTTATGAAATATATGTTTTCCTGAAAGAAAGAGACTGTTAATGTGTTTTCTGATATTTGTTTTAAGCAAATAAAGACTGTCCATCTGTTGCGGCATATAAATATATTGTTTTTACAAGTTAACTAATTAAGGGATTTGTAAATGTGCGGATGTTTGTGTGACTTTCGGTAACGTTCTGGTAAATGAAAAAGATTAACTGGTTGATTCAAGTATGTTGTGGGCGTAATGTAAGATTCATGCAAGGAGTTAAAAACAGGAGAATAGAAAAGACTATACGCTGTAAGCTATTACATTTATTTCAAGTATTTGGGTCTGTTTCTGTTGCAAGTAGAGTAATTCAGTAGATTTTTAATATAAATTGGTAACATATTACTGTGTAATCCTATTTATGTTGTGATGGCTCTCATTTAAATATGCAAGTTATGATACAGTAAAGAAGTATAATTTTAATGGTAAATAAGACAAGTGTCTTAATCATAGCTAGGTTATACATATGTAATATACATGTTATAAATGGTCAGTCCTTAAAGGGACAGTTCAATGATTTGTTATTTCAGCTGTGTAGTAAAAAAAAAAACAAATGGAGAAATTGTATTTTCAGGTTTATTTGTATATATGAAGTAGTTGCTTTTGGGCTTTTAAATCACAACCTATTACAATGGATTAAGTTTCAGGTTATAGCATATCTCATTGTCCTTATCTGATATTTGTCCGGAAAACAGGCTATTTGTAAACAATTAAATGAACTCCATCAGGTGAGATGGATCGTTAAGAACAATTTAAAGGGGACATTTTTGGGCAAACTGTCCTTTTAATCTATTAGTGTAAATGATTATTATTATTCTTTTTAGAAAGCTCATTTTGTTGTATACAATTGTTATATTTAGTCATAGAGCTGCAAAATGGTGAATATCAAATTATATATAAAAAAAAAGTTAAATCAAATTATTGTGTATTTATTAGAATCTTGGTTATGTAAAAGTATAGACTGGATTCTAGAGCTTTTCACAAATTATTTGTGCCAAACATGATTTATTTAACAGTGGGTTTGCACTGTGCATGCAAGCAGGGGCTATATAGAACAGTGGCTGTACCATTATTATCTGACCTTTCCCAGAATATACTACTTAGGTGTTTGTGTGTTTCAGTGTAAAGTTATGGTTAGGGATTTTATTTTTAAATATGCAACTGGAGATTATTAATCTTCTGAAGTGATTGCATTATTAGTGTGATCTCATACGGCTAGATTACGAGTTTTTGTCGGTAAGGCTTGCGGTGCTAACGAGCAGTTTATGCTCACCGCTCACCTACAAACAACGCTGATATTACAGGTTTTTAGAAACCCGGCGTTAGCCGCAGAAAAGTGAGCGGAGAACAAAATTTTGCTCCACATCTCACCTCAATACCAGCGCTGCTTACGGTAGCGGTGAGCTGGCTAAACGTGCTCGTGCACGATTTCCCCATAGGAATCAATGGGGCAGATTCAGCTGAAAAAAACCTAACACCTGCAAAAAAGCAGCGTTCAGCTCCTAACGCAGCCCCATTGATTCCTATGGGGAAATACTTTTTATGTCTGCACCTAACACCCTAACATGAACCCCGAGTCTAAACACCCCTAATCTTACACTTATTAACCCCTAATCTGCCACCCCCGACATCGTCGCCACCTGCATAATATTATTAACCCCTAATCTGCCGCTCCGGACACCGCCGCCACCTACATTATACTTATGAACCCCTAATCTGTCGCCCCCAACATCGCCGACACCTACATTATAGTTATTAACCCCTAATCTGCTGCCCCCAATGTCGTCACAACCTACCTACAATTATTAACCCCTAATCTGCTGCCCCCAACTTCGCCACCACTATAATAAAGTTATTAACCCCTAAATCTAAGTCTAACCCTAAACCTAACCCCCCCTAACTTAAATATAATTTAAATAAATCTAAATAAAATTACTATTATTAACTAAATTATTCCTATTTAAAACTAAATACTTACCTATAAAATAAACCCTAAGCTAGCTACAATATAACTAATAGTTACATTGTATCTAGCTTAGGGTTTATTTTTATTTTACAGGCAAGTTTATATTTATTTTAACTAGGTAGAATAGTTATCAAATAGTTATTAACTATTTAATAACTACCTAGCTAAAATAAGTACAAATTTACCTGTAAAATAAAACCTAACCTAAGTTACAATTACACCTAACACTACACTATAATTAAATTAATTCCCTAAATTAACTACAATTAATTACAATTAAATTAAATAAACTAAAATACGGAAAAAAAAACACTAAATTGCAGATAATAATAAAATAATTACACATTTTTTAAACTAATTACAACTAATCTAATCCCCCTAATAAAATAGAAAAGCCCCCCAAAATAATAAAAAGACCTACCCTATACTAAATTACAAATAGCCCTTAAAAGGGCCTTTTGCGGGACATTGCCCCAAAGTAATCAGCTCTTTAACCTGTAAAACAAATACAATGACCCCCCCAACCATTAAAACCCACCACCCACACACCCAACCCTACTCTAAAACCCACCCAATCCCCCCTTAATAAAACCTAACACTAACCCCTTGAAGATCACCCTACCTTGAGATGTCTTCACCCAACCGGGCAGAAATGGTCCTCCAGACGGGCAGAAGTCTTCATCCTATCCGGGCAGAAGAGGTCCTCCAGACGGGCAGAATTAAGGTAGAAAAAATCCTATTGGCTGAACCAATCAGCCAATCGGATTGAACTTGAATCTGATTGGCTGATTCAATCAGCCAATCAGATTTTTCTACCTTAATTCCGATTGGCTGATAGAATCCTATCAGCCAATCGGAATTCGGCGGACGCCATCTTGGATGACGTCATTTAAAGGAACCTCATTCGTCGGGAAGTCGTCGTGCCGGATGGATGCTCCGCGGCGGAGGAGCGAACAAAGAAGATTGAAGATGCCGCTTTGCTTGAAGACATCGCAGATGGAAGAAGACTCTCTGCCGCTTGCTTCAAGACATCGCCCGGATGGAAGAAGACTTCACTGCCGCTTGCTGGAAGACATCGCCCGGATCGGATGAGGAGTTCTGCCCGGCGGGGTGAATACAAGGTAGGGAGATCTTCAGGGGGGGTAGTGTTAGGTTTATTTAAGGGGGGTTTGGGTTAGATTAGGGGTATGTGGGTGGTGGGTTGTAATGTTGGGGGGTGGTATTGTGTTTTTTTTTGCAGGCAAAAGAGCAGTTTTCTTTGGGGCATGCCCCCACAAAAGGCCCTTTTAAGGGCTGGTAAGGTAAAAGAGCTTTGAACTTTTTTTTAATTTAGAATAGGGTAGGGAATTTTTTTTATTTTGGGGGTTTATTATTTTATTAGGGGGCTTAGAATAGGTGTAATTAGCTTAAAAATCTTGTAATCTTTTTTTTATTTTTTGTAATTTAGTGTTTGTTTTTTTTGTAATTTAGTTTAGTTTATTTAATTGTATTTTTAGATAGATATTTGTAGTTTATTTAATTTATTGATAGTGTAAGTGTATTTGTAACTTAGGTTAGGATGTATTTTACAGGTAATTGGGTAATTATTTTAACTAGGTAGCTATTAAATAGGTAATAACTATTTAATAGCTATTATACCTAGTTAAAATAATTAACAATTTACCTGTAAAATAAATATAAACCCTAACATAGCTATAATGTAATTATTAATTACATTGTAGCTATCTTAGGGTTTATTTTATAGGTAAGTATTTAGATTTAAATAGGAATATTTTAGTTTATAATATGAATTAGATTTATTTAATAAGAATTTAGTTAGGGGTGTTAGGGTTAGAAAGAGTTAATATAGTTTATATAAATACTATAGTAACTATATTAACTATATTAACCCTAATATAATTAGGGTTAATATAGTTAATATATATAATGTAATAACTATATTAACTATAATATACTTAGGGTTAATATAGATAATATAGCTGGCGGCGGGGTAGGTAGATTAAATTAGGGGTTAATAATTTTAATAGAGATGGCGGCGGTGTAAGGGGTTCACATTAGGGGATAGATCAGTTAGATGGTGGCGGTTTTAGGGGCTCACAGTAGGGGGTTAGTTTATGTAGATGGCGACGGTTTAGGGGTTAAATACTTTATTATGGATTGCGGCGGGGGATCGCGGTTGACAGGGAGATAGACATTGCGCATGCGTTAGGTGTTAGGTTTATTTTAGCAGATCGCGGTTGACAGGGAGATAGACATTGCGCATGCGTTAGGTGTTAGGTTTATTTTAGCAGCCAGTTTAGGGAGTTACGGGGCTCCAATAGTCAGCGTAAGGCTTCTTACGGCTGCTTTTTGTGGCGAGGTGAAAATGGAGTAAGATTTCTCCATTTTCGACACGTAAGTCCTTACACTGTATATTGGATACCAAACTGCGCGGGTTTGGTATACCTGCCTATGGCCCAAAAAACTACGGGCGACGGCAGAAATATATGCGCGTAACTTCTAGGTTACGCCGTATATAGGATACCAAACCCGCGCAAATATTGGCGTCTCCGACTTTTGCGGGCGACGATTTTTATCGGATCGACCCCTATATGTCTAAGGAAAGAAACTGTGAAACTGTATAACGGTATTTGTAACTAAAGAACTGTAAAGCGCTTACTCTCACCTTCTAATCACAGTTGAACCAATTTGAACTTTAGCGCTGAATCTATTTGCTTTTAAAATATTAGGATCAATATATATATATTTGTGCTTTTTAAATATCAAGATCGCCATTTATCTTTGCAATTGTTGCTTGCTATATGATTTGCTTTTAACAGTTATCTATAGAATTTAATTCATTTGCACCTGGAACTCTAGGGTTTTTTTAATATATGATTCTAGTTTGCATTTTTTATATGTGAAATAAGGGAGACATCCCTTGAATTTTTAAAATAAGGAATAGTAATTGTTGTTGTTTTTATGAGATATAAGAATTTTTAAATAAACAAGATTGTATAAAACATTGGTTAGATTGGTATCATCATTTCCAAGCTTTTATTAGCGCTGCTTAAAACCCCATTTTTTCTTCATATCCATCTTGTCTACGAAAGGTTTATTATAACAGTTTATTGTGTAGTGAGAAATATGCTGATGTTAGTGAGACTTGCATAGCTAGAATGGCCTTGTGAATGTTCCTGGCGATGCACCTGGAAGCCCGTTATCTATGTAAGATGCCCAAACGGCCTTGCTTTGGGCTGAGTTGTGCGAGAAATACTCCTTAACATTCCTCTTTCACCCAATTATTTTAATAAGCTTATTTTGTTCATGAAATATGGTGTGAGATGATGTAGTTATGAATAAGTCACTTTTTAACCCTATATGCTGTAATTATTGCCTATAAGAAGTGTTGTGCATCTTCTAATAAACAGAACAGATGTTAGACTGATTGCTGCATGGTCTGATTCCTGTTTCTGGGATATCCCATCAAGTAACCCATTCATTTCCAGGTGACAGTGTATGATCCAGGCCATGTGCTGACTGACACTCTCCCCCCCTGAAAATAACACCTAACAATGGGCTTTCATTCATAAAAGTTTACCTTCACTTTAACTAAATAATTCCTATTTAAAACTAAATACTTACCTGTAAAATAAACCCTAAGCTAGCTACAATATAACTAATAGTTACATTGTAGCTATCTTAGGTTTTATTTTTATTTCACAGGCAAGTTTGTATTTAATTTAACTAGTTAGACTAGTTAGTAAATAGTTATTAACTATTTACTAGCTACCTAGTTAAAATAAATACAAATTTACCTGTAAAATAAAACCTAACCTGTCTTACACTAACACCTAACATTACACTACAATTAAATCAATTACATTAATTAAATACAATTAACTAAATTACAACAAACCCCCACTAAATTACACAAAATAAAAAAGAAATGATAAAATATTTAAACTAATTACACCTAATCTAATAGCCCTATCAAAATAAAAAAGCCCCCCAAAATAAAAAAAACCCTAGCCTAAACTAAACTGCCAATAGGGATTGCCCCAAAGAAATCAGCTCTTTTACCTGTAAAAAAAAAATACAAACACCCCCCAAACAGTAAAACCCTCCACCCACACAACCAACACCCCCAAATAAAAACCTATCTAAAAAAACCTAAGCTCCCCATTGCCCTGAAAAGGGCATTTGGATGGGCATTGCCCTTAAAAGGGCATTTAGCTCTTTTCCATTGCCCAAACCCTAAGCTAAAAATAAAACTCACCCAATAAATCCTTAAAAAAAACCTAACACTAACCCCCAAAGATCCACTTATAGTTTTTGAAGACCGGACATCCATTATCATCAAGCGGGAGTAGTCTTCATCCAAGCGGGCAGAAGTCCTCAAAGAAGCCAGGAGAAGTCTTCATCCAAGTGGCAAGAAGTGGTCCTCCAGGCGGACAGAAGTCTTCATCCAGACGGCATCTTTTATATTCATCCTTTCGACGTGGAGCAGCTCCATCTTCAAGACATCTGGCGTGGAGCATCCTCTTCTGTTGACGGCTACTGAAGAATGAAGGTTCCTTTAAGGGACGCCATCCAAGATGGCGTCCCTTGAATTCTGATTGGCTGATAGAATTCTATCAGCCAATCGGAATTAAAGTTTAAAAAATTCTATTGGATGATGCTATCAGCCAATAGGATTGAGCTTCAATCCTATTGGCTGATCCAATCAGCCAATATAATTGAGCTTGCATTCTATTGGCTGTTCCAATTAGCCATAGAATGCGAGCTCAATCCTATTGGCTGATTATTTTATAGGTATTTAGTTTTAAATAGGAATTATTTAGGTATTAATTGTAATTTGTATTTAGATTTATTTTAATTATGTTAAAGTTAGTGGGTGTTATGGTTAGGGTTAGACTTAGGGTTAGGTTTAGGGGTTAATAACTTTAGTATAGTGGCGGCGACGTTGGGGGCGGCAGATTAGGGGTTAATAATTGTAGGTAGGTAGCAACGACATTGGGGGCGGCAGATTAGGGGTTAATAAGTGTAATGTAGGTAGCAACAACATTGAGTATTTTAACTCTCTTATAATAGAGAATAAAACATAAAGATGGCATCGATGTGAACATCTCATTTTAGCCTGTGGGAAAGAAAAATGGATAAGATCCATCCTAATTCTGCCAAGCACAAAAAAGAGGCATTGCCAAATGTAGGTGTACTAGACTGTAATGAAATACTAAAAATAAACCTATCTTTGCTATAAAAGAGATAATCTCACTGGAATAGAGCTGAATATCATACTGTGCTGTGTTCTGTAATGCACAAAAATTGTTTAAAACATTAATTACAAATAGAAATCACATTTTAAGGGAATACAATTTTAAGTATTTTTCATGTTGCTGAAAAACAAAAAAGCACACCAAGACTATATAATGTATTATGATTAAAGCAGATTAAAGCAAATTACTTGGAATTTTGAAATGTATTAACCTTGGTACATTAAACAAGTGTTATTTGAAGTATAGTTCAAAAATCTGAAATGATTTTAAGGATGCATTTCACTGAAAAGACTTCCCCTCTTTTTGCTTCATGCACACTTTTTTTGTAATCACTTGATTACTTTGTTGGTGTAGTAGCCAGGCACATATCTCTCTTCTACTTACCTCCTTATTCCCTATCGGCCAGATTACGAGTTTTGCGTTATGAGGGGTGTGGTACTAACTTGCACGTTATTGTGACCGCTCACTTACCTACAGCGCTGGTATTACAGGTTTTCAGAAACCTGGCATTAAAAGGCAAGAAGTGAGCATAGAGCAAAATTGTGCTTCATACCGCACTCCATTACCAGCTGCTTAAGTCAGCGGTGTGCTGGTTGTACGTGCTCGTGCACGATTTCCCCATAGACATCAATAGGGAGAGCCGGCTGAAAAAAAGCCTAACACCTGCAATAAAGGAGCGTAAAGCTCCGTAATGCAGCCCCATTGATTCCTATGGGGAAAAAAATTTATGTTTACACCTAACACCCTAACCTGAACCCTGAGTCTAAACACCCCTAATCTTACACTTATTAACCCCTAATATGCCGCCCCCGACATCGCCAACACCTGCATTATACTTATTAACCCATAATCTGCCGCTCCGGACATCGCCGCCACCTACATTATACTTATGAACCCCTAATCTGCTGCCCCCAACATCTCAGATGTCTACATTACATTTATTAACCCCTAATCCCCCGCCCCCAATGTCGCCGCAACCTACCTACACTTATTAACCCCTAATCTGCCGCCCCCAATGTCGCCGCCACTATACTAAATTTATTAACCCCTAAGCCTAAGTCTAACCTTAACCCTAACACCCCCTAACTTAAATATAATTAAAATAAATCTAAATAAAACCTACTATTAATAACTAAATAATTCATATTTAAAACTAAACTCTTATTAAAATAAATCTAATATTAATATTATTAATTAAAATATTCCTATTTAAATCTAAATACTTACCTATAAAATAAACCCTAAGATAGCTACAATATAACTAATAGTTACATTGTAGCTAGCTTAGGGTTTATTTTTATTTTACAGGCAAGTTTGTATTTATTTTAACTAGGTAGAATAGTTACTAAATAGTTATTAACTATTTACTAAATACCTAGCTAAAATAAATACAAACTGACCTGTAAAATAAAACCTAACCTAAGTTACACTAACACCTAACACTACACTACAATTAAATAAATTCCCTAAATTAAATACAATTAACTAAATTCAAAACAATTAGCTGAATTACAAAAAAACAAACACTAAATTACAGAAAATAAAAAACAAATTACAAGATCTTTAAACTAATTACACTTAATCTAATAGCCCTATCAAAATAAAAAAATAGCCCACCCAAAATAAAAAAACCCTAGCCTAAACTAAACTACCAATAGCCCTTAAAAAGGCCCAAAGAAATCATCTCTTTTTTGCGGCCCAATGCCCTAACCTAAAAATAAAACCCACCCAAGACACCCTTAAAAAATCCTAACACTAACCCCCGAAGATCCACTTACTGGGAGAAGTCTTCATCCAAGCGGCAAGTTGTCCTCAATGAAGCTGGCAGAAGTGCTCCTCCAGATGGGCAGAAGTGGTCCTCCAGACGGGCAATAATCTTCACCCAGACGACATCTTCTATCTTCATCCTTCATGACATCTGGCGCAGAGCATCCTCTTCTTCCGACGTCTTCTTACTGAATGAAGGTTCCTTTAAATTACGTCATCCAAGATGGCGTCCCTTAGATTTCGATTGGCTGATAGAATTATATCAGCCAATCGGAATTAAGGTTTAAAAAATCCTATTGGCTGATGCAATCAGCCAATAGGATTGAGTTCACATTCTATTGGCTGTTCCAATCAGCCAATAGAATGTGAGCTCAATCCTATTGGCTGATTGGATCAGCCAATAGGATTTAAGTTCAATCCTATTGGCTGATTGCATCAGCCAATAGGATTTTTTCAACCTTAATTCCGATTGGCTGATAGAATTCTATCAGCCAATCGGAATCTAAGGGACACCATCTTGGATGACGTCATTTAAAGGAACCTTTATTCAGCAAGAAGACGTCAGAAGAAGAGGATGCTCCGCGCCGGATGTCTTGAAGATGGAGCCGCTCTGCGTCGGAAGGATGAAGATAGAAGATGCCGTCTGGGTGAAGACTTTTGCCCGTCTGGAGGACCACTTCTGCCTGTCTGGAGGACCACTTCTGCCGGCTTCATTGAGGACATAGTGTTAGGATTTTTTAAGCGTGTATTGGGTGGGTTTTATTTTTAGGTTAGGGCTTTGGGCTGCAATAGAGCTAAATGCCCTTTTAAAGGGCAATGCCCATTTAAATGCCATTTTCAGGGCAATGGGGAACTTAGGTTTTTTTAGTTAGGGTTTTATTTGGGGGGGTTGGTTGTATGGGTGGTGGGTTTTACTGTTGGGGGGGTTGTTTGTATTTGTTTTTTACAGGTAAAAGAGCTGATTTCTTTGGGGTAATACCCCGCAAAAGGCCCTTTTAAGGGCTATTGGTAGTTTAGTTTAGGCTAGGTTTTTTTTTTATTTTGGGTGGGCTTTTTTAACTTTGATAGAGCTATTAGATTAGGTGTAATTAGTTTAAAGATCTTGTAATTTTTTATTTTCTGTAATTAGTGGGGTTTTTTTAATTTAGTTTTGAATTTAGTTAATTGTATTTAATTTAGGGAATTTATTTAATTGTAGTGTAGTGTTAGGTGCTAGTGTAACATAGGTTAAGTTTTATTTTACAGGTCCATTTGTATTTATTTTAGCTAGGTAGCTATTAAATAGTTAATAACTATTTACTAACTATTGTACCTAGTTAAAATAAATACAAAGTCGCCTGTAAAATTAAAATAAACCCTAAGCTAGCTACAATGTAATTATTAGTTATATTGTAGCTATCTTAGGCCTAGATTTGGAGTTTTGTCGGTAACGACCCGAAAAACTAACGCCGGCTTTTTTCTGGCCGCACCATAAAAATAACTCTGGTATCGAGAGTCCACATAAAGGCTGCGTTAGGCTCCAAAAAAGGAGCGTAGAGCATTTTTAACGCAGCTTCAACTCTCGATACCAGAGTTGCTTACGGACGCGGCCAGCCTCAAAAACGTGCTTGTGCACGATTCTCCCATAGGAAACAATGGGGCTGTTTGAGCTGGGAAAAAACCCAAACACCTGCAAAAAAGCCGCGTTCAGCTCCTAACGCAGCCCCATTGTTTGCTATGCGGTAACCCTTCCTACGTCTGCACCTAACACTCTAACATGTACCCCGAGTCTAAACATCCCTAACCTTACACTTATTAACCAGTAATCTGCCGCCCCCGCTATCGCTGACCCCTGCATATTATTATTAACCCCTAATCTGCCGCTCCGTAAACCGCTGCTACTTACATTTTCCCTATGTACCCCTAATCTGCTGCCCCTAACACCGCCGACCCCTATATTATATTTATTAACCCCTAATCTGCCCCCCACAACGTCGCCTCCACCTGCCTACACTTATTAACCCCTAATCTGCCGACCGGACCTGAGCGCTACTATAATAAAGTTATTAACCCCTAATCCGCCTCACTAACCCTATCATAAATAGTATTAACCCCTAATCTGCCCTCCCTAACATCGCCAACACCTAACTTCAATTATTAACCCCTAATCTGCCGACCGAATCTCGCGCTATTCTAATAAATGTATTAACCCCTAAAGCTAAGTCTAACCCTAATACTAACACCCCCCTAAGTTAAATATAATTTAAATCTAACGAAATTAATTATCTCTTATTAAATAAATTATTCCTATTTAAAGCTAAATACTTACCTGTAAAATAAATCCTAATATAGCTACAATATAAATTATAATTATATTATAGCTATTTTAGGATTTATATTTATTTTACAGGTAACTTTGTATTTATTTTAACCAGGTACAATAGCTATTAAATAGTTAAGAACTATTTAATAGCTAAAATAGTTAAAATAATTACAAATCCTAACCTAAGTTACAAATAAACCTAACACTAGACTATCAATATATTAATTAAATAAACTACCTACAATTACCTACAATTAACCTAACACTACACTATCAATAAATTAATTAAATACAATTGCTACAAAGAAATACAATTAAATAAACTAGCTAAAGTACAAAAAATAAAAAAGAACTAAGTTACAAAAAATAAAAAAATATTTACAAACATAAGAAAAATATTACAACAATTTTAAACTAATTACACCTACTCTAAGCCCCCTAATAAAATAACAAAGCCCCCCAAAATAAAAAAATGCCCTACCCTATTCTAAATTACTAAAGTTCAAAGCTCTTTTACCTTACCAGCCCTGAACAGGGCCCTTTGCGGGGCATGCCCCAAGAAATTCAGCTCTTTTGCCTGTAAAAAAAACATACAATACCCCCCCAACATTACAACCCACCACCCACATACCCCTAATCTAACCCAAACCCCCCTTAAATAAACCTAACACTAAGCCCCTGAAGATCATCCTACCTTGTCTTCACCATACCAGGTTCACCGATAGGTCCAGAAGAGCTCCTCCGATGTCCTGATCCAAGCCCAAGCGGGGGGCTGAAGAGGTCCATGATCCGGCTGAAGTCTTCATCCAAGTGGCCCAGAAGAGGTCTTCCATCCGATTGAAGTCTTCATCCAAGCGGCATCCATCCGGAACGAAGCGGCAACATCCTGAAGACCTCCACAGCGGAACATCCATCCTGGCCGACGACTGAACGACGAATGACGGTTCCTTTAAATGACGTCATCCAAGATGGCGTCCCTCGAATTCCGATTGGCTGATAGGATTCTATCAGCCAATCGGAATTAAGGTAGGAATATTCTGATTGGCTGATGGAATCAGCCAATCAGAATCAAGTTCAATCCGATTGGCTGATCCGATCAGCCAATCAGATTGAGCTCGCATTCTATTGGCTGTTCCTCGGTTTAGGGGTACATAGGTAGTTTATGGGTGTTAGAGTACTTTAGAGCACAGTAGTTAAGAGCTTTATAAACCGGCGTTAGCCAGAAAGCTCTTAACTACTGACTTTTTTCCTGCGGCTGGAGTTTTGTCGTTAGATGTCTAACACTCACTTCAGAAACGACTCTAAATACCGGAGTTAGAGAAATCCCATTGAAAAGATAGGATACGCAATTGACGTAAGGGGATCTGTGGTATGGAAAAGTCGCGGCTGGAAAGTGAGCGTTAGACCCTATTTTGAGTGACTCCAAATACCGGCGGTAGCCTAAAACCAGCGTTAGGAGCCTCTAACGCTGGTTTTCACGGCTAACGCCAAACTCTAAATCTAGGCCTTAGGGTTTATTTTATAGGTAAGTATTTAGTTTTAAATAGGAATTATTTAAGTAATGATAGTAATTTTTATTTATATTTATTTGAATTTTATTTAAGTTAGGGGGTGTTAGGGTTAGGGTTAGACTTAGATTTAGGAGTTAATAAATTTAATATAGTGGCGTCGACATTGGGGGCGGCAGATTAGGGGTTAATAAATGTAGGTAGGTGGTGGCAATTTTAGGAACAGCAGATTAGAGGTTAATAATATTTAACTAATGTTTGCGAGGCGGGAGTGCGGCGGTTTAGGGGTTATTATGTTTATTATTGTGGCGGCAATGTCCGGAGCGGCAGATTAGGGGTTAATTATTTTATTTTAGTGTTTGCGATGCGGAAGGGCCTCGGTTTATGGGTCAATAGGTAGTTTATGGGTGTTAGTGTACTTTTTAGCACTTTAGTTATGAGTTTCATGCTACGGCGTTGTAGTGTAAAACTTATAACTACTGACTTTAGAATGCGTTACGAATCTTGACAGGGTAGGCTGTAATTTTTGGCCTTCCAGGACAAGCTCGTAATACAGGCACTATGGAAGTCCCATATAAAAAAGACTATACGCAATTTGCGTAAGTTGATTTGCGGTAAGGCCAAAAAATTGTGCGGGACAGCTGTACCTACAAGACTCGTAATACCAGCGGTAGTAAAAAAGCAGCGTTATGAGGCTTAACGCTGTTTTTTTACTCATAACGCAAGACTCGTAATCTAGCCGTATGTTTTTACATGACAGCAAATCATGTGAGAAGTTAATGTTTACTATAACCTGTGTTATGCTTGCTTATTGGTTTCCTAAATGTAGCCACCAATAAGCAAGCGCTATCCAGGGTGCTGAACTTAAAATGAGGCTGGCTCCTAAGCTTTAAATTCCTGCTTTTTAAATAAAAGTAGCAAGAGAACAAAGAAAAAATGATAATAGGAGTAAATAAGAAAGATGCTTAAAGAGACACTGAACCCAAATTTTTTCTTTCGTGATTCATATAGAGCATGCAATTTTAATCAACTTTCTAATTTACTCCTATTATCAATTTTTCTTCGTTCTCTTACTTTCTTTATTTGAAAAAGAAGGCATCTAAGCTATTGGTTTGGTTCAGAACCACGGAAAGAACTTGTTTATTGGTGCGTGAATTTATCCACCAATCAGCAAGAACAACACATCAGGGCATATATATCAAGCTCCGTATGGAGCTTGATGCCCTGTGTTTCTGGCGAGCCTGTAGGCTCACCAGAAGCAGCAGTTATGAAGCAGCGGTCACAAAGACCGCTGCCCCATAACCTGTCCGCCTGTTCTGAGCAGACAGACAGACATCGCCACAATACAACCCGATCGAGTATGATCGGGTTGATTGACACCCCCCTGCTGGCGGCCTATTGGCCGCAAGTCTGCAGGGGGCAGCGTTGCACCAGCAGCTCTTGTGAGCTGCTGGTGCAATGCTGAATACGGTGAGCGTATTGCTCGCCGTATTCAGCGAAGTCTGGCGGACCTGATCCGCACTGTCGGATCAGGTCCGCCAGACTTTGATAACTAGAGGCCATCGTTTCACCAAAAATGGGCCGGCATCTAAACTTACATTCTTGCATTTCAAATAAAGATTCCAAGAGAATGAAAATAATTTGATAATAGGAGTAAATTAAAAAGTTGCTTAAAATTGCATGCTCTATTTGAATCACAATAGAAAAAAAAATGGGTTCAGTGTCCCTTTAAAATTGCATGCTCTATCTGAATCATTAAAGAAAATATTTTGGGTTTAGTGTCCCTTTAAATTCAATACGAAAAGCAACATGTTACTGTGTTTTTATAGAAACATAAAAATGGAACAACTGTCAAATCGAACGTACATTCTACCATTCCATTTAGAAAAAGAAAAATGCCAATCCTAGCATCAATCATCTATATGTTCTTGCTATTATATTTATCTTAAAAAAAACAACAAAAAACAAGTTTGCAATATACTGTTTTAACCTATATATTTCACTTCATGGGGACATCTAGTTTGACCTTAACCTATGAAGAGTTTATCCACCTTCCCTGCAGAGAAAAACTTAAATGGTATATTGATTCTGCTAGCAAGCTACAGTTTAGTATAAAGTTGTGCACATTTTTTTGTCCAGATCTCACTACAAGTAAGGAATGAATGGTTGGAATTTCACATTATCTTTAAAATAAGATATTGCAGATTTCAAGTATCTGACCTCAGCTTGACTGCTATTCTCCATCATATATGCTCTGGGAAAACCAAACTGTAAAGCTGTAGGCACAGTCAAGCAAATTATGTTTCACATCACAAAAAAATATAATACATAAGGATGCCATTAATTGAATAACACTAGGTCAATCACTTGAGTGGCTTAAATATGCACAAAAAATGACCAGTTTCAAATAAAATTATTTCTGCATAGTTTTAATATTGTGCAGGTAATAACCCATTCTGCTTATTTATCTTATCTCTTATGATTTGTATGTGTGTAGATAATATTTGATCAAGGGTTTAGAAATTAGCAGACGAGCATACCTAGGTTTAGGTTTAAACAAAAATAGCAAGAGAACAAAGCAAATTTGATAATAAGAGTAAATTGGAAAGTTATTTGAAATTGCATGCCCTATCTGAATCATGAATGTTTAATTTTAACAAGACTGTCCCTTTGGGTATTGGTTTCCTGATATAGTTTCTAAGAGAAGACTATTAATGTTTCCTTTTCTTAATAAGATTCTATTTGACCAATGACTAGATGCAATCATTATTAGAGTCAAAGGAGTGTTCTTACTGCAGGACAAAAAGTCGAAAAGTATAGATAGGTCTTCAGGCCAATTATTCTAGTTTGAACATTCCAAGTCCCAAATAATAAATCCCTCCTCAACTTAATGATCAGGGTCACCCAAGACTTTATGAAAACATAATGTTGCCCAGCCCAAGGCTGAGCAGGCCAAGTAATCCACTCCTGCCTCCAAGTCTGCATGAAGGTGTAGTCCTCACTCCAGAAAAGATTCTGGTGGGGCATAGATTAAAACAATTTCAGGAGGCTTGGGAGAGGTCTAGTGCAGACTTTTAGGTGTTGGAAATGTTATCTCTGGGGAAACAAATCAGCTTTTGATCCTCATCTAGATTGAGTTCCTTGAGATTTTTTAAAGCTTTCCTTGCTTGTGTTGCTGATTTTGTTGATTTGGAAACAAGCAGCGTGATCGACTCGATTTCCTCAATAGAGCAGAACTAGGGGTACTACTTCAAGCTCTTCATAGTTCCAAAAAGAGGGTACATTTTGGCTTAATCTAGAATTCTAAAATGTTCCACTCTCAAGATGGAGACTAATTACTAATTCCTTTAGTGCAAGAAGGTCAATTTATGTCTACCATCAACCTAAAAAATGCTCATTTACATATTTTTATTTCCAAGGACTATCTAAAATTCCTGATGTTTGCTTTCATAAACAGGTATTACCAGTTTCCTTGCTGAAAGTGAAGTGGGCTCATGGCATCTCAGTAAGACCCTACTGAGATTACAATTTGTTGAAGGTGCTGTCTTTTCAGCAGGCTTTGAAACAAGCAGACACTGTCCCTAAACTGCTTCACTGACATGGCTGGTTGATCAATCTGCCAAAGAGTTCTTTGACACCTCAAACTTATGTGTCTTTCCTAGGGTTGATCATAGGCCCCATTGCTATGCACTAGTCTGATGGAACAATGCAGGCACAAACCACACACTCTCCTTTCTTCTGTAGCGCAAAGCGTGGAAGTTGTAGGCCTCAAGGTGGCTGCTTCAGATGTAGTTCCCTTTTCCAAGTTTCATCTCAGTAGTCTCTAGAGGTTACTAATTCAGCAGTGGAATAGAGATTACAAGTATCTGTCTCACAAGATCTTACTTCAGGGTTTTACCCTGCTTTGTTTGCTATTTGCTGCTGGCTGCCATTTTACTTACCTCTCTCTTTGAATCTGCTGCAGAGTGTGTAATGCTGCTCACTCATCTAGGAGCCCTCTTATGACCTAATTGGTGAACATCATCAGTATGAGACAGGTTGCAGTCCCAGGATTATGATTGTTTAAAGGGCCTCTGTTCAGTATACTTTTGCCCTTGCGTTGTCTCAGACTTGTTTGTGAGTTCATGTGTTCCAGTTCCTGTGAATTACCTGGCTTGACTGGTGTCCCTTCTGGTTGATGATCCCTAGCTTGCTCCTGACTTTGCTGTTTTCCTAGTTCCTGATTCCATCTCGTCTGACTACCAGCTCTGGCTTTGACTCCTGGCTTGTCATTTGGCTTGTGGAATTTCTATTATTTCTTGGTATTAATAAAGGTGTGATTATTTTTTGCACATCACGTCTCTGATTCTTGGCACCCTGAAATTACGCAAGGGCCATGAATCCTGACGGTGCTTATAATCCACCTTTGTCCACCATCATTTCAAGGATGGATGAACAGGATCACTGCTTGGATCAATTTGCCCTAGCCCTGTAAACTCTTCTCACTCGCACTGCACATTTGGATCAAAGTGCCCCACATGTTATGGCTGTTCCTATTTCTGCTGCTGCACCTAGTTCTACCAGGAGCATGTCCGGTTCTGCACCTCTATCTCAGCAATATGGAGGGGATCCTAATCAGTGCAGAGGGTTTTTGAACCATGTGGGCATTTATTTTGAGATGTCTCCCCATTATGTTGGTACTTTTGGAATACTCAGACGGGTCAATCCGGTTGCCTACACTCTTGACCTTCCTCCTGCAATGCATGTCTCCAATGTTTTTCATGTCTCCCTTTTGAAACCATTGGTTTGTAATCTGTTTACCACTGTGTTGCCTCATCCCTGTCCTATCTCTGTTGACAACCATGAAGATTATGAGGCCAGCAGCATTATTGACTTTAGTATGTCCAGGGGCCCCATACAGTATCTGGTTCACTGGAGGGATTCCGGTCCGGAGGAGCGTTCATGCTCCCACCTTCCTCCCTGCCTTCCATGCCCGTTTCCCCAATAAGCCTTTTGTCCTCCCACCGGGGAGAAGCCGTTGAGGGGAGGGTACTGTCAGGGTATTTATTTAAAGGGCCTCTGTTCAGTATGCTTTTGCCCTTGCGTTGTCTCAGACTTTGTTTGTGAGTTCCTGTGTTCCAGTTCCTTTGTATTACCTGGCTTGTCTGACGTCACTCACCATATTATGAAACAACGTTTCAATGATAACCTGATAAATAACAACAATGTAAATTACAGACTTTTTCTATCTGCAATGTTATCGTCCATCAAACAAATAGTTGATCTTCAAATAAACAGTTAATTTATTATGAACATCTTAAATTAATAAACATACAACACCCTTGCTCACCCTTTCACAATTGGGGCTCTAGTAATGTTCACCAATCACATTCTAAATCATGCCTATAGGTCAATAGCAATGCCTGCCATCAATGAAACCAACCCAGGTTAAACAACAGCAACACTGAAAGTGCTACAGGAATCTCTAGCTAGTATTCCTTGCATGTGGCCACCATATCTTTTATTCTGCACATGTCTGGGCTATGGGTTAGAGTGACAAGATGGAAACCCTCTCTTACAGAAAGGAACATCCAAGTCCATCAACATTATACCAAAAGATTAATTCAATCACCCCAAATCATGTGCAGAAATGTGCTATGGTTTGACAAGACAAAGGTTGAACTTTTGGACTAAATTGTAAAACATATGTTTGGGGCAAAACCAATAAAGCTTATTTGTACTTTGAAGCATGGTGGTGGTGGGGGCATCATACTTTAGGACTGTTTCTCTTCAGCTTAGTCAGGGGCTCTTGTCAAGATAGATGGTATAATGAATAGCTCCAATTATCAAGATATTTTGAAACAAAACCTGCTGGCCTCTGACAGAAAGCTAACGTTTCAACATGACAATGACCCAAAGTACACATCCAAGTCGACAAAGGCATGGCTTCAGAAATGGAAATTCAAAGTCTTGGAATGGCCCAGTCAGAGCCCAGACCTCAATCCCATCAAAACCTGTGGAATGACCACAGGAGACACCCTCACAGTTTGAAGGAACTTTACGTTTTTTTGCAAAGAAGAGTGGGATAAAATTCCAAAGTATAGATGTGCAAAGTTAATAGACACTTAGGGCCTAATGATCTAAAGCTCTTGTTTTTTGCTTTTTAATTTTATTTTGTTGGAAGATCACATTACCAATAAAAAAAATCTGACATTTACATTGCTGTTATTTCTGTCTTTACATTTTAAAAAAAATGCAATTTCATAAGGTTGTGTAGACCGTTTATATCCATTGTAGATGTGTGGAACGTCACACAAAAAAAACCCACAATAGGCCTGAGAAAAGTCTATTTCTTATTGATGTATTTCTTTATTTGTCGTGAATACGTTTGATTATAAGAAAAAACTAATTTTCCTGTTATATCCTAATAGTAATTTGGTGAGCTTAAGTAATTTAAATATCATGCTTTTTATAGATTTTAATTTTCAATAAAATCTTTAAAGGGATAGGAAAGTAAGAAAAAGCATGTCATTTTATGACACTTTAAAATCCACTTCTATTTTCAAATGTACTTTGTTCTTTTGGTATCAATTATTGAAAAAGAATATGTACATATCCTATATAACATGTTCATCTAGCTCCCAGTAGTGCATTGCTGCTCTTTCAACAAATGATACAAAGAGAATGAAACAAATTTGATCATAAAAGTAAATTTGAAAGTTGTATGCTCTTTGTGAATCATGAAAGACAAATTTTGGCTTTCATGAACCTTTAATTGATTGGACTGAGGGCCTTAGACAAAATGGAATTCCTTAAGGCATAAGTTTGACTAATGGAACAGAACACTTTTGGCAAGATTACAAGTCGTGCTGCAAATCGGTTGCGAAAACACCAAGCGCATTATGGCTTTTTCGCTTTTGGGGTTCCACAGCTATTACAAGTTGCAAAATAATTTATTTTGTGCGTGCGTTAAGGCGCATAATCTAAACAGCCAAATTGCGTGCACGTTCACATATTCCCTATAGAAGTCAATGGAGAAGACAAATAGAAAAAAACACACACACAAAAACCTTAATATGTTGCGCAAAGCCCTTGACATATTCGCCTTGGAAAGTGTACATGAAAATGCAAATATTTCATATTGCGAAAATGTTTTTGTAATAGAATATGTTCTATTTATTTATAAATAAATATTTCTCTATATATGTGATGATTTTTGGACTGATATATCTATTTATAGCGAGATATGTATATGAATACATATATATGTCTAGATATCTCAAGATCTATATGTGAATATCGCTTTTAAAATTCCTCTGAGATATAGTTTAATGTGCATACGATTGTAATGTAAAATATTTTCATTATCTCCATAGTTAAACATATGTCTAAAGATATAAATCCATGTATGTGTATGTATGTCAATGTAAAATCCCTGCGTCGACTTTTTTTTTCTAACTTCCGAGATCTCGTATCTTTGACCCCTTATAACTTTTGGATCCAATATTTTTTTTAAAATATTTTTTATTTGACAGTGCTAATATGAGTGTAACTGTACTTTGTAATGTATTTTTGAAGTATTTCGTGATATTTTTATGTTGTGCAAAACTGCTAACTACAGCTCTTCAAGTGTTGAAAGGATTGTTGCATTAAAAAGGTGACAGCGTGGAAATTGATTGCGAAAAGACTGCATCGAACGCTCAAAACTCATAACGCGCGACTTGTAATCTTGCCCTTTGTTTAGTTAGCTGTCAATTTATTTATGTACTTTGTTTAATTACTAAAATGTCCTTTAGCGTCTGTCACAAATGTAATTTAATAAGGTATATTCTAAAGGTGACCGGCAGTTTATAAACCTATACCCAGTTGTATTGTGCAATTGAGAGTAGAAGTTTAAAAAAATTGCTTTTTAAAGATTCTTATGTAAGCTTGCCTTAGAATTTGTACTGTGCATGCTCCCTTTAAAGGGACATTAAACACTGAGGGCTAGATTACAAATGGAGCAGTAATTTGCGTTTTCACTATAGTGAAAACTCCGCTAGGATTTTAATTTTTGCTCTAGTCGGATTGGACTCGTTTTACAAGTTGAAAGTAAACTATTCTCATTAGCGCAAACGCGACATGAAAATATGAATATTTCATATTCCAATGTTCTTTACATAACGGAATATGTTCTATTTATTCATAAATAAATATTTCTACATATCTGATGGTTTTTAAACAAATATATATTTATAACAATCTCTCTATATATATAGATGATTAGATAGATAGATAGATAGATAGATAGGTAGATGATTATATATAGATATATACAGCTATATATAGGAATATCTATTTAAAAATACATAGAGCAAATTCTGCTATGTGCAGAACATTGGAATGGGAAATATTTACAGTAAATACACAGTTAAAGCCTTTATTAAATAGGAATATTGCATAAATATTATTTTACATGTTTTCATCTACTCAAGGGAAAAAGGCTCCAATGCACTTACTTATACATGTCTATATATGTGTACATATATATATATATTCTTGTGTTTATATGTGTATATTTCTCTAAATACATATATACACCTATAAATACATTACTAGATATGTACACACACAAACCCACACACACACACACACACACACACACATATATATATATATATATATATATATATATATATATATTTATATATATAAAAAGATATACACACATACATCAACATCATTAGAATATACATGCATATATAATATATACATGTATATATATATATATATATATATATATATATATATATATATATATATATATATATATATATATATATATATATATATATATATATATATATATATATATTTGAAAAAACCCAGACCGGCTCCAGACAATGATAAAAGGAGAATCTTTATTGAATGTAGTATTAAAACGTTAAACACACCAGATATGAGACATACCAAACAACTACTGCCTTGTTAAAATTCAGTGAGCTGAATTATCGGCGAGGAGCTGACACCCACATCCACACAGAGGAATGACAGTGAGGAAGGGCTATATCCTAAAGTAAGTGAAACTCACTTTGCTATAATATATAGCTAGTTTAGATATTGTAAATTTGTAATCAACATGTGGATGTACTTATATATACAGTGGGGCAAAAAAGTATTTAGTCAGCCACTAATTGAGCAAGTTCTCCCACTTAAGAAGATGAGAGAGGCCTGTAATTTTTATCATAGGTATACCTCAACTATGAGAGACAAAATGTGGAAACAAATCCTGACAATCACATTGTCTGATTTGGAAACAATTTATTTGCATATTATGGTGGAAAGTAAGTATTTGGTCACCTACAAGCAAGCAAGATTTCTGGCTCTCACAGACCTGTATCTTCTTCTTTAAGAGGCTCCTCTGTCCTCCACTCATTACCTGTATTAATGGCACCTGTTTGAACTTGTTATCAGTATAAAAGTCACCTGTCCACAACCTCAAACAGTCACACTCCAAACTCCACTATGGTGAAGACCAAAGAGCTGTCGAAGGACACCAGAAAAAAAATTGTAGACCTGCACCAGACTGGGAAGAATGAATCTGCAATAGGCAAGCAGCTTGGTGTGAAGAAATCAACTGTGGGAGCAATAATTAGAAAATGGAAGACATACAAGACCACTGATAATCTCCCTCGATCTGGGGCTCCACACAAGATCTCACCCGTGGGGTCAAAATGATCACAAGAACGGAGAGCAAACATCCTAGAACCACACGGGGGGACCTAGTGAATGACCTGCAGAGAGCTTGGACCAACGTAACAAAGGCTACCATCAGTAACACACTACGCCGCCAGGGACTCAGATCCTGCAGTGCCAGACGTGTCCCCCTGCTTAAGCCAGTACATGTCCTGGCCCGTCTGAAGTATGCTAGAGAGCATTTGGATGATCCAGAAGTGGATTGGGGGAATGTCATATGGTCAGATGAAACCAAAGTAGAACTGTTTCGTAGAAACACAACTCGTCGTGTTTGGAGGAGAGAGAATCCTGAGTTGCAACCAAAGAACACCATACCTACTGTGAAGCATGGGGGTGGCAACATCATGCTTTGGGGCTGTTTCTCTGCAAAGGGAACAGGATGACTGATCCGTGTACATGAAAGAATGAATGGGACCATGTATTGTGAGATTTTGAGTGCAAATCTCCTTCCATCAGCAAGGGCATTGAAGATGAAATGTGGTTGGGTCTTTCAGCATGACAATGATCCCAAACACACCGCCCGGGCAATGAAGGAGTGGCTTCATAAGAAGCATTTCAAGGTCCTGGAGTGGCCTAGCCAGTCTCCAGATCTAAACCCCATAGAAAACCTTTGGAGGGAGTTGAAAGTCCGTGTTGCCCAGCGACAGCCCCAAAACATCACTACTCTAGAGGAGATCTGCATGCAGGAATGGGCCAACATACCAGCAACAGTGTGTGACAACCTTGTGAAGACTTACAGAAAACGTTTGACCTCTGTCTTTGCCAACAAAGGATATATAACAAAGTATTGAGATGAACTTTTGATATTCACCAAATACTTATTTTCCACCATAATTTGCAAATAAATTCTTTCCAAATCAGACAATGTGATTGTCTGGATTTGTTTCCACATTTTGTCTCTCATAGTTGAGGTATACCTATGATGAAAATTACAGGCCTCTCTCATCTTCTTAAGTGGGAGAACTTGCACAATTGGTGGCTGACTAAATACTTTTTTGCCCCACTGTATATGCATGAGTCATGGTGACTACTTAAGATTGATGCACTGAATTACAGCTTACTTATATCACTTAAAACATCAAGTACTGTTTGCCGACAGCAGGGAGTGATAGGAATCCTGTCGATGTCTGCATAGTCGGCAGGGCCGGATTGGCCTACAACGATACCAGGAGATTTCCCGGTGGGCTGCAGCAGCTGGGGCTGGAAAGCTACAATTTAAAGGGGGATTAATGGATGCATTTGGGTAGTAGGGTGCCTTTATAACTACAATCTGGCACTTGTATTTAATACAAAGTAATACAATTTAATTATGGGGAAGGCGTATCCCAGTAATCTACGTTGAGAAAAATGGGACATGTGCATTCCACCGACTCAATGGAAAATAGGGCTGGTCTTCATATTTTTCCAGGGCTGCTTTTTATTCCCAGTCCGTCCCTGATAGTCGGATTGGCATACATTTAAATATACTTTGTTATCCATATTGTCTGGATCCTACTGCATCTTGAATAGCGACCTGTTGTGTATGTGTTGCTCTTTCCACTTTTTATTTTTGTTAGATTCTGCTCTACTTATATGAGCACAAACGAAGCGCAAACAATCGTAAAAACCCTTGTGAAATTGTTTGCGCCTCACTTTTAATTTAGCCCTAAATAAATCATTGCTGGAATTATGTATTCAAAGCAAACATAAGCCTGAGAACAATTAGTACATATATTTTTATATTTTTTAAATTATATTAGTTATTAGTAATATTGAAAAAATAAGGGTAAAGTTAATTTAATGTCCATAAAGCAGTGGGCACCGCCATATTGTAACTTAGGTTTCTTTTTCTGCTGAAGCCAATTAGGAATGGTTATAAATGGCTTACTAGAGTGTGCAACCAATGACTGTGTAGAATATAGCTGTGTCTGCACTTCCATGTGTAACATAAATTGGAAAGCCCACAATATTCATATTAAATTATAGTGTAGGAAATTAGTACAAAATAAATATTTAAAGTATATTGCAAAGCTGTTTTACTTCATGTAGTTAAACAATTTATATTAATACCTTGAGGTGTTTAATGTCCCTTTAATGCTCTACTCTCACCTCTCTGGAACTCTTTGCCTATAACTGCTTATCATTGACATGTTTGAATATCCACTCCATATTGTTACTCTGATAGCTGTACTGGCACCTTCTCTCCTTTTACAGTCCCCTGAGGTTATGATTTTAGTGCTGACATTCACATATCATTGCTGCTCAATTGTTTGCAGAATGGATTTTCAGTGCTGACATTCATGACCTTTATAAGTTGTTACAATTCAATTGCTTGTGGATTGTTTTTCAATGCTTATATTCACATATTGTTTCTGTTCTGTTCTTTAAGAATCTTTTTTTTTTCCTTTGCAAACCTTCATGTAATCATGGCAATTTCATGTTATGTTTTTGTGGTTTTAGTGCTAATATTATATTGATTACATTTAATTAAAGGGACATGAAACCCAAAAAGTTTATTTCATGATTTAGGTAGAACACACAATTTGAAACAACTTTCCAGTTTTACTTCTATTATCAAATTTGCTTCATTCTCTTGGTATCATTTGTTGAAGGAGCAGCAATGCACTACTGGTTTCTAACTGAACACATGGGTTAGCCAATGACAATCAGTATAAATATGCAGCCACCAGGGACGTCCCTGGAAAAGGTGACGTCTGGATGGCAACATATGTTGTTTCAAAATGTATAAATATCTTTCTGCATTAATGGTTCCCTCACAGATGTGCAAATTACCTATGCCATGGGCACTGACCCCCCCATACTATGACAGACGATGGCTTTTGGACCTAGCGCTGATAACAGCTTGGATTATCCTTTTCCTCTTTGGCCATGGAACACAACGGCAATTTTTTACAAAAACTATTTGAAATCTTGACTCGTCGGACCACAAAACACAATTCCACTGGTCTACTGTCCATCTCAGATGAGACCGAACCCAGAGAAGTCGGTGATGCTTCTGGACAGCGTTGATGTATGGCTTCTGCTTTGCCTAGTAAAACCTTAAATTACATCTTATTTCAACTTGTTACATCGCTTTAAGTCTAAAGTTGCCCCTGTCCCAACTTTTTTGGAACATGTTGCAATCATCAGATTTGAAATGAGTGTATATTTTCAAAAATACATTAAATTCACAAAGTAAAACATCAAATGATGTTTTAATAATGTTTTTTTTCAATATAGTACAGGGGGAATTGAATTTTCAAATGACAACTTTTTCAGAAATGTGGTTGTACATAAATATATATACACATTATAGCCCTTTCCATTTAAACACCTTGTCATATATCATATACTTTTTAACCTTTATACAAAATTGTATTAATATTTATATGTAAAATAGATAGTGTACAAACACTTTAATGTATTTATGTTGTGTTTTGTGCACATTTATTTTTAGCCCTAACCCTTTACTTGAGGTCTTCAGTCTCACTAATCCAACGAGCACAAAATTAGATTGCGCTCAGCAATATACATTTACTTTCACACGCGCAAGTATTCAATATCGCGTCTGTGCTAACGTTTATTGTACCACTGGTAGTTTCACTTTTGTTGGTTTCTCATGCATGTCTCTTAGTGGACATACATGCAGAAGTATAATTGCAGTGGGCCTGCAATTAGTAGTGACATTGCTTTTGGGAAGTCTGGTTGTGCCAGTGCTCCACCTGCGTCAAGTCTTCAACCTCAAGTCCTGCTGCTTATATCTGTGTATATATTTTTAGGTATACTTACAACAAAACAACGCTCTTTACATATGTGTTGTTGTTTTTTTTATAAAATAATTAATTAATATTGGTGTCAAAGAGTATTGTTATGGAAAATAAGGCTCAACTGCACTGGTATCGGGGAATTAAAACAAACATTGCCCCTTTGTATTGGTGTCTGTAGATATTTTTTAAACAATATGGCTACTTGCTATTGGGATCAATGGGTATTTTTAAAAGTCACATCAAACAAGAGTGCCCCCTATTGGATAAATCTGTTTATATCTTAAATCACATTAAACCAAGCTGCAAATGGTAAGAGGCTAGCAGGATTGTAATAGTTTGGGGCCCTAAGGCTGTATGTAGCACAAGGGATTGGTGCCAGCAAAATACAGTTTTGTACATCGTTTTCAACCTTACAGTGGGTAAATAAATAATCATCTACCCATAAAATATTTAAAAAAAAAATCAAATTTAAACTTTCATGATTCAGACAGAACATGCAATTTTAAGCTCACTTCAAATTTTTTAATTTTCTTTGTTCTCTTCATATAAATTGTTGAAAAGCTAGTTGGTGATTAGTGGCTACACACATTTGTCTCTTGTCATTGACTCACTAGATGTGTTCAGCCTCATGCCAATAATGCATTGCTGCTCTGAATTTAACTTGAACTATGTGATTGACCCCTTTGCAGTGGTTAAACACATAATTATATTCAAACAATGGTGCAATAATAAAATGCTACATAGAGTGAGGAGTCCACTCTTAATGGACCGACAAATCAATGCCATCACCACAACATGCTTCCACATTCTCCACCTGCTACGAAAAATCTTCAAGTGGATCCATACTGAAACCAAGAAAAAAGTCACCCACGCCATTGTCAGCAGCCGGTTGGACTAAAGCAACGCACTCTACACCGGCTCCACCATCAAACTCCAAAAGAGACTCCAACGTATCCAGAACGCCTCAGATAGACTCATCCTCGACATTCCTCTACAAAGCCACATCACCAAACACCTAAGGAACCTTCACTGGCTCCTTATCAACAGGAGAATCACCTTCAAGCTCCTTACCCACCCCACACGTTCAAGGCCCTACACAACATCAGACCCGAATACATCAACCACCGAGTAAATTTCTACATCCCCGCCAGACAACTCCGATCGGCCGACCAAGCACTCTCAGTCATCCTCTGCATCAGCAAATCCACAGCGGGCAGAAGATCCTTTTCCCACATGGCAGCAAAGACATGGAACATCCTCCCATTGCACCTCAAACAATCCACCTCCCTTACAAATTTCAGAAAGGGACAATCCACCTCCCTTACAAAGTTCAGAAAGGAACTCAAAACCTGGCTCTTTGACTGAATGCCCATCCCATCCCCCCTCCTCCTATCTGCTTTCCCTTAGCACCTTGAAACCCTCATGGGTAATTAGTTTGAACTCTAAAAGTACCCAATAGATAAATAGAGATAGATAGTTAAGCATTTTATTTTGGCACATTTATGCCCCTTTAAGAATGATGTTTTTACTGAAAGCATTTTCATAAAATGCATTTCAGTTTCTTATAGATGGAGTTCTTTGTGGTGAGATATAATTAATTAATTTCTATATTATTTGATGTGACATCATCCCTGGACACAACTATGACAATTGAGTGCCAAAGCTATAAAATGCCTTGTAATGGGTGAATGTTTCAGCCTCTGGTTTTTGAATGGTAGAAATAATATTTACCTTGACATTCATTCAAATTCTTTGATATAATGCATTTAATTTCATATGAAAATAATAATTTTACTATTAATTGGCTAAAGATTAGGAGCAGGCTCATGTATTTGTAATTATTTGTATAACATAGTTGTAAACATTGCTGCAAACACTGTTGCCATATAGTGCTTATGACACTTGCACGCTCCTGAGCCTATCAAGGTATGGTCTCATGGGAAGAAGCTGCATTTTAAAAATAAAAAAGGTTACTTTGACAACAAGAGCAAAATGAAAATCTTTTAAAAAATATTCGCTCTATTTGAATCATGAAAGTTTATTTTTTCCCCTACCTAACACGATAGAATCTTTATAAAGGTATTTTTGAGATAGTTATTGAAAGTGGTCATGGGAGAGGATTTAGTGACAATTAGGTATGTGCACAGGCAAAAAAATTATTTTGTCCAAAAGATTTAATTCAGATTTTTCAAACGTTCGGCAGAATTTCACCTATGAAGGCCTTCGGTTTGGATGAATATTGGATTCAGATTTGTTCCCGTTATTTCCAATGGGAACAGCTAATATAAACCTAGATTACAAGTTATGTGCGCTATAGGGAAATTAACGCACGCAACAAAAGTTGTGTAATTTATCCCTCTATAGTGCAGCCATTACAAGTTTAGAAACCGCCTACTTGTGCGTGCAATATGGTGTTTTTAAGCTCCATACCGCACACAATTCAAGCGCTGTTTTGACGTACTCGTGCATAGACATCAATGGGGAAGAGCGGGTCAGAAAAAAGTCTAACACCTATGATAGCGGAAAGAAAAGCTCAGTAACACAGTCCCATTTATGTCTATGGGAAAAAAAAACCTAAAATTTAAACCTAACACCCTAACATAAACCCTAAGTCTAAACACCCCTAATCGGCCCCAACTGACATGGCCAGCACCTACATAATGTTATTAACCCTGAATCTGCCGCTCCCGATATCGCCACAACTAAATAAAGCTATTAACCCCTAAACCTCTGGCCTCCCACATAACTACCACTAAATGAACCTATTAACCCCTAAACCGCAACAACCTAAATTAAACTATATTAACATCTAAATCTAACCCTAACGCAGCCCTAACCCTAACACCCCCTAACTTTAACATAATTAAAATATAGCTAAATTAAACTTACAATTATTAACTAAATAATTCCTATTTAAAACTAAATACATACTTACCTGTGAATAGTTATATTGTAACTATTAGTTATATATTAGCTAGCTTAGGTTTTATTTTTATTTCACAGGTAAGTTTGTATTTATTTTAAGTAGGTAGTCTAGTTAGTAAATAGTTATTAACTACTTACTAACTACCTAGTTAAAATAAATACAAACTTACCTGTGAAATAAAACCTAAGCTGCCTTACAATAAAACCTACCATTACAAAAAATAACAAACACTAAAATTACAAAAAATAAAAAAACCTACCATTACAAAATAAGAAACAAAATAATCCAAAACAATAAAAATTATTCCTATTCTAATACCCTTAAAAAAAAACACCCCAAAATAAAAAAAACCCTAGTCTATAATAAACTTCCAAGGGCCGTTAAAAGGGCCTTTTGGGGGCCCTTAAAGGGGCCTTTTGTAGGGTATTGCCCTAAAGTTAACAGCTCTTTGCTTCAAAACAAAACAAAAAACCCCTAGCAGTATACAAACCCCCACCCCCCAAACCCACAAAATAAAAATAAAGTAAAATCTAATCTACCAATTGCCCTGAAAAGGGCATTTGTGTGGGTATTGCCCTTAAAAGAGCATAAAACCCACCCAAAAACAAAAAAATACTTTACACAAAATAACTAACAAATTTTTAAAAATAATAAAAAATATTCCTATTCTAATACCCATTAAAAAACACCCCAAAATAAAAAACCTAATCTAGAATAAACTACCAATAGCCTTAAAAGGGTCCTTTGTAGAGCATTGCCCTAAATTAAACAGTTATTTTAGCTGAAAAAAGTCCCACTAACATTAAAAACCCCCACCCCCAAACCCACAAAATAAAAAAAAAACTATCTAAAAAGCCTAATCTACCCATTGCCCTGAAAAGAGCACTAACCGCTGACTACTTACAGTTTTTGAAGTTCCACTTGAACTATCTTCATCCAGGTGGTGAAATGTCTTCATCCAGGCGACCTCTTCTATCTTCATCCAAGAGGTGAAGTCTTCATCCATGCGGCGAGAAGTCTTCATCCAGACGGCCTCTTCTATCTTCTTCCAGGCGGCATCTTCTATCTTGATCCTTGCGGTGCAGAGTGGGTCCATCCTGAAGACATCTGGCATTGAGCATCCTCTTGATACGGTCACCACTGTACACTGAATCTTCAATGCAAGGTACGTGATTCAAGATGGCATCCTCAGCATTCCTTTTGGCTGAAAAAATTGAATCAGCCAATCAGAATTAGAGCTGCTAAAATCCTATTGGCTGTTCAAATCAGCCAATAAGATTTAAGCAGCTCTCATGCTATTGGATGATTCATCATGATTCAACCAATAGGAATGCAAAGGACGCCATCTTGAATTATGTACCTTGCATTGAAGATTCAGTGTACGGTGGCCACCTTATGAAAGGATGTTCCACGCCGGATGTCTTCAGGATGGACCTGCTCCGCGTCGCTAGGATCAAGATAGACAATGCCGCCTGGATGAAGATAGAAGAGGCCGTCTGGATGAAGACTTCTTGCCGCCTGGATGAGAACTTCGCTGCCTGGATGAAGATAGAAGAGGTCGTCTGGATGAAGACTTCTCGCTGCCTGGATTAAAATTGTTCAAGCGGGACTTCAAAAACTGTAAGTGGATCATCGCTGGTTAGTGTTAGGTTTTTTAAGTGTTTTTTGGATGGTTTTTTTTTAGATTAGGGATTGGGCATCAAAAGAGCTAAATGCCCTTTTAAGGGCAATGCCCATACAAATGCCCTTTTCAGGGCAATGGGTAACAGGTTTTTTTAGAATTAGTTTTTTTATTTTGGGGGGTTGGTTGAGTGGTGGGTTTTACTGTTCGGGGTCTTTGTATTTTTTTCAGGGAAAAGAGCTGATATATTTGGGGCAATGCCCCACAAAAGGCCATTTTAAGGGCTATTGGTAGTTTATTGAAGGCTAGGGTTTTTTTCATTTTGGGTGGACTTTTTTATATTGATAGTGCTATTAGATTAGGTGTAATTATTTTTATTTTGGATAATTTTGTTTGTTATTTTTCGTAATTTAATGTTTGTTATTTTTTGTAATTTAGTGTTTGTTATTTTTTTTAATTTAGTCTATTTTATTTTTTGTAATTAGATAGTTTGTAATTGTTATAGTAGTGTTAGGATTTCTTTAATGTGTAGTTTAGTTTTATTTAATTGGTAGTTAGTTTAATTTTAGTTTAATAATTATATTAGTTTAATTGTTAGTTTAAAAGTTCTTTTAAATTGACAGGTACGTTTTAATTTAAGTTAGGGAAATTGTTATTTTAATATAAAGTTAGGAGCGCATTAGGCTTAGGTGTTACTAGTTTAAATTAGTTTATTGTGATGTGGGGGGCTTTTGGTTTAGGGGTTAATAGTTTTCTTTAGTATATTTCGTTGTGGGGGGCTTGCGGTTTAGGGGTTAATAGGTTTATTATAGTTATGGCAGTGTAGGGCTTAATAACTTAAGTATAGTGTGGGCGGACGGCAGATTAGGGGTTAATGATATTTAAATAGTGTTTGCGATGTGGGAGGGCAGCTTTATTAATGGCTGTAATGGCAGCTTTATTAATGGCTTGTAATGGCTGCGGTGCTGTTTTAATGCTGTAATGACCATTTTTTCAGCGTTAAAACCTAAACGCACAACTCATAATCTAGCTGGAGACATGCTTGGCCAGTCCAACACCTTTACCCTCAGCTTCTTTAGCAAGGCAGTGGTCGTCTTGGAGGTGTGTTTGGGATCGTTATCATGTTGGAATACTACACTGTGGCCCAGTCTCTGAAGGGAGGGGATCATGCTCTACTTCAGTATGTCACAGTACATGTTGTCATTAATTGTTCCCTCAATGAACTGTAGCTCCCCCAGTGCCGGCAGCACTCATGCAGGCCCAGACCATGACACTCCCACCACCAGGCTTGACTGTAGGCAAGACACACTTGTCTTTGTACTCCTCACCTGGTTGTCGCTGCACATGCTTGACACCATCTGAACCAAATAAGTTTATCTTGGTCTACCACAAGATATGGTTCCAGTAATCCATGTTCTTAGTCTGCAAACTGTTTGCGGGCTTTCTTGTGCATCATCTTTAGAAGAGGCTTCCTTTTGGGACTAATTTGATGCAATGTGTGGCGTATGGTCTGAGCACTGACAGGCTGACCCCCCACCCCTTCAACCTCTACAGCAATGCTGGCAGCACTCATACATATATTTCCCAAAGACAACCTCTGGATATGAAGCTGAGCATGTGCACTCAACTTCTTTGGTCGACCATGGCGAGGCCTGTTCTGAGTGGAACCTGTCCTGTGAAACCGCTGTATGGTCTTGCCCACCATGCTGCAGCTCAGTTTCAGGGTCTTGGCAATCTTCTGATAGCCTAGGCCATCTTTATGTAGAGCAACAATTATTTTTTTCAGATCCTCAGAGAGTTCTTTGCCATGAGGTGCCATGTTGAACTTCCACTGACCAGTATGAGAGAGTGTAAGAGCAATAACACCAAATTTAACACACCTGCTCCCCATTCACACCTGAGACTTTGTTACACTAACGAGTCACATGACACCGAGAAACGGAAAATGGCTGATTGGGCCCAATTTGGACATTTCCACTTAGGTGTGTACTCACTTGTGTTGCCAACGGTTTAAACATTAATGGCTGTGTGTTGAATTATTTTAAAGGGGACAGCAAATTTACACTGTTATACAGGCTGTACACTGCTTTACATTGTAGCAAAGTGTAATTTCTTCAGTGTTGTTACATGAAAAGATATAATAAAATATTTACAAAAATGTGAGGGTTGTATTCACTTTTGTGATATATATATATATATATATATACACCTATATATCTACATGAGTATATACAGGTATAGATATATACAAAAAACAGAAATATGGGGAGAGGAACCAACAAATTATTTTTAATCAAACTTTAGTATGGTGCAAACCCTGAAAAACACATGTATAGACTCAAAAGACAAAAGGAAGAGATAAAAAGGGGTACACTTACGTAGCCTCTTAATAAAGCCAGTGTTTTCAGCACTCAAAAATTGTAATTATTGCAATATAATAAATAATTCAGTTGCACAAATTTATTTCAAGCAGTCAAATAATTTATTTTGGTTGATTCCACTTAGGTGCAAAAACTCAACAGCTGGGTCCCCTAAACGAAACCACATGCACAATAAATTGCAAAGTGTGTTTATTTTCTATATACAATTTACAACTTTTGTGTAATGTATTAAATTCATACATCTTTAAGTAAAAAAGCTGGCCAGCTCACACTCAGTTTACAAGGAACAAACACCAAATAAACGCTAAATTGCAACACCCTTGCCAGAGGGTAGCCCTGTACTCCCACAGGAATCTGCTACCAAAGTATAAAAATGGGGATCCATGCAAAAGCGTTGTGGCAATAAATCAATGGCAACACCTCTCTCAGAGGATAACCCAATATGTGTAATTGGAAATCGGTTATCATGAGATAAACCACCTGAGGATCTATGCCAGAGATCAGAATAACAGTATTGCAAAAACAATATAACTTGACGATAATAAATCGACACAATTTACACACTTTACTAAATGAACAATACCCCAACCAGAGGGTAGCACCACTCAAGAAAGAAGGTAATTGCTACCATGGTAATCATATGGGATCTATGTTTAAATTGTAGTAGGTGCGTAATTACAGCCAAACATATGCAGGAATTGTTGTAACAAAGTTGCAGTTTGCACATTAGAGCCGGAACTTTGTATCAATAGCAAGTTTCCCACAAGACTCCACACAATGCTGGTAAATATATCAGTTCAGTTTCAAATTCAGCACTTAATTATAGCTTATAGTGCGTATTAGTGTAAAGCACTCGTTTCCAGAACAGAAATCTTGTGGTAAAGGGTTACGAACACGTTAGTCCGTTGATACGTTACTGTAAACTTTTATCATTGAGGGAGTCCTCCACTTCAGGAAACATCAGCAACAAGTTATCTGGCAAAGCATGTCACTCCTATTGACTGCACAAAACGAACGTCCATGTAAACTGGAGAGCCGGTTCTCAGCTTGAGATACTGACGTCACACGCCAACGGCCGTTTCACCCCCCACATGACCAAACGTCATAGGGGCTTCCTCAGGTCGTACATTATAGATCTCCATGTGTGGTCCTTTTAAACTCAGCCCATATTTCGGATTGGTGAAATACTTATTGTGTGATTACTTAAAAAGCAGTACCAAGAAGACCTGCAAAACAACAGTAATACATTTATTTACACATTCAAATTAAAAAATGACAACCTTTATTCTCAATATTTTAGAATATTATTTCAAACTTTAGACTTTCGCATCGTCTTAAAGAAGTAGTGCTACAAAAAAGGGGCAAAATCTAGTTTCTCATTTAAGGGGATTAAGGTTGTCATTTTTTAATTTGAATGTGTAAATAAATGTATTACTGTTGTTTTGCAGGTCTTCTTGGTACTGCTTTTTAAGTAATCACACAATAAGTATTTCACCAATCCGAAATATGGGCTGAGTTTAAAAGGACCACACATGGAGATCTATAATGTACGACCTGAGGAAGCCCCTATGACGTTTGGTCATGTGGGGGGTGAAACGGCCGTTGGCGTGTGACGTCAGTATCTCAAGCTGAGAACCGGCTCTCCAGTTTACATGGACGTTCGTTTTGTGCAGTCAATAGGAGTGACATGCTTTGCCAGATAACTTGTTGCTGATGTTTCCTGAAGTGGAGGACTCCCTCAATGATAAAAGTTTACAGTAACGTATCAACGGACTAACGTGTTCGTAACCCTTTACCACAAGATTTCTGTTCTGGAAACGAGTGCTTTACACTAATTCGCACTATAAGCTATAATTAAGTGCTGAATTTGAAACTGAACTGATATATTTACCAGCATTGTGTGGAGTCTTGTGGGAAACTTGCTATTGATACAAAGTTCCGGCTCTAATGTGCAAACGGCAACTTTGTTACAACAATTCCTGCATATGTTTGGCTGTAATTACGCACCTACTACAATTTGAACATAGATCCCATATGATTACCATGGTAGCAATTACCTTCTTTCTTGAGTGGTGCTACCCTCTGGTTGGGGTGTTGTTCATTTAGTAAAGTGTGTAAATTGTGTCAATTTATTATCGTCAAGTTATATTGTTTTTGCAATACTGTTATTCTGATCTCTGGCATAGATCCTCAGGTGGTTTATCTCATGATAACCGATTTCCAATTACACATATTGGGTTATCCTCTGAGAGAGGTGTTGCCATTGATTTATTGCTACAACGCTTTTGCATGGATCCCCATTTTTATACCACGGTAGCAGATTCCTGTGGGAGTACAGGGCTACCCTCTGGTAGGGGTGTTGCAATTTAGCGTTTATTTGGTGTTTGTTCCTTGTAAACTGAGTGTGAGCTGGCCAGCTTTTTTACTTAAAGATGTATGAATTTAATACATTACACAAAAGTTGACTGTAAATTGTATATGGAGAATAAACACACTTTGCAATTTATTGTGGATGTGGTTTCGTTTAGGGGACCCAGCTGTTGCGTTTTTGCACCTAAGTGAAATCAACCAAAATAAATTATTTGACTGCTTAATTTGTGCAACTGAATTATTTATTATATTGCAATAATTAGAATTTTTGAGTGCTGAAACCCCTGGCTTTATTAAGAGGCTACGTAAGTGTACCCCTTTTTTGTCTTCCTTTTGTCTTTTGAGTCTGTATATAGATATATACAGATCCATATAAGAATATATATTTAAAATACTAAGAACATTTTTTACAATGTGAAGCACATTGAAATGTAAAATGTTTACAGTAAATACATAGTAAAACACATAATACATTTTAAAATTGAATACAAATGTTTTCAGATATATATATATATATGAATGTATGTATACATAAATAAATTCATAAATACACATGTATACACATATAAACTTATTTATACATACATATATTTATTTGATAGTGTATACAGGTATATGAGTGTAACACTTTATTTTAACGTATTTATGTTGTCTTTGGTGCACATTTATTTTTAGGAATCCAACCCGATCGAGTACGATCGGGTTGATTGACACCCCCCTGCTGGCGGCCGATTGGCCGCGAGTCTGCAGGGGGCTGCGTTGCACCAGCAGCTCTTGTGAGTTGCTGGTGCAATGCTGAATACGGAGAGCATATTGCTCTCCGTATTCAGCGAGGTCTGGCGGACCTGATCCGCACTGTCGGATCAGGTCCGCCAGACTTTGTTAAATAGAGGCCAAGGTCTTAAGTCGTGCTTCAGTCGTGACAAGCGCAAATTTAGATTAGTTATTTAGATTACTTTCAACTGATAATACATGCACAAGTTAGCGCGATTGGGATAACATTAGCGTGCCACTTTTAATCTAGCCCTTATTTGTTTAAATATTAGTAATATAAAATATAATTGTTTTGTAATACATTCTAAAGCCATTATTACAAGTTAAGTGATTTCATGTAATGACATAGGGGACAATTTAACAAACCGTCAATGGGCCCCAATGCATCTGATTCTGCGCGAGCCTTCAGGCTCACTGGAAACAGGATTTAAGAAGCAGCGGTCTTAAGACCGCTGCTCCTTAATTCGTCCATCTGCTCTGAGCCACAGACAGCAATCAACCCGATCAAATACGATCAGGTTGATTGACACCCCCTGCTAGTGGCCGATTGGCGGTGAATCTACAGGGGGCGGCATTGCACAAGCAGTTCGCCGGTACTGCTTGTGCAGTGATAAATGCAGACAGCATATGCTGTTAGCATTTAGAGATGTCTGTCGGACATGATCCGCTGAGCGGACCATGTCGGACAGACCTTTGTAAAAATCAGCCCCCTAAACTCAAAATTGAAATGTGCATAGGTGCATTTCAATTTGAAAAAGACATCAGTTAGTTACTGGGTTTTCAGCAGCAAACACACATATGCAGCAAGGGCCCATGCATGGTATTCAAGCATAGAGAGCTATCTGTGAAGACTTAAAGGGATATTAAACCCAAATGTTATCTTTCATGATTCAGAGTGAGAATACAATTATTATTTTTTTAATTTTCTAATTTACTTCTATTATCAAATTTGTTTCCTTTTCGTTATTCTTTGTTGAAGAGATACTTAGGTAGGTAGCGTGCACATGCATGAAGCATTACATGGCAGGAAATAGTGCTGCCATTTAGGGCTCATTATATATATAATGTATATATAGCTGGAAAACTGCTGCCATACAGTGCTGAAGACATGTGCACACTTCTGGGCTTACATCCCTGCTTTTCAACAAAGGACAACAGAGGAAAAACAAGAAAAGCTGATAATAGAAGTAAATTGAAAGAAAAATCCCTTTAATTCGGGTCATACAAGCCACTGCTGACTCTATGGGGCCGATTTATTACAGTGCGGACAGACATGATATGATGTAGCGTATCATGTCCACCGCACATCGATAAATGCCGACAGCATACGCTGTCGGCATTTATCATTGCACAAGCAGTTCTTGTGAGCTGCTTGTACAATGCTGCCCCCTGCAGATCTGCGACCAAACAGCCACTAGCAGTGGGTGTCAATCAGCCCGATCGTATAGGATCGCGCGGATTGATGTCCGCAGTCTCAGAGCAAGCGGACAAGTTATGCTGCTGCTTCGCGGAAATAGACAATTCGGCCCCTTGAGAAGGTGTTATGTTTACATACTGGTGCATGAGCCCTTACAGGATCTGTACGTATGCCACTGAAAAACAGCAATTACTTTTACTGCAATCATTATTTGCTAATGGAAGTATATTGCAAAAATGCTTCTACTTAAATATGAAATCCATTCATACACATTTCAGTTTTGATCATTTCTACCTCTTGATAAAAATACTTTATATTTTGACTGTGAAATTGGTTGTGTCATATAAATTGCATTTTTCTCAGCATTGCACACTACTGCAGAAAATACCATTAATACATTAAAACATGATTTCAATTATTGTATCGTAGACTACATTATTTATCACTAGTTAATTTGTTTTTCTTTATTAAATCTATAACAATTTCCTAATATGTAAGCACCACTAAAATATAAACATTTTTTTTTAAAATATTGTAACATAAAGCAACTTAAAAAAATATACTGTAACCAATGAAATTGATGTAATTATACTTTTTATAGTTTATTCAGCCAGATGTACGTGTCTTGTATCATTTGGTATAGTTTCTTCAGTGATACATGGGATATGCTCATTAAAAATCTATGATCTTTATTGTTCAGGTCTGATTTATGGCACGGCTCTGATAGATTGTCAAATGACTCATTGTTGAGTGAGCTCGCTCCACATCTGCTACAGAGAATCAGGTGATCTGCTCATTCACTGTAAAACGCCATCACTCTTCAGCGCACACTGTATTCTCTACAACTTGTATGAACAGGAGCTGCACTATAATGTGTGCACAATTAAACGTGCAGTCATAAATAAAAGTCATGTGAAGAGCCTGGGAAAAAAAATGAGAAGCACTTACTGGTGTATTATACCTATCATGAAATATTTACAGCCAGTTTGTTCGCGTGCATTTAACTCTAACACCTGCAGGCACCTGCTCCTGTAATAAATCAAGTGCATAAATAAGAGAGACCTAGGCTTTAATAATAGGTCAAACTCTCAGGCCAGAGGAAAGCTCAGAGATATTGGCAGGAAGTATATCTTCATTTAAAGCATTAGGATTCTTTTAATGACCTCTCAATAGATGTAATAAAAACTAATAGGGAGAGAATTTAGTTGAAAATTTGGGTTGTCCAAACAGATGTTCAGGGGCCACTATACATGATCAATTACACTGTAATTTATTTGGACTTCCCATTTCATACTCCTGTTCTCAAAACCCTGAACCAATAACACTTTTTGCGAATAAAAAAGGGTATTGTAGTCTATTTTTTTTTTCTTTTTTTCAATTTATAAATAAATTGCATTTGAGACAGTTGTTTTGGTAGTGGGTGGCACAAAAATTGATTTCTATTACAAGGATGATTTTTAAATGTCAAGGGTACAGAGGGTATTGGAGGAGTCTTACACATTTTAACCTTTAGTTTGTTTTGTGTTTTTTTTTTGTTTTTTTTTTTACGAACTGACCTAATCCCTCTTCTACCACTTGCCTTGCTTTGTATAGATCACTGGACATGTAAAAATGCAAGTACCTTGCAAACTCATGATAGATGGTAACTTTGAGCATTAGTGGTGTTAGATTTGGGGAAACCCTTTGATAAAAAAAAAAATGGATTTGTTGACATTAGAATGTGCAAGAATCAATTTCAGATATGGTTGGAACTGAGAGTGGATGTGTTGAAGAATAATACAAATCTCTTGGTATCCTTTGTGGAAGGGCAAAGCTATGTATAACATTGCTGTAAACATTGTTGCAAACACTACTGCCAGATGGCTTAGGACATGTAATGCTCCTAGAGGAAAATAATAGATGCAATTAGGAAAGCCGTTTAAAATTACATGATCTGTCTGATCCATGTAAGTTTAACTTTGAATTTCCACAAACACTCTTCCTTTACCACAACCTGAACCGTTGTAACTCATATACTGCAACATTGTATATTCTCAATTTCCTTTTGCACCATATTAACATTCACACAATATATATTTTTTTTCAAGTGGTTTTAGAGTTTTCTTTTCAACCACTTGAAGCACAAATAATAAACAACTTGCTAGAATGTATTGAATCAGTGTAATATTTTTAACAATAACTAAAGTGCTTTAAAAAATCTGTACCAGCCAATTGTCTTGCTTTCTTTGAGAAGTTAACACAGTGGTTTCTAACAACCTTAAAAATAGTTAAGAGCCACATTAATCCACAGCTTTCCTATTGGTCAATAGGTCCTCCTTTAGTTCTGACTACAGTTTATACAATAACTATATAACACAGCTATATAACAACTTATTTGCCTAGCAGCAACTTCATTGAATAAACAATTGCTATTTTCTGTTAATGATATGAAACATTTATCTAAAGTAATAAATATTTATAAATGACAAAAAAACACCTTCTAATGTGCATATTCACTGGCAACAAGAACTATAAAGACTATTCAGGCTGAAGAAATGCCAATATGTTTTGGGGAAATTGGAAGAAACATATGAAGTTCTATTATTCCATTGAATTTTACCAGCTTTTTCTCAAGACATGAAGCTGTTCACTGAGGTCCAAGTGTATGTTGTTGTTTTTTTTATGAAAAATTACCACTCAACCAAAAAAAACAGTTTGACAGGGTAGAGTTAATTCATGTATGGGCTTGGTTGGAAGATATTGTTGACCATATGTATGATGTTGTAAATCTCTCACCAGAAGAATCTGTAGCTGTTATGGATTCTGCTTATAAAAAAGCTTTTTTGAATGAACTGCAAGCCTGGAAAGAAGAGCACAATGTAACCATGATATTTCCAACCCTGGGGAAGTAGCTTTGCATGTTTAAGTCTACAATAACAAAGACTTGACACCTTATCTAACAGCAAAACAATGTATTGACAATTTTACATTGTGTAAAATTTGAATTGGGATTCATAATAGATTTGTTGGTGAAACTGGTTTTATACAGGATGCAGACTTTTATAAGAGTTCTTCAAGGGATGGGCATATATATGTCTGTGCTTTGATATTTATTCTGTAATTCAATTGTTTCTATAGGACAAATGCTAACATTTCAATATCAAACGTAGCATTCAAATATTTGAAATTAACATTTAAAATATTTATTTTCAATATTGAATAGTTTCACAAAGTTTTGAAAATAAACATTTGAATGTTAATATTAAAATGGCATAGATGATATTTGTTACGGTTGCCTCCAGGCTGGCTGGAAGTTGGACCGTAGAAAAGGATGCTCCTAGCGCTCACCAAAGGAGCAGCAGCACCGTGGACACTCTATAACTGCTGCGTAGCCACCATAAGTAATGCAGACTCTATGAACCACCGCTGCTGGGCTGGTATCTCGCCATCTGCTCTGCGCCCTGGACCTATGACCAGGCTCCAGTAGGCGAACCTCTTCCTTCTGTAGCAATCCCTGTAGCTAAGGGAGTATGAAAAACATAGCAATCCCTGTAGTGATTATAAGCTGTATCCTACAAACATGAGTCAAAGCTTCAAGTTAGAGGGTCAACATAGGTCTGATGTGTTGGAGCACACAGCCTGCTTTTTATTCAGGTTACATGCAAACAGGACACTCTCAGGGGGAGGCATAAAATCCCCCATCACACATTTGATATTAGATAGAGAGACACTCCCTTTGACAGGCCACAACATTTACTTCAGCAGATAACATTACACACAATAAAACAATGCAGTCCACCTTATCAATACTAGAAGTCTGATTAGACAATGGGAAAGTTGATCACTAAACCTAATTAGAGCTAATCCCAGCAGACTTGTATTTAGAATAGGTTTCTTGAAGCTGAACAAAATTTAACTCTTAATGGCACACAATGAAACTGAACCAAGTGGGAGAAAGCCAGGGACAAGTCATTTCACAGGTCTGGGGACATAGTCTTAAAGGGGCATTGTTCATCAAAGTCACAATATGTCCCCAGATGGTTCTTAAAGGGCCACACACACACCCAACAAAAGTCAATATGTCCTCAGGGGCACAATCTTCCAGGGGCCATAGTCATGTGGAAGGAGGCTGGCAAATAGGCTTCTCCAAAATCCAGGAAAGCAGGGCAATTTTCCATTTAAAGGGCCAGTTACAAACAGCAGTTTGTAACATATCTCCCCTTTTGGAGGGAGACTAACCAGGCACCTGACCTTCTGTCGGTCAGTGCCTAAGTTAGTCTCGCAACCCACCCACAAATAAACACTAGCAGCAAAGCAGCCCCCCCACAACAAGTAGCACTGGCCTGTAAGTTCCAGGTTATAGGATGACAGTGTAGCATCCTCTGCCTTCCTGGCGCAGCTGGGCAAATAGCTGATGGTACTTGGGGGGCAGAGGCCAGCGGCACTCTGCCCTGGTGCCAGCGCTTCTGCTGGGGTGAGGGGTTTGCAGGCCAGTCCTGTAACAAGGACAAGGTCTGTAGGGCAGAGGCCAGCAGTGCTCTGTCCTGATGCCAGCTCTTCTGCTGGGGGAATTGGGGCATAGTCCTGCCCGGTGGCAAAGGGAACGTGGGGGTCAGTGGGGGTTAACATCTCCACTGTTAACCCTGGGCCCAAGTTAGGAGTTAGCTGGGGAGGGGGAGATTGGCTTACCTCCTCCTCCTGATACTCCGGCGGCCATTGGGAAGGGAGGTCGATGCTCTCCGCTTCCTGTGGAACATGCTGCGGCTGGGGAGAGAGACCGGTTGTCTCCTCTCCCTGGAAGGCACACTCCGGCTGGGGAGGGAGGTCGATGCTCTCCCCTCCCTGTAGCTGGGTCTGTCGCTGGGGATCTGGGCCGCCTGCCCAGCATCCCTGTAGGGCCGGTAGAGAGACTGCGGTCCCATCTCCACCTGCCTGCTGGGGGTCCTCCCAGGACCAGTCTATGAGGCCTGCTGCCTCTGGTATCTCTGGTTGGGGTTGGGGAAGGAGACCGGTTGTCTCTTCCCTCTGCACAGTATACTGCCGCTGGGGAGGGAGGTTGCTGCTCCCCTCTCCCTGTGGAACATGCTGCGGCTGGGGAGAGAGACCAGGTGTCCATACCCTCAAACTCCACAGTTGGCGCTCAAAGGCTCGTGCCGCTTTGTTCTCCGTAGCCAATTCCCGGATGAGGCGACTGACTACCTCCTGTGCAGGGTCTGGACCATATCGGACTAGCCGCCTCTTTACTTCTGGAACGAAATCCGCGCCCTCATAGCGACGGATCCGGTTGAGGTGCTCTTCACATGGTTCTGACCAGTATCTTGTCAGCTCCATGCTGCTGTAGGTAGGGACGCTGCGCAGTGGCTAGCGTTGCCCTCAATTACTCTCCTACGATACCAGTGCTGTTGTGGTGCTGCTCCTTGCACTAGGACGCCAATCCCACCGCTGCCGCCAAATGTTACGGTTGCCTCCAGGCTGGCTGGAAGTTGGACCGTAGAAAAGGATGCTCCTAGCGCTCACCAAAGGAGCAGCAGCACCGTGGACACTCTATAACTGCTGCGTAGCCACCATAAGTAATGCAGACTCTATGAACCACCGCTGCTGGGCTGGTATCTCGCCATCTGCTCTGCGCCCTGGACCTATGACCAGGCTCCAGTAGGCGAACCTCTTCCTTCTGTAGCAATCCCTGTAGCTAAGGGAGTATGAAAAACATAGCAATCCCTGTAGTGATTATAAGCTGTATCCTACAAACATGAGTCAAAGCTTCAAGTTAGAGGGTCAACATAGGTCTGATGTGTTGGAGCACACAGCCTGCTTTTTATTCAGGTTACATGCAAACAGGACACTCTCAGGGGGAGGCATAAAATCCCCCATCACACATTTGATATTAGATAGAGAGACACTCCCTTTGACAGGCCACAACATTTACTTCAGCAGATAACATTACACACAATAAAACAATGCAGTCCACCTTATCAATACTAGAAGTCTGATTAGACAATGGGAAAGTTGATCACTAAACCTAATTAGAGCTAATCCCAGCAGACTTGTATTTAGAATAGGTTTCTTGAAGCTGAACAAAATGTAACTCTTAATGGCACACAATGAAACTGAACCAAGTGGGAGAAAGCCAGGGACAAGTCATTTCACAGGTCTGGGGACATAGTCTTAAAGGGGCATTGTTCATCAAAGTCACAATATGTCCCCAGATGGTTCTTAAAGGGCCACACACACACCCAACAAAAGTCAATATGTCCTCAGGGGCACAATCTTCCAGGGGCCATAGTCATGTGGAAGGAGGCTGGCAAATAGGCTTCTCCAAAATCCAGGAAAGCAGGGCAATTTTCCATTTAAAGGGCCAGTTACAAACAGCAGTTTGTAACAATATTGTATTGTCATATTCAGTTTTTAATTTTTAAATATAATAAAGGGAAAGTTAACAGTTGTTTGCAAAATTAAATGTGAAATGATCAACAGACATTTGATATTCATTTCTAATAAACAAATTGTGGTCAACTTAATGTTTTAATTTAAAAAAATAATTTTAAAATGATTAAAAAGCTTTCGGCCATAAAAAACAGTATTTATTGTTTGAGTTTAAGGTCAGAGGAATGGAAAATCTAAAGAACTAACAAACTTCTGATTTAATCTTGTGCTACTTACCTCTGTGGACCAGAGTTTTTAACAATTGTTGCCATCAGAACAAAAAATCTAAAATGATGAATAAACACTGAACACATTTTATGCACCCCCATCTTATTATGTGTGCTTTAGTGATGTTGCAAACCTAAAAACCGGGCGAACCGCCATAGACTTCAATAGGCAGGCGAATTTTAAAACCCACAGGGACTCTTTCTGGCCAAAATAGTGATGGAAAAGTTGTTTCAAGGGCACTAACACCTTAACTGTGGCATGCCGGAGGGGGATCCATGGCAAAACTCCCATGGAAAATTACATAGTTGATGCAGAGTCTGGTTTTAATCCTTAAAGGGCATAAATCACCTAACATTCCTAAATTGTTTGGAATAACGTGCTTTAAAACATCAGGTATAATGTATCGATCAGGTAGTGTAAGGGTTACGTGTAAGGGTTACGCCCGCTTCACAGTGCGCAGTGTAGGTGATATACCTGCCTGAGCATGCTTTGCAGACCAGGTATCAGTGGTCAGATGGACCCTTGCCCCAACACTGTGTGCCAGACATGCCATTATAGCAGACTTATATGGCTTTGGCGTTGCTTTTTGGTAATTAGAAGGCTGCTAAATGCCACTGCGCACCACACGTGTTTTATGCCCAGCAGTGAAGGGGTTAATTAGGGAGCATGTAGGCAGCTTGTAGAGTTAATTTTAGCTTAAGGGTAGTGTAGTAGACAACCCAAAGTATTGATCTAGGCCCATTTTGGTATATTTCATGACACCATTTCACCGCCAAATGCGATCAAATAAAAAAAATTGTTCACTTTTTCACAAACTTTAGGTTTCTCACAGAAATTATTTACAAACAACTTATGCAATTATGGCATAAATGGTTGTAAATGCTTCTCTGGGATCCCCTTTGTTCAGAAATAGCAGACTTATATGGCTTTGGCATTGCTTTTTGGTAATTAGAAGGCTGCTAAATGCCACTGCGCACCACACATGTTTTATGCCCAGCAGTGAAGGGGTTAATTAAGGAGCATGTAGGGAGCTTGTAGAGTTAATTTTAGCTTAAGTGTAGTGTAGTAGACAACCCAAAGTATTGATCTAGGCCCATTTTGGTATATTTTATGCCACCATTTCACCACCAAATGTGATAAAATTTAAAAAAAACTTAAATTTTTTCGCAATTTTAGGTTTCTCACTGAAATTATTTACAAACAGCTTGTGCAATTATGGCACAAATGGTTGTAAATGCTTCTCTGGGATCCCCTTTGTTCAGAAATAGCAGACATATATGACTTTGGCGTTGCTTTCTGGTAATTAGAAGGCCGCTAAATGCTGCTGCGAATCACACGTGTATTATGGCTTGCAGTGAAGGGGTTAATTAGGTAGTTTGTAGGGAGCTTGCAGGGTTAATTTTAGCTTTAGTGTAGAGATCAGCCTCCCACCTGACACATCAGACCCCCTGATCCCTCCCAAACAGCTCCCTTCCCTCCCCCACCCCACAATTGTCCCCGCCATCTTAAGTACTGGCAGAAAGTCTGCCAGTACTAAAATAAAAGTTTTTTACATTTTTAGCATATTTACATATGCTGTGGTGTAGCATCCCCCCTTAGCCCCCAACCTCCCTGATCCCCCCCAAAACAGCTCTCTAACCCTCCCCATCTGCCTTATTGGCGGCCATCTTGGGTACTGGCAGCTGTCTGCTATTATTTCACAGTCAAAAAAGTTTTTTTTTTTTTTAAATGTACACTACTGTTACACCAGATATGAGTGGTGGCACTGGGCAAGTGGGCACAGTATACTCTGTGTGCCTGACACACACGCTGGCAGGCAGGCAGCTGCAATTAGATTACACAGGGAAAAAAAAAAAAAGCAGACTGATGTTCTAGCCCTAAAAAGGGCTTTTTGGGGTGCTGTCCTTACAGCAGAGATCAGATGAGTCCTTCAGGACTGTAGTGGACACTGAATACACTAGCCTAGCTATCGATTTCCCTATTAAATCAGCAACAGCTACACTCTCCCTCCTCTCACTAAGAATGCAGCTTCCAAATTAATCTAAAATGGATGCTGTCCAGGAGGTAGGAGGGTCTGGGAGGGAGGGTCTGCTGCTGATTGGCTGTAATGCGTATTCTGACTGTGAGGTACAGGGTCAAAGTTTACTCAATGATGACGAATAGGGGGCGGATCGAACATCGCATATGTTCACCGGGAACTATTCGCCGGCGAACTATTCGCAACATCACTATTGTGCTTCCAATATGGAACTCAGGTTTCAACCTATGACTAGAGGGAGTCACGCAATAACCTCAATACTATTCTTATAAAATAGATGTAGTGTTATGTCCTTTTAAAGATAATTTCATAACATAGATTTTATTTCAGGGTTTTCAAATAGTTACAATTCATTTATATTTTTTTTAAATAAACAAACACAGGCAACCTAACTTTCTCATTTGTAAACAAAACAAAGTAAAAAAAAATCTGCAACATAGCAACTCACATGGCTGTAGCATACTATGGGCCAGATTACGAGTGGAGTGCAAGCATTTGCGCGCAAGTGGTAAAAGGTTTATCCCTGCTGTTTGCGCTCGTTGGGCTTATCGCTTGCATTGAGTTCAAAGTAAACAAGATCGCTTGAGTGCAATTGCGATTTATGCTAAAATGATTACTGCATCAGAGCTCTGGTTAACTGTTTCGGAAAAGTTGCACAAAACACTTAAAAAAAAACATTACAAAGTAAAGTTACACTCTTAATAACACTATCTAATAAAAATATTCACAAAAAATATTGCACAAAAAAGTTATAAGGGCTGCAAAGGGCTTTAACATTGAGATACATACATATACATATATATATACACAGATATATACACATATAAACACATAAATACATATTTACACATATATAGACATATATATAAGTGCATTGGAGCCTTTTGCAGTTAAGTAGATGAAAACATGTAAAACATATTTATGCAATATTCATGTTTAAAGTGATATACTGTGTATTTACTGTAAATATTTTACATTCCAATGTTCTGCACATAGCAGAATGTTCTATGTATTTATAAATAGATATTCCTTAATATATCTGTATATCTCTATACCTGTATATAATCATGTGTATATATATATATATATATATATATATATATATATATATATATATATATATATATAGGCAAGATATATATTGACCAAAATATCATCAGATATATGTAAAAATATTTATTTAGGAATAAATAGAACATATTCTGCTCTGTTCGGGTTAGCGTACATGATAATATGTGATTGGGTTTGCGTGCGAGTAGGGTTTTAGGTTTTTTCCCACTTTTTTCTCCATTGACTTGTATGGGGGAATACGTGAACATGCCCCTGATATTCAAGTTTGGATTTTTGCACTTGGGTTAGGGCAGAAGCTAGAACAGTTTGCTTTCAACTCATAATATGAGCACAACCTAACACACACAAATAGCTTACTTCTTGTTAACTCTTGAGCGGTAGCGTTAAAAGTACAAAACTCGTAATTTGGCCTTATATATGCTAATGACAGGGACACCCACTAACAAGGTGATGTGAGCATTGACATATTTTAAACTCACCTTAAAGGGACAATGTTTATAAAATTATTTTTCTCTTAAAAGAACTTGGAATCCAAATTTTTCTTTTCACTATACTGATAGAACATACAATTTTAAACAACTTTCCAGTTTACTTCTTTTATAAAAATATGCTTAAATTTCTTGGTATAATTTGTTAAAAGATTTGCAATGCACTGCTGGAAGCTAGCTAAACACATCAGGTGAGCTAATGCCAACGATATATATGTACAGCCACCAATTAGCTGCTAGCTCCCAGTATTACTTTTGCTTCTCCTGAACCTGCTTTTCAACAAAGTATACAAAGAGAATGAAGCAAATTAGATAATATAAGTAAATTGGAAAGTTGTTTAAAATTGCCTGCTATAACTTAATTATAAAAGTTTAATTTTGACTACATTGTCCTTTTAATGCATTTCCAATGGCTTGTTATACCAGCTGCGGAGTTTAAATGATAAGAAATAACTCTTTTATAATAGGCTGAGCTTGGAGGGAGAGTAGACCTAATTAGCTTATCAGTCTATAGTTATACAAAATCTTTTTCACTGTATACACAGTGAGACCAATTATCAGAGAGAATCATGAAAAATTTACATTTTATTATTTCTTTGTCCACCCCCACCCCCCATCGGGAGCGTGATTACTTCTACAAATGTATGACCATTAGTTAAGTATTGAAATGTTCAGTATAAGTATGGATAAAACAGACAAAAAATATTTAAAACTACATAATACAATAAATATTTGTAAGCAATTGAATACACTCCAGAAGGTAAAATGAATAATTTGGCCACTTGGCTGCCTAACAAGTGTTTTTAAATTAAGTCCATTGTTTTATTTTGAGAAACTAAAGTAACTAAAATTCAAATTGATTGAAAGGCAATGTGCACATCACACATCAAAGACACAGCCACAATTCCAATTCGTTATTGTTTGTTTTTGCATAGTTTAGATTTATTTCAGTGTTTTGAGGCAGTTCCAATTCATGTTTTATTTTTATGAAAAATATGGAAGTAAATAGAAACATAAGATAAGTGGAACGCTAACGGCTAGATTTGGAGTTTGGCGGTAAAAGGGCTGTTAACGCTCCGCGGGTTTTTTTCTGGCCGCACCATAAATTTAACTCTGGTATCGAGAGTTCAAACAAATGCTGCGTTAGGCTCCAAAAAAGGAGCGTAGAGCATTTTTACCGCAAATACAACTCTCGATACCAGAGTTGCTTACGGACGCGGCCGGCCTCAAAAACGTGCTCGTGCACGATTCTCCCATAGGAAACAATGGGGCTGTTTGAGCTGAAAAAAAACCTAACACCTGCAAAAAAGCAGCGTTCAGCTCCTAACGCAGCCCCATTGTTTCCTATGGGGAAACACTTCCTACGTCTGCACCTAACACTCTAACATGTACCCCGAGTCTAAACACCCCTAGCCTTACACTTATTAACCCCTAATCTGCCGCCCCCGCTATCGCTGACCCCTGCATTACACTTTTAACCCCTAATCTGCCGCTCCGTAAACCGCCGCCACCTACGTTATCCCTATGTACCCCTAATCTGCTGCCCTAACATCGCCGACCCCTATGTTATATTTATTAACCCCTAATCTGCCCCCCACAACGTCGCCGACACCTACCTACACTTATTAACCCCTAATCTGCCGAGCGGACCTGAGCGCTACTATAATAAAGTTATTAACCCCTAATCCGCCTCACTAACCCTATCATAAATAGTATTAACCCCTAATCTGCCCTCCCTAACATCGCCGACACCTACCTTCAATTATTAACCCCTAATCTGCCGACCGGAGCTCACCGCTATTCTAATAAATGTATTAACCCCTAAAGCTAAGTCTAACCCTAACACTAACACCCCCCTAAGTTAAATATAATTTTTATCTAACGAAATAAATTAACTCTTATTAAATAAATGATTCCTATTTAAAGCTAAATACTTACCTGTAAAATAAATCCTAATATAGCTACAATATAAATTACATTTATATTATAGCTATTTTAGGATTAATATTTATTTTACAGGTAACTTTGTATTTATTTTAACCAGGTACAATAGCTATTAAATAGTTAAGAACTATTTAAGAGTTACCTAGTTAAAATAATTACAAATTTACCTGTAAAATAAATCCTAACCTAAGTTATAATTAAACCTAACACTACCCTATCAATAAAATAATTAAATAAACTACCTACAATTACCTACAATTAACCTAACACTACACTATCAATAAATTAATTAAACACAATTGCTACAAATAAATACAATTAAATAAACTATCTAAAGTACAAAAAATAAAAAAGAACTAAGTTACAGAAAATAAAAAAATATTTACAAACATAAGAAAAATATTACAACAATTTTAAACTAATTACACCTACTCTAAGCCCCCTAATAAAATAACAAAGACCCCCAAAATAAAAAATTCCCTACCCTATTCTAAAATACAAAAATTACAAGCTCTTTTACCTTACCAGCCCTGAACAGGGCCCTTTGCGGGGCATGCCCCAAGAATTTCAGCTCTTTTGCCTGTAAAAAAAAACATACAATACCCCCCCCCAACATTACAACCCACCACCCACATACCCCTAATCTAACCCAAACCCCCCTTAAATAAACCTAACACTAAGCCCCTGATGATCTTCCTACCTTGTCTTCACCATGCCAGGTTCACCGATCCGTCCTGGCTCCAAGATCTTCATCCAACCCAAGCGGGGGTTGGCGATCCATAATCCGGTGCTCCAAAGTCTTCCTCCTATCCGGCAAGAAGAGGACATCCGGACCGGCAAACATCTTCTCCAAGCGGCATCTTCTATGTTCTTCCATCCGATGACGACCGGCTCCATCTTGAAGACCTCCAGCGCGGATCCATCCTCTTCTTCCGACGACTAGACGACGAATGACGGTTCCTTTAAGGGACGTCATCCAAGATGGCGTCCCTCGAATTCCGATTGGCTGATAGGATTCTATCAGCCAATCGGAATTAAGGTAGGAATTTTCTGATTGGCTGATGGAATCAGCCAATCAGAATCAAGTTCAATCTGATTGGCTGATCCAATCAGCCAATCAGATTGAGCTCGCATTCTATTGGCTGATCGGAACAGCCAATAGAATGCGAGCTCAATCTGATTGGCTGATTGGATCAGCCAATCGGATTGAACTTGATTCTGATTGGCTGATTCCATCAGCCAATCAGAAAATTCCTACCTTAATTCCGATTGGCTGATAGAATCCTATCAGCCAATCGGAATTCGAGGGACGCCATCTTGGATGACGTCCCTTAAAGGAACCGTCATTCGTCGTCTAGTCGTCGGAAGAAGAGGATGGATCCGCGCTGGAGGTCTTCAAGATGGAGCCGGTCGTCATCGGATGGAAGAACATAGAAGATGCCGCTTGGAGAAGATGTTTGCCGGTCCGGATGTCCTCTTCTTGCCGGATAGGAGGAAGACTTTGGAGCACCGGATTATGGATCGCCAACCCCCGCTTGGGTTGGATGAAGATCTTGGAGCCAGGACGGATCGGTGAACCTGGCATGGTGAAGACAAGGTAGGAAGATCATCAGGGGCTTAGTGTTAGGTTTATTTAAGGGGGGTTTGGGTTAGATTAGGGGTATGTGGGTGGTGGGTTGTAATGTTGGGGGGGGGGTATTGTATGTTTTTTTTTACAGGCAAAAGAGCTGAAATTCTTGGGGCATGCCCCGCAAAGGGCCCTGTTCAGGGCTGGTAAGGTAAAAGAGCTTGTAATTTTTGTATTTTAGAATAGGGTAGGGAATTTTTTATTTTGGGGGTCTTTGTTATTTTATTAGGGGGCTTAGAGTAGGTGTAATTAGTTTAAAATTGTTGTAATATTTTTCTTATGTTTGTAAATATTTTTTTATTTTCTGTAACTTAGTTCTTTTTTATTTTTTGTACTTTAGATAGTTTATTTAATTGTATTTATTTGTAGCAATTGTGTTTAATTAATTTATTGATAGTGTAGTGTTAGGTTAATTGTAGGTAATTGTAGGTAGTTTATTTAATTATTTTATTGATAGGGTAGTGTTAGGTTTAATTATAACTTAGGTTAGGATTTATTTTACAGGTAAATTTGTAATTATTTTAACTAGGTAACTCTTAAATAGTTCTTAACTATTTAATAGCTATTGTACCTGGTTAAAATAAATACAAAGTTACCTGTAAAATAAATATTAATCCTAAAATAGCTATAATATAAATGTAATTTATATTGTAGCTATATTAGGATTTATTTTACAGGTAAGTATTTAGCTTTAAATAGGAATCATTTATTTAATAAGAGTTAATTTATTTCGTTAGATAAAAATTATATTTAACTTAGGGGGGTGTTAGTGTTAGGGTTAGACTTAGCTTTAGGGGTTAATACATTTATTAGAATAGCGGTGAGCTCCGGTCGGCAGATTAGGGGTTAATAATTGAAGGTAGGTGTCGGCGATGTTAGGGAGGGCAGATTAGGGGTTAATACTATTTATGATAGGGTTAGTGAGGCGGATTAGGGGTTAATAACTTTATTATAGTAGCGCTCAGGTCCGCTCGGCAGATTAGGGGTTAATAAGTGTAGGTAGGTGTCGGCGACGTTGTGGGGGGCAGATTAGGGGTTAATAAATATAACATAGGGGTCGGCGATGTTAGGGGCAGAAGATTAGGGGTACATAGGGATAACGTAGGTGGCGGCGATTTGCGGTCGGAAGATTAGGGGTTAATTATTTTAAGTAGCTTGCGGCGACGTTGTGTGGGGCAAGTTAGGGGTTAATAAATATAATATAGGGGTCGGCGGGGTTAGGGGCAGCAGATTAGGGGTACATAAGTATAACGTAGGTGGCGGTCGGCAGATTAGGGGTTAAAAATTTTAATCGAGTGGCGGCGATGTGGGGGGACCTCGGTTTAGGGGTACATAGGTAGTTTATGGGTGTTAGTGTAGTTTAGGGTACAGTAGTTAAGAGCTTTATGAACCGGCGTTAGCCAGAAAGCTCTTAACTCCTGCTTTTTTCAGGCGGCTGGAATCTTGTCGTTAGAGCTCTAACGCTCACTGCAGAAACGACTCTAAATACCAGCGTTAGAAAGATCCCATTGAAAAGATAGGCTACGCAAATGGCGTAGGGGGATCTGCGGTATGGAAAAGTCGCGGCTGTAAAGTGAGCGTTAGACCCTTTAATCACTGACTCCAAATACCAGCGGGCGGCCAAAACCAGCGTTAGGAGCCTCTAACGCTGGTTTTGACGGCTACCGCCGAACTCTAAATCTAGGCCTAAATTTGCCCGTTTGCGGGAGCGCAATAATTCACCAGCCATCACAAGTGGCTGGTTATTGCTACCGTGAGCTTGCAGTAGCAATTAGCGCTCCGAAAATTAAACAGAGATTAGATCTCTGGTTAATTTTCTAAAAGTGAACCAAATGCCCTCAAAAAAGAGGGCATTATAGTTTTTTATTTTTAAATTATTATTTATTAAATAAAAAGAGACTGTACTAGGCAGTTTTGGGGCTTGGTGATAGTTGGGTGTAAGAAAAAAAAACGGCACTGAAAAGTGCCTTTACATTGCAGTCTATGAGAACTGTGTGTTCCCATAGACCACAATGTAAATATACATGTATATGATTATATACATGTATATTTATGTGTTAATATGTCTATTTACACATATTAACACACATATATATATATGAACATATTCATATACTTATATATTTAAAAATGCTTCCCATAGCTGCGCTATACTTACCCCCTTCACTGCGCGAGGTTCTGATGCCGTCTGTGATGGCATCAAAATGAGGCTCCCGTAGGAGCCTATGGAAGCGGGCTCTCATGAGCTCAATGCTTCCTAGCAATGCGAGCGCAAGCTTACATTTGGATTGCGATTAACTTGTAATGCTAGCACACATTATGGTACCCTGGTATTACAAAGTGGAGCACTAATATCACTTACATGCAAGCAATATTTAGCGCTCGACTTGTAATCTGGCCCTATGTTTCTCTAAACATTTTTTTAAATTCTGTTGGTGAAGGAAATACATTTACAATAAAATAAACAATATTAGGAATTTTGGGATAGATAACGAGTGGAGCGCTTTAACTCAGATAGAAGTAAGTTTTTTGCACACTTCAGGCACTGTGTGTATTACAAGTTCAAAGTAAAACCCGACAAGGGCAAAAAAGCAAAACTTGTAATATTGCGACTGCGTAAACATATTCCCTGATAGACTTCATAAGAGCGTGAAAAGGGGAAAAAAACTAACACCCTACTTACGTGCAAAGCAGTTCTCATTTTACCAAAGTGCACTAACCCAACATGAATTATGAATATTTCACATTCTAATGTTCTTCACATAGCAGGATATGTTCTATAAATACATATTTCTATATATACATATATATAGGTATACATATAAACATATACAGTATATATATATATATATATATATATATACATATATATATATATATATATATATATATATATACATATATATATATAATATTTATATATATATATATATATATATATATATATATATATATATATATATATATATATATAGAGAGAGAGAGAGAGAGAGAGAGAGAGGATTATGGAGTTAATACATAGTTAAACACATGTGTCTATATATGTATATATATTCATTTATGAGTTTATATGTGTATATATGTACTGTACTTTTCAATGTATTTGTGATGTGTTTTGTGCAACATTTAACCGGAGCTTACTGTTCTAACTGTTGCGCTCAAGCAGATGCATTTACTTTCAACCTGTAATATGCACCCTACTTCCGATGCGTGCAAAGAGTCACAATAAGACTCTTATCACTTGTGCGCAACAGTAAGAACACCTCTCATAATCTAGCCCTTTATGTGTACATGCTGTTTGCTGGAGAGGGGATTCATATCTTCCATTAGTATCACAAAAGGTTCCATGACCCAATAAAGGTTAAAAAAAAAGCTTTAAAGAGTATATTTTCCAGTAGATAGAGCCCCTATAAAATTTATAGAACAGTTAAAGATATCATATTGCAGATTACTGCGAAAAAGTAGAATTACAGCTGACTATTTGAGTATTGTATAAGATTGCTGTATGGTTCTCTGAGCTTATTGGAAACCCTCCTGGAGCTTAAACAAAAACAAAACCTTGTTAAATCAATTTCTTAAAGCAGTGCCTCTCAAAACAAAAGACAAAAAAAAAAATATTCAAGCCCAACTTACAAAGCTAATGCAGCAGTGTGAATTATTTATTACTGTAAACCCAGAAAAGCAAATTGAAATTAATGCAGGAGATAGGTTTCGGTGAATTGTCGGGCAATGTAAAGGTATCCAATTTCTCTTTGCAAATTGCAGGCGACAGGGGGAAATGATAAAATTACCGGGCCCCTCCAGCCGTATTGTTAGATTCGACATAAGAATTTAGAAGGTAAGGAGAGATGGATTTTCTTCTTTTTTTCCATTTTTTTTTTCTTTTTAATATTGCAATGCAACAATTTGAAAAGAACTGGAGATCATGCCAAAAATAAATCTAATTTTTACTTTGCTAAAATTTCTTGTAGCTTTATAAAAAAAAAGGATAAAAGTTCTGTAATTGTATTTTAAATTGCAGGGTTTTTTTTATTTTGGGTATGAGCTATATAAAATGCATCGCATAAATTATAAAAATGTTTACACATATTTAGGGTAATTATACAAGAGTCAATAAAATTGGTGTTTTTTATTATGGGCACTCTTTACATGAAAAAGAAAGAAATTTGTAAAATTATAAAACTAGCATGTCTGTTCAGACTATTAACATGCTCCTATCATATAAAGATGGATTAAACTGAATTTTAATCTTAGATTAGATTATAACTTGTTTTTTTAGGAAATTCAATTAAGAAAAAGCTTTAAAGGGCAAAAGTCAAATTAAACTTTAATGATTCAGATAGAACACACAATTTTAAACAACCTTCTAATTCACTTCCATTCTCTAAATGTGCACAGCTCTTACTGAGCATGTGAACTTACTGAATTTACTGAATATATACAGTATATGCATTCTGTGATTGGCTGATGGCTGTCACATGATGCAGTGGGATGAAAAATAGAACTTTAGCATTTATTAGAAAGAAATCTACTACTCATTTGAAATTCAAACTAAGGGGCCAAATTATCAAGCTCTGAGCCTTTAGCCTTGCCAGAAACAGCAGTTATGAAGCTGCGGTCTTAAAGGGACATTAAACCCAAATTGTTTCTTTCATGACTCAGATGTAGAATACCATTTTAAACAACTTTCTAATTTACTTCTATTATCTATTTTGCTTAATTCTCTTGATATTCTTTCCTGAAAAGCATATCTAGATAGGCTCAGTAGCTTCTGATTGGTGGCTGCACTTAGATGCCTCATGTGATTGGCTCACCTATGTGTATTGCTATTTCTTTAACAAAAGATATCTAAAGAATGAAGCAAATTAGATAATAGAAGTAAATATGAATGTTGTTTAAAATTGTATTTTCTATCTGAATCATGAAAGAAAATGTTGTGGTTTAATGTTCCTTTAAGACATAACTGGTCCACTGCCTCTGAGGCTGCGGTATGCAATCCGCCCGATCCTATACGATCAGGCTGATTGACACCTCCTGCTAGCGGCCGATTGGCCGTGAATCTGCAGGGGCGGCATTGAACAAGCAGTTCTGGTGAACTGCTTGTGCAATGTTAAATGCCGACAGCATATGCTGACGGCATTTAGCGATGTCTGTCGGACATGATACGCTACAGCGTATCATGTTGGACAGACATTGATAAATTGGCCCCTAAGTATTTTTACGTTATCCTTTTATAGTGCATTTACTGATTATGATATTCTACTGTGTTTAATGGTCCTTTAACTTATTTTTTTAAATAATTATTTTAAGGAAATTGTTCTAAAAACTAACAACAACATAATTAATAACAATACTATGTCATAATCAGTGTCTTCAGTGCTGATATCACTATTTACACCACCTACAACATCATCGATAATAATACATAATATACCACATTCGCCTAGATTACGAGTTTTGAGTGCTATAGGGAAATTAACGAACGCAACAAAAGTTACATTACAAGTTTTAAAAAACCCGGCTTGTGCGGGCGATTTGGGGTTTTTAAGCTCCATACCGCACCAAAAACAAGCGCTGATTTGACGTTCTCGTGCATGCTTTCCCCATAGACATCAATAGGAAGAGCAGGTCAGAAAAAAAACTAACAACTGCGATCGCGGAAAGAAAAGCTCCCTAATGCAGCCCCATTGATGTCTATGGGGAAAAAGAAAATACAGTTTAAACCTAACACCCTAACATAAACCCCACGTCTAAACACCCCTAATATGCTGCCCCCGACATCGCCAATGCCTGCCTACAGTTATTAACCTCTAATCTGCTGCTCCCGATATCGCCACCACCTAAATAAAGGTATTAACCCCTATTCTGCCCACTCCCGATATCACCGCCACTATAATAAAGATATTAACCCCTATTCTGCTGCACCCCATCATTGCCCACACTATAATAAATATATTAACCCTATTCTGCCGCTCCCCTACATTGCCGCAACTAAATAAAGCTATTAATCCATAAACTTCTGGCCTCCCACATCACTACCACTAAATAAACCTATTAACCCCTAAACCGCCAGCCCCCCACATCGCAACAACCTAAATTAAACTATTAACCCCTAACCCTAACGTAACCCTAACCCTAACATAACCGTAACCCTAACACCCCCTAACTTTAACATAATTTAATTAGAGCTAAATTAAATTTACAATTATTAACTAAATAAACATATTAACCCCTAAACTGCCAGCCCCCTACATCGCAACAACCTAAATTAAACTATATTAACCCCTAAAACTAACCCTAACATATCCCTAACCCTAACACCCCCTAACTTTAACATAATTAAAATATAGCTAAATTCAACTTACAATTATTAACTAAATAATACCTATTTTAAACTAAATACATACTTACCTGTGAAATAAAACCTAAGCTAGCTACAATATAACTAATATTTATATTGTAGCCAGCTTAGGTTTTATTTTTATTTCACAGGTAAGTTTGTATTTATTTTAACTAGGTTTTTTTATTAACTATTTACTAGCTACCTAGTTAAAATTAATACAAAATTACCTGTAAAATAAAACCTAAGCTACCTTACTGCCTTACTGAAAAAAATAAGCAAAGACATGCTTATTCAAGGTAAAAGTCTTAAATCATTTATTGAGCATACAATCATATGCACTTACTAGAAATTAAATCAAATAACGTCATAAAAGCACAGTCAAACCATACACAGCTCCCAGCATAGATGCAGACTCGTAGCATTGTTTGCGAGACCACTCTTTTAGAGTAATCACACTTTAGGGTAATCCGTTGGCTGTAACTGCTGAAGTGAAAAAATTGGCTGTGTGGTAAGTGGTAGACCAGCTGTAGACCGATCCGTCTACGCATTTCGTCTGACCTCTGCAGACTTTCTCAAGACTCCTGGATCAGCTGTGCTTTTTTTTCTCCTGGATCAGCTGTGATGTTCCGTGAGGATCCTCTTCCGTTTTATTTGTTCATCGCTCTGCCCTCTCCTATTATGTGTTCTCTATTTTGGGGCTTGGCAAACACACCTACTAGCCATTTGTTGATGACGTGTATGTAAACATCCATTCATTGGACCACATATGGGTAAGCAAACACTACATTGCATGCCCCACTGTCTGTAAGGTAATAACAGCAATGCCGTATATTGCAATCAATTCATTAAAATTAGTGAGCACACTTGATACATCAATATTTAAAACCGCTATAATTCATACAAAGCCTAAATGTTCTAAAAACGCTTCAAATTTATAAAACTACACTAAATCTCCTAAAAATGAACTCATCAATATATAAGTAACTACATCAAATGTGTACAATGTAAACAATAAAATTGCAAACATTAAAAATTAGTTCCTAACCTACATGAAAACAGAAATAGTGATCAAAACTATCTAAACCAGATTACTAATAGAACAATATTTACAGCTACAGAAAGCAAGAAAACAAAAGAAAAAACGATTAGATCATAAAGGCTTGTAAATCCAAGTCTATATTTAAAGGGACAGTCAACACCAGAATTTTTGTTGTTTAAAAAGATAGATAATCCCTTTATTACCCATTCCCCAGTTTTGCAAAACCAACACTGTTATATTAATACACTTTTTACTTCTGTGACTAACTGGTATCTAAGCATCTTCTGACCTCCCCTAATCACATGACTTTTAGTTATTATCTATTGACTTGCATTTTAGCCAATTAGTGCAGTGTCTGCCACTAGCCACGAGCATGATCACAATGCTGTCTCTATATGGTCTACATGAGCTTGCTCTCCCCTGCTGTGAAAAGTAAATAAAATAGAGGCGGCCTTCAAGGGCTTAGAAATTATCATACGTGCCTTCCTAGGTTTGCTTTCAACTAGAATACCAAGAGAACAAAGCAAAATTGTTGATAAAAGTAAATTGGAAAGTTGTTTAAAATGACATGCCCTATTTGAAAAATGAAACTTGAAAGGTTTTTTTGGACTTGACTGTCCCTTTAAGCCTTTTGGTATAAGGCTATCCAACTCTTGAATCCATCTTGTCTCTCTCTGTCTAAGCCTAATAAGCCTTCTTTGGTGAGGATTCTGACCTGGAGGTACTATTTCCAATATGCTAATACGCAGGCTACTGGGATCCTGCTTATCACATAATCTAAAATGTTCACTAACGCTGTGTGTTTTGAGACCTATTTTGATATTATCTATATGCTCATAACCCCATCTCTTGATTTTCCTTTTGGTTCTACCTATGTAGATCAATCCACAGCCACAGGTAAGACCATATACTACAAATGTGGAGTGACAGGTCCCTCTACATTTGATGGGCACCTGCTTAGTGTGATTCCAATTCATTATGGATTCTCTGTTCCATAAATGTGCACACATGCAGCAATTGCTACGACCCTATCTGTATGTACCTGGTCTTCCCGTGACCCATTGATCTAAGGTGCCAGACTTATTATTGGTGTTGATAGAGTCCTATAACTTTGATGGAGCTAATATGTTCTTAAGATTGCGGTTCTTTTTATATACTATTTGGGGTCTATCCTCAATCACTCCTCTTAATATGGGATCTGCTTTTAGAATGCCCCAGTGCTTATGTAAGATCTTTTTTATAAAACCCGCTCCTTCACTATATGTGGTAATGAACCTAACTATATTATTGGGATCATCCTTTTTCTTTTTGGGATGTTTTTGTAATAAAGTACTGCGGAAACATAAAGCATTCTTCTTTCTAGCGTCCTCAACTTAGTCTAAGTTATATTCTTTTTTCCAAGAATTTTGTTTGGAGGACCTCTGCTTCCCTATTATAGTCCTCCAACCTAGTACAGTTCCTCTGAATTCTACGGATTTGTCCAAACTGAATATTTTCCTTCCAGTTCCTCATATGCCCACTCCTGGCATTGAGGAAACCGTTACTGTCAGATGGTTTCCTGTATTTCCTAACTATTACTGAATTCAAACTATTATCAATCAAGAGCTCAATATCTAAAAATTCTATTTTTGCTTTTGCTATTTTTTCAGTGAAAGTTAAATTAAATTCATTCTGATTAATATATCTTGCAAAATCGAGGGCACTACCATTTCTCTATGCCACACTATAATAATGTCATCTATGTATCTATAGTACCTTATAATATTCTTAATAAACAGATAATTATTCCAGATCATTATTTCTTCAAATAAGGCCATATATAGATTGGCATACGAAGGTGCCATAGATGTGCCCATGGCTGTTCCTTGAACTTGCCTATAAAACTCTCTATCAAAAGAAAAATACTTGTTGTCCAAAATAAATTTAATACTCTGTTCTAAACAGGACAGATGTTTGTCAGACATATTAGATAGATGGCCCATATATCCAAAGGCTTCTATGCCTTTTTCATGGGGAATATTGGTATACAAGGCCATCACATCACAACTCATCCAAATATATCCATCTTCCCATTGCATACCTTCCAATTTATTAATGATTTCTACTGTATCCTTAGTGTAGCTACCTTACACTAAAAACTAAAATGACATAAAATTAAAAAACCTGGACTTCCAGTGGGTGGACTAAGGAGCAAGCAGCCGAAGATAACAGCTCCGGAGCTGTATCCTTAATTAATGGTGTATTTTTGAGTGAATTGTGCCTACACCAACTAACATCGGCTCCCAGAACAGCCCCAGTGCACTCTAGCCTTGACATACCAGGTGTCCGGCATTTATAGCACAGGCGGAGGCCATCTCGCCCTCATCGCAAGCAAAGCAGCACAGAGAAGTGCGTCTGTATGGATGGTGATCTTCAACAGCAGCCCCACATTAGCAGCCGAGCAGCACGACATGGTCAGTGGACCCAGAGAATAAGCAGTGATCCGATGTTTTCACTTACATGCCGTAGTGGACTGGCCCCCTAAAGTTCCAGTGTGCGCTGTTCCGGTCTCAGAGTTTACCGCCAAGAGCCGCCTGGAGGTGAGCAAGATCAACGATACATCCTCTGCAGACACCCACATGAGACAGTGCATGGACCGATCGGAGGAGTAGAAGTGGACCATCAGGAGCATTACCACGCAGCTCCTAGCAGAAGAAGACGGACGCTTCTCAGTGGTGCAAAAACAGCAGACGCCATCTTGCCCCATGACAACCCGGAGAGAAGATCGGATCCAAGATACTGGGCAGAAACAAAAGGGATCAGCTAAAAGTGCTTGGGGATCTGGGCACCACTTACACGGACCGGTGGAACTGGCTTGGTTTCTCCTTCTCTGATAGGGGGGAGGCTGATTCACATGCTGCATGGATCTGGTGAGAGAAGTCCTTGCCTTAACTTTGAAACACTGCTACATGCAGCCAGAAGTCTTCTGAAAAGGTAACGGGGCACTTTCTCACATAGACATTAGGGGTTAAAAGAAAAGAAGGAAGAGAGACTGTAGCTGCCCCATCACAGCTGTGACTAGCCCTTTTGACATTACACCCTGCCTAGGGTGTCTGGGCTTGAACACTCTATCAAACTCTTGGCTTGTATACCACTGCACTGGGGTAAAGTAATAAAGCGCAGCCCTGACAAAGATCTGATCAGCTCAGGGTCACACACAAACTGTCTCACAGAGATGTTTTTGAACTGCCTGCAGTCTTGGGGAATTTTCTTACTTATACCCTAAATAGACACTCACTAATACCATATATTGGGACCACTGCCTAAGACTTCCTCCAATTTGCCCAGGGCACAAGATTGTTGGTGGCAGGCGAGATAGGCTGTCACTATTGTTATGTTACTGGTTTCTTTATTATTAAGAGTTTTGTGTGCTTATTCTTTATTTCTGCAGTTACTCAACTACATAGGCAAATTGTTATTGTGATTGACTGAGTTAGTACATGGATAAATTCCTGGCTGGTAGCAAAATGTCAGGGAAAAATAAAGGTTTGGGCAAAACTAGGGGAGCTGCTGACCACTCGCAAGAAACAACTTCCATTGCACAGGATATACATACATTGCCCATGGACACGCATGTAGTGATGCAGCAGCTTTCCTCCATCTTTCTCCCCAAGATAGATTGTCTGCAAAAGGGTCTTGATCACTTAACAGGGGAAATTAAGCAATTTTCTGTCAGATTCACAGAAATGGAGGATAGGGTGTCAGGGCTTGAGGACACGTCCATTACACATGATACCCAATTAGGCGCCCTAGTTAAACAAAATGTGGTATTGCATCAGAGATTAGAGGACTTAGAAAACAGGTCCCGTTGCAATAATTTGCATATACTAGGTGTACCAGAAAGTGTGAAGCCCAAAGATGTTATCCATTTTGTAGAGGACACTTTGCCAGTGCTGCTCAAGCTAACCCCAACAGTGTTTAAAGGTAGCGTAAAGAGGGCTCACAGAGTGGGCCCGGACAGACAACAAGAGAGAGAGAACATGCAGCCTAGACAGGTTATGACTAAACTTCTACACTTTCAGTTAAAGGTAGAGATACTGCGTGCTTATAGAAAAGCTTCCCCAATTATGTTTGAGGGCTCCAAACTACTCATATTTCAGGATTACTCCTCTGAGCTCATGAGGAAACGTAAAGAATTCTCCCCTATATGTTCAGAGTTAAACAGGGAGGGGAAGAAGGTATAACTTTTATATCCTGCCAAATTGAAACTTCTAACCCCATCTGGCCCTAAGTTTTTTGATACTCCACAGGAGGTTACTGAAAACTTGGGGAGTAATCGGAATAGATCCACAGCAGGTTCACCTAAATCACCCCACTCAGACCCAGGCTGCATTGATAACATGTGGCAGGTTAAAATTTACTATTTTTTATTTTATTTTACTTTACTTAAATAATGTGGTTAACTTTGGCCTCTAATGATATGTCCTGATGCGTCAGCTATTTCTACAAAGTTATAAAGTTAAAGTTGTATGTGATAAGGTTTTATTATGTGTTGGAATGTTGTCTATTTGTGTTGCAACCTTATAAATATTCTACTCTCACAAGATTGGGACAAAAGCTCTGTATTTAGATGCAGAGCAACTAGAGAACATTAGTTTAGATAATCAAACCAGAATTAATGAGGAAAAAATTCCCCAATTTCAAGAGTACCAGGTACTAATACTGTATCAGTTTAGGTTGCTGATTTTCTGTCCGTGTGTAGTTATTCTTATGTTTTGGACAAATTTTGAACCCAACCATTTAAAGACACAGCTTCTTTGGGTCCCTATAGTAATTGTGGCATGCCTTTGGATGGTGTACATGACAGAATTGAAAGTGGCATTAACTGTGACCCCAGTGTATGACCACTCCCCTTTAAATTACTTTTGTAATACTCATGACACAGCAACACACATGGGTAAAGTTAACTACCTGCAGTTACTGCTTACAGCACCAGGCACCACAGAAAAGGTAGATATGCCTTGGATTTCCCCCGTAATTGACCAGGAGGTGATAGGTCACAATATTAAATGCCACCAGGGTGTTTTTTTTCTCTCTCTCCCTCGGGGGTTAGGGTTGGAGACTACTTCAGCTCACATTTCGACATCTAAATGGCGGTAAGGATTATGTCTTGGAATGTGGGGGGGATAAACTCCCCCATTAAGAGAGGCACTATATTGACTCACTTGAGACATTTAGGGTCAGGCATTGCATTTTTGCAAGAGACCCATCTCTCAGAGATGGATCATGAAAAATTAAATAGAGACTGGGTGGGATTGGTGGAGTATGTTTCACACACTTATTCTAGCAGAGGCATAGCAATCCATTTTGGGAAACGATGGAAGGTAGAGGTTTTAGCAACTCATAAAGATGTAGAAGGAAGATATTTGGTGATGCAGGTGAGACTAAATCAGAAGATACTAGTACTTTGTAACATATACGACCCTAACATTAAGTCCTCAGCCTTCTGGACTAAACTTATTCAAGCACTGGCCCCATATTCAGGAATGGAAATAGTGTTGGGGGGGATTTTAACCTGGCCCCTAACCCTGTATGTGATAGAATGCGGGATCCGTGGCATCCTCATGCGGGGCAAAGACCTAGGGGCAAGGGCACTTTCGAAAAAAGGGTGTTTGCTAGGCTTTCAGACTCTCTGCAGCTGGTGGACATCTGGAGGCTGTGGAACTCTGCAGGGATTTTACATGTATCTCCAGGGCGACACCAACGCTCTCTCACATTGATCTTTTTATGATCTCCCCCAACCTAATCCTGAGAGTGACCAACGATAAGATCCATAACGTAGCGGTCTCTGATCATGCGCCAATTGAGCTGGTGGTATCCTTAGGCGCTTTAGTCTCAAACAAACACACGCTAAGATTCCCGGGATACCTTTACACTTCGGACGCCTTCTCCAAACATTTAATTAATGCGTGGAATGACTACTATACGGATAATCAAATTCACTCGGACACTCCGGAGTTGATCTGGAATACGGCTAAGGCAGTTTTGACAGGAAATATAATTTCCTATGTGGCTACGCTGCGCAGGAAGATGCAGGCTAAGTTGCAGAAGCTACAGGAGACCCTGACAGAGTCTTACCAAGCATACTGTAGCGATTCTGGCCCTCTCACAAAGGACAGATATATCACTAGTAAAGGAGAACTGGATGTCTTTCTACATCATCAGGCGGTTACACAGATCCTTAAAACTAGCGCTAAATACTATAGAGAAGGAGACAGATCAGGCAGATTATAGCCTCGTTAATAAATCAGAAGGCATCCTGCAAACCGATTGCTTCCCTAAAACACCGCAAAAAAAAACACAAGACTCCTGAGTCTATAGTGGGGGCTCTAGCGGAGTACTACTCTGACTTATATTCCAGCCAGAAAGTACCTCCTCAAGAGGTTATCTCATCCTTCTGGAGAGATCTTGACTTTTTACAGATCAGCCCGGAACAGTTGGCCTCTCTAAATTCTCCTATCTCCTAAGAAGAGATAATGAGAACAATCTCTTCCATGTCTAATGGGAAAGCTGCAGGCCCGGACGGGTTGCCCATTGAGTTCTACAAATTGTTAAAGCCTCAAATCACCCCCACCCTAAATAAATTATATAACTCATATTATCAAGATTTAGTCTCCCCCTCAAAAATGTTTACCATGGTGCATGTGTCTCTGATTCCTAAGCCTTGGAAGGATCCTGAGCGGCCAGATTGCTGCCCTCAAACACTGCAACAAAACCCACAAGACTCCTGAGTCTATAGTGGGGGCTCTAGCGGAGTACTACTCTGACTTATATTCCAGCCAGAAAGTACCTCCTCAAGAGGTTATCTCATCCTTCTGGAGAGATCTTGACTTTTTACAGATCAGCCCGGAACAGTTGGCCTCTCTAAATTCTCCTATCTCCTAAGAAGAGATAATGAGAACAATCTCTTCCATGTCTAATGGGAAAGCTGCAGGCCCGGACGGGTTGCCAATTGAGTTCTACAAATTGTTAAAGCCTCAAATCACCCCCACCCTAAATAAATTATATAACTCATATTATCAAGATTTAGTCTCCCCCTCAAAAATGTTTACCATGGTGCATGTGTCTCTGATTCCTAAGCCTGGGAAGGATCCTGAGCGGCCTGAATCATAACGCCCCATTTCCCTCCTCAGTTCGGATTGCAAGGTATTAATGAAAATCTTGACCGATAGATTGAAACTGATCCTGACTGATATTATCCATCCCGATCGAACTGGGTTCATGTGCCACAGGACTTCAGTGATCAATGTGCAACGGGTGTTGCATGCCATTGCACACTTTTCAGTTAAGCCTGAAACCTTGGAGACTCATGGCGGGTTGGAGGCCTTTCTGCTGTCCTTGGAGAAGGCCTTCGACAGGGTGGTATGGAGTCACCTCTTTGATGCTTTGCAATGCTTTGGTTTCCCGGGCTCTTTCTTACATTATCTCGGCAACGTATATGCGGCTCCTTGGATTCATATCATGGCTAACGGTTTATTTTCCCCACGTATGACATTGCAGAGGGGCACCCGACAAGGGTGTCCCCTTTCCCCTTTACTTTTTAATCTGGCCTTGCTGCCTCTTGCTGTTAAACTACGTAACATTTACCCGGGTTTAGTGCTTGGAGACGCGAGATTGCAGCTAGCTCTCTATGCGGATGACATGCTCCTCTTTGTAGAGCATCTGGCAAAGTATATTCCTAAAATCTTGGAAACTATTTGGGCCTTTGGGTCCTTTTCAGGCTACAAGATAAATGAAACCAAATCAGAGATCTTGAGGCTCCAAAAGCACCATACCCAATCTTTTCACTACCCATTTAAAGAAGCTAATCCCACCCTGACCTATTTGGATATTCGCTTATCCACCAACCCCCACACCTTATATTACTCTAAGATTACCCAGGTGTGTCAGAATATTTTGTCAAGCCTGGAAGGCTGGAGTAAATTACCAATGTCCCTTACGGGGGGTGTGGGTCTGATTAAGATGGTGATTCTTAAAACCAATAGATATGTGCAAAGGGCTATACAATAAGCACCCTACAAAAACTAAAATATAATATAAATACAAAAATTACAAAAATTACAATAAAATTGGTCTAAATATCTGTTGAAGGTGCACCTCTAGAGCAAGTGAATCTTCTATAATTCCAAGAAGAAAGGAGGGGGAGAAACCTAAAGTCACAAGTATAAAGTCACAAATAAAATTTGTCCCAAGTGAAAAAATAGTCCAATAGTGGTTGGTTCCAGTGAATAGTAGTAATTGTGAAATAAATCCAAAAAGTGAAATAGTATCCAAGAAGTAAAAAATGAAAAATGTGAAAAATGTGAAAAATTAACCAAAAACAAGTGAAAAAATGCTGATTACGAATAAAAGTTCAAAAAACAAAAAAATCTAAAAAAGTGAAAACAGTAGAAAAAATTGTAGAATATATATATATATATATATATATATATATATATATATATATATATATATATATATATATATATGCTTTATATGTGTAATCCAAAATAAAAGTCTCTCTGTGGAAGTGTAGATCTTCTTAAGTGATGACTTGTATTACTGTACTTGTAACCTGTAAAACATATAACATAGTGCAATACTGCTAAAAACAATATAGAGCAAATTGAATAAGGCTTACCAACTGTCGACGCATTTAGGCCCTTAATATTGGGCCTTTCTCAAGACTGAAGTATTGGTAATGCCATGTAGCCTTATATACATTATGTAATAGTGTGTTTGAACTTGTACTTCCTGTGTTATTTGGGCACCAAATCCTTTCAACTTCCTGTGTAACATTGAAAGTTTCCCCTCTCTATCAAGTGATATTAAAATTTCTGTGTTTAGATAACAAATATACAAGTTGTCTCACTTTAATGAAATAAGTGCATATGTAACTTGTATTAGATATGTATATATATATATACCAGTTTGGTTCGTTGATGTACTAAATCCCAAAAAAATTTGATTGCGGCGAAACCGGAAGTACTTTCACGTCATGTCCGGTTCAGCTGCGATAGTGTTGCTATGGAGAGTAAACAACTACAGATGTTAATCTGCAACGAAACCAGAAGTGGCTTGTACTTCAACGCCACTTTCGGTCTGGCGATATTAATGTTGCTATGGATACCTAACAATTGTAGATACCCAGCAACGAAATTAGCATTATAGGCATCACAACCCTATTTAGCAGATATCAGCGGGCCTCATAATGAGCCTAATATCATAAAAAGATATTGCTTGATATGTATATGCGTTCTAAAAAGCTTTGTGCACTCTCTAGTTCATCCCTGTCACTGTTTCTAAGTGTGTATATAGAGACACATATACCAATACACTAGAATACTTTGGCCGATATATATATATATATATATATATATGTATGTACTTAACTAGCGGACCCCATACTGAGTTTGATATCATAAGAATGTGTTTATCCGTATAAACAACATCTGTGATTGTATGAGAATAGTTTCAGTGTAGATAAAGCTATAACTAGAAATGATCCTGAAAATAAACGAAAAAATGAATATAGAAATTAACCTTGTATACGTCAATCCATTCCTTACGCTATTCTCTGAATTTATTGGTTGTGTGTTTGAGCTTTCTATGACAAATATATGAAAATTATATATGATATGTTGCCCCCGATGTATGTGTTAGCTTTGCACAAACAAGGGTATATATGGGTTAGAATAGTTTAAATGTAATTGGAACTAGAGCTAAGGATACTCCTAAATATAAAAATCAACATGAAATAAAGTGAAATAAAAATATAATAACATTATCAAAATGGGTCTGATATAGATCATAGCAATTATTCATGGATATATGGATCAGTCGGTTATATAACTGAACTTTCTCATAAAACCATCGGATACATATGATGTATCACCCCCGTGGTGGAGGCTTAAGGCATATAATGCTAGGTGTGTGTTAGCTTTGCACAGACAAAGGTATTTATAGTGTCTTACATAAACCATAGTAGAAGACACTGGTGTAAATACGGAGTAACTATAAATGGAATGGTATTGGCCATGTATAGATTAGCCACTTATCTACATTGGGTGAGTTTACTGATTAAATTCCTTAAAGATCCCCTATAAAGCATACCTAGTGGAATATATGGACTCTGGTAAAATTAGTGTGATTACACATATAGAACCAGAAATCATATGTTGTGACCGTGTATTATTAGATGTGTGTTAGGGATAGATTAAGCATTGGAATGATTTTAGTGTAGATCCTGTGTGTTTCTTAATTTTAGCTTCTCTAGTTCTCCCATTGACATGTATTTATCCAAAAATGAATCAATAATTTTTCCATCCATCTTTTATCGAATAACTATAGTTTAATAATGTGTAATTATTTAATTACTTACAGCCTATAAGGACAATTATTAGAATAGCTCTTATTATCTACATTTTTGTTGTTAGTGCTGATGTTCGTATGCTGCATATCTTGGGTATCCCATGGGGAGCAAGATGAGGATAATGTGTAGATATAGACTTTTATAATACATTTGATGTAGAGTGCATGTTGGCATATGTTAGGCATATTGAGGTTGTTGTATCAGACACTCTATGATGGTCTTATTGTTGGTGTATAGATTCTGTCAGAATCATTGCACTCCTAAGGTAGTATATTATAGAAACCTATGAATGTTGAATTTAGGTATACCAGCAAACACATAGTTACCATGTACTGTCAATAGTTTTTGTTAGATGTTCATATTTATGAGATGTGCTAGATCCTCTTTATGGTTTAAGCCTTTGGGGAATAGACAGTCTAAACTGAATATCCATTTGGATTCAGCAACTAAAAGTCTCTTTTCATAGTCGCCTCCTCTCCAGTTTTTATTTAGTTTCTGTATGCCTAGATATTTGAGACTTTTTGTATCACCTTGATGTTTCAATGTGAAATGGTTGTAGAGTGGTGTTTCTACATAGTTTTTTTCGATTAAGAGTAGGTGTTCCTTAATTCTGTATCTGAGTGAACTTGATGTTTGTCCAATGTATTGTAGCCCGCATGGGCATTGTATAAGGTATATCACTCCTTTATCTTGGCATCTAATGAGACTTTTAATGGCATATTTGACCTTTGTGTTACTGGAGATAAAATGACTGGCTTTTATCCCGCATGCAGCATAGAAAACTTGGTCCTCAAAAACTTATATTAACCTTACAGCAAGTTGTTCTGATAAAGCAGTCTCTTGCTTGTGGATATCAGCATGTTTGTCACTCAACTGGTGCTTGATTATCAATATGAGGTGCTTCAGTGTTGTGTATTTCCAATGTGTCTTCATTTTGCTGCTGCTCTTCACCCAGTGAAAGTTCCGCCAGGAAGGCCTACTCATTAGATCCAGGTTTGAAGGTGAAGACCTTGTTATTGTGGGTAACAATCAGGGAGACTGGCAAGCCCCAGCTCTCAGGTGTGAAGTAATTTGTGATAGTTCTCTTCTTTTCTGTAGTGTAGCTGGAGATAGATCAGAGAAAATTTGGATATCAACACCTGCATACTGCAGTGGATGCTTGGCCCTTGCACAGCGGTGGATCTCCTCCTTATCTTTGAAATTCAAGAACTTTATTATAATGTCCCTTGGTGGGGCTTTTGGAGGAGGTTTTGTTCGCAGCACTCTGTGAGCACGCTCCAAGGGTATCTCAGCAGAAGAGTTACCCTTTAGTGTGCGGAATAGGTTCTGCAAACATCCTTCAATGGCGGGTGGATGAATAGATTCTGGGATTCCTCTGAGTCTTAAGTTATTATGCCGTCCTCTAACTTTTCTGTGAGTGTCTGTATAATATCCTCATGGAGTTGTAACTCTGACTTATGGCGTTGCATTGATGTAAAAGTCTTTTTTTGGGCCTCTTCTACTTGAGTAACTCTAGTATCCAAGACATTAATGTCCCTTTTTAGATCCTTGAAGTAAGTGCGCATTTCTTGCATGATATTATGTATATCTTCCTTAGTAGAAAGGTGTTGGAGGTCCTCTTTGGTAATAAAATGTTGTGTCTGTCGCTCTTCAGCTTGAGATTGTGCATGCATTGTCTGCTTAATGGGATTAATGTCCTCTTTTTCTGCTGCGCTGTTAGAGTCCACCTTTTTTAAGTACCTGCTAAGCGGCCTTATCGGTGTTCCTTTGTCTATTTTACTTTGTTTTTTATTAGGCATCACCTCTTGGGCGGGATTTTATCATGCAAAAGGGAATTATTGGGTTCACTCCTGGGCTTCTTGCAACAGGCTCACACAGGAAGATAGAAATAATTCTCGACGCAGCAGGGTTAGCTGTTGGCATTTTATATTTCAGTATTAGAAGCTCCATTCTGCTCTTAAAAATACAAACTCCCAGACTTAACCGATATATAATAGCAGTCCCTGGTTGTATAGCTGTAATGGGAGATCTGTCACTGTAAGATGCCTTAAGACCTGTATAGCAACTAGATGTCTGTGAAGGGAAATTTCATGCACCTGCTTTGTGAACTTGGGATTCACCCTCTGCAGCGGTAGCTTACTGTTACAACACTTGTGCAAAATCTTCTTGCTCCCTTGATCATTAAAACAAAGATCTATGTGAGCGGAGGTCCCAGTCCCTTAGTAAGCAGGGATCTTAGTCGGTACTGCACAATATAGCTGGTCCTGTATTATATTAATGAGTATATGCTGTACTCACATTAGATGCCTCTATCAGCTCCGCTCCTGTAGCTTCCGGCAAGTGCTCCTTCCCTTTAGTTGTAGTCCATGAGTGAAATCAGAGCAGTACACTTTCCATGACTCCTATACCATCTGATGAAAGGTACCTTGTGTATACAAGGCCTAGCTGTTGGAGCGAAACTGCTGCGCCCCCTCCGCTTTCTGCAGTTGTTTTAACTCCGTGAGTCCATTTCGGCAGTGAATGCTTTCAGCTCCGTTATGGAAAGGTGTATGAGCTCTGCTTCCCCTGTGGTGTAGAGGGTCAATTTGTTATGCTTTAACTCATTTATTGAGTTGTTTTGGCCTCTTGGACTAGGAGCTCGTCTAAAACATGGCCATCCGCCTGCGTGGCCAAGCTCCACCCCCAGAGTAAAAAGAAATGCCAAGATACAGCGCTACACTACCCTCAGATGAGGGTTGGGTTGCTAAAGATGGTGTCCACGACTAGGAATGTGTATACATCAAGGTTAATATATAATATTGTGTTACACAAAGAATATATATAAAACCATGTAAAAAAGTACTTAAAAGGTAAAAGATTAAAAACAAAATATATATATATATATATATAGGATGTGATATTAAAATGTATTAAACAAACATTTTATTAACATAAACTGACAGTAAAAATACAGTTAAAAATAGATTCAACAATCTAATGGATTGCCCCATACAATGTCCAAGAAGTTATGTCCTATGTAACATACAAGTGTTTAAGTCCCATACCAAAATGTCCAAAGCAAATGTTCAAGGTTAATATCCAAAAAAAAATAAAAATAAAAATGATAATATGTCCAAAGTTGGTGTAAATATCAAAAAGGTGAAAAAATGTAAAAAATATAAAAAATATATTAAATATTTTTTGAAAAGATGAAAAAATGAATAAAAATATATAAAAAATATATGAGTTGTGATCAGCAACCCATATGGAAGGAATATAATATATGTGATAGTGAATAATTCTCGTGAGGTGTACACCTAAAAAGTGTGTATATAAAAGGGTGTATATAAAAGGGTGTGGTAAACAATGTGTCATACAAAATGTGTCATAAAAAAGGATTCAAAATCCTGGTGAAATAAATAAAGTCCAAATTGCTCCAAAAAAATGTGTATATAATTCCAAGTATTCCAAATGTGAGTGTAGAAAGTGCTGGGTTGATGTTCCTCTTCTTAAAAGGTTATCAAATGTAATGGGATATCCTCCTGTACCTAAAAAAGTGTACAGAAAATAGACATAGTGCAATAAAATCACTTTAGAATGACAACAACAGTATTCTACTCACCAGATATATTCTGAGCTGCAATACCAGTGTATAGCCAACGCGTTTCGGTCCTCAGGGACCTTTCTCAAGACTGGTAGCAGCTGTCTGGCTTCTACACCTTAAGTGTGTTTTGATAGCCAATGGGATGGTTTGTGGAAATTGCGCCTAAAATTCGCGCCAAAAAGTTGCGGTAAAAAAAAAAAAAAAATCTCTTTTCTTTTTTTTTTTTTTCTTTTTTTTTTTCTCTCTCTCTTTTTTTTTTTTTTTTTTCTCATTTAAAATACATTTCCAGAAATTGATAATTATATTGTCCCCCATTTCTATTATCCGAAAGGGGAAAGAATATATATCATGTGTATTTGCCGGTGGAAGTGCCAACTCATTTTGGCATATTGGGGTTATAGTATATTGACTTGGCAAAATGCAAAGTTGCCTATATGAGTGTAAATATATGTAATGGCATTGTTCCTTGTAGTTGTGTCATTACATAAAAAACAATCTCTATGTGAATAAGTTTAATTATATAAAAAGATAAAATGATAAAAAATAATAAAAAATATATGACATATGAATAAAAATTGGGATTGGTATTGGAAGCTCAGACTGTCTGGTATAGAATAAAAATACAAATATCTGGTATAAAAATAAAAATGCAAATACAATATATAAAAAATGTAAGATACAAATAAGGGCATATGGATATCCATATGTTGTGGGTACAAAATTATAAAACCGTTATGTTGGAGTTATATATTTATTACCTAACATTACGTAAACAGGGGTAGACATTACTTAAAACAGGAGTTGGTATTATATTGCATAGTAGTGTGTTTGGAACCTATTACTGTCAATAATATTTCTATCCTGAGGATCTCAATGTCCTATATAGTTTCAGGAGTCTGCCAATAGGTTTGGGGGTAGCTTATAAGTACAAATATATAAATATCTAAAAAATATAGAAAATTTGTGTAAAAATATTATTATAAAAATATTATGTAAAAAATATATTATGTAAAAAATATATATATTGTAAAAGCTTTTGGAACCTTGATTTTAAAAAAGGTTTTGAACCCCAAAGAAACCTTTTTAAAACTTTTTTTTAAAAAACATTTAAAAATTGCTTTGGTTTTAAAATTTCTTTAATTTTTAATTTGATTGGTTGAGAGTGGTGCTTGTGTTTGAAACAGTCTACTTTCTTCCCATCTTTCCATCTTTCCTGATTTTCTGGTGTCTTTTGGAGAGTTGGGAGTGGGAGAGAGTTTGTTTTTTGCTTCTCTTATAATAGGTGGAATATTTCCGTGTTGCTGTTAAGACCTTTGGGAAAGATGCAGTCTAGCAGGAAGATCCACTTTGATTCTACTCTCAGAAGTTGTTTTTCAAAATCCCCTCCTCTCCAATTTTTGGTGGGTCTACTAATGTCCATATATTTGAACGTTTTGTTGCTTCCTTTGTGTTTTTCTTTAAAATGTTTGTATAGTGGAAAATCTTCCTTTCCCCATTTTATCTGTAAAAGATGCTCACGGATTCTATCTCGCAGTTTCCTAGAGGTTTGCCCTACATATTGTAGTCCACATCCACATTCGATTAGATATATGATGCCTGAATCCTGGCATCTGATCGTCTCTTTCATATTAAAAGACTCCTGTGTTATATTGGATTTGAATATGCTACTCTTCTTGCCATGTTCGCAAGCCTTGCATGTCAGGCAGGGAAAGAAACCTTAAAGTGGTTTCCCATGTAGATCTTTCATTGTGGTTTTCCTAGTTACTTTGGGGACACTAGGAGCGATCATTGTTTTAATGTTTTTTGTTTTTCTGTAAATGAATGTTGGGGATTCCTTTAGATCTTTCCCAATTATATTGTCCTCTTTCAGAAAGTGCCAGTGCTTCTTTATTATCTTTTCGATTAGAAACCTATTTTCGCTGTATTCAGAGATGAAAGGTACCTGTATGGTAATGTCCCTTTCTGGAGTCTTGTCCTTATTTTTGTATTTCAGCATAGACCCTCTATCCATTTTCTCCACTTCTTCAATCGTTCTGTTTATGGTTTCCACATCGTATCCTCTGTCCACGAATCTTTCTTTTAGGATTTTTGACTGTTCTTTCCATTTTCCTCTGTCCGAACAATTCTTTCTGATCCTCATTAACTGTCCTTTCGGGATGTTTGATTTCCATCTATGGTGGTCACAACTGGTCTGATGGATGTAATTGCTACAGTCCACATCCTTAAAGTACGTAGAAGTAGACACTCTTCCTTCTTTTATCGTTATGTCTAAGTCCAGAAAGTGGATATTTTTCTTACTTATCTCGTGCGTGAATTTCAAGTTCATGGTGTTATTATTCATCACATTAATAGTGTGTTGGAGGTCTTCCACAGAACCTCTCCATATAATGAGGATGTCATCTATGTATCTTTTGTATAGGACCAGGTCTGCGCCTGCTGGGCAGGAGTCCCAAAAGAGGTTCTCCCATTTACCCATGTATAAGTTGGCGTAGCTAGGCGCAAACCTGGTCCCCATAGCTGTTCCGCATATCTGTTTGTAGAACACTCCTCTGTCGTTGAAGTAATTATGGCTGAGGATATAGGAGATACCCTCCACAACAAACTCCCTTTGTTCCTGACTCAATTCTCTGTCCTTTTTCATGAAGTACTCCACTGCTTCTAAACCCAAGTCGTGTGGGATACTCGTATAAAGAGCAGTGACATCGCAGGTAGCTAATATGTATCGGTCGTCCCATTCTAGACTATTGACTAGGTTCAGGACTTCTGTGGAGTCCTTGAGATAGGAAGGTAGTTGTTGTACATGTTTCTGAAGTCTTCTATCGATGTATTCTGATAGGTTGCAGGTGATGGAGCCAATACCGGATATGATCGGCCTTCCGGGGGGGTTATCCAACCTTTTGTGTATTTTAGGAAGGTAATAGAATACAGGTATCCTTGGATGTTTCATAGATATATACCTGTATTCCTGATTGTTGATAATACCTTTCCTTTTTGCTGACAGAAGTATGGAGTCCAGCTCTTCTTTATATCTTCTTGTGGGATCTGAGTTTAGTTCCTCATAAGTCTCAGAATCTCCCAAAATCCTGTCTGATTCTTTGTTGTAATCTATTTTGTTTAGGATAACAATGCCCCCTCCCTTGTCAGCCGATTTTACTACAATGTCTTTGTTGTCTTCTAGACTCTTGATGGTATTTGTTTGTGTCTTAGTCATATTTTGGTGGAACTTCCTAATGTTGTTGTTGTTTAATCTCTTTATGTCATCACATACTACATTTTCAAATGTTTCGATGTGAGGTCCTTTATGTGAAATGGGGAAGAAAGTGGACTTTGGTTTCAGATCTGTGTAGTTAGGTTTATCTTGTGTCTGGTGCCCATTCTCTCTTATATTTATGTTTGTATTGGAATGTGAATTGGTTTTTTCTAATGCAGATTTGCAAAAAAATCTTTTAAGGGTAAGTTTTCTTACCAATTGTTTAACATGTGTATAGGTCTGGAATTTATCCAGACCCCTTGATGGAGCATAGGATAGACCTAAGGCCAATACTTCTTTGTCCTTATGGCTTAGATTTGTGTTGCTCAAATTGTATATCCCTCTATTCTTTAGATCCCTTGAGACATTGTCGTTAGAGCTAGTAGAGGGTAAAGTTATTTGTGCATTTTCGCATCTAGTATGTGCCTGAGGTGTTATTTGAGACTTCTTTTTTAGCCTTATCCCTGCTCTTCTGCCTCTATGGATTTTCTTTTTTGACTTGGAGTTGTGAACTCCTCTACATCTTGTGTTCTGTTTTTTCTCTTTGACTGTTTGTTTCTGTGTAAGAGTGCTGGAGGGCCTTCCCCTAAAAAATGTTGTTGATTATCATGATTTATGGTAGTGCCTGATGATTGAGTGTTCGAATTCCTCAGGGCTGGAGGAGCTGGGCTGTTTAACATATCCATATTTCTCAGATTCTCAAATCTGTTAGTGTTTGGTGTGGGAGTGTCAACCCAAGTATTTCTAGATCTATTGTTGTGAGATTCTCTATGCTGATATCTCTGATTATCTCCAAAATGTACTTTTGGGTACAATTGTTTGTGTTTGTAACCATAGTTGTCTCTATTCTGGTAGGTATCTCCTCTCTCATAGGATGGGAATCTAGTATGTATTGGGTTGTGAAAATTGGTGGGTGATCTACCCCTAAACTCCCCACCTCTTGTTTGTACATGTTGGTATGTCCCCCTGTAGTCTCCTTGTCTGAAGCGATTATCATATCCCTGATATGGGGTCCTATGATAATGTTGGTAACTTCTAAACTGGGGTGGTCTAAAATGTGGTTGTTGTATCTGGCCCCAATCTTCCATTTCTCTAGGTCTAGGATAATCTCTGTAGTTCCTATGATTGTAATTTCTATTATTGTAGCTCCTAGAGTGGTAGAGCCCTCTGTGGTGTTGGTCTCTGGGGTTTTGATGGTTTCTTTCATAGAATGTGTTATTATTCTGATTATAGGGAATAGGTTGATGATTACTATTGTCATTTTGTCCCCATTGGTTGTGTGGGTTTCTGTTCCTTTCTCTATTCCTATTTCCCCTTGGGGCGACTTCGGTCCATTCTTCCTCTTGTGTCTGTGTTGGATTAGTCTCTATATGTGGTTCAGTCCCTAAAGTCGTATCAGACTTTTTTTGAGTGGCTAGGTTTAAGTCTCTATGGATTTTCTTAGTCTTTTTAGAGATGATGTCATCTTTAATCTTTTTGATCTTAGAACATAATTGTTCCTGCTTAGTTTTAAATACACTCAGGTCTCTGATGTGCTCCATCTTATTTTCTTCCTCCTTTATATTTTTATCTAGGGCTATCAAAAGATATCCTCGATAGTCTATAATTATCTGCATCAATTTTTGTGAGATTTCTTTGATGGCTGTTTCCCATCTGTTGGCAAACTCCTGACTCTCAATATTAAATGAACAGTTCTTCTGTATCATTAAACCCTTTGGAATGATATTCAGTTCCAAACATTTCTTTAAAAAAGAGATCTCAGCAGTATATTTAGTTTCAGATACTAAGAGTTTCTCTAGGTTCTTAAAGGTCGCATCTATATCTACCACTTCTCCATCTTTATGGTTTGCATCCTTATTTAAGGCCTGGACTATATCAAAATTTATATCTGTCCTAAGGCTACTGATGGTAGATGTGGTAATATTATTTGTGTGGATGGAATATCTTCCATTTTATAAGTTTATGTATAGATGTGAATATATTATGACCAATGGTAATAGGTAAGTCTGATGGACTGTTATTTATTAGGCTGCTGTTAGAAAGTGGTAGTGAAAAGAGGGATTTGTAGTTCAAATGAATGTATATCTATCAGCGCCACAATAATACCATACAAGCTATATCTGATATAGGCGGAGTCTCCCAACCAGACTCCAAAAGTTAAGAGTAAAAAGAAATGCCAAGATACAGCGCTACACTACCCTCAGATGAGGGTTGGGTTGCTAAAGATGGTGTCCATGACTAGGAATGTGTATACATCAAGGTTAATATATAATATTGTGTTACACAAAGAATATATATAAAACCATGTAAAAAAGTACTTAAAAGGTAAAAGATTAAAAACAAAATATATATATATATATATATAGGATGTGATATTAAAATGTATTAAACAAACATTTTATTAACATAAACTGACAGTAAAAAATACAGTTAAAAATAGATTCAACAATCTAATGGATTGCCCCATACAATGTCCAAGAAGTTATGTCCTATGTAACATACAAGTGTTTAAGTCCCATACCAAAATGTCCAAAGCAAATGTTCAAGGTTAATATCCAAAAAAAATAAAAATAAAAATGATAATATGTCCAAAGTTGGTGTAAAAATCAAAAAGGTGAAAAAATGTAAAAAATATAAAAAATATATTAAATATTTTTTGAAAAGATGAAAAAATGAATACAAATATATAAAAAATATATGAGTTGTGATCAGCAACCCATATGGAAGGAATATAATATATGTGATAGTGAATAATTCTCGTGAGGTGTACACCTAAAAAGTGTGTATATAAAAGGGTGTGGTAAACAATGTGTCATAAAAAATGTGTCATAAAAAAGGATTCAAAATCCTGGTGAAATAAATAAAGTCCAAATTGCTCCAAAAAATGTGTATATAATTCCAAGTATTCCAAATGTGAGTGTAGAAAGTGCTGGGTTGATGTTCCTCTTCTTAAAAGGTTATCAAATGTAATGGGATATCCTCCTGTACCTAAAAAAGTGTACAGAAAATAGACATAGTGCAATAAAATCACTTTAGAATGACAACAACAGTATTCTACTCACCAGATATATTCTGAGCTGCAATACCAGTGTATAGCCAACGCGTTTCGGTCCTCAGGGACCTTTCTCAAGACTGGTAGCAGCTGTCTGGCTTCTACACCTTAAGTGTGTTTTGATAGCCAATGGGATGGTTTGTGGAAATTGCGCCTAAAATTTGCGCCAAAAATTCGCGGTAAAAAAAAAAAAAAAAAATTCTCTTTTCTTTTTTTTTTTCTCATTTAAAATACATTTCCAGAAATTGATAATTATATTGTCCCCCATTTCTATTATCCGAAAGGGGAAAGAATATATATCATGTGTATTTGCCGGTGGAAGTGCCAACTCATTTTGGCATATTGGGGTTATAGTATATTGACTTGGAAAAATGCAAAGTTGCCTATATGAGTGTAAATATATGTAATGGCATTGTTCCTTGTAGTTGTGTCATTACATAAAAAACAATCTCTATGTGAATAAGTTTAATTATATAAAAAGATAAAATGATAAAAAATAATAAAAAATATATGACATATGAATAAAAATTGGGATTGGTATTGGAAGCTCAGACTATCTGGTATAGAATAAAAATACAAATATCTGGTATAAAAATAAAAATGCAAATACAATATATAAAAAATGTAAGATACAAATAAGGGCATATGGATATCCATATGTTGTGGGTACAAAATTATAAAACCGTTATGTTGGAGTTATATATTTATTACCTAACATTACGTAAACAGGGGTAGACATTACTTAAAACAGGAGTTGGTATTATATTGCATAGTAGTGTGTTTGGAACCTATTACTGTCAATAATATTTCTATCCTGAGGATCTCAATGTCCTATATAGTTTCAGGAGTCTGCCAATAGGTTTGGGGGTAGCTTATAAGTACAAATATATAAATATCTAAAAAATATAGAAAATTTGTGTAAAAATATTATTATAAAAATATTATGTAAAAAATATATTATGTAAAAAATATATATATTGTAAAAGCTTTTGGAACCTTGATTTTAAAAAAGGTTTTGAACCCCAAAGAAACCTTTTTAAAACTTTTTTTTAAAAAACATTTAAAAATTGCTTTGGTTTTAAAATTTCTTTAATTTTTAATTTGATTGGTTGAGAGTGGTGCTTGTGTTTGAAACAGTCTACTTTCTTCCCATCTTTCCATCTTTCCTGATTTTCTGGTGTCTTTTGGAGAGTTGGGAGTGGGAGAGAGTTTGTTTTTTGCTTCTCTTATAATAGGTGGAATATTTCCGTGTTGCTGTTAAGACCTTTGGGAAAGATGCAGTCTAGCAGGAAGATCCACTTTGATTCTACTCTCAGAAGTTGTTTTTCAAAATCCCCTCCTCTCCAATTTTTGGTGGGTCTACTAATGCCCATATATTTCAACGTTTTGTTGCTTCCTTTGTGTTTTTCTTTAAAATGTTTGTATAGTGGAAAATCTTCCTTTCCCCATTTTATCTGTAAAAGATGCTCACGGATTCTATCTCGCAGTTTCCTAGAGGTTTGCCCTACATATTGTAGTCCACATCCACATTCGATTAGATATATGATGCCTGAATCCTGGCATCTGATCATCTCTTTCATATTAAAAGACTCCTGTGTTATATTGGATTTGAATATGCTACTCTTCTTGCCATGTTCGCAAGCCTTGCATGTCAGACAGGGAAAGAAACCTTTAAGTGGTTTCCCATGTAGATCTTTCATTGTGGTTTTCCTAGTTACTTTGGGGACACTAGGAGCGATCATTGTTTTAATGTTTTTTGTTTTTCTGTAAATGAATGTTGGGGATTCCTTTAGCTCTTTCCCAATTATATTGTCCTCTTTCAGAAAGTGCCAGTGCTTCTTTATTATCTTTTCGATTAGAAACCTATTTTCGCTGTATTCAGAGATGAAAGGTACCTGTATGGTAATGTCCCTTTCTGGAGTCTTGTCCTTATTTTTGTATTTCAGCATAGACCCTCTATCTATTTTCTCCACTTCTTCAATCGTTCTGTTTATGGTTTCCACATCGTATCCTCTGTCCACGAATCTTTCTTTTAGGATTTTTGACTGTTCTTTCCATTTTCCTCTGTCCGAACAATTCTTTCTGATCCTCATTAACTGTCCTTTCGGGATGTTTGATTTCCATCTATGGTGGTGACAACTGGTCTGATGGATGTAATTGCTACAGTCCACATCCTTAAAGTACGTAGAAGTAGACACTCTTCCTTCTTTTATCGTTATGTCTAAGTCCAGAAAGTGGATATTTTTCTTACTTATCTCGTGCGTGAATTTCAAGTTCATGGTGTTATTATTCATCACATTAATAGTGTGTTGGAGGTCTTCCACAGAACCTCTCCATATAATGAGGATGTCATCTATGTATCTTTTGTATAGGACCAGGTCTGCGCCTGCTGGGCAGGAGTCCCAAAAGAGGTTCTCCCATTTACCCATGTATAAGTTGGCGTAGCTAGGCGCAAACCTGGTCCCCATAGCTGTTCCGCATATCTGGTTGTAGAACACTCCTCTGTCGTTGAAGTAATTATGGCTGAGGATATAGGAGATACCCTCCACAACAAACTCCCTTTGTTCCTGACTCAATTCTCTGTCCTTTTTCATGAAGTACTCCACTGCTTCTAAACCCAAGTCGTGTGGGATACTTGTATAAAGAGCAGTGACATCGCAGGTATCTAATATGTATCGGTCCGGTATTGGCTCCATCACCTGCAACCTATCAGAATACATCGATAGAAGACTTCAGAAACATGTACAACAACTACCTTCCTATCTCAAGGACTCCACAGAAGTCCTGAACCTACTCAATAGTCTAGAATGGGACGACCGATACATATTAGCTACCTGCGATGTCACTGCTCTTTATACGAGTATCCCACATGACTTGGGTTTAGAAGCAGTGGAGTACTTCATGAAAAAGGACAGAGAATTGAGTCAGGAACAAAGGGAGTTTGTTGTGGAGGGTATCTCCTATATCCTCAGCCATAATTACTTCAACGACAGAGGAGTGTTCTACAACCAGATATGCGGAACAGCTATGGGGACCAGGTTTGCGCCTAGCTACGCCAACTTATACATGGGTAAATGGGAGAACCTCTTTTGGGACTCCTGCCCAGCAGGCGCAGACCTGGTCCTATACAAAAGATACATAGATGACATCCTCATTATATGGAGAGGTTCTGTGGAAGACCTCCAACACACTATTAATGTGATGAATAATAACACCATGAACTTGAAATTCACGCATGAGATAAGTAAGAAAAATATCCACTTTCTGGACTTAGACATAACGATAAAAGAAGGAAGAGTGTCTACTTCTACGTACTTTAAGGATGTGGACTGTAGCAATTACATCCATCAGACCAGTTGTCACCACCATAGATGGAAATCAAACATCCCGAAAGGACAGTTAATGAGGATCAGAAAGAATTGTTCGGACAGAGGAAAATGGAAAGAACAGTCAAAAATCCTAAAAGAAAGATTCGTGGACAGAGGATACGATGTGGAAACCATAAACAGAACGATTGAAGAAGTGGAGAAAATAGATAGAGGGTCTATGCTGAAATACAAAAATAAGGACAAGACTCCAGAAAGGGACATTACCATACAGGTACCTTTCATCTCTGAATACAGCGAAAATAGGTTTCTAATCGAAAAGATAATAAAGAAGCACTGGCACTTTCTGAAAGAGGACAATATAATTGGGAAAGATCTAAAGGAATCCCCAACATTCATTTTCATTACAGAAAAACAAAAAACATTAAAACAATGATCGCTCCTAGTGTCCCCAAAGTAACTAGGAAAACCACAATGAAAGATCTACATGGGAAACCACTTAAAGGTTTCTTTCCCTGCCTGACATGCAAGGCTTGCGAACATGGCAAGAAGAGTAGCATATTCAAATCCAATATAACACAGGAGTCTTTTAATATGAAAGAGATGATCAGATGCCAGGATTCAGGCATCATATATCTAATTGAATGTGGATGTGGACTACAATATGTAGGGCAAACCTCTAGGAAACTGCGAAATAGAATCCGTGAGCATCTTTTACAGATAAAATGGGGAAAGGAAGATTTTCCACTATACAAACATTTTAAAGAAAAACACAAAGGAAGCAACAAAACGTTGAAATATATGGGCATTAGTAGACCCCCCAAAAATTGGAGAGGAGGGGATTTTGAAAAACAACTTCTGAGAGTAGAATCAAAGTGGATCTTCCTGCTAGACTGCATCTTTCCCAAAGGTCTTAACAGCAACACGGAAATATTCCACCTATTATAAGAGAAGCAAAAAACAAACTCTCTCCCACTCCCAACTCTCCAAAAGACACCAGAAAATCAGGAAAGATGGAAAGATGGGAAGAAAGTAGACTGTTTCAAACACAAGCACCACTCTCAACCAATCAAATTAAAAATTAAAGAAATTTTAAAACCAAAGCAATTTTTAAATGTTTTTTTAAAAAAAAGTTTTAAAAAGGTTTCTTTGGGGTTCAAAACCTTTTTTAAAATCAAGGTTCCAAAAGCTTTTACAATATATATATTTTTTACATAATATATTTTTTACATAATATTTTTATAATAATATTTTTACACAAATTTTCTATATTTTTTAGATATTTATATATTTGTACTTATAAGCTACCCCCAAACCTATTGGCAGACTCCTGAAACTATATAGGACATTGAGATCCTCAGGATAGAAATATTATTGACAGTAATAGGTTCCAAACACACTACTATGCAATATAATACCAACTCCTGTTTTAAGTAATGTCTACCCCTGTTTACGTAATGTTAGGTAATAAATATATAACTCCAACATAACGGTTTTATAATTTTGTACCCACAACATATGGATATCCATATGCCCTTATTTGTATCTTACATTTTTTATATATTGTATTTGCATTTTTATTTTTATACCAGATATTTGTATTTTTATTCTATACCAGATAGTCTGAGCTTCCAATACCAATCCCAATTTTTATTCATATGTCATATATTTTTTATTATTTTTTATCATTTTATCTTTTTATATAATTAAACTTATTCACATAGAGATTGTTTTTTATGTAATGACAAAACTACAAGGAACAATGCCATTACATATATTTACACTCATATAGGCAACTTTGCATTTTTCCAAGTCAATATACTATAACCCCAATATGCCAAAATGAGTTGGCACTTCCACCGGCAAATACACATGATATATATTCTTTCCCCTTTCGGATAATAGAAATGGGGGACAATATAATTATCAATTTCTGGAAATGTATTTTAAATGAGAAAAAAAAATAAAAAAATTTTAGGCGCAATTTCCACAAACCATCCCATTGGCTATCAAAACACACTTAAGGTGTAGAAGCCAGACAGCTGCTACCAGTCTTGAGAAAGGTATCTGAGGACCGAAACGCGTTGGCTATACACTGGTATTGCAGCTCAGAATATATCTGGTGAGTAGAATACTGTTGTTGTCATTCTAAAGTGATTTTATTGCACTATGTCTATTTTCTGTACACTTTTTTAGGTACAGGAGGATATCCCATTACATTTGATAACCTTTTAAGAAGAGGAACATCAACCCAGCACTTTCTACACTCACATTTGGAATACTTGGAATTATATACACATTTTTTTGGAGCAATTTGGACTTTATTTATTTCACCAGGATTTTGAATCCTTTTTTATGACACATTTTTTATGACACATTGTTTACCACACCCTTTTATATACACCCTTTTATATACACACTTTTTAGGTGTACACCTCACGAGAATTATTCACTATCACATATATTATATTCCTTCCATATGGGTTGCTGATCACAACTCATATATTTTTTATATATTTTTATTCATTTTTTCATCTTTTCAAAAAATATTTAATATATTTTTTATATTTTTTACATTTTTTCACCTTTTTGATTTTTACACCAACTTTGGACATATTATCATTTTTATTTTTATTTTTTTGGATATTAACCTTGAACATTTGCTTTGGACATTTTGGTATGGGACTTAAACACTTGTATGTTACATAGGACATAACTTCTTGGACATTGTATGGGGCAATCCATTAGATTGTTGAATCCATTTTTAACTGTATTTTTTAACTGTATTTTTTACTGTCAGTTTATGTTAATAAAATGTTTGTTTAATACATTTTAATATCACATCCTATATATATATATATATATATATATATATATATATATATATATATATATATATATATTGTTTTTAATCTTTTACCTTTTAAGTACTTTTTTACATGGTTTTATATATATTCTTTGTGTAACACAATATTATATATTAACCTTGATGTATACACATTCCTAGTCGTGGACACCATCTTTAGCAACCCAACCCTCATCTGAGGGTAGTGTAGCGCTGTATCTTGGCATTTCTTTTTACTCTTAACTTTTGGAGTCTGGTTGGGAGACTCCTCCGCCTATATCAGATATAGCTTGTATGGTATTATTGTGGTGCTGATAGATATACATTCATTTGAACTACAAATCCCTCTTTTCCCTACCACATTCTAACAGCAGCCTAATAAATAACAGTCCATCAGACTTACCTATTACCATTGGTCATAATATATTCACATCTATACATAAACTTATAAAATGGAAGATATTCCATCCACTACAAATAATATTACCACATCTACCATCAGTAGCCTTAGGACAGATATAAATTTTGATATAGTCCAGGCCTTAAATAAGGATGCAAACCATAAAGATGGAGAAGTGGTAGATATAGATGCGACCTTTAAGAACCTAGAGAAACTCTTAGTATCTGAAACTAAATATACTGCTGAGATCTCTTTTTTAAAGAAATGTTTGGAACTGAATATCATTCCAAAGGGTTTAATGATACAGAAGAACTGTTCATTTAATATTGAGAGTCAGGAGTTTGCCAACAGATGGGAAACAGCCATCAAAGAAATCTCACAAAAATTGATGCAGATAATTATAGACTATCGAGGATATCTTTTGATAGCCCTAGATAAAAATATAAAGGAGGAAGAAAATAAGATGGAGCACATCAGAGACCTGAGTGTATTTAAAACTAAGCAGGAACAATTATGTTCTAAGATCAAAAAGATTAAAGATGCATCATCTCTAAAAAGACTAAGAAAATCCATAGAGACTTAAACCTAGCCACTCAAAAAAAGTCCGATACGACTTTAGGGACTGAACCACATATAGAGACTAATCCAACACAGACACAAGAGGAAGAATGGACCGAAGTCGCCCCAAGGGGAAATAGGAATAGAGAAAGGAACAGAAACCCACACAACCAATGGGGACAAAATGACAATAGTAATCATCAACCTATTCCCTATAATCAGAATAATAACACATTCTATGAAAGAAACCATCAAAACCCCAGAGACCAACACCACAGAAGGCTCTACCACTCTAGGAGCTACAATAATAGAAATTACAATCATAGGAACTACAGAGATTATCCTAGACCTAGAGAAATGGAAGATTGGGGCCAGATACAACAACCACATTTTAGACCACCCCAGTTTAGAAGTTACCAACATTATCATAGGACCCCATATCAGGGATATGATAATCGCTTCAGACAAGGAGACTACAGGGGGACATACCAACATGTACAAACAAGAGGTGGGGAGTTTAGGGGTAGATCACCCACCAATTTTCACAACCCAATACATACTAGATTCCCATCCTATGAGAGAGGAGATACCTACCAGAATAGAGACAACTATGGTTACAAACACAAACAATTGTACCCAAAAGTACATTTTGGAGATAATCAGAGCTATCAGCATAGAGAATCTCACAACAATAGATCTAGAAATACTTGGGTTGACACTCCCACACCAAACACTAACAGATTTGAGAATCTGAGAAATATGGATATGTTAAACAGCCCTGCTCCTCCAGCCCTGAGGAATTCGAACACTCAATCATCAGGCACTACCATAAATCATGATAATCAACAACATTTTTTAGGGGAAGGCCCTCCAGCACTCTTAGACAGAAACAAACAGTCAAAGAGAAAAAACAGAACACAAGATGTAGAGGAGTTCACAACTCCAAGTCAAAAAAGAAAATCCATAGAGGCAGAAGAGCAGGGATAAGGCTAAAAAAGAAGTCTCAAATAACACCTCAGGCACATACTAGATGCGAAAATGCACAAATAACTTTACCCTCTACTAGCTCTAACGACAATGTCTCAAGGGATCTAAAGAATAGAGGGATATACAATTTGAGCAACACAAATCTAAGCCATAAGGACAAAGAAGTATTGGCCTTAGGTCTATCCTATGCTCCATCAAGGGGTCTGGATAAATTCCAGACCTATACACATGTTAAACAATTGGTAAGAAAACTTACCCTTAAAAGATTTTTTTGCAAATCTGCATTAGAAAAAACCAATTCACATTCCAATACAAACATAAATATAAGAGAGAATGGGCACTAGACACAAGATAAACCTAACTACACAGATCTGAAACCAAAGTCCACTTTCTTCCCCATTTCACATAAAGGACCTCACATCGAAACATTTGAAAATGTAGTATGTGATGACATAAATATATTAAACAACAACAAAATTAGGAAGTTCCACCAAAATATGACTAAGACACAAACAAATACCATCAAGAGTCTAGAAGACAACAAAGACATTGTAGTAAAATCGGCTGACAAGGGAGGGGGCATTGTAATCCTAAACAAAATAGATTACAACAAAGAATCAGACAGGATTTTGGGAGATTCTGAGACTTATGAGGTACTAAACTCAGATCCCACAAGAAGATATAAAGAAGAGCTGGACTCCATACTTCTGTCAGCAAAAAGGAAAGGTATTATCAACAATCAGGAATACAGGTATATATCTATGAAACATCCAAGGATACCTGTATTCTATTACCTTCCTAAAATACACAAAAGGTTGGATAACCCCCCCGGAAGGCCGATCATATCCGGTATTGGCTCCATCACCTGCAACCTATCAGAATACATCGATAGAAGACTTCAGAAACATGTACAACAACTACCTTCCTATCTCAAGGACTCCACAGAAGTCCTGAACCTACTCAATAGTCTAGAATGGGACGACCGATACATATTAGCTACCTGCGATGTCACTGCTCTTTATACGAGTATCCCACATGACTTGGGTTTAGAAGCAGTGGAGTACTTCATGAAAAAGGACAGAGAATTGAGTCAGGAACAAAGGGAGTTTGTTGTGGAGGGTATCTCCTATATCCTCAGCCATAATTACTTCAACGACAGAGGAGTGTTCTACAACCAGATATGCGGAACAGCTATGGGGACCAGGTTTGCGCCTAGCTACGCCAACTTATACATGGGTAAATGGGAGAACCTCTTTTGGGACTCCTGCCCAGCAGGCGCAGACCTGGTCCTATACAAAAGATACATAGATGACATCCTCATTATATGGAGAGGTTCTGTGGAAGACCTCCAACACACTATTAATGTGATGAATAATAACACCATGAACTTGAAATTCACGCACGAGATAAGTAAGAAAAATATCCACTTTCTGGACTTAGACATAACGATAAAAGAAGGAAGAGTGTCTACTTCTACGTACTTTAAGGATGTGGACTGTAGCAATTACATCCATCAGACCAGTTGTGACCACCATAGATGGAAATCAAACATCCCGAAAGGACAGTTAATGAGGATCAGAAAGAATTGTTCGGACAGAGGAAAATGGAAAGAACAGTCAAAAATCCTAAAAGAAAGATTCGTGGACAGAGGATACGATGTGGAAACCATAAACAGAACGATTGAAGAAGTGGAGAAAATGGATAGAGGGTCTATGCTGAAATACAAAAATAAGGACAAGACTCCAGAAAGGGACATTACCATACAGGTACCTTTCATCTCTGAATACAGCGAAAATAGGTTTCTAATCGAAAAGATAATAAAGAAGCACTGGCACTTTCTGAAAGAGGACAATATAATTGGGAAAGATCTAAAGGAATCCCCAACATTCATTTACAGAAAAACAAAAAACATTAAAACAATGATCGCTCCTAGTGTCCCCAAAGTAACTAGGAAAACCACAATGAAAGATCTACATGGGAAACCACTTAAAGGTTTCTTTCCCTGCCTGACATGCAAGGCTTGCGAACATGGCAAGAAGAGTAGCATATTCAAATCCAATATAACACAGGAGTCTTTTAATATGAAAGAGATGATCAGATGCCAGGATTCAGGCATCATATATCTAATCGAATGTGGATGTGGACTACAATATGTAGGGCAAACCTCTAGGAAACTGCGAGATAGAATCCGTGAGCATCTTTTACAGATAAAATGGGGAAAGGAAGATTTTCCACTATACAAACATTTTAAAGAAAAACACAAAGGAAGCAACAAAACGTTCAAATATATGGGCATTAGTAGACCCACCAAAAATTGGAGAGGAGGGGATTTTGAAAAACAACTTCTGAGAGTAGAATCAAAGTGGATCTTCCTGCTAGACTGCATCTTTCCCAAAGGTCTTAACAGCAACACGGAAATATTCCACCTATTATAAGAGAAGCAAAAAACAAACTCTCTCCCACTCCCAACTCTCCAAAAGACACCAGAAAATCAGGAAAGATGGAAAGATGGGAAGAAAGTAGACTGTTTCAAACACAAGCACCACTCTCAACCAATCAAATTAAAAATTAAAGAAATTTTAAAACCAAAGCAATTTTTAAATGTTTTTTAAAAAAAAGTTTTAAAAAGGTTTCTTTGGGGTTCAAAACCTTTTTTAAAATCAAGGTTCCAAAAGCTTTTACAATATATATATTTTTTACATAATATATTTTTTACATAATATTTTTATAATAATATTTTTACACAAATTTTCTATATTTTTTAGATATTTATATATTTGTACTTATAAGCTACCCCCAAACCTATTGGCAGACTCCTGAAACTATATAGGACATTGAGATCCTCAGGATAGAAATATTATTGACAGTAATAGGTTCCAAACACACTACTATGCAATATAATACCAACTCCTGTTTTAAGTAATGTCTACCCCTGTTTACGTAATGTTAGGTAATAAATATATAACTCCAACATAACGGTTTTATAATTTTGTACCCACAACATATGGATATCCATATGCCCTTATTTGTATCTTACATTTTTTATATATTGTATTTGCATTTTTATTTTTATACCAGATATTTGTATTTTTATTCTATACCAGACAGTCTGAGCTTCCAATACCAATCCCAATTTTTATTCATATGTCATATATTTTTTATTATTTTTTATCATTTTATCTTTTTATATAATTAAACTTATTCACATAGAGATTGTTTTTTATGTAATGACACAACTACAAGGAACAATGCCATTACATATATTTACACTCATATAGGCAACTTTGCATTTTGCCAAGTCAATATACTATAACCCCAATATGCCAAAATGAGTTGGCACTTCCACCGGCAAATACACATGATATATATTCTTTCCCCTTTCGGATAATAGAAATGGGGGACAATATAATTATCAATTTCTGGAAATGTATTTTAAATGAGAAAAAAAAAAAAAAAAAAAAAAAGAGAAAAAAAAAAATAAAAAAAATTAAAAAAATTTGGCGCGAATTTTAGGCGCAATTTCCACAAACCATCCCATTGGCTATCAAAACACACTTAAGGTGTAGAAGCCAGACAGCTGCTACCAGTCTTGAGAAAGGTCCCTGAGGACCGAAACGCGTTGGCTATACACTGGTATTGCAGCTCAGAATATATCTGGTGAGTAGAATACTGTTGTTGTCATTCTAAAGTGATTTTATTGCACTATGTCTATTTTCTGTACACTTTTTTAGGTACAGGAGGATATCCCATTACATTTGATAACCTTTTAAGAAGAGGAACATCAACCCAGCACTTTCTACACTCACATTTGGAATACTTGGAATTATATACACATTTTTTTTGGAGCAATTTGGACTTTATTTATTTCACCAGGATTTTGAATCCTTTTTTATGACACATTGTTTACCACACCCTTTTATATACACCCTTTTATATACACACTTTTTAGGTGTACACCTCACGAGAATTATTCACTATCACATATATTATATTCCTTCCATATGGGTTGCTGATCACAACTCATATATTTTTTATATATTTTTATTCATTTTTTCATCTTTTCAAAAAATATTTAATATATTTTTTATATTTTTTACATTTTTTCACCTTTTTGATTTTTACACCAACTTTGGACATATTATCATTTTTATTTTTATTTTTTTTGGATATTAACCTTGAACATTTGCTTTGGACATTTTGGTATGGGACTTAAACACTTGTATGTTACATAGGACATAACTTCTTGGACATTGTATGGGGCAATCCATTAGATTGTTGAATCTATTTTTAACTGTATTTTTTAACTGTATTTTTTACTGTCAGTTTATGTTAATAAAATGTTTGTTTAATACATTTTAATATCACATCCTATATATATATATATATATATATTTTGTTTTTAATCTTTTACCTTTTAAGTACTTTTTTACATGGTTTTATATATATTCTTTGTGTAACACAATATTATATATTAACCTTGATGTATACACATTCCTAGTCGTGGACACCATCTTTAGCAACCCAACCCTCATCTGAGGGTAGTGTAGCGCTGTATCTTGGCATTTCTTTTTACTCTTAACTTTTGGAGTCTGGTTGGGAGACTCCGCCTATATCAGATATAGCTTGTATGGTATTATTGTGGCGCTGATAGATATACATTCATTTGAACTACAAATCCCTCTTTTCCCTACCACTTTCTAACAGCAGCCTAATAAATAACAGTCCATCAGACTTACCTATTACCATTGGTCATAATATATTCACATCTATACATAAACTTATAAAATGGAAGATATTCCATCCACTACAAATAATATTACCACATCTACCATCAGTAGCCTTAGGACAGATATAAATTTTGATATAGTCCAGGCCTTAAATATGGATGCAAACCATAAAGATGGAGAAGTGGTAGATATAGATGCGACCTTTAAGAACCTAGAGAAACTCTTAGTATCTGAAACTAAATATACTGCTGAGATCTCTTTTTTAAAGAAATGTTTGGAACTGAATATCATTCCAAAGGGTTTAATGATACAGAAGAACTGTTCATTTAATATTGAGAGTCAGGAGTTTGCCAACAGATGGGAAACAGCCATCAAAGAAATCTCACAAAAATTGATGCAGATAATTATAGACTATCGAGGATATCTTTTGATAGCCCTAGATAAAAATATAAAGGAGGAAGAAAATAAGATGGAGCACATCAGAGACCTGAGTGTATTTAAAACTAAGCAGGAACAATTATGTTCTAAGATCAAAAAGATTAAAGATGACATCATCTCTAAAAAGACTAAGAAAATCCATAGAGACTTAAACCTAGCCACTCAAAAAAAGTCTGATACGACTTTAGGGACTGAACCACATATAGAGACTAATCCAACACAGACACAAGAGGAAGAATGGACCGAAGTCGCCCCAAGGGGAAATAGGAATAGAGAAAGGAACAGAAACCCACACAACCAATGGGGACAAAATGACAATAGTAATCATCAACCTATTCCCTATAATCAGAATAATAACACATTCTATGAAAGAAACCATCAAAACCCCAGAGACCAACACCACAGAGGGCTCTACCACTCTAGGAGCTACAATAATAGAAATTACAATCATAGGAACTACAGAGATTATCCTAGACCTAGAGAAATGGAAGATTGGGGCCAGATACAACAACCACATTTTAGACCACCCCAGTTTAGAAGTTACCAACATTATCATAGGACCCCATATCAGGGATATGATAATCGCTTCAGACAAGGAGACTACAGGGGGACATACCAACATGTACAAACAAGAGGTGGGGAGTTTAGGGGTAGATCACCCACCAATTTTCACAACCCAATACATACTAGATTCCCATCCTATGAGAGAGGAGATACCTACCAGAATAGAGACAACTATGGTTACAAACACAAACAATTGTACCCAAAAGTACATTTTGGAGATAATCAGAGCTATCAGCATAGAGAATCTCACAACAATAGATCTAGAAATACTTGGGTTGACACTCCCACACCAAACACTAACAGATTTGAGAATCTGAGAAATATGGATATGTTAAACAGCCCTGCTCCTCCACCCCTGAGGAATTCGAACACTCAATCATCAGGCACTACCATAAATCATGATAATCAACAACATTTTTTAGGGGAAGGCCCTCCAGCACTCTTAGACAGAAACAAACAGTCAAAGAGAAAAAACAGAACACAAGATGTAGAGGAGTTCACAACTCCAAGTCAAAAAAGAAAATCCATAGAGGCAGAAGAGCAGGGATAAGGCTAAAAAAGAAGTCTCAAATAACACCTCAGGCACATACTAGATGCGAAAATGCACAAATAACTTTACCCTCTACTAGCTCTAACGACAATGTCTCAAGGGATCTAAAGAATAGAGGGATATACAATTTGAGCAACACAAATCTAAGCCATAAGGACAAAGAAGTATTGGCCTTAGGTCTATCCTATGCTCCATCAAGGGGTCTGGATAAATTCCAGACCTATACACATGTTAAACAATTGGTAAGAAAACTTACCCTTAAAAGATTTTTTTGCAAATCTGCATTAGAAAAAACCAATTCACATTCCAATACAAACATAAATATAAGAGAGAATGGGCACCAGACACAAGATAAACCTAACTACACAGATCTGAAACCAAAGTCCACTTTCTTCCCCATTTCACATAAAGGACCTCACATCGAAACATTTGAAAATGTAGTATGTGATGACATAAAGAGATTAAACAACAACAACATTAGGAAGTTCCACCAAAATATGACTAAGACACAAACAAATACCATCAAGAGTCTAGAAGACAACAAAGACATTGTAGTAAAATCGGCTGACAAGGGAGGGGGCATTGTAATCCTAAACAAAATAGATTACAACAAAGAATCAGACAGGATTTTGGGAGATTCTGAGACTTATGAGGTACTAAACTCAGATCCCACAAGAAGATATAAAGAAGAGCTGGACTCCATACTTCTGTCAGCAAAAAGGAAAGGTATTATCAACAATGAGGAATACAGGTATATATCTATGAAACATCCAAGGATACCTGTATTCTATTACCTTCCTAAAATACACAAAAGGTTGGATAACCCCCCCGGAAGGCCGATCATATCCGGTATTGGCTCCATCACCTGCAACCTATCAGAATACATCGATAGAAGACTTCAGAAACATGTACAACAACTACCTTCCTATCTCAAGGACTCCACAGAAGTCCTGAACCTACTCAATAGTCTAGAATGGGACGACCGATACATATTAGCTACCTGCGATGTCACTGCTCTTTATACGAGTATCCCACACGACTTGGGTTTAGAAGCAGTGGAGTACTTCATGAAAAAGGACAGAGAATTGAGTCAGGAACAAAGGGAGTTTGTTGTGGAGGGTATCTCCTATATCCTCAGCCATAATTACTTCAACGACAGAGGAGTGTTCTACAACCAGATATGCGGAACAGCTATGGGGACCAGGTTTGCGCCTAGCTACGCCAACTTATACATGGGTAAATGGGAGAACCTCTTTTGGGACTCCTGCCCAGCAGGCGCAGACCTGGTCCTATACAAAAGATACATAGATGACATCCTCATTATATGGAGAGGTTCTGTGGAAGACCTCCAACACACTATTAATGTGATGAATAATAACACCATGAACTTGAAATTCACGCACGAGATAAGTAAGAAAAATATCCACTTTCTGGACTTAGACATAACGATAAAAGAAGGAAGAGTGTCTACTTCTACGTACTTTAAGGATGTGGACTGTAGCAATTACATCCATCAGACCAGTTGTCACCACCATAGATGGAAATCAAACATCCCGAAAGGACAGTTAATGAGGATCAGAAAGAATTGTTCGGACAGAGGAAAATGGAAAGAACAGTCAAAAATCCTAAAAGAAAGATTCGTGGACAGAGGATACGATGTGGAAACCATAAACAGAACGATTGAAGAAGTGGAGAAAATGGATAGAGGGTCTATGCTGAAATACAAAAATAAGGACAAGACTCCAGAAAGGGACATTACCATACAGGTACCTTTCATCTCTGAATACAGCGAAAATAGGTTTCTAATCGAAAAGATAATAAAGAAGCACTGGCACTTTCTGAAAGAGGACAATATAATTGGGAAAGATCTAAAGGAATCCCCAACATTCATTTACAGAAAAACAAAAAACATTAAAACAATGATCGCTCCTAGTGTCCCCAAAGTAACTAGGAAAACCACAATGAAAGATCTACATGGGAAACCACTTAAAGGTTTCTTTCCCTGCCTGACATGCAAGGCTTGCGAACATGGCAAGAAGAGTAGCATATTCAAATCCAATATAACACAGGAGTCTTTTAATATGAAAGAGATGATCAGATGCCAGGATTCAGGCATCATATATCTAATCGAATGTGGATGTGGACTACAATATGTAGGGCAAACCTCTAGGAAACTGCGAGATAGAATCCGTGAGCATCTTTTACAGATAAAATGGGGAAAGGAAGATTTTCCACTATACAAACATTTTAAAGAAAAATACAAAGGAAGCAACAAAACGTTGAAATATATGGGCATTAGTAGACCCACCAAAAATTGGAGAGGAGGGGATTTTGAAAAACAACTTCTGAGAGTAGAATCAAAGTGGATCTTCCTGCTAGACTGCATCTTTCCCAAAGGTCTTAACAGCAACACGGAAATATTCCACCTATTATAAGAGAAGCAAAAAACAAACTCTCTCCCACTCCCAACTCTCCAAAAGACACCAGAAAATCAGGAAAGATGGAAAGATGGGAAGAAAGTAGACTGTTTCAAACACAAGCACCACTCTCAACCAATCAAATTAAAAATTAAAGAAATTTTAAAACCAAAGCAATTTTTAAATGTTTTTTAAAAAAAAGTTTTAAAAAGGTTTCTTTGGGGTTCAAAACCTTTTTTAAAATCAAGGTTCCAAAAGCTTTTACAATATATATATTTTTTACATAATATATTTTTTACATAATATTTTTATAATAATATTTTTACACAAATTTTCTATATTTTTTAGATATTTATATATTTGTACTTATAAGCTACCCCCAAACCTATTGGCAGACTCCTGAAACTATATAGGACATTGAGATCCTCAGGATAGAAATATTATTGACAGTAATAGGTTCCAAACACACTACTATGCAATATAATACCAACTCCTGTTTTAAGTAATGTCTACCCCTGTTGTAATTGTATTTAATGTAGGTAATTTATTTAATTATAGTGTAGTGTTAGGCGTTATTGTAATTTAGGTTAGGTTTTATTTTACAGGTACTTTTGTATTTATTTTAGCTAGGTAGTTATTAAATAGTTAATAACTATTTAGTAACTATTCTACCTAGTTAAAATAAATACAAACTTGCATGTAAAATAAAAATAAACCCTAAGCTAGATACAATGTACCTATTAGTTATATTGTAGCTAGCGTAGGGTTTATTTTACAGGTATTTAGTTTTAAATTATTTAGGTAATAATATAAATTTTTATTTAGATTTATTTAAATTATATTTAAGTTAGGGGGTGTTAGGGTTAGGGTTAGACTTAGGTTTACGGGTTAACACATTTAGTATAGTGGCGGCGACGTTGGAGGCAGCAGATTAGGGGTTAATAAATGTAGGTAGGTGGTGGCAATGTTAGGGACGGCAGATTATGGGTTATTAATATTTAACTAATGTTTGCGAGGCAGGAGTGCAGCGGTTTAGGGGTTAATATGTTTATTATAGTGGTGGCGACATTGGGGGTGGCAGATTAAGGGTTAATAAATGTATGTAGTTTGCTTCGACATTGTGGGAGGGAGATTAGGGGTTAATAAATATAATGTAGGTGGCGGCGATGTTGGGGCATCAGATTAGGGATTAATAAATATAATGTAGGTGGCGGCGATGTCCAGAGCGGTAGATTAGGGGTTAATAAATATAATGTAGGTGTCGGCGATGTTGGGGGCGGTAGATTAGGGGTTAATAAGTGTAAGATTAGGGGTCTTTAGACTCAGGGTTCATGTTAGGGTGTTAGGTGTAAATATAAATGTTATTTCCCCATAGGAATCAATGGGGCTGCGTTACTGAGCTTTACGCTGCTTTTTTGCAGGTGTTAGACTTTTTCTCAGCCGGCTCTCCCCGTTGAATCCTATGGGAAAATCATGCACAAGCACGTACGACCAGCTCACCGCTGACTTAAGCAGCGCTGGTATTGGAGTGCGGTAAGGAGCTCAATTTTGCTCTAGCTCACTTCATGCCTTTTAATGCCGGGTTTGTAAAAACCCGTAATACCAGCGCTGCATGTAAGTGAGCAGTGGCACAAAACTGCTCGTTAGCACCGCATAGCCTCTAACGCAAAACTCGTTATCTGGCCGTCTATTTTTTTTTTTAGATGGGCCAGAGTTTAGTAAGTGTTGGACATAGTGAAGGTGTGACAGGATTGGTTCATTAGACCTTCTAAAATGGGTTTCTTGGAGCATTACATCAATTTTTCTCTTATGGAAGTCATGATAGGCAATTGACCGTTTCTGTGGAGTTAGGAAGCCTTTGACATTTTGTGTAACTATGTGGAGGTGGCTAACAGCTGCAGGTTGTGGCATGTTAAGTTAAGGTAGGAGGGGAATTTCTTTATGAATAAATATGAACCGTGGACTGAATGGCAGCTATAGACCAAAAAACCTTAATGCTTTGAGTGGTACAATTTAACAAAACAGAACTATGATAAGCTAGAAGCTTATCTGTGTGGAACTTAGAAAGTAGAACAAAGGGAAAAGGGGCGAAAAGAAGAATTAGAAAGGGGAAAATAGGAGAAAAGAAGAATTTATCAAAAGAAACAAAGTAGTAAAATAACAGTGGGGTTAAGGTACGGCATGAAACAAACCTCCCCCAGAGGCATCATAATGTTGTGTCCAGTAGTATGTTCCTCTGGTAGGGGGATATACCGTGACTGATAGACATTTATAAATAGTACATTACAGGTCAATATTGGTTACATGTTTCGGTTTCACAAAAGGCACATGTATTGCCATAAAAATATCAGTAGCATCTCTGACAGAAAGGCAGAGTAAATGGTAGGAGAAAGTTCAATACAATTCGCTGAGGTTGTGTTGTCCATAAGACTAATTAAATAGGTACATTGTCATCACAGTACTTACGGGCCAGATCAGTCCCAGCTGATGGAATTGGGGTATAGGTGGCATCCGGAAGAATTGGTGGTTTGGTATAATGCTACTTCTTGGATTGCTTGCTAGTCACTTCAGACCATGCTCTTTAGATATGTGCGATTCGGTTCGGTTCAATTCGGAATTTTGGAAAATTCAGCAAATTCGGAGATTCGGATCGAACCGAATTTCCGAATTAAAATAGTGCTGAATCTACCGAATAAATCCGAATTACTTCGGATTTATTCGGATTTATTCAGATTTATTCGGTAGATTCGGATGGCCATGGATTACACTAGTATTGTACAGTATATTAGGTTATATCACTCTGCTATGGGTTACACCTAATATACAGTACATAATACTAGTCTAATCCCACCTAACACTTACCGAAATTCCGAATAACCGAACCGAATCGAACCGAATCCAGCCGAATTTATTAGAATTCGAATGAATCCGAAACAAAACCGAACCGAATTTATTCGAATCCGAATGAATCCGAAACAAATCCGAACCGAATCGATTCAAATTTTTCAGAATTCGAATCGCTCCGAACCAAAATTAAAAAAAATCTGAATCAATCCGAACCGAACCAAATTTTTTCGCCATGCACATGTCTAATGCTCTTCTCTGTGGTTTGGGGTGTGATGGAGAAGTTGGAGCAGCTGTAATTGTTGCTGATGTCTGTGCTTCTGGGAGAGAGATGTCAAGTTTTTTGCATATGACCTCAATTGTAGAGGGGTCTTTGCATTCTGTGCGTTTCCCATTTCTGGAGATATGTAGAGAGACAGGGAATCCCCATCTGTAGGGGATCTTGAGAGAGAAAAGATGTGAGGTAAAGGGTGCAAATTCTTTGTCTTCAGCAGCGTCTTAGCTGACAGGTCTTGCTACACTTGAACTTTAACGCCCATGTATGAGATGGTTTGGTGTGCTCTAGAGAATTGGAGAATTTTTTCATGTCTCTGTAACTTTGGAAACAGACAATTATGTCCCTGGGTTTCCGCATTTGCGGAGATTGTTCCGCATTTTCCTGTTTTCTATGTGATCTAACTTGTTTTCTAAGTCAGTGATCTGGGCTTGTTGAGAGTCCATCGTCTGTGACATGGTAGTCATTTCTTTGACTAACTCTTCATGGTCATCTTCTTATGTTTCATCTCTAAAGCCAAGTTCATTTATATCTTTTTTAAGATCTGCGCATTCGCTTTTAATGCAGGATTTTACTTGATTGAATAATACTTCCATGGCTTTAAATGTAATTGGGCCGTTTTCTAGATCCATTAAAGTGTTAGGAGATGTTGGTGGTTGTGACATGTCAGGATTGTCAGATGTGTTATCCTGGTCGCCATAGGTCAGAGGGGTATCTGTTAGTTTTTATTAGCAACGCCTTTAAAGAAGGTGTTTACAGTGTTAGCCGTGCTGCTGGATCTGGTTGCCTTGTCTGGCTTAGAAGCCCTGTGCATTGCCAGTATGGGGCCTTGGCTTTTTTATTTTTCGGCCTGTACTCAGATGCGGGGCCTACTAACACTGCAGTGTGGGCATTATATTTAGCAATGTTCTTAAAGTATTTCCCCTTAAGTTAGTGTAGGCAGTATAAGAAGCTCTTATCCCCAGTGTCAGTATATCAAATATTATTGTTAATGTACCCATCTCTGGGATTTCAGTTGATCTGCTATACTGTATTGATGTGATGAGGATCTCTATTATTTTTTAGAGTATCAGGGCCGCGTGGCTGATTGTTATTCAAAGTGCTTTTTATGGCAGCACATTTTGAGGGTAAACAGATGAGTGTATTATTAGGTGCCTTTATGTGAGTTGTTGTAGATATATATAGTGCTGTCGGTGGTTATATATGTTATATGAGCAACATGGAAGAGTTTTTACAGCTGCTGTAGTGGGCCAGGGAGGTGATGCGCCACTTGGTCCGGCGCTATGTATATCCCAAAGGGGAAATAGGTTGTAAGCAGGTCACTCTGTCTGGTGATTGGAGCCCGGAGTATCGGTGTGGTATTGTGGTGGAGCGCCTTAGAGAGTGCCGCAATAGCATGTGTCAGGATCGGCTAGAGTGGCTGTGCAGGCTTGCGGCCTATGGCGCAATGTCCCAAGGGGCTCCGGATCACTGTGCTGATGTGGATTGTTATGCCGGATGGTCTCACAGTCGCCTCTGCAGTCTGGCCATGTGCAGATGAGGTTCATATGAGGGTGTTTTTCGTTACGGCCGTTACAGCTTTAGTGTGGTGCGGCCATCTTGGATTCCCTCATGCTCCGACCCCTCTAATAATATTTTTTTATGTATCTTCATCAGGAATTAGGTAATAACTTAATACAGTCTTCCTTAACCACATATGAATAAATATATATTTTTTCATTTATCTTCAAAAAGCAACAACATAAATATTAAAAGGGCCGAATGTGGAATTTTCCATGGAAAGCAATATAGCTCTATGGAATAACATAATTGAAGTAAAAACTTACCTGATAAATTCATTTCTTTCATATTGGCAAGAGTCCATGAGCTAGTGACGTATGGGATATACAATCCTACCAGAAGGGGCAAAGTTTCCCAAAACTCAAAATGCCTATAAATACACCCCTCACCACACCCACAATTCAGTTTAATGAATAGCCAAGAAGTGGGATGATTAGAAAGGAGTAAAAAGCATCAACAAAGGAATTTGGAAATAATTGTGCTTTATACAAAAAAATCATAACCACCACAAAAAAGGGTGGGCCTCATGGACTCTTGCTAATATGAAAGAAATGAATTTATCAGGTAAGTTCTTACATAAATGATGTTTTCTTTCATGTAATTGGCAAGAGTCCATGAGCTAGTGATGTATGGGATAGCAATAACCAAGATGTGGAACTCCACGCAAGAGTCACTAGAGAGGGAGGGATACAAATAAAAACAGCCATAAATGTGAGGAAAAAACTTAAATCAAAAAGCAGAAAAATCAAACTGAAACTGCTGCCTGAAGAACTTTTCTACCAAAAACTTCTTCCAAAGAGGCAAATACATCAAAATGGTAGAATTTAGTAAATGTATGCAAAGAAGACAAAGTAGCAGCTTTACAAATCTGATCAACTGAAGGTTCATTCTTAAAGGCCCAGGAAGTGGAAACTGATCTAGTAGAATGAGCTGTAATTCTCTGAGGCGGGGCTTGACCCGACTCCAAATAGGCTTGATGAATCAAAAGTTTTAACCACGAGGCAAAGGAAACAGCAGAAGCCTTCTGACCTTTCCTGGAACCAGAAAAGATAACAAATAGACTAGAAGCCTTCCTGAAATCTTAAGTAGCTTCAACATAATATTTCAAAGCTCTCACCACTTCCAAAGAATGTAAATATCTTTCCAAAGAATTCTTAGGATTAGGACAGAAAGAAGGGACAACAATTTCTCTATTAATGTTGTTAGAATTAAAAACCTTGGGTAGGAATTTAAATGATGTCCACAAAGCTGAATTGTGGGTGTGGTGAGGGGTGTATTTATAGGCATTTTGAGGTTTAGGAAACTTTGCCCCTCCTGGTAGGATTGTATATCCCATACGTCACTAACTCATGGACTCTTGCCAATTACATGAATGAAATAGAATTTCAAAGAAGAGAACAAGGTTAATATGGGAGCACCCAGCACTTGTAACTTTTTTGGAAGTGGAATAATATCACAACAAATTTATAGCACAAAAGATGTTAGCGCTTTTTAATTACTGTTCTGATGAAGATGGAGTGAGGACCACCATATCCAGGAGACACCTGTCTAAGCTAAATCTTGAAGCAGGAAGATTTAGTCTCTTTCAATATTTTCTAAGGCCTAGATTTGGAGTTTTGCGGCCAAAGGGGTGCGTTAGCTACGCATGCTTTTTTTTGGGCGCACCTTTTAAATACCGCTGGTATTTAGAGTTCACAGAAGGGCTGCGTTAGGCTCCAAAAAAGGAGCGTATAGCATATTTACCGCAACTGCAACTCTCAATACCAGCGGTGCTTACGGACGCGGCCAGCTTCAAAAACGTGCTCGTGCACGATTCCCCCATAGGAAACAATGGGGCAGTTTGAGCTGAAAAAAAAACTAACACCTGCAAAAAAGCAGCGTTCAGCTCCTAACGCAGCCCCATTGTTTCCTATGGGGAAACACTTCCTATGTCTGCACCTAACACCCTAACATGTACCCCGAGTTTAAACACCCCTAACCTTACACTTATTAACCCCTATTCTGCCGCCGCCGCTATCGCTGACCCCTGCATTTTATTATTAACCCCTAATCTGCCGCTCCGTATACCGCCGCAACCTACATTATCCCTATGTACCCCTAATCTGCTGCCCCTAACACCGCCGACCCCTATATTTATTAACCCCTAATCTGCCCCCCACAACGTCGCCGCCAGCTACCTACAATAATTAACCCCTAATCTGCCGACCGCATCTAACCGCTACTATAATAAAGTTATTAACCCCTAATCCGCCTCACTCCCGCCTCAATAACCCTATAAGAAATAGTATTAACCCCTAATCTGCCCTCCCTAACATCGCCGACACCTAACTTCAATTATTAACCCCTAATCTGCCGACCGGAGCTCGCCGCTACTATAATAAATGTATTAACCCCTAAAGCTAAGTCTAAACCTAACACTAACACCCCCCTAAGTTAAATATAATTTAAATCTAACGAAATAAATTAACTCTTATTAAATAAATTATTCCTATTTAAAGCTAAATACCTGTAAAATAAACCCTAATATAGCTACAATATAAATTATAATTATATTGTAGCTATTTTAGGATTAATATTTATTTTACAGGCAACTTTGTATTTATTTTAACCAGGTACAATAGCTATTAAATAGTCAATAACTATTTAATAGCTAAAATAGTTAAAATAATAACAAAATTACCTGTAAAATAAATCCTAACCTAAGTTACAATTAAACCTTACACTACACTATCATTAAATAAATTAAATACAATACCTACAAATAACTACAATTAAATAAACTAACTAAAGTACAAAAAATAAAAAAGAACTAAGATACAAAAAATAAAAAAATATTTACAAACATTAGAAAAATATTACAACAATTTTAAACTAATTACACCTACTAAGCCCCCTAATAAAATAACAAAGACCCCCAAAATAAAAAAAAGCCCTACACTATTCTAAAATTAAAATAGAAAAGCTCTTTTACCTTACCAGCCCTGAAAAGGGCCCTTTGCGGGGCATGCCCCAAAGAATTCAGCTCTTTTGCTTGTTAAAAAAAAACATACAATACCCCCCCAACATTACAACCCACCACCCACATACCCCTAATCTAACCCAAACCCCCCTTAAATAAACCTAACACTAAGCCCCTGAAGATCTCCCTACCTTGTCTTCACCACGCCGGGTTCACCGATCGATCCAGAAGAGCTCCTCCGATGTCTTGATCCAAGCCCAAGCGGGGCCAATCAGATTGAGCTCGCATTCTATTGGCTGTTCCAATCAGCCAATAGAATGCGAGCTCAATCTGATTGGCTGATCGGATCAGCCAATCGGATTGAACTTGATTCTGATTGGCTGATTCCATCAGCCAATCAGAATTTTCTTACCTTAATTCCGATTGGCTGATATAATCCTATCAGCCAATCGGAATTCGAGGGACGCCATCTTGGATGACGTCCCTTAAAGGAACCGTCATTCGTCGGGAAGTCGTCGGTGAAGATGGATGTTCCGCGTCGGCGGGATGAACATGGATCCGGAAGAAAGAAGATTGAAGATGCCGCTTGATAGAAGACTTCAGCCCGATCATGGACCTCTTCAGCTTCCGCTTGGATGAAGACTTCAGCCCGATCATGGACCTCTTCAGCTCCCGCTTGGATGAAGACTTCAGTCGGATCATGGACATCTTCAGCCCCCCGCTTGGGCTTGGATCAAGACATCGGAGGAGCTCTTCTGGATCGATCGGTGAACCCGGTGTGGTGAAGACAAGGTAGGGAGATCTTCAGGGGCTTAGTGTTAGGTTTATTTAAGGGGGGTTTGGGTTAGATTAGGGGTATGTGGGTGGTGGGTTGTAATGTTGGGGGGGGGTATTGTATGTTTTTTTTTAACAGGCAAAAGAGCTGAATTCTTTGGGGCATGCCCCGCAAAGGGCCCTTTTCAGGGCTGGTAAGGTAAAAGAGCTTTACTATTTTAATTTTAGAATAGGGTAGGGCATTTTTTTATTTTGGGGGTCTTTGTTATTTTATTAGGGGGCTTAGTAGGCGTAATTAGTTTAAAATTGTTGTAATATTTTTCTAATGTTTGTAAATATTTTTTTATTTTTTGTATCTTAGTTCTTTTTTATTTTTTGTACTTTAGTTAGTTTATTTAATTGTAGTTATTTGTAGGTATTGTATTTAATTTATTTAATGATAGTGTAGTGTAAGGTTTAATTGTAACTTAGGTTAGGATTTATTTTACAGGTAATTTTGTTATTATTTTAACTATTTTAGCTATTAAATAGTTATTAACTATTTAATAGCTATTGTACCTGGTTAAAATAAATACAAAGTTGCCTGTAAAATAAATATTAATCCTAAAATAGCTACAATATAATTATAATTTATATTGTAGCTATATTAGGGTTTATTTTACAGGTAAATATTTAGCTTTAAATAGGAATAATTTATTTAATAAGAGTTAATTTATTTCGTTAGATTTAAATTATATTTAACTTAGGGGGGTGTTAGTGTTAGGTTTAGACTTAGCTTTAGGGGTTAATACATTTATTATAGTAGCGGCGAGCTCCGGTCGGCAGATTAGGGGTTAATAATTGAAGTTAGGTGTCGGCGATGTTAGGGAGGGCAGATTAGGGGTTAATACTATTTCTTATAGGGTTATTGAGGCGGGAGTGAGGCGGATTAGGGGTTAATAACTTTATTATAGTAGCGGTGAGATGCGGTCGGCAGATTAGGGGTTAATTATTGTAGGTAGCTGGCGGCGACGTTGTGGGGGGCAGATTAGGGGTTAATAAATATAATATAGGGGTCGGCGGTGTTAGGGGCAGCAGATTAGGGGTACATAGGGATAATGTAGGTTGCGGCGGTGTACGGAGCGGCAGATTAGGTGTTAATAATAACTTTTTGAACTTTTTTAATTTAGAATAGGGTAGGGCATTTTTTTATTTTGGGGGTCTTTGTTATTTTATTAGGGGGCTTAGAGTAGGTGTAATTAGTTTAAAATTGTTGTAATATTTTTCTAATGTTTGTAAATATTTTTTTATTTTTTGTAACTTAGTTTTTTTTATTTTTTTGTACTTTAGTTAGTTTATTTAATTGTAGTTATTTGTAGGTATTGTATTTAATTTATTTAATGATAGTGTAGTGTTAGGTTTAATTGTAGATAATTGTAGGTATTTTATTTAATTAATTTATTGATAGTGTAGTGTTAGGTTTAATTGTAACTTAGGTTAGGATTTATTTTACAGGTAATTTTGTAATTATTTTAACTATTTTAGCTATTAAATAGTTATTAACTATTTAATAGCTATTGTACCTGGTTAAAATAAATACAAAGTTGCCTGTAAAATAAATATTAATCCTAAAATAGCTACAATATAATTATAATTTATATTGTAGCTATATTAGGGTTTATTTTACAGGTAAGTATTTAGCTTTAAATAGGAATAATTTATTTAATAAGAGTTAATTTATTTCGTTAGAATAAAATTATATTTAACTTAGGGGGGTGTTAGTGTTAGGGTTAGACTTAGCTTTAGGGGTTAATCCATTTATTAGAGTAGCAGCGAGCTCCGGTCGGCAGATTAGGGGTTAATACTTGAAGTTAGGTGTCGGCGATGTTAGGGAGAGCAGATTAGGGGTTAATACTATTTATTATAGGGTTATTGAGGCAGGAGTGAGGCGGATTAGGGGTTAATACATTTATTATAGTAGCGGTGAGATCCGGTCGGCAGATTAGGGGTTAATAAGTGTAGGCAGGTAGCGGCGACATTGGGGGCAGCAGATTAGGGGTTAATAAATATAATATAGGGGTCGGCAGTGTTAGGGGCAGCAGCTTAGGGGTTCATAGGGATAACGTAGGTTGCGGCGCTGTACAGAGCGGCAGATTAGGGGTTAAAATTTTTTAATAGAGTGGCGGCGATGTGGGGGGACCTCGTTTTAGGGGTACATAGGTAGTTTATGGGTGTTAGTGTACTTTAGAGCACAGTAGTTAAGAGCTTTATAAACCGGCGTTAGCCCAGAAAGCTCTTAACTACTGACTTTTTTCTGCGGCTGGAGTTTCATCGTTAGATTTCTAACGCTCACTTCAGCCACGACTCTAAATACCGGCGTTAGGAAGATCCCATTGAAAAGATAGGATACGCAAATGGCGTAGGGGGATCTGCGGTATGGAAAAGTCGCGGCTGGAAAGTGAGCGTTAGACCCTTTCCTGACTGACTCCAAATACCAGCGGGCGGTAAAAACCAGCGTTAGGAGCCTCTAACGCTGGTTTTCACGGCTACCGCCCAACTCTAAATCTAGCCATAAGTCTTTGGGCTCTATTTATGAAGCTGTGAATACAGCTTTGGAGCTCCTTCAGCAACATCAGAGCGCTGCTTCTTAACCTGCTACACCAACTATAAAATAGCATTTCTCCATCCCCCTTGTCCACTTGGTCTTTAATAAATCTAGACCTATGTCAGGTCCCGAAGCACTTACCTGAATGTGCTGTAAGTTGTACAACACTTTATTAAAAATGAATACTGAATTAATATGTTTTTTTCATGTTTTCATCTACTATCTCAATGTTAAACCCCTTTGCCTTTTTTTTCTCTAACACCTGAAATCTCATATCTTTGAGCCCTTATAACTTTTTTGTGCAATATTTTTGTTTTTACCAATTTTTATTAGATGGTGTTATTATGAGTGTACATTTAATTTGTAATGTATTTTTGATGTATTTTGTGAGACTTTTTTGTTTTGCAAAACAGTTAACCCGAGCTCTGAGGACGCAATAATAATTCTAGTGTAAATCACGATTGTACTCAAGAGATTGTGTTTACTTTTAACTCATAATATTAGCGGTCAACCTGACGAGCATAAACAGCAGCGCTAAACCACTTATTGCTCATGCGCAAACGTTAGCGTTCTACTCATAATTGGGCCGATAATGGGCTATATTCAAAGGCACTTGTAATGTAACCTCATCTTTAACGTGAGCCTAATAGAGGCTCACTTTCTATCTTTTCTAGCCAATCACCAGTGGATAAATGAATTTTCAAAAACAAACAATGAATGGCAGACTAAATTACATATTTATTTTTGTAATGAACAATTTGTTTGAAAATGAATTTATGTTTGTGCACATTTCTAATCCATTTAGATTAGATACAGGGAAATCAAGGCTAGAGATTGATCCCTTTCAAAGAAATGTGTACAATTAGAACAAACATTAGAATATAACACCCATATTAATGCACTGCGGAATGTATTGCCTGCTCATAAAAGATAATAATCATTTAAAAGGAACCTTATTGGTAGCTTGCTGTGAATCTGTTAATACATTTTTCTACCCTTTCCCCATTGATTATACCACTTTGTTTAACACAGGCTCATAATTATTTTTTATTTGGCAGACAGATTTGCCAAGCCATCAATTTATAAACACGATTTAGTTTCTTCTGTTGCAGTTATATTTTTCTATAATTGCAACGCTTTACTTCACATTGTTATTATTTATTTATTTTTCTCAGGATAGGAAACCTAATTGTTTTCAGTTCCCATATGACATAAACAATATAGTTTTAATCTTTATTTTAATAAAACTACTAATTAACACCATATCTTCGGATTGCCTGAATTCTGCAAGCTATAAATGCTTTGTTAATTTATATTTTTGCACAGTCAAGTTTCTATATATTTTATTACAACAAAGGATCTATTTTATTTTTTTAAAGGTGGTACAAAAGCTTTGAATGTATATATATATATATAACATAATTTATGTAAGAACTTACCTGATAAATTCATTTCTTTCATATTAGCAAGAGTCCATGAGCTAGTGACGTATGGGATATACATTCCTACCAGGAGGGGCAAAGTTTCCCAAACCTCAAAATGCCTATAAATACACCCCTCACCACACCCACAAATCAGTTTAACGCATAGCCAAGAAGTGGGGTGATAAGACAAAAGTGCGAAAGCATAAAAATAAGGAATTGGAATAATTGAGCTTTATACAAAAAAATCATAACCACCACAAAAAGGGTGGGCCTCATGGACTCTTGCTAATATGAAAGAAATGAATTTATCAGGTAAGTTCTTACATAAATTATGTTTTCTTTTATGTAATTAGCAAGAGTCCATGAGCTAGTGACGTATGGGATAATGACTACCCAAGATGTGGATCTTCCATGCAAGAGTCACTAGAGAGGGAGGGATAAAATAAAGACAGCCAATTCCGCTGAAAATAATCCACACCCAAAATAAAGTTTAAATCTTATAATAAAAAAAACTGAAATTATAAGCAGAAGAATCAAACTGAAACAGCTGCCTGAAGTACTTTTCTACCAAAAACTGCTTCAGAAGAAGAAAACACATCAAAATGGTAGAATTTAGTAAAAGTATGCAAAGAAGACCAAGTTGCTGCTTTGCAAATCTGATCAACCGAAGCTTCATTCCTAAACGCCCAGGAAGTAGAAACTGACCTAGTAGAATGAGCTGTAATCCTTTGAGGCGGAGTTTTACCCGACTCGACATAAGCATGATGAATTAAAGATTTCAACCAAGATGCCAAAGAAATGGCAGAGGCCTTCTGACCTTTCCTAGAACCGGAAAAGATAACGAATAGACTAGAAGTCTTTCGGAAATTCTTAGTAGCTTCAACATAATATTTCAAAGCTCTAACTACATCCAAAGAATGCAATGATCTCTCCTTAGAATTCTTAGGATTAGGACACAATGAAGGAACCACAATTTCTCTACTAATGTTGTTAGAATTCACAACCTTAGTTAAAAATTTAAAAGAAGTTCGCAACACCGCCTTATCCTGATGAAAAATCAGAAAAGGAGACTCACAAGAAAGAGCAGATAATTCAGAAACTCTTCTAGCAGAAGAGATGGCCAAAAGAAACAAAACTTTCCAAGAAAGTAATTTAATGTCCAATGAATGCATAGGTTCAAACGGAGGAGCTTGAAGAGCCCCCAGAACCAAATTCAAACTCCAAGGAGGAGAAATTGACTTAATAACAGGCTTTATACGAACCAAAGCTTGTACAAAACAATGAATATCAGGAAGATTAGCAATCTTTCTGTGAAAAAGAACAGAAAGAGCAGAGATTTGTCCTTTCAAGGAACTTGCAGACAAACCTTTATCCAAACCATCCTGAAGAAACTGTAAAATTCTCGGAATTCTAAAAGAATGCCAGGAAAAATGATGAGAAAGACACCAAGAAATGTAAGTCTTCCAGACTCGATAATATATCTTCCTAGATACAGATTTACGAGCCTGTAACATAGTATTAATCACAGAGTCAGAGAAACCTCTTTGACTAAGAATCAAGCATTCAATCTCCATACCTTTAAATTTAAGGATTTGAGATCCTGATGGAAAAAAGGACCTTGCGACAGAAGGTATGGTCTTAACGGAAGAGTCCACGGTTGGCAAGAGGCCATCCGGACAAGATCCGCATACCAAAACCTGTGAGGCCATGCTGGAGCCACCAGCAGAACAAACGAGCATTCCTTCAGAATCTTGGAGATTACTCTTGGAAGAAGAACTAGAGGTGGAAAGATATAGGCAGGATGATACTTCCAAGGAAGTGACAATGCATCCACTGCTTCCGCTTGAGGATCCCTGGATCTGGACAGATACCTGGGAAGTTTCTTGTTTAAATGAGAAGCCATCAGATCTATTTCTGGAAGTCCCCACATTTGAACAATCTGAAGAAATACCTCTGGGTGAAGAGACCATTCGCCCGGATGTAACGTTTGGCGACTGAGATAATCCGCTTCCCAATTGTCTATACCTGGGATATGAACCGCAGAAATTAGACAGGAGCTGGATTCCGCCCATAACAGTATTCGAGATACTTCTTTCATAGCCAGAGGACTGTGAGTCCCTCCTTGATGGTTGATATATGCCACAGTTGTGACATTGTCTGTCTGAAAACAAATGAACGATTCTCTCTTTAGAAGAGGCCATGACTGAAGAGCTCTGAAAATTGCACGGAGTTCCAAAATATTGATTGGTAATCTCACCTCCTGAGATTCCCAAACCCCTTGTGCTGTCAGAGACCCCCAAACAGCTCCCCAACCTGTCAGACTTGCATCTGTTGAAATTACAGTCCAGGACGGAAGAACAAAAGAAGCCCCCTGAACTAAACGATGGTGATCTGTCCACCACGTCAGAGAGTGTCGTTCAATCGGTTTTAAAGATATTAATTGAGATATCTTTGTGTAATCCCTGCACCACTGGTTCAGCATACAGAGCTGAAGAGGTCGCATGTGAAAACGAGCAAAGGGGATCACGTCCGATGCAGCAGTCATAAGACCTAGAATTTCCATGCATAAGGCTACCGAAGGGAATGATTGAGACTGAAGGTTTCGACAAGCTGAGATCAATTTTAGACGTCTCTTGCCTGTCAGAGACAGAGTCATGGACACTGAATCTATCTGGAAACCTAAAAAGGTTACCCTTGTCTGAGGAATCAATGAACTTTTCGGTAAATTGATCCTCCAACCATGATCTCGAAGAAACAACACAAGTCGATTCGTATGAGATTCTGCTAAATGTGAAGACTGAGCAAGTACCAAGATATCGTCCAAATAAGGAAATACCACAATACCCTGTTCTCTGATTACAGACAGAAGGGCACCGATAACCTTTGTAAAAATTCTTGGAGCTGTTGCTAGGCCAAACGGCAGAGCCACAAACTGGTAATGCTTGTCTAGGAAAGAGAATCTCAGAAACTGATAGTGATCTGGATGAATCGGAATATGCAGATATGCATCCTGTAAATCTATTGTGGACATATAATGCCCTTGCTGAACAAAAGGCAGGATAGTCCTCATAGTAACCATTTTGAATGTTGGTATCCTTACATAACGATTCAATATTTTTAGATCCAGAACTGGTCTGAAGGAATTCTCCTTCTTTGGTACCATGAAGAGATTTGAATAAAACCCCAGCCCCTGTTCCAGAACTGGAACTGGCATAATTACTCCAGCCAACTCTAGATCTGAAACACATTTCAGAAATGCTTGAGCCTTCGCTGGATTTACTGGGACACGGGAAAGAAAAAATCTCTTTGCAGGAGGCCTTATCTTGAAGCCAATTCTGTACCCTTCTGAAACAATGTTCTGAATCCAAAGATTGTGAATTGAATTGATCCAAATTTCTTTGAAAAATCGTAATCTGCCCCCTACCAGCTGGGCTGGAATGAGGGCCACACCTTCATGAGGACTTGGGAGCTGGCTTTGGTTTTCTAAAAGGCTTGGATTTATTCCAGACTGGAGATGGTTTCCAAACTGATACTGCTCCTGTGGGTGAAGGATCAGGCTTCTGTTCCTTATTGCGACGAAAGGAACGAAAACGATTATTAGACCTAAATTTACCTTTAGATTTTTTATCCTGTGGTAAAAAAGTTCCTTTCCCTCCAGTAACAGTTGAGATAATAGAATCCAACTGAGAACCAAATAACTTATTACCCTGGAAAGAAAGGGAAAGCAAAGTTGACTTAGAAGACATATCAGCATTCCAAGTTTTAAGCCATAAAGCTCTTCTAGCTAAAATAGCTAGAGACATATACCTGACATCAACTCTAATGATATCAAAGATGGCATCACAAATAAAGTTATTAGCATGTTGAAGAAGATTAACAATGCTATGAGAATTATGATCTGTTACTTGTTGCGCTAAAGCTTCTAACCAAAAAGTTGAAGCTGCAGCAACATCCGCTAAAGATATAGCAGGTCTAAGAAGATTACCTGAACATAAGTAAGCTTTTCTTAGAAAGGATTCAATCTTCCTATCTAAAGGATCCTTAAAGGAAGTACTATCTGCCGTAGGAATAGTAGTATGTTTAGCAAGAGTAGAGACAGCCCCATCAACCTTAGGGATTTTGTCCCAAAACTCTAATCTGTCAGATGGCACAGGATATAATTGCTTAAAATGTTTAGAAGGAGTAAATGAATTACCCAAATTATTCCATTCCCTGATGGAATGCTATGAGAATTATGATCTGTTACTTGTTGCGCTAAAGCTTCTAACCAAAAAGTTGAAGCTGCAGCAACATCCGCTAAAGATATAGCAGGTCTAAGAAGATTACCTGAACATAAGTAAGCTTTTCTTAGAAAGGATTCAATCTTCCTATCTAAAGGATCCTTAAAGGAAGTACTATCTGCCATAGGAATAGTAGTATGTTTAGCAAGAGTAGAGACAGCCCCATCAACCTTAGGGATTTTGTCCCAAAACTCTAATCTGTCAGATGGCACAGGATATAATTGCTTAAAACGTTTAGAAGGAGTAAATGAATTACCCAAATTATTCCATTCCCTGGAGATTACTTCAGAAATAGCATCAGGGACAGGAAAAACTTCTGGAATAACTACAGGAGATTTAAAAACCTTATTTAAACGTTTAGATTTAGTATCAAGAGGACCAGAATCCTCTATTTCTAATGCAATTAAGACTTCTTTAAGTAAAGAACGAATAAATTCTATTTTGAATAAATATGAAGATTTATCAGCATCAACCTCTGAAACAGAATCCTCTGAACCAGAGGAATCATTATCAGAATCAGAATGATGATGTTCATTTAAAAATTCATCTGAAAAATGAGAAGTTTTAAAAGACCTTTTACGTTTAATAGAAGGAGGAATAACAGACATAGCCTTCTTAATGGATTTAGAAACAAAATCTCTTATGTTAACAGGAACACTCTGAGTATTAGATGTTGATGGAACAGCAACAGGTAATGTAACATTACTAAAGGAAATATTATCTGCATTAACAAGTTTGTCATGACATTCATTACAAACAACAGCTGGAGGAACAGATACCATAAGTTTACAGCAGATACACTTAACTTTGGTAGATCCAGTACCAAGCAGCGATTTTCCAGAAGTATCTTCTGACTCGGGGTCAATCTAGGACATCTTGCAATATGTAATAGAAAAAACAACATATAAAGCAAAATTGATCAAATTCCTTAAATGACAGTTTCAGGAATGGGAAAAAATGCCAGTGAACAAGCTTCTAGCAACCAGAAGCAATAAATAATGAGACTTAAATAATGTGGAGACAATAGTGACGCCCATATTTTTTAGCGCCAAAAAAGACGCCCACATTATTTGGCGCCTAAATGCTTTTGGTGCCAAAAATGACGCCACATCCAGAACGGCGACACTTTTGGCGCAAAAAAACGTCAAAAATGATGCAACTTCCGGCGACACGTATGACGCCAGAAACAGAAAAAAAAAATTTGCGCCAAAAAGTCTGCGCCAAGAATGACGCAATAAAATTAAGCATTTTCAGCCCCCGCGAGCCTAACAGCCCACAGGGAAAAAAAGTCAAATTTTAAGGTAAGAAAAAAATTGATTTATTCATATGCATTATCCCAAATATGAAACTGACTGTCTGAAATAAGGAACGTTGAACATCCTGAGTCAAGGCAAATAAATGTTTGAACACATATATTTAGAACTTTATATAAAAGTGCCCAACCATAGCTTAGAGTGTCACAGAAAATAAGACTTACTTACCCCAGGACACTCATCTACATGTAGTAGAAAGCCAAACCAGTACTGAAACGAGAATCAGTAGAGGTAATGGTATCTATAAGAGTATATCGTCGATCTGAAAAGGGAGGTAAGAGATGAATCTCTACGACCGATAACAGAGAACCTATGAAATAAACCCTGTAGAAGGAGATCATTGAATTCAAATAGGCAATACTCTCCTCACATCCCTCTGACATTCACTGCACGCTGAGAGGAAAACCGGGCTCCAACCTGCTGCGTATAATCTAGCACAAACTTACTTCACCACCTCCATAGGAGGCAAAGTTTGTAAAACTGATTTGTGGGTGTGGTGAGGGGTGTATTTATAGGCATTTTGAGGTTTGGGAAACTTTGCCCCTCCTGGTAGGAATGTATATCCCATACGTCACTAGCTCATGGACTCTTGCTAATTACATGAAAGAAATATATATACTGTATATATATATATATATATATATATATATATATATATATATATTTCATAGAAAAAATGCAGTGGGAAATGCTAGTTAAATATGTGAGGAATTCTATAATCACGAAAATTAGAATACCAACTAAGCAGTATAAATGGTGCAGACCCATAGGATAGTTATAATTACCTAATACAAAGAAAGATTGAGGTGCTTTTTAATACAAGTCACATTTAAAAGACTGGGAATTCAGCACTCTTTTAAATTAAATAATCAACACATCTTAAGTTTGAAGCAAAGTATTTATTCATGCACCGTGTCGTGTTTGGGCTCACAAGACATCCAGAATAGACTGGAATCAACTAGTGCCGTGTTTACATATATAAAGATCTAAAGTGTAAGTGCAAATTGACCTAAAAATAAAACTAATAGTACTTGGACCGGTCCACGTGAAATGACAAGCTGGAACAACTAAAATAACTTCAAATATATTTGATAATATACATTTGCCATAAAAAACACATGAAAAATTGCAAAATGAATTGGAACAGCAATAAAAACCTCTATATAGCAAGATCACAGACCCAAATGAAGTTTTAATAAAACTGTATCTATAATAGTGGTTAATCAATTGCTGGACAAAGTCACATGTCTAAGTTTAACAAGTGTAGGTAAAGATACAAATCGCAACATAATTTCAAACAATCATATATAGTTTCCATGTAGATGTACTCATATAAGCAATTCATGGGGATGCCAAAGGAGCACAATTCTAGATAAGAAATTCAGCAATTAAATGAAATATTGTATGCTGTTTACTAAAATGCAAATCCTCCAGCCCAGTTGTGTTTAGCGGGAGTCATTTAGTTTGTCAACAGGAATAGTTCTCCAAATGAAGTTTCCAAAGCCAGTCTGTCACACATATATAGCAAAAGTTAGCAGCATTAAGTTGCAGTAATAGAGGTAAGCCAGAGTTATAGTGAAAAAAGATACAAATGCAGGAAGGTATGTTTAGACACAATACCCCTCTGTCCACTGCATCTATCTTATTGCGTAAACAATGCGAATAGCAACAGTCGTTAGTAGCAGAAGTGATATGCATTAGTATGAAAAAGTATGAACCAAACAGTAGTGCAGGAGGATATCCCTCTATCAACTGCACTTTTAAGGTCAATTTGCAGAGCTTCACATCCAATGATTGTTTCACCAGCTTTCCATAAAAGACTGCTATGTAGACAGGGCTTGATGCTTGAAGTAGCGGCTACCAATAGTTTCGCCTCATGTAGGTTTATTCGAGAGACAAACAGCACGCTAGACTTCCTCCACCATGACGGCAAACAGACCAGCAAGTAAAATCACGTGGAGCGGCCAGCCAATGCTGACACGCGTTTCACCCCCTCATCACTAGGGAGACAGGGTTTCCTCGGGGGTTTCCTCGGGGCTTGATGTTTACACCGGATACTGTGAGGGATTTTATCTTCACATTTGCTCCGCCCAGAGTGGGAGGTGAACGTTTTAAATAGCAACATTATAATAAAACAATTTCAACTAATCTTAGAACAGAAACAAAACAACAAAAAAAAACCTTTCCATATTTAATTCCACCACATTCAAAAACTCAACAACTTATATGGTTGATTCTTATATATTATCTTAATAGTTCAAAAGCATGTTCAATAACAATATACTCCTAGAGGAAACAGGCCATATCCAATCTTTCATTAAGGCCATTTTCTCCAGTTGTAGGGATGTCATAGATCCATCTACACTCTTTTTGCAGAAGGACCTTGTCATTATCCCCGCCTCTACCACTGGTGATACCTTTATCGATGCCAGTCACCCTCATGCTATCAGGACTAGATTTGTGAAAAATCTCAAAATGTTTTGCAACACTACTGTTCTGTATTTTATTTTTAATGTCATCTCTATGCTCAAGAATCCTATCTTTTAGTCTTACCTACGTAAAAGCAGGGACAATTGCAATTTAGTAGATACACTACCCCTTCTGAGTTACAGTTAAAGAAGTATCTTATTTGATAGTTTCTTTCTGTTCCAGCTGAAAAGGTTTTCGTTTTTAACATAAATCTACAAGCTACACACTTCTTACAAGGAAAATTGCCTAGGATTTTATGACTCACAAGCCAATTACTTTGTGGACTAATACATTTGCTTCTTACAAGTTTATATTTTAAGTTTGGTGCTCTTTTTGCTGTCAATTTTGGGATTAAACCCACCTTTTTTGCTACACCCTCATCGTTAAGTAAAATATTCCAGTTCTTCCTAAGAATATCATTCATTTTATTCCAATGGCAATTATATTTAGTCACAAATCTAATACCCTTACTTGTTTCTTTTTCTTTTTGAACAAGCAATGTCTCTCTATACATTTTTCTAACTTGGCTACTTGCATTACTAAGAATCCGTTTTGAATAGCCTCTAGCTTTGAATCTTTCTTGCATTAATTTAGCATGTTTATCATATTTAGACTTTGAAGAGCAGTTTCTGTGAATACACATAAACTGCCCCTTAGGGATTCCCCTTATCAAATGGTTAGGTTGATGACTTTGGGCAAGTAGAATACTGTTTGTTTCTTTCTGAAAATTTTCTGTTACTAGGGTATCATTCTCTATTCTTACATCAATATCCAAGAAGGATAAATTAGTCTTACTGTAGTTCATGGTGAGCACAATGTTTCTGTCATTCAAATTCAATTCCTCTATAAATTTGGCTAGTTCAATTTGAGTACCAGCCCAGATAATGAAGATGTCATCTACATAGCGGAGCCAGAGATGCACATTTTCATTAAATTGTTTTTTATGGTACACTTCTTCCATTTCCCAAGCCCCAAGATGGAGGCAAGCATATGTCGGTGCATATGTAGCCCCCATGGCTATACCTCTAATTTGTTTGTATAATTTATTATCAAATGAAAAACCATTGTGCTCAAGAACCACATGTAGTAGATCCATAATAAAGTCAGTATGATTTTTAAAACTTTGGCCTTGAGTATCTAAAAAATGTTTTGTTGCATCAATTCCAATGTTATGGGGAATTGAAGAATAGAGGCCCTCAACGTCCATTGAAACCAAAAGAGCATCATGAGGAATGGATAAACGATCAATCTTCCTTAGGAAGTTTGCTGTATCAACTACATATGAGGGCATAGTACTAAGAAAGGGTTTTAAAAAATGATCTACATATTTCCCAAGATTTTCTGTTGCACTCCCAATTCCCGAAATGATTGGGCGGCCAGGTGGGTTTCTATGATTTTTATGCACTTTTGAGATGCAGTAAAAGACAGGCATAATTGAAAAGTCATTATATAAATAATTAAATTCAGCCAAATTTATTGTGCCATAACCCTTTGCATCATTGAGTTTATTAAAGACTAGGCACTGTATGTCAGGTATAGGATTGGTCATAAGTCTTAGATATTGTTTTTTATCAAGTAATTGCCTTTTTACTTCCAAAACATAGCTGGTCAGATCCCATAGGACTACATTTCCCCCGTATCTGCAGTTTTTATCACCACATTGTCTGCTGCTGTTAACTCTTTTAAAGCTTTTCTTTCTACATTAGTTAGATTATCGTTAGTTATTCCTATTAGTGACATATTTTGAATGTCTTTCTCCATTTGTCTAACAAAGATATTAACTACTGGAACTGTGGAGAGTTGTGGCATAAATTTAGATTTAGGTTTAAAATTGGAACTTGCTTTTATTTGAGGGAAATTTATGGGACTCAAAGAGTGTTTGAAGGAATCCATGCTTGCCTCCATCTTGTGGCTTGGGAAATGGAAGAAGTGTACCATTAAAAACAATTTAATGAAAATGTGCATCTCTGGCTCCGCTATGTAGATGACATCTTCATTGTCTGGGCTGGTACTCAAATTCAACTAGCCAAATTCATTGAGTAATTGAATTTGAATGACAGAAACATTGTGCTCACCATGAACTACAGTAAGACTAATTTATCCTTCTTGGATATTGATGTAAGAATAGAGAATGATACCCTAGTAACAGAAAATTTTCGGAAAGAATCAGCAACAAACAGTATTCTACTTGCCCAAAGTCATCATCCTAACCATTTGATAAGGGGAATCCCTAAGGGGCAGTTTATGCGTATTCGCAGAAACTGCTCTTCAAAGTCTAAATATGATAAACATGCTAAATTAATGCAAGAAAGATTCAAAGCTACAGGCTATCCAAAACGGATTCTTAGTAATACAAGTAGCGAAGTTAGAAAAATGTATAGAGAGACATTGCTTGTTCAAAAAGAAAAAGAAACAAGTAAGGTTATTAGATTTGTGACTAAATATAATTGCCATTGGAATAAAATGAATGATATTCTTAGGAAGAACTGGAATATTTTACTTAACGATGAGGGTATAGCAAAAGAGGTGGGCTTAATCCCAAAATTGACAGCAAAAAGAGCACCAAACTTAAAATATAAACTTGTAAGAAGCAAATTTATTAGTCTACAAAGTAATTGGCTTGTGAGTCATAAAATCCTAGGCAATTTTCCTAGTAAGTGTGTAGCTTGTAGATTTAAGTCGAAAACAAAAATCTTTTCACCTGGAACAGAAAGAACCTATCAAATAAGATACTTCTTTAACTGTAACTCAGAAGGGGTAGTGTATCTACTAAATTGCAATTGTCCCTGCTTTTACGTAGGTAAGACTAAAAGATAGGATTCTTGAGCATAGAGATGACATTAAAAATAAAATACAGAACAGTAGCGTTGCAAAACATTTTTACATTTTTCACTAATCTAATTCTGATAGCATGAGGGTGTCTGGCATCGATAAAGGTATCACCAGTGGTAGATTCGCAGATAATGACAAGGTCCTTCTGCAAAAAGAGTGTAGATGGATCTATGACCTCTCTACAACTGGAGATAATGGCCTTAATGAAAAATTGGATATGGCCTGTTTCCTCTAGGAGTATATTGTTATCGTACATGCTTTTGAACTATTAAGATAATGTATAAGAATCAACCATATAAGTTGTTGAGTTTTTGAATGTGGTGGAATTAAATATGGAAAGGTTTTTTTTTTTCTGTTTTAAGATTAGTTGAAGTTGTTTTGTTGTAATGTTGCTATTTAAAGCATTCACCTTCCACTCTGGGCGGGGCAAATGTGAAGATAAAATCCCTCACAGTATCCGGTGTAAACATCAAGCCCTGAGGAAACCCCGTCTCCCTAGTGACGAGGGGGTGAAACACGCGCCGGCATTGGCTGGCCGCTCCATGTGATCTTACTTGCTGGTCTGTCTGCCATCATGGTGGAGGAAGTCTAGCGTGCTGTTTGTCTCTCGAATAAACCTACATGAGGCAAATTGACCTTACAAGTCCAGTTGACAGAGGGATACGACAACACAAGCTAAGTATCCTCCTGCACTCCTGTTTGGTTCATACTTTTTCATACTAATGCATATCACTTCTGCTACTAATGACTGTTGCTATTTGCATTGTTTACGCAATAAGATAGATGCAGTGGACAGAAGGGTATTGTGTCCAAACATATCTTCCTGCATTTGAATCTTTTTTCACTATGACTGTGGCTTACCTCTATTACTGCAACTTAATGCTGCTAACTTTTGCTATATATTTGTGACAGACTGGCTTTGGAAACTTTGTTTGGAGAACTATTCCTGTTGACAAACGAAATGACTCCCGCTAAACACAACTGGGCTGGAGGATTTGACTTTAGTAAACAGCATACAATATTTCATTTAAATGCTGAATTTCTTATCTAGAATTGTGCTCCTTTGGCATCCCCATGAATTGCTTATATGAGTACATCTACATGGAAACTATATATGAGTGTTTGAAATTATGTTGCGATTTGTATCTTTACCGACACTTGTTAAACTTAGACATGTGACTTTGTCCAGCAATTGATTAAAGGGATAATAAACCCCATTTTTTTTCTTCCATGATTCAGATAGAACATGCAATTTTAAGCAACTTTCTAATTTACTCCTATTATCAATTTGTCTTTGTTCTCTTGCTATCTTTATTTGAAAAGCAAGAATGTAAGCTTAGAAGCCGGACCATTTTTGGTTCAGCACCTAGGCTGCGCTTGCTGATTGGTAGCTAACGGTACCTACCAATCAACAAGCTCTATCCAGGGTGCTGAACCTAAAATGGGCCGGCTCCTTAGCTTAGATTTCTGCATTTTCAAATAAAAATAGCAAGAGAACGAAAAAACATTGATGATAGGAGTAAATTAGAAAGTTTCTTAAAATTGCATGCTCTAACTAAATCATGAAAGAAAAAAATTGGGTTTACTATCCCTTTAACCACTATTACAGATACAGTTTTATTAAAACCTCATTTGGGTCTGCGATCTTGCTATATAGAGGTTTTTATTGCTGTTCCAATTAATTTCGCAATTTTTCATGTGTTTTTCATGGCAAATGTGTATTATCAAATATATTTGAAGTTATTTTAGTTGATCCAGCTTGTCATTTCACGTGGACCGGTCCAAGTACTATTAGTTTTATTTTTAGGTCAATTTGCACTTGCACTTTAGATCTTTATATATGTAACCACGGCACTAGTTGATTCCAGTCTATTCTGGATGTCTTGTGAGCCCAAACACGACACAGTGCATGAATTAACAATACTTTGCTTCAAACTTAAGATGTGTTGATTATTAAATTTAAAAGAGTTCTGAATTCCCAGTCTTTTAAAGGTGACTTGTATTAAAAAGCACCTCAATCTTTCTTTGTATTAGGTAATTATAACTATCCTATGGGTCTGCACCATTTATACTGCTTAGTTGGTATTCTAATCAAAAAGCACCTCAATCTTTCTTTGTATTAGGTAATTATATATATATATATATATATATATATATATATATATATATATATATATATATATATATATATATATATATATATATATATATATATATATATAACCAAGATGTGGTGCACTCTCACTTAGTCCAACAACTGCCAGGGTGCTAGTATATTCAGGAACAAGACAAACCAAACTTGCAGTCTCTGGTCTTAGGTTTTTACTTGCTACTATACTGGTTTGGAAGTTACATATATTTATGAATAGAGGTGGTACACTACTCCAAACATATAGGTTTACAATATTAAAGGGCATTTGCAAAGTATATCATTATTGCTTATGGCAGCAGTACCTCTTAATAGATTGAAAGGGACATTAATACTCACTATTTCTTATTGTGCACAGCATGAGCTATACATAATAGGGAAAAAAACTGCAATATATTGTAGGAACTATTTATTTTTTCTAAGATTGTTTATGATGAGAGTTATATATTGATTTAGGTGCCTGTGTTAGATATATTTATAAGTATATACCATTAAGGTCATAGTTTGGAATATAAACTGGGTTACTATCTGCTGATTTTAAGATTAGTATTATTATTATCATTTATTTGTATAGAACATTGAATTCTATAGTGGGGGATCAGACATTGATCATATTTTCTATCTTTTTATTACATTAGTTTTTTTTATAACATTTGCTTTATTTTTTTGTGATACTACTTAGGTTTTCAGGATTTATTTATGTTCAAAGAGGCTTCTATGACAACAGTTTAGAAACAATTTTGCACAGAGGATGATACTTGGGTCTTCACTGTGTAGCTTCACTTAAGTAAGTATTAACTTGATATTATCTTGTTGGTTTACAGGATTAAATTAAACAGGACATGTTCTGCAAGCCAAGGTCAGTGTCTGTAGACAATAAAGTAGACAGCAACCAGGTGTCAGTGCCAGAGGAGAGTTCAGAAGACTTCTCAGGATACAAGCCTGGGTCAGGAACCAAGAGACCAATTTTTTGCCAAATCATAAAGCACATGAAGTTACACGAAAAATAGTCCATAATACCATTTCATGTTCTAGTCAGCAGCCAGATATTACTCCAAACAGGTAACAACATACAGCAAGCAAAGGGCAGGATCCAGATGCAAAGCAAAATGGCATAACAGGGATGGTGGATAAGGAGCATAAACAAAAATATCATCATAAATGAATAACCAAGTGCCAAGTAGAGATTTCATATGCCTTTTAAAATTTCATGCAGTGCTTTTGCCAACTCTCTGACGCAGGGTTACTTCAGAAGTTAAGGTCACAGATCGCAATGTCCTCAAAGCAGATCTCACAGCTTTTGTTATGCACTGCACTACTACAGATGCACACAGCAACATGCTTAGCATACCCCTCCCCTGAAGAACTGCTACATTAGTTCTCTTCCATGCACTTAACTGTCCATAGCATACCCCAATACTCCATTAGAGCTACCGCTTACCTTCTTTTAAAAAACAGACTGGAATTTGCCTCGAGTCTGACAGCTTGTCACACAATCTGTTCAGTCTGAGCAAGAGGCTGTTTCCATTTTAGGAGTTCTACTGGATGATGAATCGATAAATATACACCTTGTAGTCTCATAAGTACTTACACAACATTATAAAGCAAATTTGTCATTAAATATGTTCAGATTGGTCCTATAAACTTGTATATAATAGAATTTTCTTCTTGAGCCCTCTATTATGGAACATTTCTGCTGCACAAAAATGTCTGGGTACTTCTTACTTATTAACTCAATACATTTTATACATCTTAATAATTTTGGGGGGTTACTATGAGTAGGATGCCAGAATGGTGGCATTTAAACACATACAAAATGTTTAGGCACCTCAATAATGCTGCTCCTTTATGCACAGTTATTAAACGTTCTCTCTCATCACAGTTTTAAGTATCCACTGGCATAGGGCTCTCCCTATCTAGTTCCAGATTACAAGTGGAGCTCAAAATCACGCTTTTGCAAGCATGATATTTGTTCTTAATTCGTAATACCAGCGCGCCCAAATGTGCCTTGGTATTCGAAGTTCAGCACAATTTGAACCCGACCTCACATTCACATTGCATGGAAGCTCACTTCCATAGGCTCCAATCGGAGTCTTGTTCTCATGCCGATAGTCATGGCAGAGAACCTAGTGCAGTGAAGGGGGTAAGTCGCACAGCAATGGGCAGCAAAGTTTAAATATATAAATATACACATATTAACACATAATGATATGTATATTAGCATGTACATATATATTTCAAGTGAAAACACAGTCCCCATAGACCACTATGTAAAGGCACTTTTCAGCACCCCACATCCGCTCATTTTAACCCCTTATGACTGCTTTGTGAAGTTATATTTGAAAAAAAAAAGAAGCTCATATTTTATTGTTTTATAAAGGAACACTACACTTTATTTTGGGGGCAATTGGGGGACATTTTGATTAATATTGGTTAACCCTGGTTAATTCACTGAGCGCAAAGTGCTACTGCAAGCTCGCTGTAGCATTAACCAGCCACTCATAATGGCTGGTTATTTAATGTGCGCCCGTAAATTGGAAAATGTGCCTGTTTACGGGCGCACGTTTAATTAGAACTCCACTTGTAATTTAGCCCTTAAAATGTACTTAGTGGTCTTTGCAGCCTTTTTGCTATCGCCAGTTTCTATTTAAAATTATGCAGATGATTCACTTTGGAAAGAGCATTAGAAAATCAGCTACATAAAATGACAGCAGAATGTTTCTGGATTACATTGACTATTTCAATATCTCTGCTTGGTGTCAGTAGCCAAAGACACAGGAGAAGCTTGGTGTCTATATTAAAGGCCATTATAATGATACGGACCCCTGCTCTTGCACAGTCATTCACCTGAGATTAGGGGCTGTCAATCACCTTGATTGGACTAGTTCAGGATGATTTTAAACCGCCAGCTCAGATCTGATGGAGTCGTTAAGAAACAGCGCTCTGATGAGCGCTGCTTTCAAACTATCACCTACAGACTTGCTTATGTGAAGCAGCCCCAAAGCTGCATTCACACCTTGATGGTTCGACTAGTTCAGGATGATTTTAAACCGCCAGCTCAGATCTGATGGAGTCGTTAAGAAACAGCGTTCTGATGAGCGCTGCTTTCAAACTATCACCTACAGACTTGCTTATGTGAAGGTGCCCCAAAGCTGCATTCACACCTTGATAATTGGAGCCCTATATGTCTAACTCTTGCAAAGGGATTAAACCCATAGGCAAAGTACAGCTCGGACCCGCAGGGAAAGTTCTGCTGACCCAGTCAGCTGCTGATTGGGTGACAGGTAGTTTCTGCTGGGGATCAACAGTACTCTGCAGCTTCAGAGTGGTACTTTATAACTATGTGTTTAACACATTTTGTGTCAGTGAAACACATAGAGTTGGGATGTTACTAATGTTAAAATTACAAACTCTGACAATTTAGAAAACAACATTTTAGCACTATAACGGCCCTGCATATTTCCATTCAATATTCATCAAAGCCAGTATCAAACTGTGCAGCACAAGTTCAAATTCCTTAGCTGTATCCACTATTTTGAATGTTGCCATCCACAAGGTAGCATTCTATTAAGATTATTTTAACATGACAGGGTGAAATACCATTGGCCAATAGGTTTCAATAAATTACAATAATCTGAAGTTCTGTTTTTGGGTATCAGATTTAAGTTACTCATCTTCAAACGCATAAATGAGATTTTTCCGGTCTGTAGCTTCCCCAACATATAGACCTCGGTCCCTGCTGCTTCATGCTGTCATAAGATAAAATCTAGATGTCTCATCTAGTTTATCTACTATTAATATATTTAATAATGTAAACTTAAATAATCTTCAGGAAAGTCTTAGACATACAGTATGCCAGGCATTACTGTATGTATCCCTTCTATATCACTATATCTAGCGTTCACCTTCAGCTTTATTAAAATTACGAATACATTTAAATGATTTTGTAACACTTCTTCCTTACAATCTCCAAGATATAAATGTAAAAGGGACATAACATATTAGTAATGTACAGCCCCAGCATTGCATAGGATGCTACAATATAATTTTAAAGGAACAGTCTGATGTAAACATTGCAATGTATTAATTTCTGGCTTTAGATAACTGTGCTTAGTTTTTGAACTGCTGCAAATGGGTTAAAGTCCTGCTTGAGAGCTGAAAGTTTGTGATTGGTCGGGGTTTGGGCTGCAGTTTACCTAGAAATAAACAGCTTTAACATATTGACAGAATGCTGCAGTCTTTTATCACCAAGTTCTAGCAAATATTAACAGGTGTGTGCATTATACCTTGCCAACAATAGACTGAAGTGCTCTGAAGCAGTCTAGGCAAGAAGAAGATGTTGTAGTTTACATTGCAACGCACTTAGATGTAATTGTGATTGGGGGCTTGGACAGCCATTTAAATGTATTTAACCCAAGCCTGCAGCATGTGTGTTTCATAAAAGCAAATTTAGACATGGAGGCCTATTTATTAAAGGTCTGTCGGACCTGATCCGAAAGTGCGGATCAGGTCCGACAGATCTCGCTGAATGCGGCGAGCAAATATGCTCTCCGTATTCAGCATTGCTCCAGCAGCTCTTGTGAGCTGCTGGTGCAACATCGCCCCCTGCATATTCGCGGCCAGCAGGGGGGTGTCAATCAACCCGATCGTACTCGATCTGGTTAAATTGTGGAGATCTCTGTCCGCCTGCTCAGAGCAAGCGGACAGGTTATGGAGCAGCAGTCTTTAGACCACTGTTTCATAACTGATGTTTCTGTCAAGCCTGCAGGCTCGCCAGAAACATGGGCCCTCAAGCTCCATTCGGAGCTTGATAAATGAGCCTCTAAAAGTGGTAGACTGGGAATGTTACATTCGTAGTGTACTGAATTGTTCAGAGAGGTGTACTGTTTTCCTTCACTGTAAATAAATGGGCCCACAAGTTCTCAATAGGGTTTAGTTCAGGTGAGGAAGGGGGCCATGTCATTATTTTTCATCTTTAAGGCTTTCACTGGCTAGCCATGCAGTGCAGTACTTCGAAACTTGCAATGAATTATTGTCCTGTATAAATATCATGGTCTTCTTGAAAGATGCAGACTTTTTCCTGTACCACTGCTAGAATAAAGTGTCTTCTTAAGACTGGCAGTAGGTTTGGGAGTTGATTTTGAGTCCATCTTCAACCCAAAAAGGTCCAACTAGTCATCTTTAATAATACCAGCCCATACCAGTACCCCACCTCCACCTTGCTGGAGTCAAAATGGAACTCTGTGCCTGTTACTGATCCATCCACGGTCCCATCCATCTGGTCCGTCAAGAGTCACTCTCATCTCATCAGTCCATAAAACCTTTAAAAAATCTGTCTTCAGATATTTCTTGGCCCAGTCTTGATGATTCAACTTATGTGTCTTGGTCAGGTTTCAGCCTTTCTTACCTTGGCCATGTCTCTGAGCACTAAACACCTTGTACTTCTGGACACTCCAGGTAGGGTGCAGTTCTGGAATCTGAAAGCACTGGAGAATAATAGGCTCCTGGTAGCTTCATGTTTGATTCTTCTCAAATCTTTGGCAGTTAATTTGGGTCTTTTTTTCTCAACATGTTTCTTGCAACCCTTTTGACTATTTGCAACAAAACATTTAATGGTTCTGTGATCACGTCCCAATATCTTAGCAATTTCAAGAATTTCTGAAAGACTTTTTACAATTTTTGACTTTTCAGAGTCAGTTAAATCTCTGTTTTGGCCCATTTTGCCTGATGAAAAGAAGCTGCCCTTATAATTATGCACACCTTGATATAGGGTGTTGATCTCCTAAGGCCACACCCTCCCTAATTACACAAATGCACATCACCTGATATGCTTAAATCCAATGAGCATTCAAGCTTATACAGCTTGGAGTTGGACAATATCCATAAAAATTATGATTTGTTTAAAATACTCACTTGCCTAATAATTATACACACAGTGTATAAACACACATACACACAAGAACACACACGTTACATTACAATTACACTGCTCCCTTCTTCAATCACAGCTTAATCCTCCAAACAACAGCACAGCTCTCCCAATTTTGATAACCTAATAAAGTAGAATCCCATCCACCTTTATGAGAGGTCAAACTGGTAACTTGCAGGCGGAAGTTCAGACTGGTGCTTACAGAGTGCTTACAGAGTAAATACCAGTGAGCAGCAAGGAAGCACTTCATCTAACAGCCCCATCTGCTGGCCTCTAATAGAAAATCAAACTATCAAAATGGTTCAGTTTAGTGCTGGGGCAGTGTGTGCCTTACCTTTCTCTCTTGTAGTGCTGATCACTAGCACTGGCTGCCACTGTGACAGCAGTCTGTCTAGCTTTGCTGTCAGTGGGAGCAATTGCCCCATTGCTGGGGCAGTTGTTTGGCCCCAGGATCAATAATGTAGGCACGGACAATGAGCTTACATTAAGAAAGAAAAAAACCTTTGTTTGTAACAGCATTTTCTAATCAATATTACCAGGTGTGTAATATTAGTAGAAACAATCTTCCCATCTTGAGGGGTGACAAACAACTGAGATCTACAATAGGAGAAGGATGTCAGTTTGTTTATAAATGTAACTTGACATTAGATAATATACTTTCTCCCAGTATGCTGAAACCTAAAAAAGCCCAGAACTCATGGTTGTATTTTAAAGGGACTTTCAAATGTGGTAAACGAACATGTAGATCTTGTGACCACGTTAACATATCCACTACTTTTGCCTCGGCCAACACTTTGGAGGTAATTGAGACTAAAGGGTGTGTTAAATGTGGTAATACATTTGTGGTTTACCTAATCAAATGTACCCTCTGTTCTCGACAGTATGTAGGTAGGACCACTAGGGAGGTTGGCACCCGCATAAAAGAACATTTGTCCTATATCACCCAGGAACGAGCGGTGTCGGCTTTATCCAAGCATTTTCTAGAGGTCTATAATGGCAATCGCAAACAGTGTCCTATATGACAGCGAAGAGAGAGACACCCAATAGTGTAAAAACATAACAACTCCGGTGTAAATGAGGTAATACACAGATGGATACTCACAAGAGACGTTGCGCATCCATTGTAATAATGGGCAGACCAAGACTTCTGAGCCACTCAGCTGACTCAGAGGATCGAGCAGGAAAGCTGGATAGCTACGGAGCTCCTCTCCGGTATTGTATCTCAACCTGGGCCACACAGCTAAAACAGGTGATCAAGCAGGTCCGGTTGGGTTACCACAGAACTACTCTCTTATAAAGTGTCTCCACCTTGGTGGAGCGTACCAGTCATAAAAGTAGCTCCTACGGTAGGTCTACTGGAAATGACAATTGGTACCACAGGACAAAGAGCAAGGTATAGTAGCTATAAAAGATTTATTCCATTAAACATTAAAAGCAATGTGTTGCAAAGCAACGCGTTTCTGAGCCACAGTGCCATTTTATCAGGCTGTAAAAACATTAGATACCTTGCTCTATTTAAAGACCTTCCTAACCAATCATTGGCCAGGAATCTCACCCCCCCCCCCAGATTTGTGGAGTGCCTAAAAACTATTGGATCATATGACTGGCACCCTGGCCAATGCTATATCAGAATGCGGCTGTGTGTATGAGCCTCCCTGTCAATAGAAAGTAATACAACATTGGATATGAACTGACTAGTATGTGATTCTGAACATAATCAGTCAAATTGGGAGTCAACGAGTCCAGTCTAAAAGTATAATAAATACGATAACTAAATAAACAATAGGCATAAAAATGAACGTGAAAATAAGAGTTCTAATTATTATTATTATTATACTTTATTTATGAAGCGCCAAAATATTCCGCAGCGCTGTCCATGGATACAATTCATTTAAATAAAACAATAATATAAAACTTGTAAAAGACAGGACAAAATTTATAAACACATACAGGAGGAATTGAGGGCCCTATTCCGTGAGAACTTACTGTAAGGATTCCAGGCCACCTTTTCCAACTCTCCACATTTCCTGCACTTCCTACCTGCTTATAAGTCGTCACCTGACTGCAAACAGGTGCTTAGTAATTACACTTGCAGCAGATCTCTGCATCCCTGCAGACCTACGCCTCTGTGTATCCTCAAAGCCTTATATTGGATTACAAATTGTTCTTGTTCTTATTTGATGTTCTCTACCTGTGTAACCTTTTACTGGAGTACTTTAAGAACAAGTCTTTTCCCAAAAGATTCATGTTGCAACGTTCTCCCTCAGGAACTGTTTAACAAAGAGCACCTGTTTGATATACAGCTCTCCTCCGGATTTCAACATAACACCTGCTACCACAGTCTACAAGCTACTTCAACTAAAGACCTTGTGTTCTCCGTTCACTACTGACAAGTATCTCTAGTTGTGCGCTATTACCAATCTGCCCGCTTCAGCACAGATCCTGTGTTGTATTAACAGCGTGCTCCGCTGTCACTCAAGAACTGTGTTCCTCCCACTTCTCAGTGCTCAGCTCCGCTCTATAGCGGTCACATTGTTCAGCAGCGCATTCTATCTTATTGCTCCCTACTCCGGATTCAGTGGTGAGAGGAAGGTATAGGAAGCCTCCTTATGCAACAACTAATTCCTTACCTTTACGAAGGTGTCAAAATGCTCTCATCCTCTATGTTACTATACGACTGAAATCTTCAGTCCCTGGAACTGTTACAAGGATCCTCCCGAGTGCTTTGTTCAGCTGTCTCTGAGATTAACTGTTACTCTCCTGAAGGGAACCTCTTATTGCAGTTCTGTCTCTCTAAGTTGAAATAACTTCTGGGGGAATACCTTTCACATCTTTGCCTTTCAAATAAGAATAACTATTTCACCTATAAACAAACAGTCTATGCAAATAATAGCCTGTTCAACTAGGTGATACATTCCTAAGCTTTAGGTTGTCTGCAGCTGTGATCTTCTTTACTGTCATTAAGGTAATTTTCCTACATACCTTATAGATCCTTATAGAATTACTAAGCCAAGTATGGATCCAGCAGACTTGCCTAATATTGTGTACAATTGATCCCACCGAGTGGATGAGCTCACTCAGGGCATGAGAGAGTTAAAGGCTGAAAATGACAAGTTACAAAAAGCCATTCAGGATATTACATCTTCAAAATCACATAACACTGATTCTACAATTGAACCTCATATCTCCCCTCCAGAACCTTTTCATGGGGATAGAGCTTTCTATCGACAGTATAGAAATGCTTGTCTTTTGACTTTCAATCTAAAACCACTCACTTATCCAAATGATAGAGTGAAGGTCTTAACTATGATCTCCTACCTACGCGGGGAACCCCGCACATGGGCTGATACCCTCTTCGAATCTGATAGTACAATTCTCTCTTCGCTGCAATCGTTTCTTGCTGTCATGGACGAGTTGTACTCTGATTCTAATGTACAGCTCACCGCTGAAACAAAACTCAGGAAGTTAAAACAAGGTAACAGGCCAGTTGAATGTTACATCACTGACTTCAAACAATACGCTACCGATATTCAATGGAACACCATTGCATTAAAAAATCAGTTCCGTCTTGGCCTGTCTGAGCAAGTCAAAGACGAACTGGCTCACACTGAACTCCCAGATACCTTGGAAGGCCTTATCAGACTTTCCATGCAAATCGATCGACGCCTTAGAGAAAGAAAGTCTGAACGCCATTATGGAGATACTAGTCCTAGAAGGTCTCCTATGCCGTCTCATGTACCCCATCCTTCTGGTACGACTCACCCTGAGCCTATGAATATAGGTGTCTTCAGAGGCCCACTTTCTTCGGAAGAAAGATTCAGGAGAAAGACTAGAGGCTTATGTATGTACTGTGGTTCTGCTTCCCACTCTATTCGTGAGTATACCTCTCTACACAAGAATAAAAACAGTAAGTCACATTCCTCTTTGACTTCAATGAGTGTGCGTGATTCTCCAGCTAACTGTCTTTTACCTCTCTCTTTGCAGTGGGACAACAGGCACTGAGCAAAAAATTGTCTCCTGTTTCTATTAAAGTAGTTGATGGTTCTGATATATCATCTGGTCCTATCACTCACCACACTATTCCTATTCTCGTTACTACTATTGGTTTACATCAGGAATATATCTCCTTTGATGTTATTACATCACCTCTTTTTCCTATAGTCCTAGGAATACGCTGGCTCCAGTTACACGAAACCGATATCACCTGGAGTTCTTTAAAACTGGATTTTAACTCTTCTTATTGTAAGCAGACCTGTTTTCAACATCTGCCTCTACTTCATCTCTCAGAAACCACACTAATTCCTGAAGTCTATATGAAGTTTTCTGATGTGTTTAGTAAAAAAGAAGCAGAAACTCTCCCACCACATCGCACCTATGACTGCCCCATCGACTTAAAACCTGGCACGTCACCACCTTTTGGACATCTTTATCCACTATCACAACCTGAACTGGATCACCTTAAATCCTATCTGGATGATAATTTAAAAAAGGGTTTCATTCGACCCTCTGTATCTTCTGCTGCTTCTGGTTTCTTCTTCGTTAGGAATAAGGATAACTCTTTACGGCCTATTATAGACTTTAGGGAACTAAACAAAATCACCATCAAGAACCGCTATCCTCTACCACTCATCCCGGAATTAATCGAGAGGCTACAACATGCTAAGGTTTTTACTAAACTTGACTTGAGAGGGGCCTACAACCTCGTTAGGATAAGGGAAGGCGACGAGTGGCTGACCGCATTCCGTACTCGGTACGGCCTTTTTGAATATCTGGTCATGCCATTCGGTCTCACCAACGCGCCTGCAACATTCCAGTACTTTGTGAATGACATCTTCCACGATCTACTCGATGTGTGTGTGATAGTATACCTCGACGACATTCTTATCTACTCTAATAACATAGATGAATACATAAAACATGTAAGCTGGATTCTTTCCCGGCTCCAAGTACATCGACTTTATGCTAAGTTGAAAAAATGTGTCTTTCATACCACAGAGATTGAATTTCTCGGTTATACCATTGGTCCAAAAGGCATACAAATGCAAGAGAATAAAGTTGACTCTGTCAAAACCTGGCCACAACCCTCTAACAGGAAGGATTTACAACGTTTCCTTGGGTTCAGTAATTACTATAGAAAGTTTATTAGGAACTTCTCACAAAAAGTTAAACCTCTGACCTCACTCACTAGTGTTTCTGTTCCTTTCCATTGGAACCATGCTGCCACAAAAGCATTCCAATCACTTAAAGATTCCTTTACCTCAGCTCCTATTTTACAGTTTCCAAACCCAGCTCTGCAGTTCACTCTAGAAGTGGATTCCTCAGACTACGCTATCGGTGCAGTTTTATCACAACGGAAAGGTCTCAAAGAGCCACTTCATCCTGTGGCATTTTACTCTAAACTACTCTCCCCAGCTGAGATGAACTACTCCATCGGAGAGAAAGAGTTAATAGCTATTAAAAGAGCTTTTGAGAACTGGAGACATTTGTTAGAGGGCACATCTCTTCCCATTCTGATTTATACTGATCACTGCAATCTTGAATTTCTGCAAAAAAACAAAACACTCTCAGGTAGACAAGTCCGTTGGAGCTTATACTTCAGCAGATTTAATTTCCAAATCATTTACAGACCGGGTGCCAGGAACGGTAAATCTGATGCACTCTCTAGAAGAGATCCAAGACCAATACATACTCAAGAACCTACTTCGATCATCCCAGCAGAAAGATTCTTAGGAGTTTTACCTACTTTTGAGTCACAAGTACAACATTCTCTACTCTCCGATACTGAAATACCTTATAACCAAGTTACCTTCCGAGATAACATGTACTTCCATGGAGATAAACTATACGTACCAAAAGACCTCAGAAATGATGTTATCCAGCAACATCATAATCCTCCACTTTTGGGTCACCCAGGCATATACAAAACCAAAACACTTCTTGACAGAGGTTATTGGTGGCCAGACATGATTTCCACAGTTAAAGCTTATATACGGGACTGTGCCATATGTATTACTTCTAAAAAAGATAGGAACAAACCCTACGGTCACCTCTTGCCCATTGAAATACCCAACAGACCATGGCTCCATATCGGCATGGACTTCTTGGTGGAACTACCCTTAAGTTCTGGTTTTAACACCATTCTCGTCGTCACGGACATCCTGACTAAAATGGCTATATTCATTCCTTTTCACAAACTACCTACTTCTAGTGAAACAGCTCAACTCTTTCTAAATTCTGTTGTCAGATACCATGGTCTTCCGTCTATCATAACAACGGACAGGGGTACTCAATTCACCTCAAAGTTTTGGAAACATCTTGCTCAACATTTACAAATTGACCATCGTCTGAGTACAGCCTTCCACCCACAAACTAACGGGCAAACGGAGAAGCTAAATCAATGGCTTGAGCATTATCTGCGCTGTTACTGCTCCTATCACCAAACCAATTGGGCACACTACTTATACATGGCTGAGTGTGCTTACAATAATTCCAACAACAGTTCCACTACTCTATCACCTTTTTTCGCAAATTACGCTTTCCACCCTAACTTCAGGATACTGAATAGTCAACCGGCTAACTCCCCACCTGTTGACGACCTCATACAAACCATCGTGGAGAACTTCCATTTCCTAAGACGGAAAATTCTAAACGCCCAAGCTTCTCAAAAGAAGTACTATGATTTACGTAGAAGACCTGCCCCTACTTATGTAGTTGGGGATCGGGTTGGCTGTCAACGAAAAACCTTAAAATACCAGTTCCTTGTAAGAAACTCTCCGGTTTGTTCATTGGTCCATTCCTTATTACCCGTGTTGTCAACCGAAATGCAGTCACTCTGGACCTTCCTTCCACTATACCTATCCATCCGACCTTTCTTGTGTCCTTGTTGAAACCGGCTACTGACTCAACTCCTACGTCTAGTATCTTACCTCCTGCTGCCTCGCCGTTGGACTCAGATTCTTTCGAGGTCCAAGATCTTCTTGATTCCAGAATCTATAATGGGCAATTGCAGTATCTTGTTCGCTGGAAGGGGTTCTCTCCTGATGATGACACCTGGGAGCCTTATACCCATTTAGATGCTCCTCGCCTGATATCCCGGTTCCACAGGCGCTACCCTCAATGTCCGAAACATCAAGCCGAGGATCGGCTTCCTTGATGGGGGGCGTATGTAAGGATTCCAGGCCACCTTTTCCAACTCTCCACATTTCCTGCACTTCCTACCTGCTTATAAGTCGTCACCTGACTGCAAACAGGTGCTTAGTAATTACACTTGCAGCAGATCTCTGCATCCCTGCAGACCTACGCCTCTGTGTATCCTCAAAGCCTTATATTGGATTACAAATTGTTCTTGTTCTTATTTGATGTTCTCTACCTGTGTAACCTTTTACTGGAGTACTTTAAGAACAAGTCTTTTCCCAAAAGATTCATGTTGCAACGTTCTCTCAAACAGAGCACCTGTTTGATATACAGCTCTCCTCCGGATTTCAACATAACACCTGCTACCACAGTCTACAAGCTACTTCAACTAAAGACCTTGTGTTCTCCGTTCACTACTGACAAGTATCTCTAGTTGTGCGCTATTACCAATCTGCCCGCTTCAGCACGGATCCTGTGTTGTATTAACAGCGTGCTCCGCTGTCACTCAAGAACTGTGTTCCTCCCACTTCTCAGTGCTCAGCTCCGCTCTATAGCAGTCACATTGTTCAGCAGTGCATTCTATCTTACTGCTCCCTACTCCGGATTCAGTGGTGAGAGGAAGGTATAGGAAGCCTCCTTATGCAAAAACTAATTCCTTACCTTTACGAAGGTGTCAAAATGCTCTCATCCTCTATGTTACTATACGACTGAAATCTTCAGTCCCTGGAACTGTTACAAGGATCCTCCCGAGTGCTTTGTTCAGCTGTCTCTGAGATTAACTGTTACTCTCCTGAAGGGAACCTCTTATTGCAGTTCTGTCTCTCTAAGTTGAAATAACTTCTGGGGGAATACCTTTCACATCTTTGCCTTTCAAATAAGAATAACTATTTCACCTATAAACAAACAGTCTATGCAAATAATAGCCTGTTCAACTAGGTGATACATTCCTAAGCTTTAGGTTGTCTGCAGCTGTGATCTTCTTTACTGTCATTAAGGTAATTTTCTTACATACCTTATAGATCCTTATACTTACAATCTGATAATGATGACCCGAAGATATAATGAATAAAAATAACGTGTACTAAGTAGATGGGCCAACAACTATAAAAGAACATTTAGATTTAAAAGTGACGGGTTTAATCTAAAGCGATCAGTGTAGTGTATATAAATATGAGAATGTGATTGTTTCCATCAATCCATGACGACCTGGTGATGTATATTGTGAACATAATAGAACATCCGCAGAATAATATAAATCTAACATATGATAGTGTGGTTATGTGGTAGTGTGATCTAACAAGTGATAACTGCATAATGTATATAGTGTATAGTAGTGCAAATGGCTATAAAGACTATTTATAGCTTGACAAAAATCTAATATATGATGGTAATGGACGATATAAATATATAATAATTTATAAATTATAAATTATAAATCTACAATTTATAAACAATTACAAGCAAGTTCAAATTAATAAAAGATAAAATATATAAACAACATCCTTGAGTCCCCATTGAGCAACAACTGATAGAAATGAATACATGTAAATAATCTTAAAAAGATCTCATTACAATACAGATCATATTTAGATTAATTTCATTAATTGTCATATGCATCAAGTACAACAAATTCATATTAGTAAATTAAAATGTAGAAATTAAAATTAAAGACCCCAAAAAAATAAAATTAATACCAAAGTAGACTATAAGTAAGGCCTCTCAGAGCCACAAGCCAGAGACCCCCCCCCCCCAGCTGCTACGATCCACATTCATGTTCAAACCTAAAGGATGGAGTGTCTTTAGCTGGTGGATCTAGTACGTCTCCCTAAATCTCAAGTATCTATTATAAAGATATGATGGAATTATGCTTTCTATGGGAGTAATAGTGTAACAACCAGGATTACCCCTAAGTTTTAAATGACAGTGTCGAATAACACTATGTGATTTTCGTGTTTTAATAATAATTTAATAGTGTTCGGACCATCTATGACTAAGGTGCCTAATGGTGCGACCTATATATTGAATCCCACATTCGCAGGAAATAAATCACAGAATGTGATGCACAAGTTAGTAGATCTTTGATGGGGTAGATTTTCTTACTCATATGAGAGACAAAATGGGTCTGCCCATGTCCAATATGATTACACATTTTACAGTTCCTAATTCTTAAGGAATTGGCCGAGGAATTCGTAGATCATCTTAATACTAATGATAGAGGTTTAAATTTCACCAGTTGTATTCATGATGAGAGCATTGTATTTTTGGATTTATGTCTACGCTTTAACAATCAAGGAGTTATTGAAAGTTCTACTAATTTTAAAGACACTCCATCCTATTACTGATAGTGTCTACTTTGGTATTAATTTTATTTTTGGGGGTCTTTAATTTTAATTTCTAAATTTTAATGTACTAAAATGAATTTGTTATACTTGATGCATATGACCATTAATGAATTGAATCTAAATATGATCTGTATTGTAGTGAGATCTTTTTAAGATTATTTACATATATTAATTTCTATCAATTGTTGCTCAATTGTGACTCGAGGATGTTGTTTATATATTTTATATTTATTAATTTTAACTTGCTTGTAATTGTTTATAAATTGTAGATTTATAATTTATAAATTATTATATATTTATATCGTCCATTACCATCACATATTAGTCTTTTGTCGAGCTAAAAATAGTCTTTATAGCCATTGCACTACTATACACTATATACATTATGCAGTTATCGCTTGTTAGATCCCACTATCACATAACCTCACTATCATATGTTAGATTTATCTTATTCTGCTGATGTTCTATTATGTTCACATTATACATCACCAGGTCATCATGGATTGACGGAAACAATCACATTCTCATTATTATATACACTACACTGATTTCTTTAGCTTAAACCCGTCACTTAGCAATCAAAATGTTCTTTTATAGTTGTTGGCCCATCCACTTATTACACATTATTTTATTCAATATATCTTCGTGTCATCATTATCCCCTGGTTTATGAGCAATTAGACCTTTTATTTTCTAGTTCATTTTTATGCTAATTGTTTATTTACTTATCATATTTATTATACTTTTAGACTGGAATCGTCGACTCCCAATTTGACTGATTATGTTCGGAATCACATACTAGTCGGTTTATATCCTATGTTGTATTACTTTCTATTGACAGGTAGTCTCGTACACACAGCCGCATTCTGATATAGCATTGGCCAGGCTGCTGGTCATATGATCCAATAAAGGGGGGGGGGGGGTGAGATTCCTTGCCAATAATTGGCTAGGAAGGTTTTTAAATAGACCAAGCTATCTAATGTTTTTACAGCCTGATAAAATGGCATTGTGGCCGAGAAACGCATTACTGTGCAACACATTGTTTTTAATGTTTAATGGAATAAATCTATTATAGCTACTATACCTTGCTCTTTGTCCTGGGGTACTAATTGTCATTTCCAGTAGACCTATCATAGGAGCTACTTTTATACCAAGGTGAAGACACTTTATTAGAGAGTAGTTTTGTGGTAACCCAACCGGACCTGCTTGATCACCTGTATTAGCTGTTAGGCCCAGTTTGAGATACGATACCAGAGAGGAGCTCCGTGGTTATCCAGCTTTCCTGCTCGATCCTCTGAGTCAGCCGAATGGCTCAGAAGTCTCTGTCTGCCCATTATTGCACTGGATGTGCAACGTCTCTTGTGAGTATCCATCTGTGTATTACCTCATTTACACCGGAGTTGTTATGTTTTTACACTATTGGGCGCCTCTCTCTTCCCTGTCATATAAGACACTGTTTGCAATATCTTCACGACCACTTGAAGAGTGCTGCCTCATTTTCCTACAGCGTCTTGTGCAATCCTGCTGTGAGCATTTGTCACAGGGATTATACGGCCTAGTGATTGACTCATTTGATGTTTTATAGGCACCGTCTGGTAAAATTTATTTTGCAAGTATCATTTGAAGTTATTAATTTTTTGTCAATTTATTGCCAATCTATTGTACATTTGTTTTTTAGTAAAATTCTCTCTTCACTGTATATTAACTTTAGACTTTTCGATATTCATAGACATAGACACATACATTAATTTTACACCATTTAGGCACTTATGTACTTTTGGCGCACCTCTAATATATCTTGTCTGGTTGTTAGATATTGTCACCCATAATGGGAAGGTTGGATCCCTCAGGTGGCAGGCTATCGAGCAGATAGCAAGACCCCAAGAAGAAGACAGGAAATATACTGTATCCACAAACTCGGTAGCCTGCTACTGGTGGGGTTCAATTCAGAATTCAACATTATTAATTACTGGCATCATTGATCTTCCTTTGCGAGCTGGGTCCTAGTGCTATTAGGCATTTGATAGGTACTTGCATTTATGAACATAGTATTTTGGTCCAATGGATAAGGGTTTTTTGTAATGATGGTTATAGGTAAGATATGATTTTTATTCAGACCGATACCCATACCCAATAGCCTCTAAAGAACCAGCATGACCATGTTCAATTACTTTACTGCTCTATTTGCATTACCGTCCATTATTGTGACACCAAGGGTATATTTTATCTTATCTGGTTTACCGTCTTGTGGTGAGTTTAGTCTAAAACCACCAGAGTTGAGCATTCTTTAGAAATCTTGAGAAACCATTATTCAATAATATGATATTGTGTATATTTTTAACCATCCTCCCGTAACTAATTTTCCCGTAACTAATTTCTGTTCACTGAGGTACTTTTTCTGTGTATATCCAATAATAATTAAGTGTAATAATATTATTTGTACCCTTTATATTTACAAGGATATCTATTGCTCAGTTTAGTCTCCATTATCCAATTCAGTACTTGCAATTTCATCTTATTGTTATATCATCTGTTTTGTATGCAATATCACAGGTTTTTTTGCATTTGATCATCACGTTAAAGGATTAATTTGAGGATCCGGGCCCCTCCAATGGGAGGTGCTCTGTTCTTTTAAATGCCTTGCACCTGTTGCATTGTTTTAGTATAGTTTATGACTTCGGTCTGAGTGACCGAAACCGGTCAAACTACTTCTTTCTCTCTAATGACCCTGGAGTCTGCCGTTTTTATTGGATCTTAGAATAAAGTATTTTCTACTTTTTAACAATATTTGGGCTCCTCACTGGTTTACTTAAAGTGGAACTGATCGATCACCTGTTTTTTCTAAATTACCTAGTGGAGTACTGGGACTCCATACCATGATCTACCTACCCCTTGAGAGCCAATAGCGGGGGTTTTCTGGTCCTGTACTAATGGGTGGTGCTTAGGAGCTGAGCAGCGTGTGAGTGAGATGCTTAGGATTTGGCTGGAGACAGGCAGCTACACGGTGGACAGCAGCACAAGTGGCCTAAAGAACATTCACAGATCATGATCCTGGATACTACCTAGACACACGTTACAGTGCTTATCTTTATACACTGATAAGATGAACTTTGTGGGGGCGACTGGCTATTTGGAAGGTCTTTTGCACAAGCTATATGTGGATGACCGCAGTAGCCTGAAATTTTGCAATACCCGCTGGTACATGTGTATTTTGATGATTGCAGTTTGCATTTGTTCTCAAGTGTTTGTTTGTGTTTCAGGAGCAGAGCAGAAGGTTTTACTAGGGGTAGGAGAGGTGTATCCTCAATCCCCTTTGCCTAAGTGATATTGCACGTTTGCATATCGCTCTAAGCTTGTTGATGCTTCTGTACTTCCTCCCACATGCTGCATGTGGCAAGTGTAACGGCTCTATTACCACCCACTAAACATTATTAGCACCACTTATCTCTGGATAACTTGGTTGTGGTTCTTTTGTGTGACAATATGTTGCCTAAAGTCCTGGCCTTTCTTGAGATGAAACAGACCCCCTCATCTAAAACCTTTGACAATTTGTCATCATTGTGTAAAATGTGTAAATAATTCCTAATTATGCCACAAATCTTTCCATACTCCTCACACTGTAAGTAGTTATAAACTTCGGTTTCCTGAACCTATCTTGTTTACAACTCTGCTTCGGCTGAAATAATTCATTTCTCTGTAATAGATCAACATCATATCTGGCTTTCGCCAGAGATTCCTTAGGATATCCTCTTTCAATAAATCTGTCCATAAGTTCCTCAGAGTGCATTCTGTAGCTTTGTTCATTAGTACAATATCTTTTTACCCTAATATATTGGGGCATATTTAACAATGTGCGAGTGGACATGATACGAAGTAGCGTATGATGTCCACCGCACATTGATAAATGCCGACAAATTTATCATTTCACCAGCAGTTCTTGTGAACTGCTGGTGCAATGCCGCCCCCTGAACATTTGCGGCCAATCGGCCGCTAGCGGCCGCGGCCTCAGAGCAGGGGGACAAGTTATGAAGCAGCGGTCTTTAGACCTCTTCTTCATAACTTCTGTTTCTGGCGAGCCTTCAGGGGCATCAAGTTCCATACGGAGCTTGATAAATATGCCCCATTGGCTCTTTGGAATGGCCTTGATAATATGTTTAGGGTGACACAATGAAGCATACAGGATAGTATTCCCTGCTGTCAACTTACAGTACAATTCTACTTCTATACGCCACTTGATTGAATTATGCAAAAGTCTGATATCCAAAAAAAGGTATTGAGTTAGCACTATATTAAATTGTTAATTTTAAGTTCACTGTTGTTCTGAATATATTTAAAAAAAAACTAGGAATTAAAGCTCCTGGACCCTTCCAGATCAATAGGAGGTCATCAATATAGTGACCGAAATATTGGATATATTCTCTGAAAGGATTTCCATCTCCATAGACGTGAAACAGCTCCCACCAACCCGAATAAAGGTTAGCATGGGGGGGGGGGGCAAACTTTGCCCCTTTGCTGCTCCATGCCTCTGGACATAGAAGTCCTACCCAAACAGAAAAAAAAATGTGGGTTAACAGATATTCTATTCCTAACTTAATGAACTTTTTCAAAATTTCACTGTTGAATAATTCTCTAAGAATAAATCAACAGCTTCTAAGCCTTTATCATGAGAGATTGACGCATTGAGTGAGTCTACATCAATGGTCATTAAAGTATAACCCTCCTGCCATTTACCCACTCATGTGGTCTATTATTTAGGTAAATCCATATCTTGCTGTGTTCCACTTTAACAAGAAAAAATCTTGCCCCAAAAAGAGCCGAGGGCCTCTGTTGTCACTTTACAAATAAATAATAATAATAATAATATTAAAAATATACAAGAAAAAAATAAATGTACAGATTTATGTTATAATATTATGACAGAATACCCAAGAATGCATTGTGGACTGATGATATATGATCAATATTTCAATAACGTGCCTTAAGATTACGAATTCTTCATGTGCGCTAAGCCGACCACGGTAAAATCTAAATCACGAAACACGATGCGCAAAAGCATATTTTACATTCCTATGTCATTAACATAGGCCTAGATTTGGAGTTTGGCGTTAGCCGTGAAAACCAGCGTTAGAGGCTCCTAACGCTGGTTTCTTATGGACTCCGGTATTTAGAGTTCAGTTACCGACACTCAAAAATCACCCAACGCACAAATCTCTACCGACAGCTCAAACCCAGTAGTTAACATATACCGACAAAATAAACAACCACGAATCACAAAACAAATATTACACAAAGTACACTTACACTCATACAAACACTACACTATATTTATTTTTCAGATTTAATAATTTTTCATCAAAATACAAACGCTCAAAGTTGCGAGATCTCGGGTGTTAGAAAAAAAACAACCCAAATCCATTTTCCCATTGACTTACATTGACACACGGGAAAATACCCTCATATAGCTTCATATAACTAATAATATTATCACAAACATACACTCATCGATGCATACAAACAATATACACCACATGACATACACAAAAAAGTTATTTATTACAAAATGAACATGATTTAGTTACTTTTTCACACAAGCTCATGACGTCACTCACTTTACGAGGAAAACCAGCCTTTGAAAAATTTGTACCAAAATTTAGAGCCTCCATTGACTTCTATGGGGAAGACGTGCTCGTGCACGCGAAAGACAGATTTCCCTAACGCACACAAATAGCGTAGACCTAAAAACTCCAAATAGCAGCGCTAGAAAATACATGCTTTTCTGCGTTAGACCCAGCTATGATAAATAGATCAAGAAATGACTATTTCCCTATGGTGGACCTATGGATTGTACTTATTGAATATTCACAACACCATTAAATTGTTTCAGACTTTTATATTACATCAACTACAAATCAACATCACTAGTAACAAACTTTTTTTTAAAAAATATTACATTTAAACGGACACAAAAATAATTTAAACTTTTCAGGATTCACAAACAGTACACAATGGGAAACACCTCTCATTTACCTTTATTATTGAATTTCATTTCAACAGCATATCTACATAGGCTTAACACATGATCAGTCATGGATGCACATACATTACTTTTAACATTCACTCATACATGTGCATTCAAATGATGGGGGAAAAACACATTACATTCTCTATAGGAATCACAAAACAGAACATATGAATTTTACTGTACTTTTAACATCATGATTCCATCACAATAAACCATTAGGAATTACGTACAAGAAGAACATCATTACACCAGATTACAGATGTCACTTTATGGGAAGGAACAACAATGCCAGACCGCTATATAGAAGTCAGCATATGTGGGACACAATCACAATATATACGTACATGTACATAACACGCATCACCCATCACGCAACCACAAAGCACACATTTAGATTTTATTCCGCACACAATAACAATGTAGCACAATACAACAACACAATGAGGATTTCTGAACTACATAGGCAGGGTAATAATATGATGACGTCATTAGAAGATTCAACCATACACATCACAGATTCACGACTGTACCGCCCCTTTCTAAACTTTATCACTCAATACTACAATACAACATATACGTAAATAACAGTTTTGAACAGCATTATTATGGAGATTTGAATGGGACAATTAATAAATATTGTCAGATCGCAAATCACTTATATATATAATACTACAGATGACAGCCGGAAGTTATTCAGTATTAGTGCCATTTGAATGGGACGCATACAATATTTACATCTCGGCAATCACTTATATATACAATACTACAGATGACAGCCGGAAGTTATTCAGCATTAGTGCGATTTGAATGGGACGCATACAATATTTACATCTTGTCAATCACTTATATATACAATACTACAGATGACAGCCGGAAGTTATTCAGCATTAGTGCGATTTGAAAGGGACGCATACAATATTGACATCTCGGCAATCACTTATATATACAATAGTACAGATGGCAGATGGGAAGTTCTGAATTATTATTGCGATTTGAAAGGGACGCATACAATATTGACAGCTCGGCAATCACTTATATATACAATACTACGGATGGCAGACGGGAAGTTCTGAATTATTATTGCGATTTGAAAGGGACGCATACAATATTGACAGCTCGGCAATCACTTATATATACAATACTACAGATGACAGCCGGAAGTTCTTCAGTATTAGTGCCATTTTAATGGGACGCATACAATATTGACAGCTCGGCAATCACTTATATATACAATACTACAGATGGCAGACGGGAAGTTCTGAATTATTATTGCGATTTGAATGGGAAGCATACAATATTGACATCTCGGCAATCACTTATATATACAATACTACAGATGGCAGATGTTACTTTATCGTTTACAAACAATGTTGCAGCAACATTGATCGATCACATTCGATGCACATTATACACAACTATGCACTTTCATTCATGTTAGCCTGGACGTGTGCTTCTTACTATAAGATCGCGTTTAAGAAATATTGATAACGCATATGATCAAACATTACAAACATGCACTGTATGTGTGATATTTGACACTTTCACATTGAGATTCATTGGGGGAAAACAACATTTCAGCAAACAACAAAAAAACGCCCACTGTGAAAGCATTCGCGCCGCTCACATACAAACAAGTGAATACAATCAGCAATCATTACAAACTCACTACCATTGGACTAATTGTACTATAAATCCACCAAACAACATGGCCAAAGCATCACTTGTAATCCACATCAGATCAAGTGCTTACCTTGTTATGCTGTTTTGAAAGATGGATGACGATGACATGGTAGACACTGCTGGTGCTGCTATTGGCGAACTAGCTGTTGATCGAATCAGGCAGCCTTGGCGGCTCAGACTGAGACGAAGGGGTCGTCTGGTTCGAGGTCCTCGTGTCTACAGGGTGAGACCCACCTTGGAAAACATGAGCGACTTTGAGGTTTATGATAAGTATCGGCTCAATCGCGAACAGCTCATTGGCCTTTACGATCTTCTTAAACCTCATTTGGAGCCACGTATAAGAATAAGGACTGCTGTTCCCGCCATGAGTAAGATGCTAAATTGTCTTTACGTCCTGGCCTCCGGGAGTTTTCAATCCGGAGAAATGTACATGCATGGCCTGGCTCAAGATACATTCTCTGTGGTGTTTGATAACTTTCTGGATGCCATGGTACGTATCAGTAAGCAATACATAGGATTCCCACAGAATGATGGTGATTGGAGGCGCCTGAAGCGGGAATTCTTTGATATTGCTCAATTGCCCAATGTCTTGGGAGCCATAGATTGTACCCACATTGCTCCAATTGATGACTTGCCCTTCTGAAATCGCAAACATTTTCATAGCCTCAACGTGCAGTATGTTTGTGACGCACGGATGAGGATTATGCATGTGTGTGCGAATTTTGGAGGGGTTAGTTATGATGCCCACATCCTCTCTCTGTCGTCCCTGTGGAGACCGTTTGAGGAAAGACAAATGCCCCCTGGTTATCTCGTTGGTGAGTATTTGTGCACAACATGGTTAATTCGTTTGACAATTGCCACTGTAGTTTTAAAATGTTAGCGTAATGTTCAGCTATAGGATGCAATTTAACCATTAATTTTATTTTTCCGCTAATGTCTACTTTTAGTTCAATGCAGATATGTAGCATGTCTTATCTTAAATGCTCAGAGAATGCAATGTAACCATTTAGTTAGCATTTTACACAAGTTTTGGTTTAGGAGAAAAACGCATATGTAGCATGTCTTAGCTGAAATGGGAAGATATTAGCTAATGCAATTTAACCATGTCATTGTCTCTTTCCGCTAATGTCTACTTTTATTTCAATGCAGATATGTAGCATGTCTTACCATAAATGCTCAGATAGAGAATGCAATGTAACCATTTAGTTTGCATTTTACACAAGGTTTGGTTTAGGAGAAATACGCATATGTAGCATGTCTTAGCTGAAATGGGAAGATATTAGCTAATGCAATTTAACCATGTCATTGTCTCTTTCCGCTAATGTCTACTTTTAGTTCAATGCAGATATGTAGCATGTCTTACCTTAAATGCTCGGATAGAGAATGCAATGTAACCATTTAGTTTGCATTTTATACAAGTTTTGGTTTAGGAGAAATACGCATATGTAGCATGTCTTAGCTGAAATGTGAAGATATTAGCTAATGCAATTTAACCATGTCATTGTCTCTTTCCGCTAATGTCTACTTTTAGTTCAATGCAGATATGTAGCATGTCTTACCTTAAATGCTCAGATAGAGAATGCAATGTAACCATTTAGTTTGCATTTTACACAAGGTTTGGTTTAGGAGAAATACGCATATGTAGCATGTCTTAGCTGAAATGGGAAGATAGAGAATAAGATTGAACTAGATTATTCTTTTAAAAAATAAACATTTGTTAGTGGATTATCGTGTACAAAAACTTTTATTGGAATCAAAATAATATTTTGAGGATTCAGTTTGAATTATGTTCTGTTCATAATTTATAGGTGATTCTGGGTACATGAGCCGGCCTTGGCTTATTACCCCCTTGCGTAGCCCGACTGATGTGTCTGAGGAGCGCTACAATAGGGCTCATAAGAGAACCAGGGCGGTGGTTGAACGAATGTTCGGGCTCCTGAAGATGAGGTTCAGGTGCCTTGACCAGTCAGGAGGAGCCCTCCAATACAACCCAAAGAAGGTGGCTAAGATCGTTGTAGCCTGTAGTGTCCTGCATAATATTGCACAGCGGGCTGGGATGCTGCAGGGCGTCCAGGCGCAACGAAACCTCCTCAGAGATGAGGAGGATGATCCTGTTCTAGAGGGGCCATTCCGGGACGAGGGGCTCAATGTCAGAGCAGACATCATCAACCACCACTTTAGACGGTAAATAATAGACGTTAGACTAGAGTATTGTCAATAGATGTGAACTCTAGGGAAATGACAAGTAGAGAATTGTGCAAACATGTTAGGATTGTTCATCAAATGCTAAAAATGTGTTTCATTTATTAATATAGGTGATGCTCTGGTCATTGGGTCCTGTAGCGAGTATTTGCCACCTGGTTTTTAAAGAGGACATCAGCTGGTAAGTATAAATGTATGGACTGTTGCTGGCATGAATTGTACACAAATACATCATATGGCATACATTTTCAAAACTAGTATTTAGTTTACACATTACTTAAAATGTACATACTCAGAAAGGGATCCTCTAGCATAACTATCCTCTAGCATGACTATGGTTCAATGTCACACATTAGAGGTTCGTTCTGCTCGATATGACTCATATTCACACTTGATAGAACATAACACAAGATGCTACACACGCTTAGTAAGCTAGTGACAGAAATTTATTCTGAAATGGGGGGTGGTAGAGGGGTACAGAACTGATTCACACACTTGTAGTAATTTTTATTAAACTTTTTCTGCCATTAGGGAGCTGACTTAATCTAAAGACTGAAAGGGAAGAATTAGAAGCCTGACAGTGAAGATTGCCCAGACTGACAGTGGAAAAAGCCAAGATTGAAATTGAAGTATACCAATGGGATCATGTCTGGCATTATCTTTCCAATCTGCTGACCTTGAAAAACATACAAAGACATGTTCACATGGTAAGTGCCAACTATTTGATAGAATAAGGCTGTGGAGGCATCCTATTGGAGACACTTAGATTATTTTCCATTTTTTAGATGGTATTTCACAGTCCTCTATTTTTGAAATGATGAATAAGGCACCTATTGAAGATCAACTGTTTACCCCTGAATTGACTTTCAAAGACCATGCATTATCCAGGTTGGTGTACCAATGCATGCTAGCTAAGAATCACAGGAAGAATGTTGAATATTAGTAGCTTACATACATTAGTCATATTTAGTTCATAATTAGATATTTAGGGATCACAATCAGACCCTTAGATGATTTTACTTTTTTAGATGGTATTTCAGTCCTCTATTTTATGAACTGATGAATAAGACACCTATTGAAGATCAACTGTTTACCCCTGAATTGACTTTCAAAGACCATGCATTATCCAGGTTGGTGTACCAATGCATGCTAGTTAAGAATCACAGGAAGAATATTGAATATTAGTAGCTTACATACATTAGTCATATTTAGTTCATAATTAGATATTTAGGGATCACAATCAGACACTTAGATGATTTTACTTTTTTAGATGGTATTTCAGTCCTCTATTTTATGAACTGATGAATAAGACACCTATTGAAGATCAACTGTTTACCCCTGAATTGACTTTCAAAGACCATGCATTATCCAGGTTGGTGTACCAATGCATGCTAGTTAAGAATCACATGAAGAATGTTGAATATTAGTAGCTTACATACATTAGTCATATTTAGTTCATAATTAGATATTTAGGGATCACAATCAGACCCTTAGATGATTTTACTTTTTTAGATGGTATTTCAGTCCTCTATTTTATGAACTGATGAATAAGACACATATTGAAGATCAACTGTTTACCCCTGAATTGACTTTCAAAGACCATGCATTATCCAGGTTGGTGTACCAATGCATGCTAGTTAAGAATCACAGGAAGAATGTCGAATATTAGTAGCTTACATACATTAGTCATATTTAGTTCATAATTAGATATTTAGGGATCACAATCAGACCCTTAGATGATTTTACTTTTTTAGATGGTATTTCAGTCCTCTATTTTATGAACTGATGAATAAGACACATATTGAAGATCAACTGTTTACCCCTGAATTGACTTTCAAAGACCATGCATTAACCAGGTTGGTGTACCAATGCATGATAGTTAAGAATCACAGGAAGAATGTTGAATATTAGTAGCTTACATACATTAGTCATATTTAGTTCATAATTAGATATTTAGGGATCAGAATCAGACCCTTAGATGATTTTACTTTTTAGATGGTATTTCAGTCCTCTATTTTATGAACTGATGAATAAGACACCTATTGAAGATCAACTGTTTACCCCTGAATTGACTTTCAAAGACCATGCATTATCCAGGTTGGTGTACCAATGCATGCTAGTTAAGAATCACAGGAAGAATGTCGAATATTAGTAGCTTACATACTTTAGTCATATTTAGTTCATAATTAGATATTTAGGGATCACAATCAGAAAAAGGAATACATATTATAGTTGATATAGAGGTATTTGAATGGACATGATATTACATTTATGTTCGTCATACATATATATTATTGAAATGTGATATACATTATTATGTATAATTAGAAATTCAGATATTTAAATTTAATTTTTATTACACAATATAATGGTGTATGTTTATTTTATTAATTTTTAAATTTAATTAATAAATATCTTGATAAAATGTTGAACAAAGTTAGAGCATAGACACAAGATGATTGTAAATGTATTTTATGAATATTTGACAACGTGTGTATTAACCTTGTTAAAAAAAAAAATAATAATTTCAGATTGTCATCTGATGACTTCCAGGAAAAAAAATTTCTTTTGGTTTCAGAAACTTTTTATTTTTTTAAATGGTAATAATCAACATTTTATTATTAAATACACTCTTTTGAACAGATTATAATAAATATCCATATAATCTGTCAATAAAAAACAATTTGACTCCCATGACTGGTAGTTGTCTATTTGACAAACACATGCATAAGATCAAATAATGCTTTAATTTTAGAAAATCCACTGATTCAGAGAATATTAAATTAAACTATCTTTTTAAATTAATTGGGGAGTGAGATCCATCGATGCTTTTCTTTTGAAATTCTTAGATGTTAAAATAATTTCGGATATGTAGTCAAAATTTGACATAAATTATTTTGTTTCACTTTTAAGAAGGGGAAGTGGTTCAATTACATTAAAGTGACAGTGTTGTTGAATGTAAAATTAATTTTATAAGATCTTGTATCTTCCTTAGGTATCTCAAAACATTATTGTCTTAAATTTTTACATTTATAAATGGTAGGTCATTTACTTCATATTTTTCACAAGCTAGTTATTGGATGCCAGGTTAATAGATTTTATTTTCTAGTGGAGTCATTTAAAGGGACATTTAACTATAGTTATTAATATTATGTAGTTTTTAAAATCTTACCTCTTGGGTTAGACATCACATATCTATATATAATTTTCATTCCCCTTTAGTTTCTTTTGACAATGTTAAATCAACATTCCAAATGTTTTGGTCCTTAAAGGGACATTCACAAAGTATATTGTGTATTGATTTTTAAAAAAATCATAAAAGAATTTAAACATATTTAGAAAGTACTATAGAATTACATTCAGTCTTTAAATATACTTCGAAAAATATACATCAATGCACATATCTTAGTCAATTACATAAGGCATCTATGTGCAACCAACAATCAGCATCAAAATAGCCTATGTAGATATGTATTTAATCCAAGAATATATATAATTACAATCTAATGATTGAATACCAAAACATATTAAATTGTTCAAATATTATAATCTTATACAAAATGCATACATAACATATAGCTTAATGTCCCTCTAAGCTGAAGACTGCGAAATACATCCTTTACAATATATATTTCAGTCAGTGTGTAAAACAATCCAGAAGTTAATCTAAATATGCTTTACTCATATGTTATACTAATTTAGCAAAAGGAAGGTGCCTCGGTTTATGATTTTTCAAGCATTATTGTGAAATGTCTCTTTAAAGGGACATGAACTCAAAATATAGTTAAAGGGAGACAGTTAAAAAATTAATGATTTATACATTCTGAATGAGTATTCTATTTTAAGCAACTTTAAAAATTGTCTCATATTATGAATGTTCCTCGTGATGTTGCTATCATTACTTTAAAAATAAGGCATTAAATAGATAATTTATTTGCTTCAGTACTCTGGACAGAACTTGTTTTTTTTTGGTTGAATTATTTTATCCAACAATCATCAAGGACAACCCAGGTTTTTTGCAACAATTGTCCGTAATCTAAAATATCATTATTGATTTGCAAAGAAAGATAACAAGATAATTCTTAACATTTGAGAATCGGATTAAATTATAAAGTTGCTTAACATTTCATGCTCAATCTGAATCACGAACGCTAAATTTGTTTGGACAGTGTCCCTTTAAGAGATTTAAAGAGTGTATTTACTTCTCTTCTTATCTTGACATACTTTGCTTGAAAAGCATATCGAGATAGGCTCAGTAGATGAAGATTTGTGGATGCACAGAGATGCCTTTTGTGATTGGCTCAACCATGTGCATTTAAATTTCTTCTGTTGAGGATATCTAAATACTAAGATAAATTGAGTTACATTTTAAAGTCTAAACAATTTTCTATCTCTACAGATCATTTGATACAATTTTTTGTTTGTAATGTCTATTTAAAAATAAAGACGCCATTGCACAATAACATATATGAGCAGTTCAGACAAATACAAGCTCGAGTTTTATTTACTAATAACAAACAAACCTGTAGTTTAACATTTATAAACAGATTATCCAAGTTACTGACATTATAACCTGAATTTTAACATTCAGAAATATTGCGTGGGAAACAGATCTTGAAACACCAGATTTGCATCTTTAAACATTAGAGTCTAATGTCACGCAATAGCACACAATCAATGTGCATTATGAAATACATTTAATAGAGCAATATCAATACTTCACAATAAGTCAACAAATTAATTGTATGAACAATAAAGACATACAATATTAAATGTGTATTTGTATTAAAGAAACAGACCGTTATTAAACCGAAAAATGTATACAACATTTAATAATGTGACAGTATTAGATTTTAAAGAGAATTTAAACATTAATATTTAACGGATCACGGATATTAAATCTGCGTCACACATATCCGCATGACAGGCCCATGAGTTACAAATAAGTCTACATGAAAAATGAAGTAACAGCACCACCAGGAGGTATGTGTAAGGAAGTTACTAAGATATGAAACATTAAGGAACTGCCAATCAGAGTTCATCACACAAACACAACTTTAGTCAGGATGGTCTCACAGACATTCTAACAATATTTCAAACTTTTATCCAATCAGATGTACAGATAACTTTTCCCATGGTGCATCTCATGTTTACTTCACCATATAAAAGTCAATTACACGTTGCCATCTTTGTCAGTTCTCTAATGCCTGCAGGCAGTATATATTATTTATAAAAAAATATATTCTACAACCCAGCAGGCATGTCACCTCCCAGGTTCACCAAGCAGGAGAGCGCTGCACTGGTCCACGCCGTCAAGGACTTTTATCCCCAGCTGTTTGGGAACAAGAGGAGGTCGACAGATGCGCCTGTTAAGAAGGCCCTCTGGGAGTCTATCACCAATGCGGTTCAATTGGTGTGTGACGTCCAGAGGAGCCAGGATCAAATCATGAGGAGATTCGGAGATATGAGGTTGCGCTTAACAAAAAAAGTCAACCTCATAAGGGACTGGGTACAAGCCCATAAAAGAGGGGGCCAAAGAAAGGCCCCGCGGAAACTATACCTACTCCCTTATGAGGTGACTTTATGCGAGCTCCTCAATCTCTGGGTCCCCAAAAGATTTAGATCCTCGCCATCCTCGGCCTCCTCTTCTTCCCTCCCAGCTGCGGGATCTGAAAGTCCTGACTCGGGGGCCAGGGCAGCTGCTTCTCCGTCCGGTGGCCTGGGAGGAGCTGATGGAGAATCTGAACCAGGTAACTATCCAACTTCATATAATATCTTAATATTTGATTTTTTTTAAAAAAATGTGTATATAGTCAGATACTAAACCTATACAGATCTCACAACATACACTACATATGATGTTTAGATATCTGATTTTAGATTAGTGACACATGAAATATGAATGATGTTTCTTGCGCTCTACAGAATATGCGTCACAGAGCGAAAATGGAATTGCGCATACACGTTAACATGGGTTTTCTGTAAGTGGCATTGCTTTATACATGTTGGTCAAATGACAGATGCGTAATTCCGCTTGGAATCATTGCGCAATGATTGCGAAAATGGAATTGCGCATACACGTTAACATGGGTTTGCTGTAAGTGGCATTGCTTTATACATGTTGGTCAAATGACGGATGCGTAATTCCGCTTGGAATCATTGCACAATGATTGCAAAAATGGAATTGCGCATACACGTTAACATGGGTTTGCTGTAAGTGGCATTGCTTTATACATGTTGGTCAAATGACGGATGCGTAATTCCGCTTGGAATCATTGCGCAATGATCGCGAAAATGGAATTGCGCATACATGTTAACATGGGTTTGCTGTAAGTGGCATTGCTTTACACATGTTGGTCAAAATGAAATGTGAATTATTATATATGTGAAGAATACAGTATTCTTATTTTCAATATTATACATAATAAAAAATGAAAAAAGCAGAATCCAAATAAATTATAACATATGCCCATCAATTGATGAGAATGAAATAACACAAAAAAATAATTTAAGCTACAGTAAACAACACAACTGATTGAAAATAAGAGTACAGGATATATTTATCATTAATTTAATTGAGGAAACAATTAACTCATGCGACTACCAAAGGATTAATAGTTTTTAATTGATTTGCTAATAATGTAAAGATTTTAAACATGGCATGATTTGTATTAATGATATCCAATCCTCATTTAATATATTACAGATCTGGATGTTGGTGCTGGATCCTCAAGCCAGGGCTTGTCACAGTATGGTATGTCTTATTTTAATTGACATTTGTCTTAGAAACATGGACAGAACATTACATACTAAATCCACATTGTTCAATATTTATATGTATCTGCAAAATGGATTTTAAAACTTTTTGCAAATAAGAATAAATAAAACCAAAAAATAGGATTACATTGTAAGACTACTCTGATTTTGTTTGGAATTTAAGATATCCCATCTATTCTGGATGTCTTAATTTTAATGTAAGATTCTTTGAATGTCCAATTTATATTCTTCCCTTGTGTATTGCTTAATCTTATTTGTATACATGTTTTAAAAATACACACACTTTTGCATATGTTTAGATTTTAAAAATATAGATTCCATTTTTGAAATTGATCACGTCATTTAAATGACATGCCAACTAAATTTTACATAGAATGATTTTTAAACGTGATTTTATTGTTTTGTTTAAACATTTTATGAGCTACATTGGTTCAGTCTATTGTTTTAATTCTTAAAAAAAAGAAATGGATTTTGGTTTAGGTTAAACAATGCATTACTGGTATTATCCGGCTGTTTTTTTATGCATAAATTGGCATTTTGCCAAAAGTTAAAATCATGTGTTCAGATAACAGTAGTACATAGTTTCAAAAAGTATACAATTACAAATTTAGAGCTTCATGTCCCTTTAATAGATGAAAATTAAATAATTCTTAGGATATCCTTAAATAACATATTAGATTGGAATTGCATGCTCAATCCCATTCATTACATCAACATATGGAGTAGAGAATTCATTAACACCAACATTGTCAAATCAATATATTTTTATATTAAAGGGACACTGAGCTAAAATTATTAATGTTGTCATTCAGATAGAGCATGCAATATTAATCAACATTTAAATATAATACTATAATCATATGTGAAATATTCTATTGCTAAATGTATTTTAAAATCAAGAATGTACGTTTATCTGCAGCTCAATTTTGGTTGACCAACCTGGGTTTTTATTGATGATTGGTGGATACCTTCAACAAACAATATTTATTGAATCCAATATTGCTTATCTGCCTTTAAGATTAAAATGTAGCAACATTCCAATTATAATAGGAGTCAATGTTAAATCATTTTGAACAGTTTGAACAGTGAAATCAATGATTGAAATAAATCATGTCAGTGTCCCTTTAATAAACAATAGATTCATTCATCTTTACATTCTTTGGGGGCTAGTTATCAAGCCGTCTACTTTTCTGGCTTCGCCGGCCCAATACGTCCGCCTAAGCTCGCCTACCTTCGCCGCCGCGGACCTGAAAAAATACGCCTAAGTTATCAAATAAAGCTGTCAAAAAGCCGCGGGGCGATGAGCAGCGGACTGTGACAGTTATCACTCATCCGATCTCGCTGCCCTTCGGCTTTTTCCCAGCTTTATTGCTAGCCTGTCACTAAGCACTCACACTAAACTGCACTGTTCTACCCCCTATACCGGCGCCCCCGGAGCCCCCCGCAACTCAATAAAGTTACTAACCCCTAAACCGCCGCTCCTAGACCCTGCCGCAACTCTGATAAATGTATTAACCCCTAAACCGCCGCTCCCGGACACCGCTGCCACCTACATTATACCTAGTAACCCCTATCCTGCCCCCCCTATACCGTCGCCCTCTATTATAAAATTATTAACCCCTATCCTGCTGATCCCGCACCTCTCCGCAACTAAATAAATAGTTTAACCCCTAAACCGCCGCTCCATGAACCCGCCGCAACCTATAATAAATTTATTAACCCCTATCCTGCCCCCCACTACGCCGCCGCCACTGTAATAAAATGATTAACCCCTAAACCTAAGTCTAACCCTAACCATAACGCCCCCCTAACTTAAATATTAATTAAATAAATCTAAATAAATTAACTCTTATTAACTAAATGAATCCTATTTAAAACTAAATACTTACCTTTAAAATAAACCCTAATATAGCTACAATATAAATAATAATTATATTATAGCTATCTTAGGATTTATTTTTATTTTACAGGTACCTTTCAATTTATTTTAACCATGTACAATAACTATTAAATAGTTATTAACTATTTAATAGCTTACCTAGCTAAAATAAAGAGAAATGTACCTGTGAAATAAATCCTAACCTAAGTTACAATTACACCTAACACTACACTATACTTTAATAAATTATTCCTATTTAAAAATAAATACTTACCTGTAAAATAAACCCTAAGATAGCTACAATATAATTAATAATTATATTATAGCTATCTTAGGATTTATATTTATTTTACAGGTAACTTTGTATTTATTTTAGCTAGTTAGAATAGTTATTAAATAGTTATTAACTATTTAATAACTACCTAGCTAAAAGAAATACAAAATTACCTGTAAAATAAATCCTAACTTAAGTTACAATTAAACCTAATACTACACTATCATTAAATTAACTAAATAAACTACCTACAAAGAACTACAATGAAATACAATTACATAAACTAACTAAAGTACAAAAAATAAAAAAAGCTAAGTTACAAAAAATAAAAAATTAAGTTACAAACATGTTAAAAATATTACAACAATTTTAAGCTACTTACACCTAATCTAAGCCCCCTAATAAAATAACAAACCCCCCCAAAATAAAAAAAATCCCTACCCTATTCTAAATTACATAAATTTCAAAGCTCTTTTACCTTACCAGCCCTTAAAAGGGCCATTTGTGGGGGCATGCCCCAAAAAGTTCAGCTCTTTTGCCTGTAAAATAAAAATACAACCCCCCCCCCAACATTAAAACCCACCACCCACATACCCCTAATCTAACCCAAACCCCCCTTACAAAAACCTAACACTAATCCCCTGAAGATCATCCTACCTTGAGTCGTCTTCACTCAGCCGAGCCACCGATGGAACTGAAGAGGACATCCGGAGCGGAAGAAGTTAATCCTCCAAGCGGCGCTGAAGAAATCTTCCATCCGATGAAGTCATCATCCAGGCGGCGCTGAAGAAGTCTTCGATCCGGCCGATGTCATCTTCAAAGAGGCGCTGAAGAGGTCTTCTATCCGGGCGAAGTCATCTTCCAAGCCGGGTCTTGAATCTTCCTTCCGCCGACGCGGAACCACCTTCTTCACCGACGGACTACGACGAATGACGGCTCCTTTAAGGGACGTCATCCAAGATGGCGTCCCCTCAATTCCGATTGGCTGATAGGATTCTATCAGCCAATCGGAATTAAGGTAGGAAAATCTGATTGGCTGATGGAATCAGCCAATCAGATTGAGCTCGCATTCTATTGGCTGTTCCGATCAGCCAATAGAATGCGAGCTCAATCTGATTGGCTGATTGGATCAGCCAATCGGATTGAACTTGAATCTGATTGGCTGATTCCATCAGCCAATCAGATTTTCCTACCTTAATTCTGATTGGCTGATAGAATCCTATCAGCCAATCGGAATTGAGGGGACGCCATCTTGGATGACGTCCCTTAAAGGAGCCGTCATTCGTCGTAGTCCGTCGGTGAAGAAGGTGGTTCCGCGTCGGCGGAAGGAAGATTCAAGACCCGGCTTGGAAGATGACTTCGCCCGGATAGAAGACCTCTTCAGCGCCTCTTTGAAGATGACATCGGCCGGATCGAAGACTTCTTCAGCGCCGCCTGGATGATGACTTCATCTGATGGAAGATTTCTTCAGCGCCGCTTGGAGGATTAACTTCTTCCGCTCCGGATGTCCTCTTCAGTTCCATCGGTGGCTCGGCTGAGTGAAGACGACTCAAGGTAGGATGATCTTCAGGGGATTAGTGTTAGGTTTTTGTAAGGGGGGTTTGGGTTAGATTAGGGGTATGTGGGTGGTGGGTTTTAATGTTGGGGGGGGGGTTGTATTTTTATTTTACAGGCAAAAGAGCTGAACTTTTTGGGGCATGCCCCCACAAATGGCCCTTTTAAGGGCTGGTAAGGTAAAAGAGCTTTGAAATTTATGTAATTTAGAATAGGGTAGGGATTTTTTTTATTTTGGGGGGGTTTGTTATTTTATTAGGGGGCTTAGATTAGGTGTAAGTAGCTTAAAATTGTTGTAATATTTTTAACATGTTTGTAACTTAATTTTTTATTTTTTGTAACTTAGCTTTTTTTATTTTTTGTACTTTAGTTAGTTTATGTAATTGTATTTCATTGTAGTTCTTTGTAGGTAGTTTATTTAGTTAATTTAATGATAGTGTAGTATTAGGTTTAATTGTAACTTAAGTTAGGATTTATTTTACAGGTAATTTTGTATTTCTTTTAGCTAGGTAGTTATTAAATAGTTAATAACTATTTAATAACTATTCTAACTAGCTAAAATAAATACAAAGTTACCTGTAAAATAAATATAAATCCTAAGATAGCTATAATATAATTATTAATTACATTGTAGCTATCTTAGGGTTTATTTTACAGGTAAGTATTTATTTTTAAATAGGAATAATTTATTAAAGTATAGTGTAGTGTTAGGTGTAATTGTAACTTAGGTTAGGATTTATTTCACAGGTACATTTCTCTTTATTTTAGCTAGGTAAGCTATTAAATAGTTAATAACTATTTAATAGCTATTGTACATGGTTAAAATAAATTGAAAGGTACCTGTAAAATAAAAATAAATCCTAAAATAGCTAGAATATAATTATTATTTATATTGTAGCTATATTAGGGTTTATTTTAAAGGTAAGTATTTAGTTTTAAATAGGATTCATTTAGTTAATAAGAGTTAATTTATTTAGATTTATTTAATTAATATTTAAGTTAGGGGGCGTTAGGGTTAGGGTTAGGTTTAGGGGTTAATAATTTTATTACAGTGGCGGCGGCGTAGTGGGGGGCAGGATAGGGGTTAATAAATTTATTATAGGTTGCGACGGTGTAGGGGGGGCAGATTAGGGGTTAATAAATGTATTATAGGTGGCGACGGTGTAGGGGGGGCAGGATAGGGGTTAATACATTTAATATAGGTTGCGGCGGGTTCAGGGAGCGGCGGTTTAGGGGTTAATACATTTATTATAGTTGCGGTGGGCTCCGGGAGCGGCGGTTTATGGGTTAATATGTATAGAGTAGCTTGCGGTGGGCTCCGGGAGCGGCGGTTTAGGGGGTAATAACTTTATTTAGTTGCGGCGGTGTAGGGGGGGTCAGATTAGTGGTGTTTAGACTCGGGGTACATGTTAGGGTGTTAGGTGTAGACAGCTCCCATAGAAATCAATGGGATGTCTGTCAGCAGCGAACTTGTACTTTCGCTATGGTCAGACTCCCATTGATTCCTATGGGATCCGCCGCCTCCAGGCTGGCGCTTTGAAAACCAGGTACGCTGGGCCGTAAAAGTGCCGAGCGTACCTGCTAGTTTTTTGATAGCTAGCAAAAGTAGTGAGAATGTGCCGCACTTGTGTGCGGAACATCTGGAGTGACGTAAGAATCGATCTGTGTCGGACTGAGTCCGGCGGATCGAAGCTTACGTCACAAAACTCTACTTTTGCCGGTCTCGAGCCTTTGATAACTAAGGCGTATCAGCCTCGCCACAAATACGCTGCGGAATACGCAGCGTATTTGAGGTTGACGGCTTGATAACTACCCCCCTTTGGATTAGACAATATTGATATATAATTCACATATTCACTGTTGGAGTTACTTTATAGATATCAGCATACTCTAACAGCACCATGATTACATATTTGTACTAATCAATTTGGTTTGGTATTGTGATCAATATGTGTTGTGTCCTAAACAAGATTACTGTACATTGCACAAATGGCTCGATGTGCCACATGTCTTTGTTTATATTTGTCAACAGCTGTTATTCAAAATGTGGTGTATGTGTATTCTTTTAAGAACATTGATCAATGGGTATATTTAGATATGCAATAGCATCATATGAGATGAGTTTGATGTCTAATATAGTCAGAAATTAAACATATGTTCAATACATCATTTTTAACAGAATCCCCTCTATTCAATCAAGCATTTTTTTGGATAATGACTGCTCTATTCTTCACATTTTCAAGTTGATTATTCTTAAAAATCGCTACAGATGTGATTTAGTGCTATCCCAAATGTGTTCACTAATATATATCTATATCATTCATAGAGAGAGTTGGTGTGGGGAGCCCAGAGGAATCCAGCACTGACACAGAGCCGCCTTTGCGGTCTCCTGGTAAGTCCATTGACTCATTTATATGTCATTGAAGGTGTATTGGTAATCAATTTTATGAGCATGATTCTGATGAAGCATAACATTTGAAACAAACATATAATTTACTCCTCTGATTATATATTAATTTTCTTGGAATATTGAAAGATTAATAATTAAAACTTTCTTAGTCTACACCTTTGTTATTCAGAAGATGTATAGCATATGTTTGTTTCCATGTTCATTTTTGACAACAGTCATCAAGTGATACACACATGAGAAATCTTAAATGTTCTATGTACTATGCTTTTATGATATTAAAATTAATACAAACAATACATCGAAAATCTGAATCATTGAGAATAACAAATCTAATGTCATTTGTATGCTCCATCAAAATGATGTAAATCATAACTTTGGGTGTGTATATCTTTAATGCAACATTGATGTGTGTCTTTGAGCAACAGTAACATATGTTATAATATCTGATCTTAACGTGTACACAACATGTTATGTTTTACAGAGATTGATTTAACATGTGGGACGGAGGAGGAAGAGGCTCCCTTGAAGTCTGATGGTATGTGAAATATATCTATCATGTTTCCAACATGTTGCTTTATTGGAAATCATTTTATTGAAGACATTCAAAGTCTACAGCTTTTGCACTTTAAAAAGGAATATTATTTGTCTGTTCAAATACACTACTGCCCCCTTTCTATATCAGGCAGCATGAAAATATGCTTGGATTATTATTTTTTGTTTTTTGATTTGTAATTCATGCCATCATTATGTCACATGCATATTCCAGGCCAAATCACAATAATAATGTTATAATTGTACAGACAGTCATTGATATTCATTTGAGTGCCTATATGCATACCATATCCTCATGTCATAATTGTTTAGAAATTCAAACACACTTCTAAGTATATTGCAAACATAATCAATTTGAAATGCGTTGATTTTATTTCATGATGTATGAGATGTTAATATATTTGTATTATTTATTTCAGATGGATCCTCCACCTCTGGTCATCTGTTTTCCGCCCCTGCCCAGTCCCCTGCCCAGTCACAGACCCCTGCCCAGTCACAGACCCCTGCCCAGGCCCAGCCCCCTGCCGGCCCTTCCCATTTTTCCTATCCTGTCCCTCCCAAAAAACACCCCTTCACCCCCCTTCGCGCGCTCTCCCCGTATTTTGGCCCATACAGCTACCCCAGCTGCCCAGACCCCAACTCACCACTCCCCAGCTGTACGGCCTACCCCAGAGCAGCAGCTCATCCCTCCCCAACCCAATCCCATCCCTCCCCAACACAATCCCATCCCTCCCCCCTGTCTCAACCTTCATTGTACTGGGTGTCGGATTGTCCTTCCCAGGCACAGCTGTAAGTATCAATCAAATTCCACATTATAAGATACTTAAAGGTACACTGAAGGCAAATTGTTTCTATTGTGATTCAAATAGAACATGCAATGTTAATCAAATTTATAATTTACTACTCTTATGAATTATTCTTCATTCTCTTGCTATCTTTATTGAAACAAAGAAATGGCTAGAATTAATTTTAAATAGAAAATAAGTCTGGACATCATTTATTTATTGTTGGATGAATGTATCCATCAATCAGCAGGGACAACCAAAGTTGATAAACAAATATGGCCTGCCCTATAAACCTACATTCTTGCCTTCAAAATCTAGCTAGAGAATTCTAACATTTAAAGAATATGTGTAATTTTTTATAATTTTTAATGTCATGCTCTATCTGAATCAGTCAATTAAATATTTAGGTTCATTGTGCCTTTAATTTGATATCACTACATATACCCATCACCACTACTTGGATCCAACAATTTATGTACAAATGTTGATACATTATCTCTTGTCTAACCCAGTGGGAATGTAATTTCTTCAGGTTGCTATGTTTACACTGCTTGTCCTCAACGCCAAAATGTTTAAGGATAGGTGTGCCTACCACAGTGTAATTAAAATATTTAAATTGCTAATGTAAGTACAATGTAAATCCTTTAACAAGATTTTATACACTCAAGCTGTATAAGTGGATCATCGAAAACCAATTAAAGGGGACAACATGTTTGAGTAAACTGTCCCTTTAATGATTTCGGTCTGTCTGAATAACATATTTAATGTGTAAATAATCAATTTCAACAAATTGATGTAAAGAATGATTTGTATTTATGATGACAATGTATCTTTGCTTATTTTTTCTTCTGTTGTGTAATTATCCTTAATATTTTATTTATTCTTTATTTTAGGCTGTGACTCAACATGACTCATGCTAGAAGGTATAGCACGTGTAGAGCAGGCCGTGTTGAGGAACGCAGCTGTCCTGAGAGGGATGAACGACACCATGCAGGCCCAGCTCCAGGTTCAGCATTTGACTCTGCGGCAGATCATGCGATTAAATTCAATGCCTGAATCTGGAGCTGGACATGCACAGGACGATGAAGGGGATGACCAGTAAGTGGAGGATCTGGAGATGCTCCAAGGGCGCAGATAAGAATCCTCCGTCCACATGTTGATGTTTTTGTTATGGTTGCCATTTGGCCTTTTTTTCTGTTTATTGTTGTGCCTGTTGCACTCTTTTACCTTGTCATATGGGTCCAATGGGGCTATGCTGGCCCTTGGCAACTCTCTTCATGGACTGTGATGCACTGTTACCTTGTCATATGTCTCCAATGGGGCTATGCTGGCCCTTGGCAACTCTCTTCATGGACTGTGATGCACTCTGTTACCTTGTCATATGGCTCCAATGGGGCTATGCTGGCCCTTGGCAACTCTCTTCATGGACTGTGATGCACTCTGTTACCTTGTCATATATCTACAATGGAGCTATGCTGGCCCTTGGCAACTCTCTTCATGGACTGTGATGCACTCTGTTACCTTGTCATATATCTACAATGGGGCTATGCTGGCCCTTGGCAACTCTCTTCATGGACTGTGATGCACTGTTACCTTGCCATATGTCTCCAATGGGGCTATGCTGGCCCTTAGCAACTCTCTTCATGGACTGTGATGCACTCTAATACCTTGTCATATGGCTCCAATGGGGCTATGCTGGCCCTTGGCAACTCTCTTCGTGGACTGTGATGCACTCTGTTACCTTGTCATATATCTACAATGGGGCTATGCTGGCCCTTGGCAACTCTCTTCATGGACTGTGATGCACTCTGTTACCTTGTCATATATCTACAATGTGGCTATGCTGGCCCTTGGCAACTCTCTTCATGGACTGTGATGCACCCTGTTACCTTGTCATATATCTACAATGGGGCTATGCTGGCCCTTGGCAACTCTCTTCATGGACTGTGATGCACTCTGTTACCTTGTCATATATCTACAATGGGGCTACGCTGGCCCGTTGGCAACTCTCTTCATGGACTGTGATGCACTCTGTTACCTTGTCATATATCTACAATGGGGCTATGCTGGCCCTTGGCAACTCTCTTCATGGACTGTGATGCACTCTGTTACCTTGTCATATGTCTCCAATGGGGCTATGCTGGCCCTTGGCAACTCTCTTCATGGACTGTGATGCACTCTGTTACCTTGTCATATGGCTCCAATGGGGCTATGCTGGCCCTTGGCAACTCTCTTCATGGACTGTGATGCACTCTGTTACCTTGTCATATATCTACAATGGGGCTATGCTGGCCCTTGGCAACTCTCTTCATGGACTGTGATGCACTCTGTTACCTTGTCATATATCTACAATGGGGCTATGCTGGCCCTTGGCAACTCTCTTCATGGACTGTGATGCACTCTGTTACCTTGTCATATGTCTCCAATGGGGCTATGCTGGCCCTTGGCAACTCTCTTCATGGACTGTGATGCACTCTGTTACCTTGTCATATGTCTCTAATGGGGCTATGCTGGCCCTTGGCAACTCTCTTCATGGACTGTGATGCACTCTGTTACCTTGTCATATGTCTCCAATGGGGCTATGCTGGCCCTTGGCAACTCTCTTCATGGACTGTGATGCACTCTGTTACCTTGTCATATGTCTCCAATGGGGCTATGCTGGCCCTTGGCAACTCTCTTCATGGACTGTGATGCACTCTGTTACCTTGTCATATATCTACAATGGAGCTATGCTGGCCCTTGGCAACTCTCTTCATGGACTGTGATGCACTCTGTTACCTTGTCATATGGCTCCAATGGGGCTATGCTGGCCCTTGGCAACTCTCTTCATGGACTGTGATGCACTCTGTTACCTTGTCATATATCTACAATGGGGCTATGCTGGCCCTTGGCAACTCTCTTCATGGACTGTGATGCACTCTGTTACCTTGTCATATATCTACAATGGGGCTATGCTGGCCCTTGGCAACTCTCTTCATGGACTGTGATGCACTCTGTTACCTTGTCATATGTCTCCAATGGGGCTATGCTGGCCCTTGGCAACTCTCTTCATGGACTGTGATGCACTCTGTTACCTTGTCATATGTCTCTAATGGGGCTATGTTGGCCCTTGGCAACTCTCTTCATGGACTGTGATGCACTCTGTTACCTTGTCATATATCTACAATGGAGCTATGCTGGCCCTTGGCAACTCTCTTCATGGACTGTGATGCACTCTGTTACCTTGTCATATATCTACAATGGGGCTATGCTGGCCCTTGGCAACTCTCTTCATGGACTGTGATGCACTGTTACCTTGCCATATGTCTCCAATGGGGCTATGCTGGCCCTTGGCAACTCTCTTCATGGACTGTGATGCACTCTGTTACCTTGTCATATGGCTCCAATGGGGCTATGCTGGCCCTTGGCAACTCTCTTCGTGGACTGTGATGCACTCTGTTACCTTGTCATATATCTACAATGGGGCTATGCTGGCCCGTTGGCAACTCTCTTCATGGACTGTGATGCACTCTGTTACCTTGTCATATATCTACAATGTGGCTATGCTGGCCCTTGGCAACTCTCTTCATGGACTGTGATGCACCCTGTTACCTTGTCATATATCTACAATGGGGCTATGCTGGCCCTTGGCAACTCTCTTCATGGACTGTGATGCACTCTGTTACCTTGTCATATATCTACAATGGGGCTATGCTGGCCCGTTGGCAACTCTCTTCATGGACTGTGATGCACTCTGTTACCTTGTCATATATCTACAATGGGGCTATGCTGGCCCTTGGCAACTCTCTTCATGGACTGTGATGCACTCTGTTACCTTGTCATATATCTCCAATGGGGCTATGCTGGCCCTTGGCAACTCTCTTCATGGACTGTGATGCACTCTGTTACCTTGTCATATGGCTCCAATGGGGCTATGCTGGCCCTTGGCAACTCTCTTCATGGACTGTGATGCACTCTGTTACCTTGTCATATATCTACAATGGGGCTATGCTGGCCCTTGGCAACTCTCTTCATGGACTGTGATGCACTCTGTTACCTTGTCATATATCTACAATGGGGCTATGCTGGCCCTTGGCAACTCTCTTCATGGACTGTGATGCACTCTGTTACCTTGTCATATGTCTCCAATGGGGCTATGCTGGCCCTTGGCAACTCTCTTCATGGACTGTGATGCACTCTGTTACCTTGTCATATGTCTCTAATGGGGCTATGCTGGCCCTTGGCAACTCTCTTCATGGACTGTGATGCACTCTGTTACCTTGTCATATGTCTCCAATGGGGCTATGCTGGCCCTTGGCAACTCTCTTCATGGACTGTGATGCACTCTGTTACCTTGTCATATGGCTCCAATGGGGCTATGCTGGCCCTTGGCAACTCTCTTCATGGACTGTGATGCACTCTGTTACCTTGTCATATATCTACAATGGAGCTATGCTGGCCCTTGGCAACTCTCTTCATGGACTGTGATGCACTCTGTTACCTTGTCATATGGGTCCAATTTTCCTGATCTTTACCATATTATTTATAAACGTTGTTGATGTTTTATGACATACTAATAAAAGACATGTCATTGCACGATTCTTTGTCCTCATTATTCATGTCATTGATTGAAATCTCTAGTTTATCTTGTTGATCCTTTAAGGGACCTACCAAAAATAATGTTGTTTCCTGAATCATATATGTAATACAATTGTAAATGACTTTAAGATTAACATCTCCAATGTAATGTTTATTTTTGTCTTTATATTTTTTTCTAAAAGCTTTATCATTGCATGATTATGATTAGCATAGTAATTATTTTATATATGTATATATATATTGTTATATATGTTTTTCTAAATATTGTTAAAAAATACTTTTCCTCCCATATATGGCTATAGGTAGGCTGACCATATTTCAACTTGAATAAATGACACGTTTGATCAATACATGTGTCATTATTGTTATTCCAAAACAATCTAAACATATCTTAAAACATCAATGGCATATGTATTTCTCATATGTATCTTTTAAATGTTAAAGATATACACCATAGCTATAGTTAAAGGGACAGTCAAGTCCGAAAAGATGATTCATGATTTCGTGACATTCCTAGATAGCAATCTAGACACATACTAGTTACAAAAATATAAATACGTTTCTTAGTTATATGCCAAGCTGTCAACTGAGTCCTTGTATTGGCTGCGTTTTTTCTGCGATCGCGGATGCGCCATGTTGCTTAAGATGTCACCTGCCAGGCTGTCCAATGATTCCTTGTATTGACTGACGTTTTTACGCGATCAAGGATGCATCTTTTATTGGATGGCGTTTTTACGCGATCAAGGATGCGCCTTTTTTTTGTTTGCGTTCTTACGTGATCAAGAATGTGCCTTTTATTGGATTGCGTTCTTACGTGATCAAGGAAGCGCCATGTTAATTAAGACGTCACATGCAAAGGTAAAAAAACGTCTGATTGTATTACGTAGTCCCGCAATATTTGTTTGTGCACGTTAAACACGTTTGTAAATGAAGCCAAGTTTAAAAACATTGCGAATATGGATTGTTTGCATCATGTTACATTGTTGACCCATAGCTGATAAAGACCACCACATTCTCTTTTGCTGGATGTCTGGTTGAATAAACGAACGAAAGCAAAATGTTTTCATGCATATGATATTTCGAAGCAAGTGCAAATCTCTATAGTCCATGTTGTTTAATATGTTTGTCAACAATATGTTCCTTTTTCTGAAAAATGACTGTTGTGTTTAATGTTAAAGATATCTAATTCATAAATATGCGCTATTGTGTTAGAATAAAGTAATCAATATGCATTTATCTTTATCATATGCTAAATATATGATGCCGACTTCTTCTAAATGTAATTATGTCGTATATTTTATTAAAGGTTCATTAGACACTCACATTATAAATCAAAATATTTTTTTTTGTCTCTAGTTAGATAGTCCATTGTTTAACAAATACACGTTTCATTTTGCTTCTGTTCAAATAAAATGTAAGTAATTTTCAGACTCCTCGCCAAGCCTCTAAGTTTCATGTGAGTACCATCTCCAGCTTTCTCCTGTTTGTGTAATGGGTCTTTTCATATGTTAATGATGGGGTATTGTCTTATTTTACAGTTGTAATAGGGGTTCATCTATATTTTCAATAGAGCTAACCCGATTTTCTTTGAAAGTGTTTAAAGCTTTGTAATATTGATATCAGTATATGTTAATCTTGTTGTTTCTAGTAGTGTCTATTACATACAGTTCTGTTAAAAATATAGTATACTGTCCCTTTAATGCAAATGTTTATTTTTGTATCATGTATGAGTTCCACATTGGTTAATCTCCAAATATATTATTGTTACCATATTTTCACCCCCCACTCCTAAAAGGACTTTAAACCATATTAATTGTTAAAACAAATGTCTTTATAAAAAAAAAATGAACACAATAATGTCTCTTTAAGAAAATAGACTTTATTTAACACGTCAATATAAATCTGTTTTCAATATTTATTGTTTGAACAAGTACATGTAGATATACCAACAATCTGCAAATATATGTTAGCATATGTAATTTTGTTAAAGGGACAGTTTAGAAAACAAATCATGTTTTGCATTATTATAAAAGTCAATTTTGTAATATCAATGATATCAAAGGTTTCTCACCAATTAATCTTTTGTCTGTGTTTATTTTAATTTGCTAGCTAAACCTATGAGGTTCGTGTGCTCATTTCTTAGAGCTTGAAGAGTGCATGTAATCATTATGCAATTTGACCACTAGAGGGCATTTGGATAGCATTTGTATATCTAAAACCTTGTGCTCATACAGCATATTATTTACCATGTATTGATCATTGATGTCTAAAATGTTGTTATGTCAGAACAACAAATAAGTGGTCATTTTTCATAGTCATAGATACAAGGGTAAGCACATAAGTCACACGTATTTCTCCATGTTTTGTTGTTTCCAACTTAATAATGCGTAATACAGTGTTTTCTTTGTAATCAATAATTTTCTGACTGTCCCTTTAAGCTGTGTTATTGGCATTCAAACAGTAATATGCCATCATGGATAATTGTAATGGTAATTTTGTTTGCGATTCGGGAAACAGTTTGGACATCACATCACAGAAACCAATCAATATCATGAACAAGGATAGGTATGTGATGTCGTTTTCACACACTTATAACCCACACTCTGCAAACAATCTGCCTCCATGGACCCGGTCCCATAGAAGTAGATTATATACAGAGTGTGGTCCACAAGTGTATGAAAACCACATCATCACATACCTATCCATTACACATTAAATAAAAATAACATTAAACATGAAAACAAATACTTACTTCCTCTTCCCTCCCCTCTTCCCACGGGGCTGAGGCTCTTGGAGGGTCAACTGCCGACTCCGACGAGTTCTCATTGGATATGTTGTGGGAAGAGTGGAAGGAAGAGTACTGGGACGACCAAGGTGAGGAGGAGGAGATGGCTCGGCAGGAGGAGATGGCCCGGCAGGAGAAGATGGCCCAGCAGGAGAAGATGGCCCGGCAGGAGAAGATGGCCCGGCAGGAGAAGATGGCCCGGCTGGAGAAGATGGCCCGGCTGGAGAAGATGGCCTGGCTGGAGAAGATGGCCCGGCTGGAAAAGATGGCCCGGCTGGAGAAGATAGCCCGGCTGGAGAAGATGGCCCAGCAGCAGGAGGCCCAGCAGCAGGAGGCGGACCAGGAGGCAGACCAGCATGCGCCTCCCGGAAAAAATTAAACATCTCTTGGTGTAGATTAAAGGTAAGTATGTTTATTATTTGGTTTTGTCCTTCAATTATTTTGTTTTGTCCTTCAAGAATTCTAGTTCGGCCTTCTATATTTTGTATCCGGGAGTTACGCATCTGGTCTATGTAGTCTAGTAGAACCCGCACCTCCGCTATTTCCTCTTGTTGTGCTTGGCGGGGTACCCGTGCACGGCGGGGTGCCCGTGCACGGCGGGGTGCGGGTCCTTGAGGGGCCTCTGGTTCCGCGGCCTCCTCCTCGGCTTCCGGGGCCTCTTCATCTGCTTCCGTGCCCTCTTCGTCACGGGGGGCCTCTTCCCTCTGAGGTGGAAATTCCTCCCCACCACTCTCATCCCGGGGAGAAGGAGGAGGCTGTATTTGCTGTGCTGCCTCCTCCCCAGACTCTGTATATTTGAAAAATAAAAAAATGTATATATTAGCATATTTCCAAATCAAGCTTTAAATGACTTAGCTTACGATACAATTACAAATGCAGAATCATTAATCCACTTTGAAATCTAACAATCAATACGATTTCCGCATTTTCTAAACCGTGTTTGTGATATCTCAGGTCAATCTGAATGTTTTAGCGTTTGTTTTCAGTCTGTTTAAATGCACACCTAACCTATAGCCTAGATACTGATGTAACCGCAAAGTAATTGTGAATGCGTGTAAACAACGTTATAGCATTAATCTGATCCTTAAAGGGACATGAAACCCAATGTTTTATCTTTCATGATTTAGAAGCATACAATTATAATCAACTTTCTAATGTACTTTTCTTATCTAATTAGCTTCATTCTCTGGATATTCTTTGCTGAAAAGCATATCTAAATATGCTTAGAAGATGCTGATTGTTAGCTGAATATAGCTGCCTCCTGTGATTGGTTCACCGTGTGCATGGCTATTTCTTCATTAAAGTATATCTCAAGAATGAATCAAATTAGGTAATATAAGTACATTTGAATGTTTTGTCAAATTGTATTCTCTACCTCAATCATGAAAGTAAAGGTTTGCGTATAGTGTCCCTTGAAATACATTCGTATGTGAATTTATTCTTAAATGAGCTTACCGTCAGATGAGAATGGCAGGTTCCCGGTATCATTTCCTCCGATACGACTACATCCACCTCGGAGATGCTGGGACGCAACATTTTCTGCCATCGGCAGTACTCGATTTCCAGTGCAGGGCCGCCACCGGTTCCTGCGGAATATCGGGCCTCCAGGCTTAACTTTTTCTTGAGATCCATCTTGCAGTCCCGGTATCGATGTTTTATAGAGTCCATATCTCTATTCCGTCCACCCACTGCATTGACTGCATTCCTTATCTCATGCTAGAGCTTCCTCTTCTCAGTCAGGATGGTCTTCTGGTGCTGCAGCCTCCTATACCTGGCCATATAGGTCTCTACGAGGGCCTCCTTCTCCTCCATCGAAAACCTTGCCTCCCTAGTCGCCTTGGCCTTCCCCTGTGATGATGCCCTCTGTTTCCCGGACTGTGAAGCCCTACTCTGTCCGCCACTGGGCCCAGCCACTTGTTCATCTTGAACCAAGTATCCACCCACCGCTTCCACCCCCACTTCCTGCCCCCCTTCCTGTCCTGTTCCTCTCCCCCTCCCTCTCCTCCCCCCTCTACCTCTCCCCTGACTAAGCTCCTGCCTGCCCTCCATCTGTTCCCTAAACTAAACCCCAAATAATCAAACAAAAAGTGAGTGTGATGAAATGAAAGGGGGTCAAAATAAAGAACTAAAAAGACAAAATAAGTGCTGAAAGTGTGAGAGGGATCTAAAAAACAAAGAGGGTAAGGAGTATTTAAATAAACCAAAAGAAGAAGAAGACTAAAAGGAGGATATGTAAACTAAATGTAACTAGGGGATGGGTATGGGATGGGGATGGGGTATGGGATAAGAGTAAATGGGATGAAAGGGAATGGGACTACAGGGAATGGGGTATGGAGTCTAGTATGAGGGGGTATGGGGTATGGAGTGTATGTAGTGTTATTGATAAGTGTATGTATGTATTGAATGTGTTTGCGTGTAAATGTGTTAAGTGTACAGAAAAATCACTCGCTCGCTAACTCACACTACTACTAATTCTCACTAACTCACACTACTACTAATTCTCACTAACTCACACTACCACTAACTCTCAATAACTCCCACTAACTCTCAATAACTCACACTACCACTAACTCACGCTCCCACTAACTGACTCTATCACACTACCACTAACTCTCACTAACAACTCCCACTACCACTAACTCACTCACGCTCCTACTAACTGACTCTCTCCCACTACCACTAACTCCCACTAACTCACTCACAATAACACTAACAACTGACTCTCTCACACTAACACTAACTCACTCACAATAATGCACAAACTCTCTAATCTTAAACCTCCAATCTCCAAAGACCCACCAGCAACACAGTCAAAGAAGCCATGCTTGTGTGGTGCTTATATACCCTGTGTAAATGTTTAATGATGTACCAATTTCCGTTGTAAATTGTGTTCAGGTGTGCTTATTAGCAATTAATATTTGTGCAATGTGTATTAGTTGTGTGAATTTGCGCATGCTCATTTGGAGTTAGTATTTGTGGAATGTGTAGAATGCGATGATGTCATAGTGCTCGTTTTCTATAACATTGTCCAATAGTATTATGTTTAAATGTGAATTTGCGATGGTGTGGTATTAGTGAAGTGTTGTATATGTATGTTTGTCCTAATATATAGTGATATTGAATGCGATTATTTTGCTAGTGTATGTATATATATTTTTTTCCTTGTTGTTATTTTGCGTATTTCCGCATCTTAAAGTATATGCGTATTCCCTGTATTAAATTTTATTTAAATTCCCCCCGCTTGTGAATGTGTAATGCTTCTGTGCTTTGTTGAGTGATTGTTGTTGTGACATTTGCGGCGTGTTATTGTTGTGCATGATGTGGTATGCGTCATATGACCGAGCTGTGCGTATTTCTCGCGAGATCGAGTGTTAGGTGAAAAAAGCGTGTTTGTTTGTTTTTCCATTGATCTCTATGGGAGACTGTCAAACGCGGGCAGGATTCCGCGTGTGAAATACACGCGTTAGGAGTATCGTTAAAAGGTTTTGTTAGAACTCTAAATACCGGAGTCAAACAATGCCGTGCGTTAGACATAAACCACGCGTAGCGTTAGCAACCCATCTACCGCCAAACTCCAAATCTAGCCGATAGAAAATAATTTACTTTTTATTATTAAATATATATTTCTATATACATCTGATACTGTTCATTTAAACTACATATCTATAACTATATATCTATAGGAATAGAGACCTAGGTATACATATATATATATATATATATATATATATATAGTCAAACAAAAAATTGCACTCTCAGGTCTTTTTAAACCAAGAAAATAATTTTTTAACGATGTAACGTTTTCGGAGACTATGTCCCCTTCATCAGCATGCTTTTTAACATTACATCATTAAAAAGTGATTTCCTTGGTTTAAAAAAAACAATTTTTTGTTTGACTGTAGCATTACAACATTATACCCAGGTGGATATCCTGAGGAGGGTCGGACTGAAGACAGGTTTGAGATATATATATATATATATATATATATATATATATATGTATGTATTTATGAATAAATAGAACATATTCTTCTATGTGAAGAGCATTGGAATGTGAAATATTAATATTTCATGTCGGGTTTAGAGCTTTTGAATATACGTGATTGGGTTAGAGTGCGAGTATGGGTGTTTTTTTTCAGTTTTCACTCTCCATTGAAGTCTATGGGAGAAGAAGTTAATGTGATTGTGATATATTTTTCTGCATGTTAGGTTTTTGATCGCATGCAAACCAAGTGCAAACCGCATGCAAACCAAGTGCAAACCAAGTGCAACCAGATGCGCGCAAACAACCTCCGCTAGAGTAGTTTACGCTCGATTGGAGGCGCTAAATTGAGTGCTACTTTTAATCTAGCCCTCAATGAACTGTGTATGAAGGACAGTGTGACAACCAAGTTTAACCAATCCTGCACTAGTCACTTGTTTGGCACAGAAAGGGTTAACAGACCCTTTCCATCTTAATTAATTTGTCACAGTCAAACCACTCCAGGCAAGCCTGTGACTTAGTTCAGTGGGTGCAAGGATTAACAAAACAAAAGACAGTATAGGAGAGCACTCAAATGGCCAGAAACTTTATTAAAAATATATATATATTTCTTTAATATTTACAAAATGTTCTGTGTTGTGTGATCTAATTTCTTTATTTTTGGTGCTATGTTTACATGCCTTGCTTGTGTTGCATGGGAAAAAACCTACTAGTTTCTCCCCCCTAAGATGTAAATCAAGAGATTTTTTTTGTGTTATTACTTACACAATACAGAACATTTTGTAAAAATTAGTGAAATAATAAGATGCACTGATAAGAATGTCATCTATTGCATTCAATGTTCTTGCAATCTTCAATATTTTGGGCAAACTAGCCACCCTCTAAGAGACAGAATATGTGAACAACTTTTACAGATAGAACAAAAAGCAACAGATACTGCATTATATAAACATTTCAAAGATATTCATAGTGGGAATCCCAATCACTTTAAATGTTGGGGTATTAAAAAAGCCCATCTCAATAAAAGAGGAGAAAATATGAATAAACTACTACTTAAACAAGAAGCAGAATATATTTTTAATTTTAAAACTCTACACCCAATACTATCGCCTAACATCGCAGCCTTGGACCTGAATACGATCTCCATATTTATAAAATATTAATTAATATTAATATTGTTAACTAGCAGCCATCGATCTCGCTGCTATTCGGCTTTTTTCCAACTTTATACCCTGTCACTAAATGCTGCCACTATACTAAAATGTTTAACCCCTATCCTGCCATTCCCGGACCCAGCCACAACTTTAATAAAGTTAGTAACCCCTATCCCGCCATTCCCGGACGAAATAAATGTATTAACCCCTAAACCGCTGCCCCTGGACCCCGCCGTCATCTAAATAAATGTATTAACCCCTATTCTGCCGCTCCCGGACCCCGCCGCAACTTAAATAAATTTATTAACCCCTATTTTACTGCTCCCGGACCCCGCCGCCACCTAAATAAATGTATTAACCCCTAAACCGCCAGCCCCCACATCGCCATATACTAAATTAAGCTATTAACCCCTAAACCTAAAACCTTAAAATTACAACATCCCTATCTTAAAATAAATTAAAACTTACCTTAAGAATTAAAATAAACTATATTAAACTATTAATTAACCTACCCTAACTATTATACAACAATTACATTAAACTAGCAATAAAATTAACTATATTATATATTAAAAAAACCCTAACCCTACTCAAATTATTTAAATCTTCCATTAAAAATTACTAAATTACAAAAAAAAAACTGTTACAAAAAAAACAAACACTAAGTTACAAAAAAACAAAAAACACAGTATCAAAAATAAAAATGAATTTCACCTAATCTAATAGCCCTATCAAAATAAAAATGCCCCCCCCCCAAAAAAATAATAAAACCCCTAGCCTACAATAACATACCAATTACCCTTAAAAGGCCTTTTGCATTGCATTGCCCCAAAGAAATCAGCTCTTTTAGCTGTAGAAAAAATAAATACAAACACCCCAACAGTAAAAACACCCCCCAAATAAAAAGCCTATATTAAAAATCTAAGCTCCCCATTACCCTGAAAAGGGCATTTGTATGGGCATTGCCCTTAAAAGGGCATTTAGCTCTTTTACCTGCCCAGACCTTACTCTAAAAATAAAACCCACCCAAAAAACCCTCAAATACACCTAACACTAACCCCCGACGATCCACTTACAGTTTTTGAAGTTCCGCTTGAAGGATCCATCCAGCCAGCAAGAAGTCTTCATCCGGGCGGCCTCTTCTATCTTCATCCATCCGGCGAAGTCTTCATCCATGCGGCCTCTTCTATCTTTATTTATCCGGCACAGAGCAGGTCCATCCTGAAGACATCTGGTGCAGAGCTCCTCTTCAATATGGTCACTGCCGTAAACTGGAACTTGAATGCAAGTGACATCATCCAAGATGGTGTCCATTGCATTCCTATTGGCTGAAAGGTTCCAATCAGCCAATAGGATGAGAGCTGCTCAAATCCTATTGGCTGATTGGAACAGCCAATAGGATTTTAGCAGCTCTAATCCTATTGGCTGATTGGAACCTTTCAGCCAATAGGAATGCAAGTGACGTCATCCAAGATGGTGTCCCTTGCATTCCTATTTAAGGGCTATTGGCAGTTTAGTTTAGGCTAGGGTTTTTTTTTATTTTGGGGGGGGCTTTTTTATTTTGATAAGGCTATTAGATTAGATGTAATTAGTTTAAATATTTGATTATTTCTTTTTTATTTTGTGTAATTTAGTGTTTGTTTGTTTTTTTGTAATCTAGTTAATTGTATTTAATTAATGTAATTTAATGTAAATTTGTATTTATTTTAGCTAGGTAGCTAGTAAATAGTTAATAACTATTTAGTACCTAGTCTACCATTTTTTTTTTTCAGGTGAAAGAGCTGATTTCTTTGGGGCAATGCCCCGCAAAAGACCCTTTTAAGGGCCATTGGTAGTTTACTGTAGGCTAGAGTTATTTTTATTTTGGGAGGGTTTTTTTGTTTGATGGGGCTATTAGAGTAGGTGTAATTTGTTTTTATTTTTGATACTGTGTTTTTTTTTGTAACTTAGTGTTTGTTTTTTGTAACTTAGTTTTTTTTGTAATTTAGTAATTTTTAATAGTAGATTTAAATAATTTGAGTAGGGTTAGGGTTTTTTTTTAATATGTAATATAGTTAATTTAATTGCTAGTTTAATGTAATTGTATTATAATAGTTAGGGTAGGTTAATTAATAGTTTAATATAGTTTATTTTAATTCTAAAGGTAAGTTTTAATTTATTATAAGATAGGGATGTTGTAATTTTAATGTAAAGTTAGCGGGTTGTTAGGTTTAGGGGTTAATAGCTTAATTTAGTTTATGGCGATGTGGGGGCTAGCAGTTTAGGGGTTAATAGGTTTAGTTAATGGTAGTGATGTGGGAGGCCAGAGGTTTAAGGGTTAATATGTTTATTTAGGTGGCGGCGATGTTGGGGGGCAGATTAGGGGTATTTAGACTTGTAGTTTATGTTAGGGTGTTAGTTGTAAACGTAAATGGTTTTCTATCATATAAATCAGTGGGGTATCTGGCAGCATCAAACATAAGCTTTTGCTGCTTTCAGACTCCCAATGATTCCTATGGCATCCACGGCCTCCAGGGTGGCGGATTGAAAACCAGGTACGCTAGGCTGGAATAGCTGCGAGCATACCTGTTAACTATTTGATAACTTTGAAAAAGTGTCAAATAGTGCAGAATGTGTATTCGGAACATCTGTAATGACGTAAGCATTGATCTGTGTCGGATTGAGACCGGTGGATCGTATGTTACTTCACAGATTTCAAATTTTGCCAGTCTGTAGGCTCTGATAACTAGGTCGAATCAAGCTCGCCACAATTACACCTCGGAATTCCAGCGTTTTTGCGGTTGACGGCTTGATAAATATCCCCCTAAGGGTTTAAATATGGAGTTTGATTTAAATTTCCTGTTTTAATCTGTATTTTAGGACCTGTAGTGTCCTTCTTAAACTTTTTTTTTCTCATATTTTGTCAATCAAACTGTCATACTGTTTCCAAGTGTTTTTCATTGGATAAACAAATTAATTGACTGACCAATGAAACGAATGGACTGAGAGCTCAAAAAGAGTATTTATAGGACATAAGTAAACCACTGTGGAGCTGATCGGAGTCACTATTTTTTACCATCCTAGGAATTCATGTCTTATACCCATTTGACGTGTTTTGTTAGATTGCTTGGTAACAACTATCACTATCACAGAGACACTGCTCTGTCAAAATACCCCTCTGGCCTTTAAAGAGACCTGGAGAATTCTCAGCCAATTATACACCAGATAAGAGTCACGTGACTTTGAAGCATGTAAGGATACACCAAGGCCATCATTCCTATTTGATTTGTTTGTTTTATCCCCCATATGAGGATTATTTCACCCACAAGTGTATCATTGCCAGATCCCCTGCTTTGTCTGTCATTAGATCATTATTATCCACTGCAGTGTGATCTTCCTTTTTTATGGGTACAGTTTTATCTTGTATGAGCTCAGTTTTAACATGTTTTGCATGCTGTTTTCTATTGATTGCACATTAATTCAGTAAAATTGCCTTTTAACCTTATTTATTTGTTACGATTTACTTGCCACATTCATCTCATCTTCATCTCATTCTGCTTGAAATCCAGTTGCTGGTCATTTGAGCGCTCTCCTATACTGTCTTTTGTTTTATCCATTAAATTTACAGACTAGAGGAGGTTCTGTATATATTTTTTAGGAGTCACTAGATTTTAGTATTTTAGGATTGATTTTTCTCATTTTGTTTGTGACTACAAGGATTAACAAACACTCTCTAGTCTGTTTTAGATCTAGAAAAATGAATAACACTTCCCTTTAATGCTACCCACACTAAACTATCTCTAAGCTGTCACCACCTAACATTTATTATAGGTGAAATCTTATGGAAAACCCAGACTAAGAAATTTAAAACCCAGAATACAATTTAGCAAAAAACAATCAGCTAGATTTCGCGTTTTGCATTATGAGTGAAAAAGCATTGTAACGCTGCTTTTCCCCTAACACCGCTATTACAAGTCTTGTAGCTATAGGTGTACCGCACACCTTTTTGACTTCACGCAACGCTAGTACCGCACTTTTAAAAAAGTCCTTTTTCAATGGGACTTCCATAGTGCCGGTATTACGAGTTTGCCTGGGAGGCCAAAAACTGAGCGGTACACCCTATAACCGACAAGATCTGTACTGCCATCTAAACTCAGTAGTTATGAGTTTTACGTTACAAAGCTGTAGCATAAAACTCATAACTAAAGTGTTAAAAAGTACACTAACACCCATAAACTACCTATTAACCCCTAAACCGAGGCCTTCTCGCATCGCAAACACTATAATTTAAGTTATTAAACCCTAATCTGCCGCTCCGGACATCACCGTCGCTATTGTATTATGTATTAACCCCTATTTCACAGCTCCCCGACATTGTCACCACTATAATAAACATATTAACCCCTAAACTGCTGCCCTCCCACATCGCAAACACTACTTAAAGATTATTAACCCTTAATCTTCCGTCCGCCCACACCACCGCTATAAAAATATATTAACCACTAAACTGCAAGCCCCCCACAACAAAATATACTTAAATAAATTATTAACCCATAAACCTCTGACCTCCCACATCACTAACTCTACATAAATATATTAACCCCTAAACCTAACCCTAACCCAAACGTAATCCTAAGTCTAACCATAGCACCCCCTAATTTAAATATAAATAAAATAAATCTAAATAAACCTTACAATTATTACCTAAATAATTCCTATTTAGAACTAAATACATACTTACCTGTAAAATAAAACCTAAGCTAGCTACAATATAACTAATAGTTATTTTGTAGCTACGGTATCTTAGGTTTTACATTTTTTTTGCAGGTAAGTTTGTATTTATTTTAACTAGGTAGACTAGTTAGTAAATATTTATTAACTATTTAATAACTACCTAGCTAAAATAAATACAAAGTTACCTGTAAAATAAAACCTAACCTGCCTTACACTAAATACTAACATTACAATGAAATAAAATACATTAAATTATTAAAATACAATTTTCTAAATTACAAAAAAATAACCACTTAATTACAAAAAATAATAAAATCACATTATCAAAAATAAAAACAAATTACTCCTAATCTAATAGCCCTATCAAAATTAAAAAGCCCCCCAAAATAAAAAACCCTAGCCTAAACTAAACTGCAGATGGCCCTAAAAAGGGCCTTTTGTGGAGCATTGCCCCAAAGAAATCAGCTCTTTTACCTTTAAAAATAAAATACAGACAACCCCCCAACAGTAAAACCCACCACCTACACAACCCAATCCCCCAAATAAAATCTTATCTAAAAAACCTAATCTCCCCATTGCCCTGAAAAGGGCATTTGGATGGGCATTGCCCTTAAAAGGGCATTTAGCTCTTTTTCAGCCCAAACCCTAACCTAAAAATAAAACCCACCCAATAAACCCTTAAAAAAATCTAACACTAACCCCTGAAGATCCACTTACAGTTTTTGAAGACCGGACATTCATCCTCAATGAAGCTGGGAGAAGTCTTCATCCAAGCGGCAAGAAATGGTCCTCCAGGCGGGCAGAAGTCTTCATCCAGACGCCATCTTCTATCTTCATCCTTCCGACGCAGAGCGGCTCCATCTTCAAGACATCTGACACGGAGCATCCTCTTCTGACGATGGCTACTGAAGAATGAAGGTTCCTTTAAGGGATGTCATCCAAGATGGTGTCCCTTGAATTCCGATTGGCTGATAGAATTCTATCAGCCAATCGGAATTAAAGGTGAAAAAATCCTATTGGCTGATGCAATCAGCCAATAGGATTGAGCTTCAACCCTATTGGCTGATCCAATCAGCAAATAGAATTGAGCTTGAATTCTATTGGCTGATTGGAGCACCCAATAGGATTTTTTCACCTTTAATTCCAATTGGCTAATAGAATTCTATCAGCCAATCGGAATTCAAGGGACGCCATCTTGGATGACGTCCCTTAAAGGAACCTTCATTTTTCAGTAGCCGTTGTCAGAAGAAGATGCTCTGCACCGGATGTCTTGAAGATGGAGCCGCTCCGAGTCGGGAGGATGAAGATAGAAGATGCCGTCTGGATGAAGACTTCTGCCTGCCTGGAGGACCACTTCTTGCCGTCTGGATGAAGACTTCTCCTGGCTTCATTGAGGATGGATGTCCGGTCTTCAAAAACTGTAAGTGGATCTTTGGGGGTTAGTGTTAGGTTTTTTTAAGGGTTTGGGTGGGTTTTAATTTTAGCTTAGGGTTTGGGCTAAATAAGAGCTAAATGCCCTTTTAAGGGCAACGCCTATCCAAATGCCCTTTTCAGGGCAATGGTTAGCTTAGGTTTTCTAGATAGGATTTTATTTGGGGGGTTTGGTTGTGTGGGTGGTGGGTTTTACTGTTGGGGGGTTGTTTGTATTTGTTTTACAGGTAAAAGAGCTGATTTCTTTGGGGCAATGCCCCACAAAAGGCCCTTTTAAGGGCCATGGGCAGTTTAGTTTAGACTAGGGTTTTTCTTTTTTAATTTTGGGGGGGGGGGGGGATTTTTTATTTTGATAGGGCTATTAGATTAGGTGTAATTAGTTTAAATATTTGATGATTTCTTTTTTATTTTATATAATTTAGTGGGTTTTTTTTTTGTAATTTAGTTAATTGTATTTAATTAATGTAATTTATTTAATTGTAGTGTAAGGTTAGGTGTTAGTGTAACTCAGGTTAGGTTTTATTTTACAGGTACATTTGTATTTATTTTAGCTAGGTAGCTAGTAAATAGTTAATAACTATTTAGTAGCTAGTCTACCTAGTTAAAATAAATATGAACTTACCTGTGAAATAAAAATAAAACCTAAGATAGATACAATGTAACTATTAGTTACATTGTAGCTAGCTTATAGTTTATTTTATAGGTATAAGTATTTAGTTTTAAATAGAAATTATTTAGGTAATGATAGTAATTTTTATTTAGATCTATTTTAATTATGTTCAAGTTAGTGGGTGTTAGGGTTTATTAACTTAAGTATAGTGACGGCGACGTTGGGGGCGGCAGATTAGGGGTTAATAAGTGTAGGTAGGTAGCGACGACATTGGGGTTAATAAGTGTAATGTAGGTGGCGGCGATGTTAGGGGTGGAAGATTAGGGGTTAATAAGTGTAGGTAGGTGGCAGCGATGTTAGGGGCATCAGATTAGGGGTTAATAAGTGTAGGTAGGTGGCTGCGATGTCGGGGACGGCAGATTAGGGGTTAATAAGTGTAATGTGGGTGGCGCGATGTTGGGGGCGGCAGATTAGGGGTGTTTAGACTCAGAGTTTATGTTAGGGTGTTAGGTGTAAACATACATTTTGTTTCCCCATAGGAATCAATGGGGCTGCGTTACGGAGCTTTACGCTCCTTTATTGCAGGTGTTAGGCTTTTTTTTAGCCGGCTCTCCCCATTGATGTCTATGGGGAAATCGTGCATGAGCATGTAAAACCAGCTCAAAGCAGCGCTGGTATTTGGGTGTGGTATGGAGCTCAATGGAGCTCAACGCTGCTATAATGCCTGCTAACGCTGGGTTTATGAAAACCTGTAATAGCAGCGCTATAGGGAGGTGAGATGGAAATAACTTGCAAGTTAGTAGCGAGCCAGCCATAACGCAAAACTCATAATCTAGCCGTATGTAAACAAAGTCTGCAGAAGAAATTACACTTGCAGTGCGAGGTGGAAGAGATAAAGCTCTAAAAAACTCTAAAATGTTAATTTTCAATTGTTATTTCTAAGTTCTGTACAGAGACAGAGATAAGTAAGGAAAGCATTTGAGTGATAAGATAACAAGATCTGATCTGTCTGCAAGAATAGCCTATTTTGATGGACTGTGGTTTCAAAGAGCAAATCCAGCTATTCATTTTGTAAAAATAAGCATAAATTAGCAATTTCTCATACATTTTATATACTGCAGCTGGTATAACCAGTCATGGGGAACACATTCAAGGAAAAAACTATTTTCAGTGAACTGTCCCTTTAATCTACAGGGAGTGCAGAATTATTAGGCAAATGAGTATTTTGACCACATCATCCTCTTTATGCATGTTGTCTTACTCCAAGCTGTATAGGCTCGAAAGCCTACTACCAATTAAGCATATTAGGTGATGTGCATCTCTGTAATGAGAAGGGGTGTGGTCTAATGACATCAACACCCTATATCAGGTGTGCATAATTATTGGGTCAAAAGAAGGACTTGACAGGCTCAGAAAAGTCAAAAATAGTGAGATATCTTGCAGAGGGATGCAACACTCTTAAAATTGCAAAGCTTCTGAAGCGTGATCATCGAACAATCAAGCGTTTCATTCAAAATAGTCAACAGGGTCGCAAGAAGCGTGTGGAAAAACCAAGGCGCAAAATAACTGCCCATGAACTGAGAAAAGTCAAGCGTGCAGCTGCCAAGATGCCACTTGCCACCAGTTTGGCCATATTTCAGAGCTGCAACATCACTGGAGTGCCCAAAAGCACAAGGTGTGCAATACTCAGAGACATGGCCAAGGTAAGAAAGGCTGAAAGACGACCACCACTGAACAAGACACACAAGCTGAAACGTCAAGACTGGGCCAAGAAATATCTCAAGACTGATTTTTCTAAGGTTTTATGGACTGATGAAATGAGAGTGAGTCTTGATGGGCCACATGGATGGGCCCGTGGCTGGATTGGTAAAGGGCAGAGAGCTCCAGTCCGACTCAGACGCCAGCAAGGTGGAGGTGGAGTACTGGTTTGGGCTGGTATCATCAAAGATGAGCTTGTGGGGCCTTTTCGGGTTGAGGATGGAGTCAAGCTCAACTCCCAGTCCTACTGCCAGTTTCTGGAAGACACCTTCTTCAAGCAGTGGTACAGGAAGAAGTCTGCATCCTTCAAGAAAAACATGATTTTCATGCAGGACAATGCTCCATCACACGCGCCCCAGTACTCCACAGCGTGGCTGGCAAGAAAGGGTATAAAAGAAGAAAATCTAATGACATGGCCTCCTTGTTCACCTGATCTGAACCCCATTGAGAACCTGTGGTCCATCATCAAATGTGAGATTTACAAGGAGGGAAAACAGTACACCTCTCTGAACAGTGTCTGGGAGGCTGTGGTTGCTGCTGCACGCAATGTTGATGGTGAACAGATCAAAACACTGACAGAATCCATGGATGGCAGGCTTTTGAGTGTCCTTGCAAAGAAAGGTGGCTATATTGGTCACTGATTTGTTTTTGTTTTGTTTTTGAATGTCAGAAATGTATATTTGTGAATGTTGAGATGTTATATTGGTTTCACTGGTAAAAATAAATAATTGAAATGGGTATATATTTGTTTTTTGTTAAGTTGCCTAATAATTATGCACAGTAATAGTCACCTGCACACACAGATATCCCCCTAAAATAGCTATAACTAAAAACAAACTAAAAACTACTTCCAAAACTATTCAGCTTTGCTATTAATGAGTTTTTTGGGTTCATTGAGAACATGGTTGTTGTTCAATAATAAAATTAACCCTCAAAAATACAACTTGCCTAATAATTCTGCACTCCCTGTATATGTAAAAGTAGGGGTTCATTGGAATAAAAAAGTGAATCAAGTGGGGGCTTATACTTTAAAATAAAGTGGCATATTCCAGGTAGGGAATTTTTGCCCCTTTTGTCTCCCCCTGGATGTCCATGGATGGGTACCTTATTCTCTACTTCAAATTCCTACATTACTGGGGGGGGGGGTAATCTCTTCATCTCCATCTATTTCCTCAATTTCCTCCTAGTTCTGCATAGAACACTGGACATGCAAAATAATCAGTACCTTGGTAATTCAGGGCAGCTGTTACATCTGAAGTTTGGGATGCTACAGCAATGAGTATGTACAGCCCCATCCTAGAACTAATACTAAATTAAAGGATGAGGAGTTCTCAACACACATGCACTCTTCATCAGTTAAACAAACGTCTACAGCATTCCAACAATTTACTGGGAGTCATTCCAGCTCCTATTTTCTAGTCACCACAAAATTAAAGACACAAATGATCAAGAATCCGATGATCTAAAGCTCCCTGGGCTGGCAAGATTAATAAAGAATACTTGCCAATCCTTCTATTTCACTGGCGGAATGATCTAAAGACATGTTTTACCCTGAAAACAGGGTGTCTTGCATTTTTGGATGAAAAGTGCTCAGTCAAATTCGTATTTTAAACATTATACAAAACTAATAATTGAACCATTCACACAAAAATAAGCAGGGAAAATTTGTATTGTTAAAATGCATCAAAAATTATAAATTGTTCACCAGAATCATATTTTATCAAAAACATAAAATTTGTATGTAAATTACGCAGGAATACACTGTATTAACTATGCAAAGTGTAAATGGTAATATTAAGTACACTGGATGTGCAAAAAGTTCCATGGGTGTATAGGAAATTGTCTCTAATCCCAGTGTAATTCTGTAAATATCTTTGCACTAAAGATCACTCCGTTTTTTCTCACCAACTACGTGGTGAGCTTTTCTCAAAATACTTATAACCCTAACACACACAGACGAAAATATAGGTGATTGTAAGATGCTATACGCAGAAAGCAGCATAATGGGATTTATATTAGCTGCAGGATTTAATTTTTAAAGTGCACTCTCTGCTCCAGGGGCAGAACTATCATTGGTGCTGCAGGTGCAGTGGCACCAGAGCCCATGAGCTGGAGGGGGCCCATAAAAGCCAGACTATACATACTAGGTATATGCAGAATATGTAAAATTTTAATGCAGGGAAGCCTTTTATTAGTGTATCTATCTTTCCTCAAAAAATTATACAGAGCAGAATGTGTTTTATTAATTTTGCTTTTTACTGTTACTTTTAAGGGGCCCTAGAAAAATCTTGCACCAGGGCCCTCTGTTGAGTAGGTCCGCTACTGCCCTGCTCATTGCTAACTTCGCTTCACAGTGCAAAGTTTCTCTTTCCAGTGAGCTCCAATACTTTTAATAGGAGACTTTTTTATGATAATTCCACCAGGGTAACCTCTGAGAGGGTCGACAATAAAAACACATCTTATCTCAATTGCAAGGTCTAGATCATCGACCCAAGTGTGGTTCGAGAAATTCTCTGCACCTAAAACTTTGGCAAGCTAGACGGCATGCTAGAATAATAAAATGACATTTATAGACGGCCTTTATAGCTAATGTACCGAATGAGTTAACTTAGCTTTCCAACATTGATTCACCTTCTCATAGGATTTCCCATAGTGCCAGCACATTTTCTTCTGTTCAGTTGCCCTCTCCCGCTCTTAAATAATATGATTTGCCAACAGAAATCCTTTTTTATCGAATTAAAAATCAATAATGTATTAAGTGGCTTAGGACACTATTAATCACTGGGAGAAACTGTGACCCAAAAAGCCAAGGTTGTTAAAACACATTCAAAGCATACATCAATTGTTCAGGATCTCTATAAATCTTGTGGTTTTGTTTTCTTTTGGAAAAAAAAGAGACTTAGTAAGTTCAATTGAAAATATTGCAAACCAGCAACTAACTGCAAAAAACAATCATTCCCACAGTAGTACGGATTTCTTAGCTATTGGATTTACCTAAGGTGATATGGATTATGAACAGCAGGTGTTGCTCAGTGTACTGCTAAATCCACTGAAGCAAATATTATAGCCAAATTGTTTTTTTTTGTTTTGTTATTTTCATATTGACTAAGTTCGTAAATGTAGGTACTGATGCTGGATCAGTTTAATTTATTAAAGAGACTATTTTCTCTTATCCACATGGAAGTTCTTCTTTTAAATCCTTCAGTGCTGAAATATTTCACACAATTCTGTACTAAAGCTGTTTTTAGTTGTATGGCATTTTTATATTTTTTTATTTTGTAGAAATACTATAAAATGGAAAAATTCCACCATATGAAATTGAAAAACAAAAAACAACAATTGTGTAACCATAAAATAAATGTTAAACTTACACAAAATGATGTTTTCCCAGAGTGCCGGCTTAACCCAGTTTGACAATGTATGCAAGCACCTACCAATGTCCAAAGATAAAATAGTTTCACCAAAAAACCCTCTTTTGTACAATTTACTATAGAACTAAAAATCCTAATGCAAATAATGCTAAGAGGTTGCTGTCACTGTTATGAAAATAATGGGTTGATAACAATCTTTTGTCAATTTGCTCCCGAAATGGATTTGCTATCCGGCAGAATGGGTCGAGTTGCAAAATTGGTTTGTTAGTGGTCCTTTGCTACATTATCAGAAAAATAAGGTTGTGAGGAGTTAATTTCTATCTGGAAGTTTAGAATATAAATATATATATACAAATCAATGTTAATTTCCTATGGGCAAATGAGGAAATGTTATGTGCGTACCCTTAATAGATAAATGATGTATACATGAATATGAGAAAGATTGTAGAGCAGGGTAGGGATATCCCTACTCAAAAAGAAAGGAAATCAACACTCTTTTAGAAAGTTACAATATATATAATTATGAAAAAGGAAACGTTTACTTAATCTAATATACACAACATTACAGCAGAAATAGTGCTAAAGTAAAAAGCTTTATTTATATATACAGTATATATATATATATATATATATATATATAGATTGGTGGTTCAATGAGCAGAAGCACTCGCCGTAAGTAAAATTAGTGCATTTATTTCAACATGAGAGTGAACGTTTTCGGGCTGTGATGCCCGTCCTCAGACTCCTGAAAAAAAAATAACAGTGCAATGTGTGCTTACCTGTCAGGGGCTAAATAGCCCACGAGCTGTCCTGGACGCCACCGGCCCCACCACTGCCGCACCGGAGAAACCGGAAGTGACACCTAGGCATCATACGTCATTATGTAAGTGCCAGTATCGCCCCAGACCGCTCCTGAAAGGCAGTGAATACAATACTGTGACAAGTGATACAGGGGTGATACAGAAATTGTAAATACATATATAATCATCTGATACCATATAATAATTGTAACTAGGTGTATGGTGGGAATAAAGTGTATATGGGTGTATACTATAAAGTGTGTACAATAAAGTACTATTATGTGAATAAAAGGACTACAGAGGGACATACATCATGGCTAGATGTAGTTACTCCTGATATCTCTAACCAGCCATCATAGCTTATATTTAGGGCTTGGGAAAAATATATAATTTATATGTGGGTATGAAGGGCACTGTTGCCACATATGTCATAAATTGCCTAGAGTCCATCTATTATATCAGGATGTGTTAGATATATGTAGGGAAGTTAATGTTAACTGTACTAAAATAGGGGAGTTTTGTCCCTCAATATTATAACAGAAGATGGAAAATAGAAAGAAAATAGAAAGAAAATAAAGTGAGGGAAACTGAATCATAGGTAACTGCGCCAATCTAGCTGTGTATTCAGGCCCCCTGGCGATAAAGTACCCAGTTCAAAGGTCCATTTAGCTTCAAGCTGCAGTAATCTTTGTCCCCTATCACCTCCTCTAGGGGAGGGGGGTACATGGTCAATAAGGGTGTATTTCAGGTCCTTAACCATATGATCTGCCTGTGTGAAATGTTGAGCAACCGGTTGCTCTGATGTCCCCTTATCTATGGCTGTGCGTCTTGTACGTAGGTCATCCTCTGTCTTCCCTATGTAAAATATTCCACAGACACAATGTAGAAGATAAACTACATGTGTGGTGGTACATGTCATCCGATGTCTGTGGAAGTATTTTCTCTTTTTGTAGGGGTGTGAAAAGTAAGCACCGGTTATTAATGCACTACAGGTAGTACACCCTAGGCACCTGAAACAGCCAGTTTTTTGAGTATGAAGCCAGGATTTCTTTTCATAGTTATGGACTGGGTCTGTATGTACCAGGTAGTCCCTGAGAGACTTTGCCCTTTTGTAGCCCACCCTAGGGGGGGCTAGATACTTAAAGGGGAGTGTAGAATCCGTACTCAGAATGTCCCAGTTTTTTTGCAAGCTGGTCACCAAGCCCTGTTTGTCTTGGGTATATGTTGTTGTGAAGGTCATTCTTGGTTGTATTGTTTCATCTTTGACAATCCAATTTTCCAGCCTTAGATCTTGTTCAATCCTTTTCAACTGTGTCTGTGGATATCCACGTTGGAGGAATCGTTCCTTCAATTTCCTCCAATTGTATGTCCACGTTCTTTTGCTGTGTGTTGTTTCTAATGACTCTCATTAGTTGGGATTTTGGCAAGGCCTTTTTTTAGGCAGCAGGATGACTACTGGTCTTCTTCTGTTCCACGCCATATCAGAATCAAGTCATCTATGTACCGCTTAAATAGCAATATTCTGGAATCCTGGAAGAGGTGAGTGACTCTTGTTTCAAATTCTGCCATGAATAAATTAGCATAGGATGAGGCCACATTGGACCCCATCGCTGTGCCCATCAGTTGTAAGTATAGCTGATGTTCAAATTTGAAATAATTCGTTGTAAGACAGAATTCAAGCAATGTTAGCAATATTTCTGCCGGTGGACCCACACATGGGTAACGTTGAAGCTGTCTGGTTATGGCCCTAAGTCCCAAATGATGTGGAATTGCAGTATATAAACTGGTAACATCAAGTGTTACCAGTATATCCATGGCCTCTAAGGGACCAATGTTGCCAATTATTGTGAGAAGCATATTGGAGTCCAATAGGAAGGTACTCATATGTCTAACAAGAGGCTGTAAGAATGAGTCCACAAACTTTGCAAGTGGTTGGTGCAAAGATTGAATGGCTGACACGATAGGTCACCCTGGGGGGCGTTCTAGCCTCTTATGAATCTTCGGGAGCATGTAGAACACCGGTATTCTTGGATGTTGAGTCTTTAAGAATTCCAGTTCTTGTTTTGTAATATAGCCTTCAGTGAAGGTTTGTTCCAAGAATTTGTCAATTTTATCCTTAAAGTGTCTTGTAGGGTCCCTAGGCAATTTTCAGTATGTCTGAGGGTCTTCTAATTGGGACAAGGCTTCTTCTTGGTAGTCACTATAGTTTTGAAGAACTATAGCCCCGCCCTTGTCTGCCTCTCGTATGATGATAGAAGGGTCTTTAGCCAGATTGTGTATGGCCTCACGTTCTTTTCTAGATAGATTGTTATATCCTCTAGTTTTTTGCTGTTGAATCTGATTGGTCATGTCCATTGTAGTTAGCCTATGGTAGGTGCGGATACTCGCGTTATAACTTTGGGGTTCAAATGTAGACTTTTTCTTAAAATTGGTCTGTGAAGGTTCTTCATCTGTTGTTATACCAAATTTCTCTTTGAGTTTCAATTGTCTCTGAAATTTTTGCAGATCTATGTACAGTCCAAATTGGTCAGTGCTACATGTAGGTATAAATGTTAAACCCCTATTGAGCACATGTTCCTCTATATTAGTTAGTTGTCTATTGCTGAGGTTCACTACTATGTTGGCTTCTATATGTTGGGGAGACATGGGGGCTTTTTCTTTGTAGCCACCCCTTCTGGGGTGTGGTCTCTGCTTGCCCCGTTTTTTGAGCGTGTAATCACTCCAGTAGCCCGGGCCTGTTCATTATTTGTACCCTGTTTTGGGGCCTCTCCCTCTGAACTTGAACCTGATGAATCAATTGTCTGTAGTGTATTTGGTTTTCTGTACCTTTGTCTCCTCTGGCGTCCCTGATATATCCTCTGTCAATCCTGAGATGACAATTGCCAGATGTAGATGCGCCTGTCCCTATAATCTTCTGTAACTGTTGTCAATTTTTTATTCTTGAACTGTATCAAATCCCTGTATCAAACTCCCCTATTTTAGTACAGTTAACATTAACTTCCCTACATATATCTCACACATCCTGATATAATAGATGGACTCTAGACAATTTATGACATATGCAGCAACAGCGCCCTTCATACCCACATATAAATTATATTTCTCCAACATTGGTGTGTCCGGTCCACGGTGTCATCCATAACTTGTGGAATATTCTCTTCCCCAAGAGGAAATGGCAAAGAGCACAGCAAAAGCTGTCCATATAGCCCCTCCCAGGCTCCGCCCCTCCAGTCATTCTCTTTGCCGCTCTGAACAAGTAGCATCTCCACGGAGATGGTGAAGAGTATGTGGTGTTTAGTTGTAGTTTTTTATTCTTCTATCAAGAGTTTGTTATTTTAAAAATAGTGCTGGTATGTACTATTTACTCTGAAACAGAAAGAGATGAAGAGTTCTGTTTAAAAGAGGAGTATGATTTTAGCAGCAGTAACTAAAATCAATTGCTGTTCCCACGCAGGACTGTTGAGCTGAGAGAACTTCAGTTGGGGGGAACAGATTGCAGACTTTTCTGCTCAAGGTATGACTAGCCATTTTTCTAACAAGACTGTGTAATGCTGGAAGGCTGTCATTTTTCCCTCATGGGGATCGGTAAGCCATTTTCTTAGACTTAGAAAGAATAAAGGGCTTATTATGGGCTATTAACTGGTGGACACTCTTAAGAGCTAAATCGATTGTTTATTTAAGTTATTTTTGAAAGTTTGAAGTAATTTTCACACTTTTATTGTTTGGGGAACGTTTTTATCGCCAGGCACTAGTTTAGACACCTTCCCAGTCAGGAAGGGCCTTTCACTATAGTAGGCAGAGCCTCATTTTCGCGCCATTATTGCGCAGTTACTTTTGAGTACAGTACATGCAGCTGCATGTGTGAGGGTCTGGTATCCACTGAAAACGTTCCTAGAAGGCTTGAATTGGTATCGTATACCCCCCTGGGATTGGTGAAGTCGCAACAAAGGCTGTGGCTGGGACTGTAGTGGGGTTAAAATTGCAAACAGCTCCGGTTTCCACATTTTAAGGGTTAACAGCTTGAAAATTTGGGTGCAATACTTTGAATGCATTAAGACACTGTGGTGAAAATTTGGTAAAGATTGGATAATTCCTTCATAGTTTTTCACATATTCAGTAATAAAGTGTGCCCTGTTTAACATTTAAAGAGACAGTAACGGTTTTGTTTTAAAACGGTTTTTGTGCTTTATTAACCAGTTTAAGCCTGTTTAACATGTCTGTACCTTCAGATAGATCATGTTCTGTATGTATGGAAGCCAATGTGGTTCCCCCTTCAAATATATGTGATAATTGTGCCATAGCGTCCAAACATAGTAAGGACAGTACTGTCACAAATAGTAAGGTTGCCCAGGATGATTCTTCAGATGAAGGAAGTAGAGATAGTTCTACATCATCTCCTTCTGTGTCTATACCAGTTATGCCCGCGCAGGCGACCCCTAGTACTTCTAGCGCGCCAATGCTTGTTACTATGCAACAATTGACAGCAGTAATGGATAACTCCATAGCTAATATTTTATCCAAAATGCCAGCATTTCAGAGAAAGCGCGATTGCTCTGTTTTAAACACTGTAGAGCAGGAGGGCGCTGATGATAATTTTTCTGTCATACCCTCACACCAGTCTGAAGTGGCAGTGAGGGAGGGTTTGTCAGATTTCTGATACAGGAAGAATTTCTCAGCAGGCAGAACCTGATGTTGTGACATTTAAATTTAAATTAGAGCATCTCCGTGCATTACTTAAGGAGGTGCTATCTACTCTGGATGATTGTGATAATCTGGTCATCCCAGAAAAATTGTGCAAGATGGACAAGTTCCTAGGGGTCCTGGTGCACCCTGATGCCTTTCCGATACCTAAACGGGTGGCAGACATAGTGAATAAGGAGTGGGAGAAGCCAGGCATACCTTTTGTCCCTCCTCCTATATTTAAGAAATTGTTCCCTATGGTCGACACCAGGAAGGACTTATGGCAAACAGTCCCTAAGGTCGAGGGGGCGGTTTCTACACTAGCCAAGCGCACGACCATTCCCATTGAGGACAATTGTGCTTTCAAAGATCCTATGGATAAAAAATTGGAGGGTTTGCTTAAAAAGATTTTTGTACAGCAAGGTTACCTCCTTCAACCTATTTCGTGCATTATTCCTGTCACTACAGCGGCGTGGTTCTGGTTCGAGGAACTGGAAAAGTCGCTCAGTAGGGAGACTCCGTATGAGGAAGTCATGGATAGAATTCACGCACTTAAGTTAGCTAATTCCTTTATTTTAGACGCCGCTTTGCAGTTAGCGAGGTTAGCGGCGAAAAATTCTGGGTTTGCAATTGTGGCGCGCAGAGCGCTCTGGCTAAAGTCTTGGTCAGCGCATGTATCTTCCAAGACAAAATTGCTTAATATCCCTTTCAAAGGTAAGACCCTTTTTGGGCCAGAATTGAAAGAGATTATTTCAGACATTACTGGGGGAAAGGGCCATGCCCTCCCACAAGATAGACCTTTCAAGGCTAAGAATAGGTCCAATTTTCGTTCCTTTCGCAATTTCAGGAATGGACCGGCTTCCAACTCTGCAGCCTCTAGACAAGAGGGTAACGCTTCCCAGACTAAACCAGCTTGGAAACCAATGCAAGGCTGAAACAAGGGTAAACAGGCCAAGAAGCCTGCTGCTACTACCAAAAAAGCATGAAGGGGTAGCCCCCGATCCGGGACCGGATCTAGTAGGGGGCAGACTCTCTCTATTTGCTCAGGCTTGGGCAAGAGATGTTCAGGATCCCTGGGCACTAGAAATAGTCTCTCAGGGTTATCTTCTAGAATTCAAGGAACTACCCCCAAGGGGAAAGTTCCACATGTCTCACTTATCTTCAAACCAAATAAAGAGACAGGCATTCTTACATTGTATAGAAGACCTGTTAAAGATGGGAGTGATACACCCAGTTCCAACTGTGGAACAAGGTCAGGGGTTTTACTCAAATCTGTTTGTAGTTCCCAAAAAAGAGGGAACTTTCAGACCAATTCTGAATTTAAAAATTCTAAACAAATTTCTCAGAGTTCCATCGTTCAAAATGGAAACCATTCGAACAATTTTACCTACAATCCAGGAGGGTCAATTTATGACTACCGTGGATTTAAAGGATGCGTATCTACATATTCCTATCCACAAAGATCATCATCAGTTCCTAAGGTTCGCCTGTCTGGACAAACATTATCAGTTCGTGGCTCTCCCATTCGGGCTAGCCACTGCTCCAAGAATTTTCACAAAGGTGCTCGGGTCCCTTCTAGCGGTTCTAAGACCAAGGGGTATTGCAGTGGCACCTTATCTGGACGACATTCTAATCCAAGCGTCTTCTCTTTCCAAAGCAAAGGCTCATACAGATATTGTTCTAGCCTTTCTCAGATCTCACGGGTGGAAGGTGAACATAGAAAAGAGTTCCCTGTCTCCGTCGACAAGAGTTCCCTTTTTGGGAACAATAATAGATTCTTTAGAAATGAAGATCTTCCTGACAGAAGTCAGAAAGTCAAAGCTTCTAAACGCTTGTCAAGTTCTTCACTCTATTCTGCAGCCTTCCATAGCTCACTGCATGGAAGTAGTAGGGTTGATGGTTGCAGCAATGGACATAGTTCCTTTTGCTCGAATTCATCTAAGACCATTACAACTGTGCATGCTCAAGCAGTGGAATGGGGACTATACAGACTTGTCTCCAAAGATTCAAGTAGACCAGATGACCAGAGACTCACTCCGTTGGTGGTTGTCCCAGGATCACCTGTCTCAGGGAATGAGTTTCCACAGACCAGAGTGGGTCATTGTCACGACCGACGCCAGTCTATTAGGCTGGGGCGCGGTCTGGGATTCCCTGAAAGCTCAGGGTTTATGGTCTCGGGAAGAGTCTCTTCTCCCTATCAACATCATGGAACTGAGAGCGATATTCAATGCTCTCCGGGCTTGGCCTCAACTAGCCAAGGCCGGATTCATAAGATTCCAGTCAGACAACATGACGACTGTAGCTTACATCAACCATCAGGGGGGAACAAGGAGTTCCTTGGCGATGGGCGGAGGATCACTCCTGCCACCTATCTGCAATCCACATCCCAGGAGTAGACAACTGGGAGGCGGATTTTCCATCAGACTTTCCATCCGGGGGAGTGGGAACTCCACCCGGAGGTGTTTGCCCAGTTAACTCAATTATGGGGCATTCCAGACATGGATCTGATGGCGTCTCATCAGAACTTCAAGGTTCCTTGCTACGGGTCCAGATCCAGGGATCCCAAGGCGACTCTAGTGGATGCATTAGTGGCGCCTTGGTCGTTCAACCTAGCTTATGCGTTTCCACTGTTCCCTCTCCTTCCCAGGCTTGTAGCCAGGATCAAACAGGAGAAGGCCTTGGTGATTCTGATAGCTCCTGCAGACCTGGTGAATATGTCATCGGCTCCACCATGGAAGCTACCTTTGAGACAGGATCTTCTAGTACAAGGTCCATTCAAACATCCAAATCTAGTTTCTCTGCAGCTGACTGCTTGGAAATTGAACGTTTGATTTTATCCAAGCGTGGGTTTTCAGATTCAGTGATAGATACTCTGGTCCAAGCCAGAAAACCTGTGACTAAAAAGATTTACCATAAAATATGGAAAAGATATATCTGTTGGTGTGAATCCAAGGGATTCTCCTGGAGTAAGATTAAAATTCCTAAGATCCTCTCCTTTCTCCAAGAAGGTTTGGATAAGGGATTGTCAGCGAGTTCTCTAAAAGGACAGATCTCTGCTTTATCTGTCTTACTACACAAACGACTGCAGCTGTGCCAGATGTACAAGCTTTTGTACAGGCTTTGGTCAGATTCAAGCCTGTTTACAGACCCTTGACTCCTCCTTGGAGTCTAAATTTAGTTATTTCAGTTCTTCAAGGGGTTCCGTTTGAACCCTTACATTCCATAGATATCAAGTTACTATCTTGGAAAGTTCTGTTTTTGGTTGCTATTTCTTCTGCTAGAAGAGTTTCTGAATTATCTGCTTTGCAGTGTGATCCACCCTATCTGGTATTCCATTCAGATAAGGTTGTTTTGCGTACCAAGCCTGGTTTTCTTCCAAAAGTTGTTTCCAACAAGAATATTAACCAGGAAATAGTTGTTCCTTCTTTGTGTCCAAATCCAGTTTCAAAGAAGGAACGTTTGTTACACAATTTAGATGTAGTCCGTGCTTTAAAGTTCTATTTAGAAGCAACAAAGGATTTCAGACAAACTTCTTCTTTGTTTGTCGTTTATTCTGGTAAGAGGAGAGAACAAAAAGCTACTGCTACCTCTCTTTCTTTCTGGCTGAAAAGCATCATCCGATTGGCTTATGAGACTGCCGGATGGCAGCCTCCTGAACGAATCACAGCTAACTCTACTAGGGCTGTGGCTTCCACATGGGCCTTCAAGAACGAGGCTTCTGTTGATCAGATATGTAAGGCAGCGACTTGGTCTTCTCTTCACACTTTTGCCAAATTCTACAAATTTGATACTTATGCTTCTTCGGAGGCTATTTTTGGGAGAAAGGTTTTGCAAGCTGTGGTGCCTTCTGTTTAGGTAACCTGATTTGCTCCCTCCCTTCATCCGTGTCCTAAAGCTTTGGTATTGGTTCCCACAAGTTATGGATGATGCCGTGGACCGGACACACCAATGTTGGAGAAAACAGAATTTATGCTTACCTGATAAATTACTTTCTCCAACGGTGTGTCCGGTCCACGGCCCGCCCTGGTTTTTTAATCAGGTTTGCAAAATTTCTTTCTCTATACACTACAGTCACCACGGCACCCTATAGTTTCTCCTTTTTTTCTCCTAACCGTCGGTCGAATGACTGGGGGGGCGGAGCCTGGGAGGGGCTATATGGACAGCTTTTGCTGTGCTCTTTGCCATTTCCTGTTGGGGAAGAGAATATTCCACAAGTTATGGATGACGCCGTGGACCGGACACACCGTTGGAGAAAGTAATTTATCAGGTAAGCATAAATTCTGTTATTTTTCCCAAGCCCTAAATATAAAGCTATGATGGCTAGTTAGAGATATCAGGAGTAACTACATCTAGCCATGATATATGTCCCTCTGTAGTCCTTTTATTCACATAATAGTACTTTATTGTACACACTTTATAGTATACACCCATATACACTTTATTCCCACCATACACCTAGTTACAATAATTATATTGTATCAGATGATTATATATGTATTTACAATTTCTGTATCACCCCTGTATCACTTGTCACAGTATTGTCACAGTATTGTATTCACTGCCTTTCAGGAGCGGTCTGGGGCGCTACTGGCGCTTACGTGATGACGTATGACGCCTAGGCATCACTTCCGGTTTCTCCGGTGCGGCAGCGGTGGGGCCGGTGGCGTCCAGGACAGCTTGTGGGCTATTTAGCCCCTGACAGGTAAGCACACATTGCACTGTTATTTTTTTTTCAGGAGTCTGAGGACGGGCATCACAGCCCGAAAATGTTCACTCTCATGTTGAAATAAATGCACTAATTTTACTTATGGCGAGTGCCTCTGTTCATTGAACCACCAATCTATTTGATATTTTGGGTGCATCCCGACGTTGAAATTTACATAGTGAGTGCTGGTAACTTTGGACTTTTATATATATATATATATATATATATATATATATACACACAGAGAGAAATGCACTCACAGGAACGAACAACCAGCTCAATACCATTGTTAGCCTGTTCTATGGCGATTTACCACCTGGGTGCAACTTCTTTTAGCCTAGCAATGCTTTTCACAGAGTAGAACTTTCCTGTAGTCAGTCCAGCACCGAAATACCAGGCAATTCCTGTCTGAACAAGAAACACAGCAACCCCAGACGATCGTTTCGTCCTTCATTGGGCCTTGTCAGTGAGGTGTAGCAGTATTCCTCTAAGCACACTGAGCAAGGAGTCCATGTCTGGTTTCCCCTTTTTCCCATAGGGAGATTAAATACACACAGAGAGAAATGCACTCACAGGAACGAACAACCAGCTCAATACCATTGTTAGCCTGTTCTATAGCGATTTACCACCTGGGTGCAACTTCTTTTAGCCCAGCAATGCTTTTCACAGAGTAGAACTTTCCTGCACCCAGGTGGTAAATCGCCATAGAACAGGCTAACAATGGTATTGAGCCAGTTGTTCGTTCCTGTGAGTGCACTTCTCTCTGTATGTATTTAGTCTCCCTATGGGAAAAAGGGGCAACCAGATGTGGACTCCTTGCTCAGTGTGCTTAGAGGAATATAGCTACACCTCACTGACAAGGCCCAATGAAGGCCAAACGATCGTCTGTGTTCCTTGTTCAGAGAGGAATTGCCTGGTATTTTGGCGCTGGACTGACCGTAATAGGCGGGATCAGACTGATATACTACAGGAAATTTCTTCTCTGTGAAAACCATTACTGGGCTAAAAAGCTGCACCCAGGTGGTAAATCGCCATAGAACAGGCTAACAATGGTATTGAGCCAGATGTTAGTTCCTGTGAATGCACTTCTCTTTGTATATACAGTATATATATATATATAGATATATATGTTTATAAATTGTGAACATATAGTATCACAACCTATTTTCCACAGTCACATGCCAAGAGAGATACAAGTAAAATCAATGTCGACTGTTTGAAAATCCAAAATGACAGCAACACCTCCCGGAAATCACAGACCGCCAACGAAAATTCAGGAGGGTAATTGTCTGCTCCGTAACCAACTACGAACTATGCTTAGTCATTTGCGGTAATCAAGACACAGTGCTGAGTAGTAGGAATAGATGGTCAATATTAGTTACTATTGCAACATGTAAGGTAGAATATAAAAAATATATATGTTTCTGAAGTTTGGAAACACAAGATCAGAAACACCTCAAGGAAATCACAAACCCCAGAATATACTTTAGAATGGTTAATGTCTGCTCCGTATAAATATAGGATGTATGCTAAAATATTGCAATGAACCAATCCCAGCACATGTACAAAATACAGGGTAAGATGGACAGATCAATCTTGCACACATATAGCTCTGGTAAGTTTTTGCATATGTCCTGAAAAATCCAAACAAGTTCAACAGTGTTCTACCAACACGTCAACAAGATTGCATGCTCCACGTAAGTAGACAATGTTTTCAAAGTAAACAAACTGTAATTAGTGATGTCACGAACTGAAAATTTTCCGTTCGCAAACGGCGAACGTCCGCAACTGTTCGCAAACGGGCAAACCGCCATTGACTTCAATAGGCACGTGAATTTTAAAACCCACAGGGACTCTTTCTGGCCACGATAGTGATGGAAAAGTTATTTCAAGGGGACTAACACCTGGACTGTGGCATGCGCAAAACTCCCACGGAAAATTACATAGTTGATGAAGAGTCTGGTTTTAATCCATAAAGGGCATAAATCACCTAACATTCCTAAATTGTTTGGAATAACGTGCTTTAAAACATCAGGTATGATGTTGTATCAATCAGGTAGTGTAAGGGTTACGCCCGCTTCACAGTGACAGACTAAACTCCCCGTTTAACGCACCGCAAACAACCGCAAACAGTCCATTTGCACAACCACGAGATAGATAGATTTGACAGATACATAGATACATAGATTAGATAGATAGATCAATAGATGCAATATACATTTGATAGATACGATATATAGCTTTGATAGATAAATAGATAGATTTGATAGATAGATAATTTCCCAGACAGAGAATTACAAGACGTGCGGTCTGGGACCCATGGTAAGGTTCCCAGAGGCAGTTGCGGCGCCAGGGGACGTGTATATGGCATGGATTTTAGGAACCGGGAGATGGAAAAAGATGCTTGGTCGGTCCTCCTACTTCAAATTTGGGGCACTGCGCGTGCAATCTACTGTGCCAGCAAATATGAGTGGTGTGTTAAGTAGTACTATTCTGATCAGTTTAATACCTGTTACTCCCCCTATCGGGGGACGTGTATATGGCATGGATTTTAGGAACCGGGAGATGGAAAAAGATGCTTGGTCGGTCCTCCTGCCTATTTGGGGCACTGCGCGTGCAATCGTGGCCGGACTTTTAGCCGACGGACCTTTGGCCGATGGACATTTGGCCGAAACACAAGTGGCTGTCACAAAACAGTCCGGCCACGAGATAGATAGATTTGATAGATAGATAGATACATAGAATAGATAGATGCATCAATAGATGAAATATACATTTGATAGATACGATAGATAGATAGATAGATAGATTTGATAGATAAATAGATAGATTTGATAGATAAATAGATAGATTTGATAGATAGATAATTTCCCAGACAGAGAATTACAAGACGTGCAGTCTGACACCCATGGTAAGGTTCCCAGAGGCAGTTGCGGCGCCAGGGGATGTGTATATGACATGGATTTTAGGAACCGGGAGATGGAAAAAGATGCTTGGTCGGTCCTCCTTCTTCAAATTTGGGGCACTGCGCGTGCAATCTACTGTGCCACCAGATATGAGTGGTGTGGTTTTTGAAGCCACAGTGCAGCACCAGAGGCCAGAAAAATTTGGCATGTATTGTACACATGCCTGAAAAATTAGGTATTGTTGCAGCCGCTGCTGTAGCGGCGGCCAGAAAAATTGATGTTTGTTTCCCAGGCAGAAAGTGCCCTAAAATATTGCGGCTTGAACTGTAGTTGGTGGAGGATAAGTCATGCATGTCATCCGGCATTCAAAGATAAAATACAGCAGCGTGTGGACCATTTTTAGCCCAAGGCAGCTCATTTCATCAGGCCGTTTTTATTCGAATGTATTGCCCAATGTCAGTCCCTTCGGGATCCATCCCTGATTCATCTTAATAAAGGTGAGGTAATCTAGACTTTTTTGACCTAGGCGACTTCTCTTCTCAGTGACAATACCTCCTGCTGCACTGAAGGTCCTTTCTGACAGGACACTTGAAGCGGGGCAGGCCAGAAGTTCTATCACAAATTGGGATAGCTCAGGCCACAGGTCAAGCCTACACACCCAATAGTCAAGGGGTTCATCGCTCCTCAGAGTGTCGAGATCTGCAGTTAAGGCGAGGTAGTCTGCTATCTGTCAGTCAAGTCATTCTCTGAGGGTGGACCCCGAAGGGCTGTGGCGATGCAAAGGACTTAAAAAGCTTTGCATGTCCTCCATCAACAACACGTCTGTAAAGCGTCCTGTCCTTGCCGGCGTGGTCGTGGGAATCGGAGGATTACTTTCACCTTTTCCCCTGTTAGATTCCCATTGTGCTGTGACATCACCCTTATACGCTGTGTAAAGCATACTTTTTAATTTATTTTGGAACTGCTGCATCCTTTCCGACTTGCGGTAATTCGGTAACATTTCAGGCACTTTATGCTTATACTGGGGGTCTAGTAGCGTGGTCACCCAGTACAGGTCATTCTCCTTCAGCTTTTTTATACGAGGCTCCCTCAACAGGCATGAAGGCATGAAAGACCAAATTTGCACAAGGTTGGATGCCGAGCTACTCATGTCCCGTTCCTCATCCTCAGTGATCTCACTGAAGGTATCTTCTTCCCCCCAGCCACGTACAACACCATGGGTACCAGATAGGTGACAACGAGCACCCTGGGATGCCTGTTGTGGTTGGTCTTCCTTCTCCTCCTCAAAGCCACATTTCTCCTCTGACTCCTCTTCCTCACAATCCTCTTCCAGCGTTGCCGCAGGTCCAGCAAGCGATGCTGATAAGGCTGTTTCTGGTGGTGATGGTGACCACAACTCTTCCTCTTCCTCTTCACACTCATCTACGGCCTGATCCAGCACTCTTCGCAGGGCACGCTCCAGGAAGAAAACAAATGATATGATGTCGCTGATGGTGCCTTTGGTGCGACTGACTAGGTTTGTCACCTCCTCAAAAGGATGCATGAGCCTACAGGCATTGCGCATGAGCGCCCAGTAACGTGGCAAAAAATTCCCAGCTCCCCAGAGACTCCGGTCATACAAATACTCGTTAACGGCTTTTTCTTGTTGGAGCAGGCGGTTGAACATTAGGAGTGTTGAATTCCAATGTGTCGGGCTGTCGCAAATCAAGCACTTCACTGGCATGTTGTTTCGCTGCTGGATATCAGAAAAGTGCGCCATGGACATGTAGGAACGCCTGAAAAGGCCACACACCTTCCTGGACTGCTTCAGGACGTCCTGTAAGCCTGGGTACTTATGCACAAAGCGTTGTACGATCAGATTACACACATGTGCCATGCACGGCACATGTGTCAACTTGCCCAATTTCAATGCCGCCACCAAATTACTTCCGTTGTCAGAAACCACTTTGCCGATTTCCAGTTGGTGCGGAGTCAGCCACTGATCCACCTGTGCATTCAGGGCTGACAGGAGTGCTGGTCTGGTGTGACTATCTGCTTTCAGGCAAGTCAACCCCAAGACGGCATGACACTGCCGTATCCGGGATGTGGAATAGTACCTGGGGAGCTGGGGGGGTGCCGTTGATGTGGAGCAAGACGCAGCAGCAGAAGAAGAGGACTCAGCCGAGGAGGTTATGGAAGAGGATGGAGTAGGAGGAGTAGAGAAAGTGGCAGCAGGCCTGCCTGCAAGTTGTGGCGGTGTCACCAACTCTGCAGAGCCACGCATTACATGGTTGTCAGCCGTCAGCAGGTTTACCCAATGCGCAGTGTAGGTGATATACCTGCCCTGACCATGCTTTGCAGACCAGCTATCAGTGGTCAGATGGACCCTTGCCCCAACACTGTGTGCCAGACATGCCATTACTTCCTTTCGAAAATCAAGTACAGGTTGGGGATTGCCTTTTGTGAAAAGAAATTTCATCCGGGTACTTTCCACTGCGGTGTCCCAATAGCTACAAATTTTTTGAATGCCTCAGACTCCACCAGCTTGTATGGTAAAAGCTGGTGGGCTAAGAGTTCAGACAAGCCAGCTGTCAGACGCGGGGCAAGGGGGTGACTTTGTGACATTGGCTTCTTACGCTCAAACATGTCCTTGACAGACACCTGACTGTGGGCAGATGAGCAGGAAATGCTCCGGAAGAGAGACGGAGTGGCGGATGGTTGAGAGGGGGCAAGGAGGACAGCAGTGGTTGATGTGGCTGAAGATGCTGGACCAGGAGGAGGATGGCGGCTTTGAGTTTGTGTGCTGCTTCTACTCATGTGTTGATCCCATAGGCATATGTGATGTGCGATCATGTGCCTTCGCAAAGCAGTTGTACCTAGGTGGGTGTTGGACTTCACACGACTCAGTTTCTTTTGGCACAGGTTGCAAATTTCAACACTGTTGTCAGAGGCAGACACACAAAAAAATGCCACACTGCTGAGCTCTGTGATGACGGCATTCTGGTGGTGGCAACAGCATGCGTTGATTGGCGTGCTGTCTGGCTGACCCCGGGTGCCGATGCATGCTGTCTGACTGTGCCACTATCTCCTTGCGATGACCTCCCCCTGCTTCCAACTCGTCTCCTCCTCCTGCTCCTCTCTGTCTCCCCATCTGAACCTTCCCCTGTTCTTCTTCTCTTCTAGCGGGCACCCACATGACATCCACGGACGCATCGTCATCATCAACCGCTTCACTTGTATCTGACAAATCAACAAAAGAAGTAGCAGCGGGTACAACATCATCATCATCACACCGTACGTCCATGTCTGTAATGCTGCCTGACTGAGACATATCACTGTTATCTACATCCTCTGTCAATGATGGTTGCGCATCACTCATTTCTTCCAAATGATGTGTAAATAACTCCTCTGCCAGATCAAGTGAAGCGGCTGTGGTGCTAGTGTTGGTGGTGGCGGCAGGCGGGCGAGTGGTAACTTGAGAGGTGCCCGTAGATAAGCTGGAGGAGGATGGTGCGTCAAGGTTTGGAGCGGAAGCTATAGAAGATTGGGTGTCCTGTGTTAAAAAGTCAACTATGTCCTCCTCAGAACTTTTCGAGTTCATGGTACGTGGCCTCTGAACAATGGTCATTATTCTAGGGCCTAAGGGAATCACAGCACCACAACCACGACGGCACCTGCGGGGTGGCCTGCCTCTGCCTGTCATTTTTTTTAAATTTACACTTACAATACTATTAAACAAGATATGAGTGGTGCCACTGGGCAAGTGGGCACAGTATACGCTGTGAGCCTGACACAAAAAAGCAGACTGATGTTTCACAGTCCAAAAAGTTTATTTTTTTTAAATTTACACTTACACTACTATTAAATAAGATATGAGTGGTGGCACTGGGCAAGTGGGCACAGTATACGCTGTGTGACTGGCACACACGCTGGCAGGCAGGCAACTGCAATTAGATTACACTAGCAGACTGATGTTTAACAGTCAAAAAAGTTTTTTTTTTTTAATTTACACTACTGTTACAACAGATATGAGTGGTGGCACTGTGGGCAAGTGGGCCTGGCACACACGCTGGCAGGCAGGCAGGCAACTGCAATTAGATTACACTTGCAGACTGATGTTTAACAGTCAAAAAAGTTTTTGTTTTTTTAAATTTACACTACTGTTACAACAGATATGAGTGGTGGCACTTTGGGCAAGTGGGCCTGGCACACACGCTGGCAGGCAGGCAACTGCAATTAGATTACACTAGCAGACTGATGTTTAACAGTCAAAAAAGTTTGTTTTTTTTAAATTTACACTACTGTTACAACAGATATGAGTGGTGGCACTGTGGGCAAGTGGGCCTGGCACACACGCTGGCAGGCAGGCAACTGCAAATAAATTACACTAGAAGACTGATGTTTAAGAGTCAAAAAAGTTTTTTTTTAAAATTTACACTACTGTTACAACAGATATGTGTGGTGGCACTGTGGGTAAGTGGGCCTGGCACACACGCTGGCAGGCAGGCAACTGCAATTAGATTACACAAGCAGACTGATGTTTCACAGTCAAATTTTTTTTTATTTTAAATTTACACTAATGTTACACCAGATATGAGTGGTGGCAACAGGCAAGTGGGCACAGTATATGCTGTGAGCCTGGCACACACGCTGGCAAGCAGGCAACTGCAATTAGATTATACAGGGAAAAAAAGCAGCCCTAAAAAGGGCTTTTTGGGGGGCTGTCCTTACAGCAGAGATCAGATGAGTCCTTCAGGACTGTAGTGGACACTGAATACACTAGCCTAGCTAATAATTTCCCTATTAAATCAGCAGCAGCTACACTGTCCCTCCTCTCACTAAGAAAGCAGCTTCTGAATGAATCTAAAATGGCTGCTGTCCAAGAGCTGGGAGGGTCTGGGAGGGAGGGTCTGTTGCTGATTGGGTGGAATGTGTCTGCAGACTATGAGATACAGGGTCAAAGTTTACTCAATGATGACGAATAGGGGGCGGATCGAACATCGCATATGTTCGCCCGCCGTTGCGATCCCAAACAAGCTATGTTTGCCGGGAACTATTCGCCGGCAAACTATTCGGAAAACATCACTAACTGTAATGCAAAGCTGGATACAAAGAATCTTCAGGTGAAAGAAAGCAGTGTTAACCGCCAATACTTGTGTGCATTCAGCAGTGGCTGCATCCGCCATATAGGTAATCCCATTGTCATGAACCAAGCCTCCAGACGAAAAAGAAAAAGAAAAGGTCTGGGAGGCATTCTGCTAAGAAGGGCTGTGTGGGGATTTGAACCTGTGACTCTGTGGTTGCTATTTCTGTTTGCTTACATGTTGAGCCACAGCCAGTTCTAGCAATAGCATGGATCTTAAATGATCTGATAAATAACTATTTGCCTTACTTGTTATTACACCTGTGCAACACACAGGTGTTCTCAATTCTGGAATTAATCAGAACCAACCCTGTGCAAAACCTCCCTATTTAAGGATGGCTTTTAGTCTGCATTTTGGTCTTCACATTGGATCTGTTTTGTCAAGTCAGAACCTGTTTCCTGTACTTCTTTGGAGAAAGATTTCCTTTGCACCTGTTTACAAGGTATTACCAGGAGAAAGCCTTTACCTTTAAACCTGTTACCAATCTTCAAGTTTGTTTCCTGCTTTATGCAAATTCCTGCACTCAGCTATTGCCAGGAGAAAGACTTCACCTTTGCACCTGTTTACAAGGTATTACCAGGAGAAAGCCTTTACCTTTAAACCTGTTACCAATCTTCAAGTTTGTTTCCTGCTTTATGCAAATTCCTGCACTCAGCTATTGCCAGGAGAAAGACTTCACCTTTGCACCTGTTTACAAGGTATTACCAGGAGAAAGCCTTTACCTTTAAACCTGTTACCAATCTACAAGTTTGTTTCCTGCTTTATGCAATTCCTGCACTTGGCCATTGCCAGGAGAAAGATTTCCTTTGCACCTGTTTACAAGGTATTACCAGGGCAAAGCCTTTACCTTTAAACCTGTTACCAGTTTGCAAGTTTGTTTCCTGCCTTCAGCAATTACAAGGAGAGAGACTTTACCTTTAAACCTGTTACCAGTTTGCAAGTTGTTTCCTGCATTGTGCAATTCCTGCACTCAGCAATTACAAGGAGAGAGACTTTACCTTTAAACCTGTTACCAGTTTGCAAGTTTGTATCCTGCCTTGTGCAAATCCTGCACTCAGCAATTAGTAGGAGAAAGACTTTCCTTTCTGAATCTGCATCTCTGCTTACTTTGTTTGTTTATTTTCACTCCTGCTGTATGTGGTCTTAACATACCTGAGTAGCATATTTAAATATTCTGCAAGTATTTGCTTAAACAAAGTATTCTGTTGTTTAAATAAATTTGTTTTCATTTTCAATCAGTATGGCTTCTACTAATCTTCCTTTAAAGCAACTGTTCCAGACAATGAGGCTCTCACATGATATCCTGAGACATAACATGACAGAATGTGAAGACCTTAAAAGAGAGCCCTCTGGGATTATTGCTGTATTGGAATCAGTGTTAAAGTTTATTAAGGACATACTGATTAACTTCATGGAGCTGGTGGAAATGTTATCTCTCCCAACCAAAACCTTGTCTGAAGTTACCTCCCAAACAAGGAAAGGTTTTAAAGAACCCTTAACAGAAGAGGAAAAGACTCGGCGAAGACAGCTTAACCTCTGTTTCTATTGTGGGGGAACTGGTCACCGCATCACAGGGTGTCCAGTAAGACCCCCTAGAGGATCAAGTCGAGATACAGCCAAGTTTAAAATGGACTCTGATGTTAAGGGAACAAATTATTCTTCCACTAGCAAACTTATAGATACCCCTGGAGAGGATCCAGCTACTGAGAATACATCTATTCTACAAGCAACCGTTTCTAACACGCTTCAAGAAATGGTACCTGATTTGAAACAGATGGTTGTTGGCAGTACAACTTCAACAACATCCACTACCCATGCCACTGCCTCTGTTTCTGCATCTACCACATTGGGGAACTCTGCAAAAACACCTCCTGGAAATCCTGCACATTACCTTGTTTCTGCCTTGGTTGGAGATCCATCTAACAAAAGTCACTCATCAGACATAAAAGTGACAAATCTTCCAGCTGAATCAGACCCTGACAAATCTAAAGTTCCACACCTCCCTGCACCACCTTCACCCAGCTACTCATTGACTGAGAAAGAATTGAATGAGATGGTTGAATTGGATATAAATGACACAGAAAATGAATTCCTGGACTCTGAAGGAGAGGTCATACCTTACCCGGAGGTACTCTACCCATCAGGCAGATATGACCCAGATAACAAATTCCTTGACTCTGAAGGAGAGGTCTTTTCCTACCCGGAGGTACCCTGCCCATCAGCCAGTCCATTGCAAGCTGCTGGGTATAATCAGGAACCTCTAAATCAAAACTGTCTTGGTTTTTCAGCTCTTGTTATGCCTACAGGGATATCTTCTAAGGGTCCCCAATCTCAGGCAGCTGTTCCAAGCAAAGAATCCATTCCATCTGATTGTATTAGGGCTTCAAATGGAACACTTGTTCGTAAATCCCACCTTCAGATGTTTGAACAGGCTTTGAGCGCCCAGAGTGCGCTCTTTGGAGGGGGCATCTGTCATGAACCAAGCCTCCAGACGAAAAAGAAAAAGAAAAGGTCTGGGAGGCATTCTGCTAAGAAGGGCTGTGTGGGGATTTGAACCTGTGACTCTGTGGTTGCTATTTCTGTTTGCTTACATGTTGAGCCACAGCCAGTTCTAGCAATAGCATGGATCTTAAATGATCTGATAAATAACTATTTGCCTTACTTGTTATTACACCTGTGCAACACACAGGTGTTCTCAATTCTGGAATTAATCAGAACCAACCCTGTGCAAAACCTCCCTATTTAAGGATGGCTTTTAGTCTGCATTTTGGTCTTCACATTGGATCTGTTTTGTCAAGTCAGAACCTGTTTCCTGTACTTCTTTGGAGAAAGATTTCCTTTGCACCTGTTTACAAGGTATTACCAGGAGAAAGCCTTTACCTTTAAACCTGTTACCAATCTTCAAGTTTGTTTCCTGCTTTATGCAAATTCCTGCACTCAGCTATTGCCAGGAGAAAGACTTCACCATTGCACCTGTTTACAAGGTATTACCAGGAGAAAGCCTTTACCTTTAAACCTGTTACCAATCTTCAAGTTTGTTTCCTGCTTTATGCAAATTCCTGCACTCAGCTATTGCCAGGAGAAAGACTTCACCTTTGCACCTGTTTACAAGGTATTACCAGGAGAAAGCCTTTACCTTTAAACCTGTTACCAATCTACAAGTTTGTTTCCTGCTTTATGCAATTCCTGCACTTGGCCATTGCCAGGAGAAAGATTTCCTTTGCACCTGTTTACAAGGTATTACCAGGGCAAAGCCTTTACCTTTAAACCTGTTACCAGTTTGCAAGTTTGTTTCCTGCCTTCAGCAATTACAAGGAGAGAGACTTTACCTTTAAACCTGTTACCAGTTTGCTAGTTGTTTCCTGCATTGTGCAATTCCTGCACTCAGCAATTACAAGGAGAGAGACTTTACCTTTAAACCTGTTACCAGTTTGCAAGTTTGTATCCTGCCTTGTGCAAATCCTGCACTCAGCAATTAGTAGGAGAAAGACTTTCCTTTCTGAATCTGCATCTCTGCTTACTTTGTTTGTTTATTTTCACTCCTGCTGTATGTGGTCTTAACATACCTGAGTAGCATATTTAAATATTCTGCAAGTATTTGCTTAAACAAAGTATTCTGTTGTTTAAATAAATTTGTTTTCATTTTCAATCAGTATGGCTTCTACTAATCTTCCTTTAAAGCAACTGTTCCAGACAATGAGGCTCTCACATGATATCCTGAGACATAACATGACACCCATGTATGAATATTGAAACTGTTTTCTCAGTTCCACTTTATTGTGTAGGCACCTTAGTATCTTTGCTTTATCCTTATGGCTCCTAATGGCCAGCAAGTGCAACGTAAAGTTGCAACGGCTTTCCAGCTTGAGACTTGGTCCGTCAGGTAGCAAACCTAGGTAGTCTCTAGCGTTCATATCTCCCTCACACAACACACGTGACTGTGTAAGTCCAATGTGTTAGTCCACCTAAAAGGTGGCGGACAAGTTAAGAAGCAGCAGTCTTACGACCGCTGCTTTTTAACTTAAGTTTCAGACAGACCTGAAACTTTGCGGGTAGAAAGCAGCATCTGCTGCTTAATAAATCTACCCCTATTTCCTAACATAGTTCGACAATGCATTTTAAAGTTCTTTTAAACTGGAACACGTCTTTGTGACCGTGAGTTCAGTTTGTTGCTTTACTTTTAAATTTACATTTTAAATTCAAAGAGAAGATTGATTACTTAAAATATTTTCATATGTTAAAAAAGTATATATTTTTTTGATGGATTACTTTTTATAGTCTGTTTTTCATTAAAATAATTGTAAATTTTGTAATAACCGAATAAATTTAAAGATACAAATTATTTATATTACAATTTTCCCTCTCAAAATGGTAGAAAAATCCATTTGCTTTGTGAACCTCTTTCCTTATAGCAAACAGTGAAAAAGGAAATTGGTTGGAGGACTTTTTATCATTTTAATATGAGGTTAGTTTGCTTGCGATGTGGTTCTTTTTTAACATTTGACTAGCTCTTGAGAAAAGTGGTACAATGCTGAAACATGGTGAGCTATAATTTTAACTTGTAAGCAGCAATTTTACCATATGTATATATTTTATACTGGCAAGGTTTGAAACATTAAGTAAAGATTATTTCCTGTGGCCTAGATTTGGAGTTTGGCGGTAGCCGTGAAAACCAGCGTTAGAGGCTCCTAACGCTGGTTTTAGGCTACCTCCGGTATTTGGAGTCATTAAAAAAAGGGTCTAACGCTCACTTTTCAGCCGCGACTTTTCCATACCGCAGATCCCCTTACGTCAATTGCGTATCCTATCTTTTCAATGGGATTTTTCTAACTCCGGTATTTAGAGTCGTGTCTGAAGTGAGCGTTAGAAATCTAACGACAAAACTCCAGCCGCAGAAAAAAGTCAGTAGTTAAGAGCTTTCTGGGCTAACGCCGGTTCATAAAGCTCTTAACTACTGTACTCTAAAGTACACTAACACCCATAAACTACCTATGTACCCCTAAACCGAGGTCCCCCCACATCGCCGCCACTCGATTAAATTTTTTTAACCCCTAATCTGCCGACCGCCACCTACGTTATACTTAGGTACCCCTAATCTGCTGCCCCTAACACCGCCGACCCCTATATTATATTTATTAACCCCTAACCTGCCCCCCACAACGTCGCAGCCAGATACCTACAATAATTAACCCCTAATCTGCCGACCGCAAAGTGCCGCCACCTACGTTATATTTATGTACCCCTAATCTGCTGCCCCTAACACTGCCGACCCCTATATTATATTTATTAACCCCTAATCTGCCCCCCTCAACGTCGCCGACACCTGCCTACACTTATTAACCCCTAATCTGCCGAGCGGACCGCACCGCTATTATTATAAAGTTATTAACCCCTAATCCGCCTCACTAACCCTATAATAAACAGTATTAACCCCTAATCTGCCCTCCCTAACATCGCCGACACCTAACTTCAATTATTAACCCCTAATTTACAAAAAATAAAAAAATATTTACAAACATAAGAAAAATATTACAACAATTTTAAACTAATTACACCTACTCTAAGCCCCCTAATAAAATAACAAAGCCCCCAAAATAAAAAATGCCCTACCCTATTCTAAATTACTAAAGTTCAAAGCTCTTTTACCTTACCAGCCCTGAACAGGGCCCTTTGTGGGGCATGCCCCAAGAAGTTCAGCTCTTTTGCCTGTAAAAAAAAACATACAATACCCCCCCAACATTACAACCCACCACCCACATACCCCTAATCTAACCCAAACCCCCCTTAAATAAACCTAACACTAAGCCCCTGAAGATCTCCCTACCTTGAGTCGTCTTCACCCAGCCGAGCCAAATTCTTCATCCAAGCGGAGCAAGAAGAGGTCCTCCATCCGGTAGAAGTCTTCATCCAAGCGGAGCAGAAGAGGTCTTCCATCCGATTAAAGTCTTCATCCAAGCGGGATCTTCTATCGTCATCCATCCGGAGCGGAGCGGCAGGATCCTGAAGACCTCCGACGCGGAACATCCATCCTGGCCGACGACTGAACGATGAATGACGGTTCCTTTAAATGACGTCATCCAAGATGGCGTCCCTCGAATTCCGATTGGCTGATAGGATTCTATCAGCCAATCGAAATTAAGGTAGGAATATTCTGATTGGCTGATGGAATCAGCCAATCAGAATCAAGTTCAATCCGATTGGCTGATCCAATCAAGGTAGGGAGATCTTCAGGGGCTTAGTGTTAGGTTTATTTAAGGGGGGTTTGGGTTAGATTAGGGGTATGTGGGTGGTGGGTTGTAATGTTGGGGGGGGGTATTGTATGTTATTTTTTACAGGCAAAAGAGCTGAACTTCTTGGGGCATGCCCCGCAAAGGGCCCTGTTCAGGGCTGGTAAGGTAAAAGAGCTTTGAACTTTAGTAATTTAGAATAGGGTAGGGCATTTTTTTTATTTTGGGGGGCTTTGTTATTTTATTAGGGGGCTTAGAGTAGGTGTAATTAGTTTAAAATTGTTGTAATATTTTTCTTATGTTTGTAAATATTTTTTTATTTTTTGTAACTTAGTTCTTTTTTATTTTTTGTACTTTAGATAGTTTATTTCATTGTAGTTATTTGTAGGTATTGTATTTAATTTATTTATTGATAGTGTAGTGTTAGGTTTAATTGTAGATAATTATAGGTATTTAATTTAATTAATTTATTGATAGTGTAGTGTTAGGTTTAATTGTAACTTAGGTTAGGATTTATTTTACAGGTAATTTTGTAATTATTTTAACTATTTTAGCTATTAAATAGTTCTTAACTATTTAATAGCTATTGTACCTGGTTAAATTAAATACAAAGTTACCTGTAAAATAAATATTAATCCTAAAATAGCTATAATATAATTATAATTTATATTGTAGCTATATTAGGATTTATTTTACAGGTAAGTATTTATCTTTAAATAGGAATAATTTATTTAATAAGAGTTAATTAATTTCGTTAGATTAAAATTATATTTAATTTAGGGGGGTGTTAGTGTTAGGGTTAGACTTAGCTTTAGGGGTTAATACATTTATTAGAATAGCGGTGAGCTCCAGTCGGCAGATTAGGGGTTAATAATTGAAGTTAGGTGTCGGCGATGTTAGGGAGGGCAGATTAGGGGTTAATACTATTTATTATAGGGTTAGTGAGGCGGATTAGGGGTTAATAACTTTATTATAATAGCGGTGCGGTCCGCTCGGCAGATTAGGGGTTAATAAGTGTAGGCAGGTGGAGGCGACGTTGTGGGGGGCAGATTAGGGGTTAATAAATATAATATAGGGGTCAGCGATGTTAGGGCAGCAGATTAGGGGTACATAGGGATAATGTAAGTAGCGGCGGTTTACGGAGCGGCAGATTAGGGGTTAATAATAATATGCAGGGGTCAGCGATAGCAGGGGCGGCAGATTAGGGGTTAATAAGTGTAAGGTTAGGGGTGTTTAGACTCGGGGTACATGTTAGAGTGTTAAGTGCAGACGTAGGAAGGGTTACCGCATAGCAAACAATGGGGCTGCGTTAAGAGCTGAACGCGGCTTTTTTGCAGGTGTTAGGTTTTTTTTCAGCTCAAAAAGCCCCATTGTTTCCTATGGGGGAATCGTGCACGAGCACGTTTTTGAGGCTGGCCGTGTCCGTAAGCAACTCTGGTATCGAGAGTTGCAGTTGCGTTAAATATGCTCTATGTTCCTTTTTTGGAGCCTAACGCTGACATTCTGTGGACTCTCAATACCAGAGTTATTTTTATGGTGCGGCCAGAAAAAAGCCAGCGTTAGCTACGCTGGTCCTTACCGACAAAACTCTAAATCTAGCCGTGTGGGAATACAGATGCCATTTCTCCTTAAAGATTTAGCCTCCTGTGAGTATTTTCCATTTAGTGCATAGTTCTTGAACAACTGTATTGCACTATTGTGGAACTATTAACAATCTGCACTCTCTGAAAGTCTGCATTGCTGCTAGGAATAAAATCTTGTGAAACGATAGAGGAGGAATTAGGGCAAACAGCGACTCCGATGCAGGAAACTATCATTTTTGCACATTGCCCTATATGGGTGTGCTGTGGACATCTTAGCAGGAACATTGTTTAACTTCAAAGCCCAACAGGCTCATAGTGTGCCCAAAAAAGTCCCAGCCTCTTTAATACATATAGCAGCAGTAAATATACCTTTAAGAGAGTTTTGCAATTCTATTGAAAAATATGCAGCATAGGAAATAATTTTTTCACTCATGCACAAATACCACAAATTGTAAGATTTTAACTTATATTACAAGTTGAAAGTAAAATGTTTGCATGCGAGTGAAACCCAATGCGTCCCTCGACTTCGGACATCGTCACAGGGTTAATTTCTTCTCCCTAAAGACTTCAATGGAGTGTGTTTTAAAAAACTCTTAACACTTATCCCTCGTGCCCTAACCTGACACTGCATTAGAGCTAAACCTCTAAAACTGAAGCTTTTTATGAATATTTTATATTCCAATGTTCTTTACATAGAAGAAAAGTTATTTTTATTTTTAAATATATATATATATATATTTTTTGTAAAATATATATCTATACCTATATATCTATATAAATATACAGTATATAGATATAGATATATACAGATATAGATAGGGATATATATATATATATATATATATATATATATATATATATATATATATATATATATAAAATACAAGGAACATTTTCTACTATATAAAGAACATTGTAATGCTAAATATTTAAATTAAATACACAGTAAAAAAACATAAAATATTAAAATTGATTAAAAACTATTTTTAAAGTTTAAGGGTATTTGAGTGGATATATATATATATATATATATATATATATATATATATATATATATATATATATATATATATATATATATATATATATATATATATATATATATATATATATATACAGGGAGTGCAGAATTATTAGGCAAGTTGTATTTTTGAGGATTAATTTTATTATTGAACAACAACCATGTTCTCAATGAACCCAAAAAACTCATTAATATCAAAGCTGAATAGTTTTGGAAGTAGTTTTTAGTTTGTTTTTAGTTATAGCTATTTTAGGGGGATATCTGTGTGTGCAGGTGACTATTACTGTGCATAATTATTAGGCAACTTAACAAAAAACAAATATATACCCATTTCAATTATTTATTTTTACCAGTGAAACCAATATAACATCTCAACATTCACAAATATACATTTCTGACATTCAAAGACAAAACAAAAACAAATCAGTGACCAATATAGCCACCTTTCTTTGCAAGGACACTCAAAAGCCTGCCATCCATGGATTCTGTCAGTGTTTTGATCTGTTCACCATCAACATTGCGTGCAGCAGCAACCACAGCCTCCCAGACACTGTTCAGAGAGGTGTACCGTTTTCCCTCCTTGTAAATCTCACATTTGATGATGGACCACAGGTTCTCAATGGGGTTCAGATCAGGTGAACAAGGAGGCCATGTCATTAGATTTTCTTCTTTTATACCCTTTCTTGCCAGCTACGCTGTGGAGTACTTGGACGCGTGTGATGGAGCATTGTCCTGCATGAAAATTATGTTTTTCTTGAAGGATGCAGACTTCTTCCTGTACCACTGCATGAAGAAGGTGTCTTCCAGAAACTGGCAGTAGGACTGGGAGTTGAGCTTGACTCCATCCTCAACCCGAAAAGGCCCCACAAGCTCATCTTTGATGATATCAGCCCAAACCAGTACTCCACCTCCACCTTGCTGACGTCTGAGTCAGACTGGAGCTCTCTGCCCTTTACCAATCCAGCCACTGCCCATCCATCTGGCCCATAAAGACTCACTCTCATTTCATCAGTCCATAAAACCTTAGAAAAATCAGTCTTGAGATATTTCTTGGCCCAGTCTTGACGTTTCAGCTTGTGTGTCTTGTTCAGTGGTGGTCGTCTTTCAGCCTTTCTTACCTTGGCCATGTCTCTGAGTATTGCACACCTTGTGCTTTTGGGCACTCCAGTGATGTTGCAGCTCTGAAATATGGCCAAACTGGTGGCAAGTGGCATCTTGGCAGCTGCACGCTTGACTTTTCTCAGTTCATGGGCAGTTATTTTGCGCCTTGGTTTTTCCACACGCTTCTTGCGACCCTGTTGACTATTTTGAATGAAACGCTTGATTGTTCGATGATCACGCTTCAGAAGCTTTGAAATTTTAAGAGTGCTGCATCCCTCTGCAAGATATCTCACTATTTTGGACTTTTCTGAGCCTGTCAAGTCCTTCTTTTGACCCATTTTGCCAAAGGAAAGGAAGTTGCCTAATAATTATGCACACCTGATATAGGGTGTTGATGTCATTAGACCACACCCCTTCTCATTACAGAGATGCACATCACCTAATATGCTTAATTGGTAGTAGGCTTTCGAGCCTATACAGCTTGGAGTAAGACAACATGCATAAAGAGGATGATGTGGTCAAAATACTCATTTGCCTAATAATTCTGCACTCCCTGTATATATATATACAGTACAGAGGATTTCAATATGTGTAGCAGTTCCGTGAGTGCTTTACCCCTAAATTAAAATGCAACTATATATATATATATATATATATATGTGTGTGTGTGTGTGTGTACATGTGTATATATGTGTTTATATGCGTATATATGTGCGTATATACATATAATCATATATAAACACATACATACATATGTACATACAGTATACAACAGAAGTACACCCCAGTGCAATATCACTTAAATGTCAAATGATTCAAAATTGTATAGCCTAACAGTAACTGCATTATGTCTAAGTTTTACAGTAGGTTATTTGTCTTATGTAAAATTAAAAACTAAAAGTTTAGATTTACTATATTAAAAATACCAGCCCAAAGCAGGAAATCAATGCAACAAAAGTCAGTGCACCTTTCCTTACTGATATTCAAATCTTTTATTTTTTTCAATACTTTGCATGTTCACCTTTATTTTTAATGACAGACTCAATCCTCCTTGACATGGAGGAAACCAGTGTCGTACAAATTTCTGGAGAGTGTTCTGCCCTTCTTCAGAGATAATTTTTTTCAGCTGCTCTTTGCTGGAGGGGTTGTGTTACTCTACCATTCTCTTTAAAATACCCCAAAGGTGTTCTACTGGATTAAAGTCAGGTGATATACTTGGCCAGGTCATATTTTTCACTTGTTTCTCCTTTAGAAACTCCTTTGTGATTTTGGCAGTGTGCTTTGGATCGTTATCATGCTGGAATATTCGTCCTCTGCCAAACTTCTTGAGACTGGGAGTCATCTTGTCAGCCAGTATTTTGGTATATTGCAGGCATTCATGGTGCCATCTATAAATGCCATCTCCCCAACAACTTTTGCAGTCATGCATCCCCAAATCATCACACTCCCACCTCCATGATTCACTGTTGGGACTATGAATTCACTGTAATAATCCTGACCAGGTTCACACCAAACATGCTGCACCCCATCTGAGCCGATAAAATGTTATCTTGATCTTGGCCATCTTACCAAATAATGTGCTTCCAGTATTCATCAGGCTTTTCATGTTGTTAAGCTAAGTTTATTCTTGCAGTTTTGTGCCAAAGAGCAAGCAAGGGTTTTTTCCTTGGATGCTGTCCATAGAAGTTGACATTATGCAATGTCCTTAGCACTGTCTGAGCTGTCACAGAAACTCCAATTTCTATTGATAATCCCTGAGCCAAATCTGAAGCACTTGCCTTGATGCAAATCTGAAGCACTTGCCTGTTGCCTGTTTTTGAGAGTTATATTGTGCAAGTTGTGCACTGTCCGTGGCGTCATTTTAGCAGGACAGCCACTGCGGCTCTGATTTTTGGCACTGTGTATCGATCTATGCCTCCTGATTACTGCTGCAACTGCGTTTTGACTGATTTTTGGTTGGTCACCAATCTTCCTGTATCCTTTTCAATGTTTGTAAAGTGTCACAATCAGATTGTTTAATTCCTCTGGCAATTCTTTTCCATGTGGAGACATGATGCAAACTTGCAGATAGATACAGCCCATTGGTCAAAAAATTAGACTGTTCTGGTAACTATGCTCATGCAATTAGGCTAATTGGAAATCATAGGTGTACTCAATTTTGTTTCAGTGATCTAACTTGTGTGTCAGTGACCACAGGTGTATTCACTTTTGTTGCATTAAGTTTATACTTTGGGGCCTGTATTTTCAATATAATCTTTCTAATGTATTTGGTTTTTATTGTTTATAATAGGAAATACTCTACTTGTGAACTTAGAAATAAAACAATTATTGAGAGGTGATACAATTTTGAATCATTTGACATTTAAGTGATATTGCCCAGGGGTGTACTCACTTTTGTTGTATACTGTACATATATATAAAAATACAGTAAAACAATATATGTACAGTATACAGTAAAACAAGCGCAACCCAGATTCAAGGTAGTAATAGTTTAAAATATGCCCTTCAATACAATCCTTGGCTTTCTCAAATTACTGATGTCCTTTGTGATGTAATACAAGCCTTCTGTTAGACTGTACGGATACAGGATAAAAGTACTGACCTGGATAAGGCAAAGGAAGACTATCTCTCCAGCTGATACAACCGGCTTCTCCTTACTCAACGCGTTTCCTCTGCACTGAGCAGACTTTATCAAGAGTGTTTAAAAGAGTGTATATACGTATGAGCTGAAAACCCGTATTTAAATACAAATTTGTGGAAACACACCCCTTTTCACATTGGACAACCAGTATGGCATGGCAGCTAATCAAAATTGTCTTCTATGTGTGGCTGGTGTCAAAGCCGTATTCGAATACTGTTCCAATAGTGATTTACCATCCCCACAAATATAATTTTTGGTGGATAGTATTCATTTTATACTTCATCACAACTATTTTAACTTTAATAATACTTTTTATATACAAACACAAGGCCCAGCAATGGGGACTACGATGGCCTCATCCTATGCCAACATTTATATGGCTTCCTTTGGAAAACGTTTTATATGGGATAATAATTTTTTCCGTGACAACATAATCAGTTACCATAGCTATATAGATGATGGTATTATTGTCTAGAAAGGAGATGTTAGTTCAGCTGAATTATTTTGCAAACATATTAATATGAACAACTATAGTTTAACATTCACATACAAGATAGATAACGAGAAAGTTGACTTTCTTGATCTCACTTTATTAAAAAGTCATCACACTAACACCATAGCAGTTAAAAATGACAGAAAATCAACTGATAGCAATGGCTTCCTTAATGCCAATAGTAGCCATTTATCCAGCTGGAAGACTTATATCCCATATGGGCAGTTCAGACGACTCCATAGAAACTGTACTATGGATAATGATTTTAAGATAGAAGCTTATGCTATGGAGAATACATTTTTGCAAAAAGGTTTTAGTCCTACTCTAGTGTCAACAGCCAGTGAGAGATCAGTGGTTATCCCTAGAGAAGAGTTGCTACAGAAATATATTAAGAAACAAAATTGTGAAGACACCAAATTTATCACCACTTATAGTGTAGGAGCTCAGTCTATAAAAAATGCACTGCATAAACACTGGGATGTTCTAAAATCAGATCCTATATTAGGAAAGGATTTACTAGATAGACCTAGTGTGATTTTCTAAAGGAATCAGAATTTAAAAAAATATTTTAGCACCCTCTAAATTAAAATCAATAGAAGCACCTTCAGGCTGCAGCTACAAAAAAGGTCAGTATGCTGTCCGGATGGTTAACCATGAGTAATAGTTTGTATAAATGCAAAAGATTAAACTGTTGTTTATGCCCCCTTATTCAATCAGGGAGCAAATTTTATAACCATGACAGGTCACAAAGATTTGAAGTTAAGAACTGCACGAGTTGTAATACCACTTATGCTGTGTATTTACTTACATGCAGCTGTGATTTGATTCATATTGGAAGAACTAAAAGGAAGATAAAAAAAAAAACGGTTTATGAACATATCACAAATATAGAAAAGGGTTTTAAGAATCATATGCCTAAATTTAGAGTTTGGCGTTAGCCGTCAAAACCAGCGTTAGGGGCTCCTAACGCTGGTTTTGGGCTACCGCTGGTATTTAGAGTCTTGTAGGTAAGGGTCTAACGCTCACTTTGGAGCCGCAACTTTTCCATACCGCAGATCCCCCTACGCCATTTGCGTATACTATCTTTTCAATGGGATCTTTCTAACTCCGGTATTTAGAGTCTTGGCTGAAGTGAGCGTTAGAAATCTAACGACAAGACTCCAGCCGCAGAGAAAAGCCAGGAGTTAAGAGCTTTCTGGGCTAACGCCGGTTTATAAAGTTCTTAACTACTGTGCTCTAAAGTACACTAACACCCATAAACTACCTATGTACCCCTAAACCGAGGCCCCCCATATCGCCGCCACTCTAATAAAAATTTTTAACCCCTAATCTGCCGACCGCACACCGCCGCCACCTACGTTATCCCTATGTACCCCTAATCTGCTGCCCCTAACATCGCCGACCCCTATATTATATTTATTAACCCCTAATCTGCCCCCCCCCAACGTCGCCGCCACCTACCTACAATTATTAACCCCTAATCTGCCGACCGGACATAACCGCTACTATAATAAAGTTATTAACCCCTAATCCGCCTCACTCCTGCCTCAATAACCCTATAATAAATATTATTAACCCCTAATCTGCCCTCCCTAACATCACCGACACCTAACTTCAAGTATTAACCCCTAATCTGCCGACCGGACCTCACCTCTACTCTATTAAATGTATTAACCCCTAAAGCTAAGTTTAACCCTAACACTAACACCCCCCTAAGTTAAATATAATTTTTATCTAACAAAATAAATCTTATTAAATAAATTATTCCTATTTAAAGCTAAATACTTACCTGTAAAATAAACCCTAATATAGCAACAATATAAATAATAATTATATTGCAGCTATTTTAGGATTACTATTTATTTTACAGGCAACTTTGTATTTATTTTAACCAGGTACAATAGCTATTAAATAGTTAATAACTATTTAATAGCTACCTAGTTAAAATAATTACAAAATTACCTGTAAAATAAATCCTAAACTAAGTTACAATTAAACCTAACACTATACTATCAATAAATTAATTAAATAAAATACCTACAAATAAATACAATTAAATAAACTAACTAAAGTACAAAAAATAAAAAAAGAACTAAGTTACAAAAAAATAAAAAAATAATTTACAAACATTAGAAAACGATTACAACAATTTTAAGCTAATTACACCTACTCTAAGCCCCCTAATAAAATAACAAAGCCCCCAAAATAAAAAAAATGCCCTGCCCTATTCTAAAATACAAATAGAAAAGCTCTTTTACCTTACCAGCTCTTAAAGGGGCCTTTTGCGGGGCATGCCCCAAAGAATTCAGCTCTTTTGCCTGTAAAACAAAAACATACAATACCCCCCCCCAACATTACAACCCACCACCCACATACCCCTAATCTAACCCAAACCCCCCTTAAATAAACCTAACACTAAGCCCCTGAAGATCTCCCTACCTTATCTTCACCACGCCGGGTATCACCGATCCGTCCAGAGGAGCCTCCGAAGTCTTCATCCAAGCCCAAGCGTGGGCTGAAAAAGTCCATCATCGGGCTGAAGAGGTCCATCATCATTAAATAGTTATTAAGCTATTGTACCTGGTTAAAATAAATACAAAGTTGCCTGTAAAATAAATATTAATCCTAAAATAGCTACAATATAATTATTATTTATATTGTAGCTAGATTAGGGTTTATTTTACAGGTAAGTATTTAGCTTTAGTTAGGATTAATTTATTTAATAAGAGTTAATTTATTTTGTTAGATAAAAATTATATTTAACTTAGGGGGGTGTTAGGGCTAGGGGTTAATACATTTAATAGAGTAGCGGTGAGATCCGGTCGGCAGATTAGGGGTTAATACTTGAAGTTAGGTGTCAGTGATGTTAGGGAGGGCAGATTAGGGCTTAATACTATTTATTATAGGGTTAGTGAGGCAGATTAGGGGTTAATAACTTTATTATAGTAGCGGTGAGGTCCGGTCGGCAGATTAGGGGTTAATAAGTGTAGGTAGGTGGCGGCGACGTTGGGGACGGCAGATTAGGCGTTAATAAATATAATATAGGGTCAGCGGTGTTAGGGGCAGCAGATTAGGGGTACATAGGGATAACGTAGGTGGCGGCGGTGTACGGAGCGGCAGATTAGGGGTTAAAAAATATGCAGGGGTCAGCGATAGCTGGGGCGGCAGATTAGGGGTTAATAAGTGTAAGGTTAGGGGTGTTTAGACTCGGGGTACATGTTAGGGTGTTAGGTGCAGAGTTAGGAAGTGTTTCCCCATAGGAAACAATGGGGCTGCGTTAGGAGCTGAACGCTGCTTTTTTTGCAGGTGTTAGTTTTTTTTTTAGCTCAAACGGCCCCATTGTTTCCTATGGGGGAATCGTGCATGAGCACGTTTTTGAAGCTGGCCGCGTCCGTAAGCACCGCTGGTATTGAGAGTTGCAGTGGCGGTAAATTATGCTATACGCTCCCTTTTTGGAGCCTAACGCAGCCCTTCTGTGAACTCTAAATACCAGCGGTATTTAAAAGGTGCGGGAGAAAAAAAGCATGCGTAGCTAACGCACCCCTTTGGCCGCAGAACTCTAAATCTAGCGGATAATGTATCTAAACATTTCCGCAGATTTTACAGTATATCAAAGGGTTGCAGGTTTGATCCCCGGTGAGGTCCACTCAGCCTTTCATCCTTCCGAGGTCGATAAAATAAGGAGTGCCTGGAGACCCTTATGGGTGATTAGCTGTGCTTTACAAGTACCCAATACATACATACATACATACATTCAGTATGAAGATAGATACTTTAAGGGTAATGGTGATCAAAACAATCCCTTGGATGAAGAGCAATATGCAAAGATTGTTGAACCTGCAAAAATGCGAGACCAAATGGATCCATAAACTAGGGAGTCTGTTTCCTCAATGTATAAATATAGATTTGGACCTCCAAGCATTCATGGATTAAATGTTTTTTATAATAAAAAAAAGTTTATTTATTTTTTTAGCTTATATAGTCTGCTTTTTATGAGCTCGCATATGAGCTATTAATCTTATTTGTTTATTTATTGTATTTATGTATATTTATAAGATTCTATAATATTTTTAATATAATGCTTATATAAGAGGCACTAATCCGTTTTAAAGGTTCTAACAAATTGATAGATTTTACAAGGTATCAGATGCACTTCATACCGTATTACATTGTAAGAGTCAATATATTAACTGTTGTATAGGTTGCATTCTAGTTCAACAATATCAGTGTATCCCTATAAATAGGTATACACCAATAATGCTAATCTACACATATATTTGACACTATGTCATGTTAGTTTTTTATAGATGATATGTTCTGAATACTAACAGTGCCAATCTTTTGCATGCTATCTGTATTATCAATAACGATCACACTCTGTTACGTTAGTTGTTTTTATTTAATAACATAGGTTGAATCCTATTGGTTACAATCTCCTATAGGCCTACCAATGAGATAGGAGGGAGTGTCATTTAGTATTAAGATGTGATCGTGAGTAGCCCATTATATGTTCTAAGAAGGAGAATGATTCTCTGTTAGTTCCCTGTTGTATTTAAATATATATTTTTTAAAATACCTTGTTCCCTGTTGCATTTTTAGCGTTTTTCGCATATACCTCTGTATACACATATATATTTTTTAGATAGCTTGATCATAATAGCAACAATGTAATTTTGCTTATGTAAAAACACACCCCAGAAAACTTTGGACAATCCGTTAGTAACGGAAGTACATGGATCCGCGTAATTAGCAATTATTGTTGGCGACTTTTTTAAATGTTTATTGCTAATTTGGTAACATACATCAATCTGCCCTACAATAAGGAGTTTAAACACGCATGGTCCCTAAACAATTATACGCAGCAAAAATACAGCGAAAATACAGCATAATACTTTTAACCAATAGAAGAAAAGAGGCATGTAACAACACACATAGAAGATGATTTTGATTAGCTGCCACGCCACACTGGTTGTCCAATGTGAAAAGGGGTGTGTTTCCACCAATTTGTATTTAAATACGGCTTTTCAGTTCATGAGTATATACACTCTTTTAAACACTCTTTATAAAGTCTGCTCAGTGCAGAGGAAACGCGTTGAGTAAGGAGAAGCCGGTTCTTGTATTTAAGGGCATATTTTAATCTTCCCTCTTGTAAGTGAATATATGTGTTCGCAGTGGGTTTTTATAATAAAATATTTCTACTACCTTGAATCTGGGTTGCGCTTGTTTTTTTATCCCCACAGATATCAAGCAACAAAGAGAAACGTTTGCAACTCGTTTATAATTCAAGTAGCACCTGGGATTTTCTACACCTTTAACTACACCAACTTAAAAAGAAGGAGTACCAACCTTAAAGGTCCTACTGGAATTTGGGACTTGACATCTACACAACGCCCCAAGTAGTGACTTCATATTGGTGACTATGATATATGTTTGTTAAGCCCAGCAAGTTTATTCAGCAGTCATAATTTTCGAAGCAATATTGTTACGGCACTTCGCACTTTACAAGTGTGTGTCCTACTAATTATATTTAATATTTTTTTAATTTGATTGTTTATTATTATTTGCTCTTACTGTGAGATTCTCTTTGCCATTTTTAGCGCTGTGAATTTTCTATAGGAGGGGTACCAACCTTAAGGACCTCCTTATGCGAACAGATCAGAAATCTAGTTACACCACTGGGGCTACAATCAATATCAAAGGATCATATAGGTGCTTAGGCTGCACAACCTGCAACGGTCTGGTCAGCACCAAAACCTTTCATCACCCACACACAAATAGGAGATATGTGATTAAACATTCCATTACGTGTACTACTACACATGTAGTATACCTCCTTTTTTGCCCATGCTCGTGCTTCTATGTGGGTAAAACCACAGGCACGTTACGGGAACGAATGGCAAACCACAGGCATGCAATAAGATCTGCACTGAAACAAGGGGAATCCGAACAACCTGTGGCATGTCACTGTGCCAAACAAGGCCACTCTGTTTCTTCGATACGCTACATCCTCATTGACCATATACCCCCATTGGATCGGGGAGGAGACAGGAGCAAGATACTGCTTAAAGGGGAAGCTCAGTGGATCTTCAAACTTGGAACTATCCATCCTGGTGGACTAAACACTCCCCTAGATTTTAAAAACCTTGTTTGATCCCACAAGGCAGTGCTATGTACCTGGGGTATAACCCAGGGTCATAGTGGCTACGTGTAGCTTCCAGCCCCATTGCTCTAATGAGGTTTGTCGGCTGGTCGCTTACGACATACCCTAATGGGGGTAATTGCCCTCAACGGGGTAGTGGAAGCCTGGTCCCTGAGGCATAATTACCTACCCATGCACCTTAAACCTTGAATTGGGAAGCCATTAAATTACCTCTAAATGCGAGGGCGTAACAAGATGTACAATCTTTGTTTGATTATACTTGGCTTTTTTACTAGTTGGTCAAGTCTAATTTTGTTTACAATTGTGTTAATGATGAATTTATAATGGATACAATGTCTATACTTATACACCACTCCATATTGCCTGACATGAGATTGCAGATAGAAGCACACATGTTCTTCTCTATAGAAGCTTGCTAATCTCCTAGATATTTCACTGTCAAATTAGGTGAATATCTTCAGCGGGCTTTGTAGTATGTAACCATAAATGCAGTACAAAAGTATCTGGATACATATATACATTATTTTGGTGATGTGAATTAATTTTTCTCCCAATTGGTCCCAATATATTACCAATATATACAATACTAGAAGGTGAGATTGAAGACGTACAGCCAGAACAAGTGCCAATTTTATTTAAAAGTCATTTAACATCATTACATCAATTGATAACAAGTACAGCAAAAAAAAAAACATTTTTTGTTTATGAATTTATCCTTGTACATATCCTTACACATATATAATATTGTTTTAAACAACACTTCATTGTGATTAAGTATGATTATCACGTTTTGTCACAATATGAGATGTTAGTGGGCTGCACTATGCAACAGATCACAGCGTTGTGACACAATCAATGCTTGTTTATCATCACCATGCCTACAGTAGCTATGGTGATTTGTATACACAAAAGCACTAGATCAGCCGATTATGAATAGCATTATGGCGATCTAACGTATTTTTTCAAATATTCTTTAGTCTGTGTCACCTCTTGTTTAATACACATTTAGATGATAAAGTAGATGTGGAATAGTGACATTATAGCTTGTACACTTAATTCTATGTAGCCGCGAAACCGGAAGTGAGATTATAGCACTTCCGGTAGGCTTCAGCACAGTGGAACGCAAGATGCGTTCCACACTCGATGTTTGGCGCACTTTGGAGCAACACCTGTTTGGTGAGTGATTTGTTAAAGCACTATAAATTGTTTGAGTTTGGCTTGTTAGTTTATGCTGATGAAGGGGTTGTGAACCCCGAAAACGTTCCAATAAAGAAATTTGTGGAAGACCTGAGAGTGCATTTATCTTTGTTACATATGCTATTTATATCTGCACCCAGGCTGCTGTCTCTTGATGGGCTGACCTGGAAATTGCTTGGATATATATATATATATATATATATATATATACAGCAAAAATTCCCAAAGTGAGGGAGTGCTCAATACTCCAAGCGGTCACTACACAGTTAAAAATAATGTTTCAGTGTAAAAGTGGTTGTCATTGCGACTTACAGGTATACACAAGGAGTTGCCGTGGCAGCATAAAAGTAACGAGTAGCTGACTGTATTCAAATTCCCTCAAGAGTTTGGAAAATCATATCATCCGGAATCTAATGGGATGTAATGACTCACCCACAGTGTGTACCAAGCAGCATAAACGTAAGTGCGATACCGTTCCCGGTCCGGAGTGTTACCTCTACCTCTTCATGATAGGGGCCGAGCCATGGAATTTCCTCTCCAGGCCTTGCAGCCACTTCATGCACAAGCCTCCATTGCAGCATTCACATACAGGATACGCCCCTCTCAACACGTGACCAGCTATTAACCAATACAATTCTGGAAAATACTATATGCTTCCCTATGGAAATGAAGGTGCTCGGCTTAGTTGGGAAAATGGATCCAAAAAGTTAAATTAAATTAAGCCAGCATTGTCTTCTTAAAAAGTAGAAAAACTTTATTTTAGAACATCATTAAAAAAGCTACAGACAGCATAAGGCAGGAAAATCTGTCTGACATGTTTTGGCCGTATGGCCTTAATCATAGACACTCCATTGGTTAAAAATTGTTTAAAATATATACCTGCTGCTGTCATTCTATTGGGTAGCTACTGATCATGTGACTAAACATGTGTACATCAAACAATTAACCAATGCTTATCCAGGTTGCATCAACAATAGGGTGCATATGTAAAACAGTCATGTATACATTATTCATTATTTGGCACATATATCAACACATCATATTAAAAATGTTATAATGCAAATAACAAAAATGGTAAATGAGTGAACAAAAAGACCATAGTGCTATTTTATAATTCATTATAAGAAATCAGATGGCAGCACTGCAAGATAATAAAAGGATGTATATTTATTTACATCTACTCCAAAGAAAGATAGAACAACAACGTTTCAGGTGTTACCCCTTAATCATGTTGTATACATCACATGCAAGAATTGCACCTTATAAACCTTAAATCACTCCCCTTCATTACAATTAACACACCTGTGTTTACAAACTCTCAGGTGAATGCAAAATAAACTGCCACCTTGTGGTCAAAAAAACCTACAATATCCAACTAACATTAGCCATCTAGTGGACAAAAACATATATTGCATATATTTTATCAAAAGTGTACATATATATAGAACAATCAAAAGACCCATAGAACACACCAAATATTGAAATACTTTTGTATAACATCAAATCATGTAATTATTTAATAATATCAGTTACTTTCTGAGAATAAAAATAATACTATCGCTAAGAATTACAGAAAAACAGATAAATCAAAATCCTTATTCATGCCCATTGGACCCTTAGATTCCAAGTTATGGATCCAATATAACTCACACTGTTTAAGCATAATCTCTCTATTACCTCCACGTGTTGGAATCTCTATATGATCTATAATTTGATATCTAAGTTGGGACACCTGGTGTCCAGCTTTTAAGAAATGTTCAGCGACAGGAGATTTAATACATTTAGTTCTGATATTAGATTTATGTTCATTTAATCTTTCTCTTATCTGGTGAGTTGATTCGCCTATATAAATACAGGCACATGGATATTTCAATAAATAAATAGAATATGATGTATTACATGTATAATAACCCTTAATATAGAATTTCTTCCCAGTTTTGGGGTGTGTAAAAGTGGAGCCTTTGATCGTATTGTTGCAATTCGAGCAACTTAAACAAGGGAAGCAGAGAAGCAAGGGAAGAAAATACATAACTACATTTATAAATACACTTATGCATAGAGTATTTACACATATATAGACATCTTTGGACATGTATATGTATGTATCTCAGTGTTAAAGTCCTCTAATTTTTTATTAGATGGTGTTATTATGAGTGTAACTGTACTTTGCACTGTATTTTTTATGCGTTTTGTGACACTTGTTGGTTTTGTGACCAGAGCTTTGAGGAAATCTTTATAGCGTAAATTGTGATTGCTCTTAAGCATTCGCATTTACTTTCAACTTTTAATATGAGCGCAATTTAATACCCCATATTGCTAGTTTGAAATGATAGAACTCCACTTGTAATCCGGCCCTAAATGTGGCAATATATTAATTAAGCAAACATACCAGTATGCCCTTCATGCCTAGATAAAAACGGCATTCAGATTGGTTAGCAGTGAACAGGATGTATTTAGATTGCAATAGGTTAATCTCCCACATGTAACTAAGTATTTTCTTTACACACTGAACAAATGGGTTAATTCAAAGGAACTTTACTGTAACCTTAAAGGGACAGTAAACTTAAAAAATAATGTTATATAATTCTGCACATAGTGCAGAGCGGGAGCATCCTACATTCAGTTCAAAAGCGCGATCGGGTATGCTGTGATTAGACAGCTCCCCCTCTAATTGCTTTTGAAAAAGAAGACCTAATCAGAAGATCATGGAAAGGAGACCATGTAAGTGCAACTTTGACAGCTAAAATCTCGAAAATTCTTTCATTTTGAAAGCTTCCGTTAAGATAATGTTCCTTTAATAGGTTTGTCTTTCCAGTTTCTCTCTTGATTACTTAAAACACAAAGGCCTTTCTTGGAAATGTTCTAGTAAAAACAATGTTTTAATCTGTGGGCAGATGGGGAGTGGTGGGGGGGGATACATGATGATACAGTTTATTATAGAAACAAGAGGTAGCAAAAAGGAACACAAAGAAGGTGGACATTTTTACAAAAAGTGAAAAAAAAGTGAAACACATAACAAACAGTATTTGCCTAGTGTCTTGTCCTTTGTTCACTCCTTGTATAATTATTTGGCCTAATCCTTAGTGCCTCACTTATAACATGTTCACTTCAGAAATGTGATAATTTAATATTACAACAATGCAACCCTCCCTTGCAAGTTCTAAATGTATAGGCCACAGCAGTCAGGTAGGTCCACTAAATTAGTTAATGGCATGATCAAATATAGCCAAAATGCCAATTGAGAAAGTTTGATTGAGGCCAAGTCAAAGTGAGATCAGTTCAAATAAACAGACAATAGAAACTGGAGGAGGTTTAAGTTGTGTTTTTAGTCAACTTACAAATTTAATAGTAATAGCAAGAATTCACAAGGCACGAACATCACAAAGCAAATGATAAGACATTAAATATCACAGTAAATACAGGACTTATTTAGCAACCTACAATCATATACCAAAGGGAGTACACAGAGGATATAGCACTAGTGTATGATATTAAAGCAAGGATTAAATTAACATACCTGAAAGCAAAACACAGAGAGGGCTAGATTACAAGTGGAGCGCTACATATCGATTTCATGGGAACGATATTAGCGCTCCACTTTGTTATACCAGTGCACGATAATATGGGCTGGTATTACAAGTTAGCTGCAATGCAAAGGCGACCTCGCGTTCACATTGCTAGGAAGCCTTGCGCTCACAAGAGCGGACTTTCTTAGGCTCCCATTGGAGCCTCGTTCTGATGCCGTCAGAGACGGCATCATAATTTCAGCGCCAGCGAAGGGGGTAAGTCGCGCCGTGATAGCAGCAAATATATATGTATAATCATATACATATTTATTTACTGAGAACACACAGTTCACATTGAATGCAATGTAAAGGCACCAACTTTAGCCTCTAAGTACTGCCTAGTCCAGTAAGATGCTGCCATCTTTACTTTTTAATAACCTACAGAAGACAGTATTTTGTGGGCATTTGGGGCAGATTTATAAAATGAACCATCCCCTGGTTAATTTTATATATGCTAATTGCTACCGCGAGCTAGTAGCAAAAACCAGCCACTTGTAAAAGCTGGTTAATTATTGCACTCCCCCAAATGGGCAAATGTGTCCGTTTGCAGAAGCTCAATAATTTAGCACTTCAATTGTAATCTTGCCCAGAGTAGGGTAAACTTGATGTAGTGTTTAGTTCTTCAGGCAGGTGAATTGGCTTAATAAGCAGCAGTTTGATGAGTAGTGAGTATAATTCTTGCATAATTATTTTGCCTAATTCTTAGTGCCTTACTTATAAAATTAATTTTAGAAACAGAAAAAAAGCCTAATTTAAAGTGATGGTAAATCCAAGCATTTAACAAACGCTAGGATTTATCATCACTACAAATCAAGGGGAGTTTCATTCATCAACCTTGTAAAAAAGGGTGCTAAACTCACCCTTTCTGTGCAGTTGCACAGTGCTAAATTTAGCAGTGCAGGCCGCCCACGGCACAACTATCTTCTACCAATGAGGTGGGGCTTGCACCTCTGAACCAATAGCGGTGTGTGAATACAGAAACCTGTCAGTTGACTATTGATTCAGAGGTGCAAGCGGCACCTCATTGGTAGAAGATCTTTGTGTAGTTGGTGGCCTGCGCCGCTGAATTTAGCACTGTGCAACGGCACAGAAAGGGTAAGTTTAGCACCATTTTTTTACAAGGTTGATGAACGAAACTCCCCTTGATCTTTAGTGATGGTAAATCCTAGCGTTTGTTAAACGCTTGGATTTACCCTCACTTTAACAAAAGTGATACCGCTATATTACGAGTTTTGAGTTATGAGCGGTGCAGTCCTAACTTGCACGTTATTGTCACCGCTCACTTCCCTACAGCACTGGTATTACAGGTTTACAAAAACCCGGCGTTATCAGGCAAGAAGTGAGCGTAGAGCAAAATTGTGCTCCATACCGCACTCCAATACCAGTGCTGCTGAAAGCTGTGGTGAGCTGGTTTTACGTGCTCGTGCATGATTAGACATCAATGGGGAGAGTCGGCTGAAAAAAAGCCTAACACTTGCAAAAAAGCAGGCCCATTGATTCCTATGGGGAAACAAAATTTATGTTTACAACTAACACCCTAACATGAACCTCGAGTCTAAACACCCCTAATCTTACACTTATTGACCCCTAATCTGCCGCCCCCGACATCTCCGACACCTACATTATATTTATTAACCCCTAATATGTCGCTACCAACATCGCCGACACCTACATTATACTTATTAACCCCTAATCTGCTGCCCCAACATCGCCGACACCTACATTATACTTATTAACCCCTAATCTCCCACCCCAATGTCGCCGCCACCTTCCTACACTTATTAACCCCTAATCTGCCGTCCCCAACGTCGCCGCCACTATAATAAACATATTAACCCCTAAACCGCCGCCCTCCCGCATCACAAACACTAGTTAAATATTATTAACCCCTAATCTGCCGCCCTTAACATTGTCGCCACCTATCTACATTTATTAACCCCTAATCTGCTGCCCCCAACGTTGCCGCCACTATACTAAATTTATTAACCCCTAAACCTGAGTCTAACCCTAACCCTAACACCCCCTAACTTAAATATAATTAAAATAAATCTAAATAAAAATTTCTATCATTACCTAAATAATTCCTTTTTTAAAACTAAATTCTTACCTGAAAAATAAACCCTAAGCTAGCTACAATATAACTAATAGTTACATTGTAGCTAGCTTAGGCTTTATTTTTATTTTGCAGGGAAGTTTGTATTTATTTTGACTAGGTAGACTAGTTACTAAATAGTTATTAACTATTTACTAACTACCTAGCTAAAATAAATACAAATTTACCTGTAAAATAAAACCTAACCTGTCTTACACTAACACCTAACCTTACAGAACAAATAAATAAATTAGATAAATTAAACACAATTACCTAAATTGCAAGAAACAAACAAACACTAAATGACACAAAATAAAAAAAGAAATGATCAGATATTTAAACTAATTACACCTAATCTAATAGCCCTATCAAAATAAAAAAGCCCCCCCCAAAATGCCCTTTTAAGGACAATGCCCATCCAAATGCCCTTTTCAGGGCAATGGGGAGCTTAGGTTTTTTTAGTTAGGATTTTATTTAGGGGGTTTGGTTGTGTGGGTGGTGGGTTTTGCTGTTGGGGACTGGAGTTGTTTGTATTTTTTTTACAGGTAAAAGAGCTGATTTCTTTGGGGCAATGCCCCGCAAAAGGCCCTTTAAAGGGCTATTGGTAGTTTAGTTTAGGCTAGGGTTTTTTTATTTTGGGGGGGCTTTTTTTTATATCGATAGGGCTATTAGATTAGGTGTAATTATTTTAAATATCTGACAATTTCTTTTTTTATTTTGTGTAACTTAGTGTTTTTTTTTTGTAATTTAGATAATTGTATTTAAATACTTTAATTTATTTAATTGTAGTGTAAGGTTAGGTGTTAGTGTAAGACAGGTTAGGTTTTATTTTACAGGTAAATTTGTATTTATTTTAGCTAGGTAGTTAGTATAGTAAATAACTATTTAGTAACTATTCTACCTAGTTAAAATAAATACAAACTTAGCTGTAAAATAAAAATAAACCCTAAGCTAGCTACAATGTAACTATTAGTTATATTGTAGCTAGCTTAGGGTTTATTTTACAGGTAAGTATTTAGTTTTAAGTAGGAATTATTTAGCTAATGATAGGAATTTTTATTTAGATTTATTTTAATTATATTTAAGTTAGGGGGTGTTAGGGTTAGACTTAGGTTTAGGGGTTAATACATTTAGTATAGTGGCGGCGATGTTGGGGGCGGCAGATTAGGGGTTAATAATATTTAACTAGTGTTTGCGATGCGGGAGTATGGCGGTTTAGGGGTTAATATGTTTAGTATAGTGGAGGCGATGTCGGGAGCATCAGATTAGGGGTTAATAAATTTATTTTAGTGTTTGCGATGCGGGAGGGCCTCAGTTTAGGGGTTAATAGGTAGTTTATGGGTGTTTGTGTACTTCTTAGCACTTTAGTTATGAGTTTTATGCTACATCTTTGTAGCGTAAAACTCATAACTACTGACTTTAGATTGTGTTACGAATCTTGCGGGATAGGCTGTACCGCTCACTTTTTGGCCTCCCAGAAAAAGCTTGTAATATCAGCGCTATGGAAGTCCCATTGAAAAAAGTTAATTTGCGGTACGGCCAAAAAAGTGTGCGGTACAGCTTTTTTGACAAGACTCGTAATAGCAGCAGTAGTTAAAAAGCAGCGTTATAACCCATAACACTGCTTTTTCACTCATAACACAAAACTCGTAATCTAGCCGATAAGTAAGTAGAAGTAGTTTTGTTTTTATTATAATTATAATAACTTTGAATAAGCGTAACAATGGATCTTGTGAAATAGTTAAAAACTGTAAATTCTGTGAATATACACAGGCCAAAATATATGCAACTAATTTATTATACTCTAGCTATTCAAATATGTAACTAATTTATTATACTGTAGCTTTTCAAATATGAAATTCAAACACAGACTCAACTTTCATTAATCAATTCAGTTGTATAAAAATGCAGCTATGAAACAGTTGAGTATAGTAGTTTTGCTAAATATAAGGAAGATTACACTAAGCCTGCCCTGCATGCAAGCTTTATTTTTTTACTTGCTCATTTCTACTCGGTGTTGATGCTGCAGAAATCAGCCGATACAGCTCCTAACTGGCTGCTGCTTAAACCATTTCAGTGCTAAGTTGTTTCTGTTCTTTGCTAAAGGTGTCTAGTCTTTTGTGTGTCTGTTACTATTGTGTGTGTCACAGCATGTATGTGTGTTAGTTGAAAGCTAAACCTAAGAGGTTCATATGCTAATTTATTAGACTTTGAAGGCCGCCTCTTATCTGGATGCATTTTGACAGTTTTTCACCACTAGAGGGTGTTAGTTCATGTGTGTCATATAGATAACACTGTGCTCATGCACGTGGAGTTACCTAGGTATCAGCACTGATTGGCTAAAATGCAAGTCTGTCAAAATAACTGAAATAAGGGGGCAGTTTGCAGAGGCTTAGATACAAGGTAATCACAGAGGTAATAGTGTATTAATATAACTGTGTTGGTTATGCAAACCTAGGTAATGGGTGATAAAGGGATTATTTATATTTTCAAACAATAAAAATTCTGATGTAGACTGTCCCTTTAAAGTACAACGATGATACAAAATTTATCAAACGTATACAAGAGGAAAATAAGGGTCTTATTCCCGTGGGACCTAACAATCTAGCCTTTCATGTATGTGTCTCTCTCTGTCTAGCTCTGTATGTGTGTGTCTATCCCTGTGTGTTCCTGCATGTATGTGTGTATTCCTGTGTATGCCCTGCATGCATGTGTGTTTTTGTGTCTGTCTCTAGCCCTGCATGTGTGTGTCTGTCTCTAGTAGGGTTGCCAACTCGGCCATGTTTTCCTGCACACTTATGAGTTATACATGCTGCAGGGTGTGCAGAGAGGAACATGAATAGTGCGGTTCAGAGTCACTATTTGTGTGCTTTCAAGGGCTGAAATTCATGTTCCTACCTACACACCCTGCAGCATGTATAACACATAAGTGTCCAGGAAAACATGACTGAGGTGGCAACCCTAGTCTCTAGCCCAGCATGTATGTGTGTATTTGTCTGTGTATAGCCATACATGTATTTGTGTCTAGCCCTGCATGCATTTGAGTGTCTGTCTAGCCCTGCATGTGTGTGTGTTTTGTCTAGTCCTGCATGTGTGTGGGTGTCTGTGTCTAGCCCTGCATGTCTGTGTAGCCCTGCATGTGTGTGTGTGTAACCCTACATGTGTGTGTCTAGCTCTGTGTGTGTTTGTGTCCAGCCCTGCATGTGTGTGTGTGTGTTTCATCTTGTCCTGCATGTGTGTGTGTGTGTTTTATCTAGTCCTGCACAGGGCTGCAATCAGGGGGTGACATGGGTGACTCCTATCAGGGACCCAATGGGCCAGGGGGCCCCATGAGGCAAGAATAACTTGTTTAAAATATATATATATTTTTTTTTTACATTTTGGCAGCCACCAGAGGGTACTACAGCAGAGTGCTATTGAGCGTGGGAAATGTTATTACAAGGAGTAAAGCATGAGCATTTGAGAGAATTTCTGAGTGTGCACTAAATCACTATGCACAGTGTGAGACAGACTTGGCACTTAAGTTTGTACATTTGCAGAGGATGTTGGACTTACTTAGTAAATGTTTTTTTATTTCTTTGTGCAAGTTCGGATTGTAACTTCAGTGTGGTAGTAGTTGTATGGTGGGGCCAGAGGTCCATAAAAACACATTTTTTTTTAGCAATATGCAGCAGTGTATTTATGATTGTTTGACAATGCCTTAACAATTCTATATTTAAAGCCATACAGAAATGTTTCCTCCTCAATACACAAATGGTAGGTGCCCTTTTGGCAGATATGATTTTTTTTATTAATATATATATATATATATATATATATATATATTAATTACATTCCACTGTACTGTCCCTTTATGCAAGGACTTTCCAGATGCAAGGAGGCATTGTATCTAAGATTTTTACATCTGCATAACATGTTATACTCTCAGACTAAGATTGCTCAGTGTTTGAAATGAGATAGATTAACTTAACACTGTTCATTTCAAACTACAGCTGACTTAATTTTGACATACATACAAACAAGCCTAAATCCTGCATTTAACTAGATCTAATGGTATGAGACTGAGTACCACAGCTTATGGTTCCACCAAGACCATATAGAGTACAGAATTATAAAAATCCATAGGTACATCTGACAGATGGGAACATTTGTACACCATATTTCAAGTGGTGCTCTTGGTTGGGAGAAAATGGGGAGAAAAACAAACAAACATATGTCAACCTTTCAAAAGTTCTTTTCTTCATCTAGCCATCTACCCAGATCATTAATGTACAATTTTGAATTCACAGAATTATTTTTATTTGCACATTTACAAATATGATTCTTTAAAAAGTGATCTTTTAATTTCTGCATTTTTTTTTATCATTCATGTCACAAACTGTTGCTTTAGGGGATGCAATGTGCAGAAATTTCACCTTCTGTGAGTGTTTCTGTTGGTGTCTGTGTTTATGTCTTTGTGCTTTTGTTTGTGTCTCTATGAGTGTATGTATTTTTTTTCTGTGGGTCTTTCTGTGTGTATGTCTTTGTGCATTTTCTGTGGATGTCTGTGAGGGTGTGTTTATGTATGTCTTTGTGTATTTTCTCTAGATGCCTCTGTGAGGGTGTGTGTGTATGTCTTTGTGTGTTTTCTATGGATGTCTCTGTCAGGGTGTGTGTGTGTGTATGTATGTCTTTTTTCTGTAGATGTCTCTGAGAGGGTGTGTGCATATGTCTGTGTGTTTTCTGTGGGTGTCTCTGTGATGGTGTGTGTATGTCTGTGCATTTTCTGTGGGTGTCTCTGTGAGAGTGTGTGTATGTCTTTGTGTGTTTTCTGTGGATTTCTCAGTGAGGGTATGTGTTTATGTATGTCTTTGTGTGTTTTATGTGGTTGTCTCTCTGTGTTTGTATGTCTTTGTGTGTTTTCTGTGGGTGTCTCTGTGTGTGTATGTCTTTGTGTGTTTTCTGAGGCTGTCTCTGTCAGTGTTTCCTTGGGTGTATGTGAAAGTTTTTGTTTGAGTTTGTGTGTGTCCATTGTCTGTTCCTTTTAAGGACATTTTGAACTTATTACTGATTATTCACATCTTTCTACAGACTTTGAGACTAATGAGACCTTTCCGGAAGCCACCAATCCACCATTTAACCTTTTAATTATTGTTTAGGCAGTCCAGGGCCCTTCCTTTCTCTGGTTAATTTTTGGAGAACTAATTGCTACCGCGAGCTAGCGGTAGCAATTACCAGCAACTTGTAATGGCTGGTTCTTTATCACACACCTGTAAACTGGCAAATTTGCCAATTTCTGGGCGTGTGATAAATTAGCGCTCCACTTGTAATCTACCCCGCAATATTATAGGAAAATCTGAAACTGGTGCAATGACAAATATAACATGGAGGGTTATACTTTAATTGCTAGGGATTGGTATAAAAGATGAGGTGGAGGAATGTGCATATACCTTAAGTTTCATTTATAGAGACATTGACATGGAAATCATGTTTTATCTTTGATTTATCTAAAAGAGGGCTTTTAAAATGTATTATATTTTGCAAATTTTTATTAAATAAATGTGCATTTCAACATATTCCTGTTGGAAATAATAGAAAACAAAATAAACCCAAACAGGTTGAAAGGTATGAGGAAGAAAAGGCATGAATTTAAATTATTTAAAGGTAGAGTAAAGTCCAAATTAAAGTTGTATGATTCAGATAGGGCATGCCATTTTAAAAAAAAAACTTTCTAATTTACTTTTATCATCAAAGTTGCTTTTTCTCTTGGTATTCTTAGTTATAATGCTAAATCTATGTAGGGTCATATGCTAATTTCTAGTGCATGTGTGGACTTATTTATGAGTCAGCACTAATTGCCTGAAATACAAGTCTGTCAAAAGATCTGAGATAAGGAGGCAGTCAGCAGAGGCCTAGATACAAGGTAATTACAGAAGTAAAAAGTATATTTCTATAACAGTGTTAGTTATGCAAAACTGGGGAATGGTAAATAAAGGGATTATCTATCTTTTTAAACAATAACATGTTTGGTGTTTACTATTCCTTTTAAGGAAGTTGGTGCAAAGTAGATAGGAATGTATGCAAGAGGGCAGTATAACGCTATAATATGCAAATGTAAAAAACAGCTAAGAAAATATTGGAACACTAATATTAAAGATAGATAATGTGTTTAAATGAGACAAGAAAAGGCTGAAGCTTTTAAGATTTTTTTAAAATATTTTTCAATGTCAGGAACAGTGGTCAAGTCCAGCGGCAGCGCATGGGAACGGAGCTCCTGCACTATTTCTGCAGGAAGAACTAAGTTCCCACTGGACAGAGAACAGAAATGCTTTATTAAACACTGATACTGCTGGTCAAAGCTGCTGGAGCACAGTTTGGTTAGAGGGATAGTGAGATCCTCTTGTAATGGGCAGATTATGAATGTAGCGCATTTTACAATACACTAAATGCAAGCCTGTCAGTGGTCCTGTTGTGTGATCACCCTGCACTTCGTGGAACACATGGTGCTTACATTTCTGTGTGGATTGCTTTGGTTTCATTTAGCTCCTCTTAGCAGACTATTGCACTTTTAGTCGGCGAGTCTCTGTGACACAGGAGAAGTCTGGAGTTGCTGTTAGACACAGAGGTCTCAGATCACCTTGGAAAGAAAGGAAAGGGAGGGAGGGAAGGAGGGTGTGAGAAACTGAAGCTAAGATGACTTTGCACCATGTGAGTTAAACACCCTTGATCTTCACATTAAATAGGCATTCATGTATGTCTAGTTATTTTAAAGTGTTTTTTTAGATATTCAGTGTTTCATCAAAGAAAAAATGTGCTCATCAAGAAGGGAAGAGTCATGTCCTTCCAGCTTCCTGCTTTCTCTCTGATTGGAATTCCTTTTAGCTCTTCCAGAGATAACTTAGATGAGGTTTGCAAATATATGTGTACACAAAAAGGAAAATAGTCCTTGCAAATGTGTTTGTGAAATATCTTGAAGTAGGATAAGTCCAACTACTTTATTTTATGCATCAATAGTATGTGCAGTCTGTTATTATGCTGATGTCTGTATGTCTATCAATTTATGGTCAGCAGGCCAAATTCTCTGCAGAATGCTGACATGTGCAAGATAATGTATTTGCTGAAGATTCAACCTTACCAGTTTCATCCCAAAGTGAAAGGTGACCTGTTTTGCTTTTAATGTTATTGTGCCCTCATGCCTAATGCTTCCTCTGCCAGTGTTTCTTGCTTCACATTTACTTATAAATGAAAATCACATTTACGATAAATGAAAATCACTCTCAGACACCTGTGTCATGTGACTTGTTAGTTTTACAAGGTCTCAGGTGTAAATGGGGAGCAGGTGTGTTAGATTTGGTGTTATCGCTCTCACACTCTCATACTGGTCACTGGAAGTTCAACATGGCACCTCATGGCAAAGAACTCTCTGAGGATCTAAAAAAAGAATTGTTGCTCTACATAAAGATGACCTAGGCTATAAGAAGATTGCCTAGACCCTGAAAATGAGCTGCAGCACGGTGGGCAAGACCATACAGAGGTTTCGCAGGACAGGTTCCACTCAGAACAGGCCTTGCTATGGGCGACCAAAGAAGTTGAGTGCACATGCTCAGCGTCATATCCAGAGGTTGTCTTTGGGAAATAGATGTATGAGTGCTGCCAGCATTGCTGCAGAGGATGAAGGGGTGGGGGGTCAGCCTGTCAGTGCTCAGACTGCTCATATGCCGCACACTGCATCAAATTGATCTGCATTGCTGTCATCCCAGAAGGAAGACTCTTCTAAAGAGGATGAACAAGAAAGCCCGCAAACAGTTTGTGGAAGACAAGCAGACTAAGGACATGGATTACTAGAACCATGTCCTGTGGTCCGATGGGACCAAGATAAATGTATTTGGTTCATATGGTGTCAAGCGTGTGTGGCGGCAACCAGGTGAAGAGTACAAAGACAAGTGTGTCTTTCCTACCGTCAAGCATGGTAGTGGGAGTGTCATGGTCTGGGCCTGCATGAGTGCTGCCGGCATTGGGGAGCTACAGTTCATTGAGGGAACCATGAATGCCAACATGTACTGTGACATACTGAAGCAGAGCATGATCCCCTCCCTTCGGAGACTGGGCCATAGGGCAGTATTCCAACATGTTAACGACCCCAAACACACCTCCAAGACGACCACTGCCTTGTTAAAGAATCTGAGGGTAAAGGTGATGGACTGGCCAGGCATGTCTCCAGACCTAAACCCTATTGAGCATCTGTGCGGCATCCTTAAACAGAAGGTGGGAGAATGCAAGGTCTCTAACATCCACCAGCTCCATGATGTCATCATGGAGGAGTGAAAGAGGACTCCAGTGGCAAACAGTGAACTCCATGCCCAAGAGGGTTAAGGCAGTGCTGGAAAATAATGGTGGCCACACAAAATATTCACACTTTGGGCCCAATTTGGATATTTCCACTTAGGGGTGTATTCACTTTTGTTGCCATCGTTTTAGACATTAATGGCTGTGTGTTGAGTTTTTTTGAGGGGACAGCAAATGTACACTGTTATACAGGCTGTACACTCACTACTTTACATTGTAGCAAAGTGTCATTTCTTCAGTGTTGTCACATGAAAAGATATAATAAAATGTTTACAAAAATGTGAGGGGTGTACTCACTTTTGTGAGATACTGTTTATAGTACAGTAATTTATATGTATTATACTGTCAAATTGTTCATTATATATTTTTTTTCGAACTTTGTTTATTATTTAAAAAAATATATTTTCTTTTTAATTTTGGTGTGGTTTTAGTCTAGAGACAGTACAGAATATTAACATCTTGCTTAACAAAATAACTTTTCACTGTGAATTTTGAAACATAGCTCACACTGTAAGCCATATTTTCCAAAAAGGGTCAATTTCTTTCATTGAAACTAATAAGCCACTTCTTCCTCTCAAAACTATAAAATTTCACTGTACCGACAGCGTTCCTTCCATCCTGACCTGAGTTAGAGAGATTTCTTAGGGATTGGCACTGAGCCTATTGCATACTATTTTTCTTGAGAACGATGTCTGCATTTCTAGTAGAGATTGGAAGAATGATCGAATGATAAATGAGATTTAATACAGATAAATATGCACATGGGTAAAATTAAGCAAGATACCAACTACTCAATGGAACAAAACGTGATGGACAGCCTTTCCATGTCCTCCTAGTGCATGCTGGAGGTTAGGCCATGAAGGCTGGGGGAGTTTTTTGGGTTCAGTTTGAGCATGAAATGCCAATACATATATACAAGGCGCAAAGATTGATGGTCTCACTCCTGGTTGATGTGCATGGGGCATGTTGTGGGGGTGGAGCCGTTGCTCACCTGAGTGGTTAAGCTGCTATCTTTAGTTATAGTTAGGGACTCTGTGCCTACCTTAACCACTATTATTAAGGTTAAAAAAATAATTTCACTAAAGTTGTGTGGTGTTGTTCTTTGTTACTAGGAATACATAGTTTAATACCTTATGCCAGAGAATCAATAGCCATAAAAATTAGCATAGATGAAAGTAAAAAAAAAACCCATTAAAACCTCCACTATATAATTATCTGGGTTTACCTTGAATATGGAGCAAGTTCTTTTGTTTCAATTTCATGCACACAAAAAAAAACAACTTTGCAGAAATATGTTGAAATGAGGATGCCGATTATAATAATAATGTTAAAATTATTATTATTATTAATAATAATAATAATAATAATAATAATAATAATAATAATAATAAAAGTTAATGGAGATGACATCTCCATTAACATCTTTACCTTATTTTAATATAGATATAGTACAGTATAGTATCTGTCGGTAAAGCTGTGCGGGGCTAACAAGCAGTTTCTGCTCACCGCTAACCTACAGACAACGCTAGTATTACAGGCTTTTTTAAACCCGGCGTTAGCCGCAGAAAAGTGAGCGGAGAGCAAAATTTTGCCCCACATCTCACCTCAATACCAGTGCTGCTTACGGTTGCGGTGAGCTTGCTAAACGTGCTCATGCACAATTTCCCCATAGGAATCAATGGGGCAGAACCGGCTGAAAAAACACCTGCAAAAAAGCAGCATTCAGCTTCTAACGCAGCCCCATTGATTCCTATGGGAAAATACAATTATATCTACACCTAACACCCTAACATGAACCCAGAGTCTAAACACCCCTAATCTGCCGCCCCCGACATCGCTGACACCTGCATTATATTATTAATTCCTAATCTGCCACTCCAGACACAGCTGCCACCTACATTATACTTATGAACCCCTAATCTGCTGCCCCAAACATCGCCGACACCTACATTATATTTATTAACCCCTAATCTGCCGCCCCCAACATCGCCGCCACTATATTAAATGTATTAACCCCAAATCTAAGTCTAACCCTAACCCTAACACCCCCCTAACGTAAATATAATTAAAATAAATCTAAATAAAATTACTATCATTAACTAAAATATTCCTATTTAAAACTAAATACCTATAAAATAAACCCTAAAATAGCTACAATATAACTAATAGTTACATTGTAGCTATCTCAGGGTTTATTTTTATTTTACAGGCAACTTTGTATTTATTTTAACTAGGTACAATAGTTATTAAATAGTTATTAACTATTTAATAACTACCTAGCTAAAATAAATACAAATTTACCTGTAAAATAAAACCTAACCTGAGTTACAATTACACCTAACACTACACTATAATTAAATTAATTCCCTAAATTAACTACAATTAAATACAATTAAATAACATTATCTAAGTTCGAAAAAAACCCCACTAAATTACAGAAAATAATAAAATAATTACAAGTTTTTTAAACTAATTACACCTAATCTAATCCCCCTAATAAAATAAAAAAGCCCCCAAAATAATAAAAATCCCTACCCTATACTAAATTACAAATAGCCCTTAAAAGGGCTTTTTGCAAGGAATTGCCCCAAAGTAATCAACTCTTTAACCTTTAAAAAAAAAATACAATACCCGCCAACATTAAAACCTACCACCCACACACCCAACCCTACTCTAAAACCCACCCAATTCCCCCTTAATAAAACCTAACACTAACCCCTTGAAGATCACCCTACCTTGAGAAGTCTTCACCCAACCGGGCCAAAGTCCTAAACGAAGTTGGGCGAAGTGATCCTCCAGACGGGCAGAAGTCTTCATCCAAGCCGGGCAGAAGAGGTCCTCCAGACGGGCAGAAGTCTTCATCTACACGGCATCTTCTATCTTCATCCAGCCGGAGCGGAGCGGGTCAATCTTCAAGGCATCCTCTTCTTTCTTCATCCGACGACTAAATGATGGTACCTTTAAGTGATGTCATCCAAGATGGCATCCCTTCAATTCCGATTGGCTGATAGAATTATATCAGCCAATCGGAATTAAGGTAGAAAAAATCCTATTGGCTGATCAATCAGATGCCGTTTCAATGTTAGCTTTCTTGTAAACTGTTTGATGTTGACGAATGTGTCAAATTTGTTAAGGCCCTTTGAGGGGGCAAAAGAGAGGCCATAGCTAAGGATAGAGTTTTCTTTGTCCGTTAGAGTAATGGAGCTGAGGTTGTATATCCCCTTGGTGGTGACATCATTCTCTGGACTATTTTTGTGTTTATTATTAAGAAAGAACACAAAAATAGTCCAGAGAATGATGTCACCACCAAGGGGACTATTTTTGTGTTTATTATTAAGAAAGAACACAAAAATAGTCCAGAGAATGATGTCACCACCAAGGGGATATACAACCTCAGCTCCATTACTCTAACGGACAAAGAAAACTCTATCCTTAGCTATGGCCTCTCTTTTGCCCCCTCAAAGGGCCTTAACAAATTTGACACATTCGTCAACATCAAACAGTTTACAAGAAAGCTAACATTGAAACGGCATTTTATGAAGTCACCTATTGAATATGACAATAGACTTATGGATCCATACCAACATACCGATTTGAAGCCTAGTTCATCCTTTTACCCTACATCCAGCAAGGGCAACGCCATCGAAACATTTGAGACGATGGTATGTAACGACTTGAAGAAAATCAGTAAGAACCAACTGTCCAAACATAAGCACAATCTATCTAAGAGTCAAATGCAAACCATCAGAGCACTGGAAAAGAACAGAAACTTAGTGATCAAACCCGCCGACAAGGGGGGCGGCATAGTAGTCCTGAATAAAGAAGACTACTACACAGAATGCATGAGAATCCTGTCGGACACCAAGACTTATGAAGTTATGAGGAATAACCCCGTAGGTGGTTATAAGAAAGAACTAGATAGGATTCTAGGAGAGGCACATAGTAATAATATACTAAATCACAAAGAATTTAGATATATAAGCGTGGAGTATCCCATCACTCCCGTTTTTTACTACCTCCCAAAAATCCACAAGACTCTCCACAACCCTCCGGGAAGACCCATCATATCCGGTATAGGGTCTCTAACCAGCAATCTGTCTGAATATCTAGACAAGAATTTACAGAAGTATGTGACACAACTACCATCGTACGTGAGAGACTCAACACAGGTTTTGAATATTCTGGAGAACACAGAATGGAAAGACAACTACCTACTTGCTACCTGTGACGTCACCTCCCTTTATACCTGCATACCGCATAAGGGAGGTCGAGAAGCTGTAGAGTACTACCTGAAGAAGGACCATACAGTGCCGGAACTACAGAAGACCTTCATTCTAGAAGGGATCAGCTACATTCTAACGCACAATTACTTCCATCACGGCGGAAAGTTCTATAGACAGCTGTGTGGCACCGCCATGGGGACCAGGTTCGCGCCGAGCTACGCGAACCTCTATATGGGCAAATGGGAACACATATTTTTGGAGTCCTGCCCAGCCGGCGCGGACCTGGTCTCCTACCACAGATACATTGATGACATCCTTCTGATATGGAAAGGCTCCAAAGAAGATTTAGAATATACTATAAGTGTTATGAACAACAACACCAACAACCTAAAATTTACTTATGAGATCAGCCACAACGAGATCACATTCCTTGATCTAAGAATAACTATTGAGAATGGGAAACTCAAGACCTCAACATATTTTAAGCCTGTGGACTGTAACAACTTTGTCCACAGGGAAAGTTGCCATCACTCCAAATGGAAGGAGAATATACCTAAAGGACAGTTACTAAGATTGAAAAAGAACTGTTCGGACCATATTCTATGGGAAACCCAGGCGGAAGAACTGAAAACTCGCTTCCTGGAGAGAGGATATGAAGAGGAGAAACTCAACAAGGACATAGAAGAGGTTAGGCAAAGGGATCGTAAGGAACTTCTTAAGTACAAAGACAAGAAGATTGGGAGGGACACCAACATCAACTCTATAGATGTTGCCTTTATAACGCAGTACAGTGAAAATAGGCGCACTATAGAGAAAATAATAGAAAAGCACTGGCACTTACTGAAGGATGATGATACAATTGGCGAAACACTCATCGACAGGCCAAAATTCATCTACAGAAAGTCAGATAATCTCAAGAATATTATATCTCCTAGTATTCCACGCCCAACAACAACACAGGTGAAAGACATATCAGGTAAATCTATCAAAGGATTTTTTCCATGCCCGAGCTGCAAGGCGTGCAAGAGGGGCTTGAAAATCAAAAACTTCTCCCCACATGACTCCAATATCAAACATGAAATTAAGGACTTGATAAGATGCAGCAGCAAGGGGGTAATTTACATAGTACAATGTAGTTGTGGACTTCAATATATCGGACAGACTTCAAGATGTCTGAAGGATAGAACACGGGAACATTTGTTACAGATTGAACATGGCAGCACGGATACTGCACTGTATAGACACTTCTCTATTAAACATAAAGGAAACATCAAGGATTTGAACTTCTATGGTATCCAGATAATTAAGCCTAATTGGAGGGGAGGCAATTATGAAAAGAAGCTCCTGATTGCGGAATCCAGATGGATTTTTGAGTTGGACTGCCTCTACCCGAAGGGTTTGAACAACAAAGAGGACCTCTCACACTTGCTAAGTCTGAAACACACATGACCTTGACCCTTAGCCACCTATCCAAGGTACTGTTGCCCCTACATAGAAGGAATACATCTAGGTCAACATGTGACACAATAAGACTCACACATTTCCAAATATATCTAATAAAGATGACCCATATGGATCCATATAAGGATCTCTTAGGCAAATCTATCCAGTCCCACTGCTTCATCCATACGTTCATATGATTAGCATCAGAAAGAACCCTTTAATGGATCTGAGGGACCTTTCAGATGCCAAAAATATCAATAAGATATAACCCCTTAAAACATCGACAGTGTACGGAATATAGGAGAAACAATCAGCCATATTAGTTTCGACACTTATTTTAGTAGCCTCGCTATCTCAGATATTTAACATAGCAGTTCAAAAAACAATCCAAGCCTGACCTTCTATAAGGATAAAGATACAAATTTAGACATCACTTGCAGTGGGGAGATAAGTCCCTATACTAATATAGCAGTATCATAAGGTAATACTGATAAGAAAACTGGAGGCACATACACATTGATTAACAAACAGATTATACCACCTATAAATGATTCTCAATATATGCCAACTAGGCTAAGAACCAACTAAACATATATACGCTAAAATCCAATTAAACATATATACACCTTACAATAGATACTTGAATTAAAAGTATCCCCCACCACAATTTTAATAAAAAAAAAATTCCAAGATGTTTTAACTCACTATCATAATTCATTAGCATAAAACTAATCAATTAGATCCCTACATTTTTCCTAAACCAACCTCTATTTTCCTCATAATCACTATCAAAACACTTAGATAAAAACAAGTTTCCTCTCTATCCGTATTTTTCAATAAAAGTTTACTATGTTGTTCCTATAGCTATTCAACAATGAATCTAGTTCTAACTAGATCGATAATGGATATTGAAAAATAAAAGTTTTCAGAACTCAATATCATGTATGCTATATACGTAATGTAGACAGATACACACATACTCTTTATACATCTACCGGACACTCTAACCAACCAAAATTTTTTTCTAATATACACCAAAGGGGAATTAAATCTCAGATTATAGATATCGGCTCTGTTTACTTTTTTGCCCCTTTTTGTCACTTCCGGTCCAACCATATCCGGTAAAGCGCTACTTCCGGTCTAACCATATCCGGTAAAGTGCAACATCCGGTATAGCTCCACCGGATGTTTTCATTTTTTGCCACTTCCGGTTTAACAATTTCCGGTAAAGCGCAACTGTTTACCACAAACAGAACCGACATGGCAAAGATACAGGGCAACTGAAAGAGCATATTAAGAACATCTAAGATAATGTTCCCACATAAGCCTTTTTAACTGAGAAATAAGAATACCATAAAGATAGAACTGAAACATTCCATATACAGATAAACACTTCCGGTTTACCACTTCCGGTATTACGTTTTTGGCGCGAAAATTTGGCGCAATCCGAGTGCAATATGATTGGTTAGAGAGGGGTATAAAGATCTTAGCTCACCCACACCATACCTATAGTCTTGATAAAGGCCTCTCCTGTGGGCCGAAACGCGTTGACAAAGTTATGGTGAGCTATTCTCCTTGATTATTGAATTCTAATACAGTATTATACTATGTTATTATCTTTCATCTACAGGTTTTGAAGACTTCCCAGAATTATTTTTATTTTTATTTTCCTTCTCCACCACTTTCTACATGGGATTATAATTCCTTTTGTCACATCCAGAATTGATTTAGATGTGATCACTCTCACTAGTTTGTGTACACACTAGTCGATTTAACTTTTGGATTTTTATAATTTTTGATTTTTTATCATTTTTCATGGATTTGTTTCTATCACTATTTTGGATTGAAATATTGGATTAATTACTTTTAAAACAGTCTTTTTGGATTTACACTGTTTTGGATTTATTTGCATCACGATTTTGGATCACACCAAATTGGATGGTTTATTAACTTTTCACTTTTTGGAGATATATATAACATAATTTTTTTCACATCCCTTATCCTTTGAAGTGGCTACTGGACATTATCGTTTTTTATGTTAATTGTTATTATTTCCCTGTATATGTCAATATAACTTTATATGAGACACTGCATATATATGTGTTAGAAACTCTATATATTTGCTGTCATTCCAGCACTTTCAACATTTAGCATCATCAATATTTAGCTAACATTTAATGTCTATTCGAGTATGAGGTTCACACTTAGGCAACCCATCTTATGATCTATCACTACTAACCTGTAGTGAACAAGCTACACACGCGTGTTTTCTGTTTTTATATGCTTTTATATACCATTTCTTGTCGTTCTTTTAATAATATATTTGTCTTAACGATACCTATGTTTTAAATGTTCAATGTGTATTAAATACTTTTATACACCCTCTTGTGCCACACATATATTTTAATCTATATATTAATGCAGCACAATCACCATAATTGTAGCTAAGATATAGTGCTATATCGTTATTTATACGAACCACTATTACATTATTCACACTCCATTTCTATCGGACCTTGCCATCAATTGGCGCTCCTTTCTGACCATTATTTTGCTTACATCTTTAGAAATATATTTAAAATTGTGCTTTTCCATGCCTAACTAAATCATATTTATAATGCTTGTAGTGATGCACCCTGCATATCAAAATAGCTGTGAGAGTTGTTCTAAACAACCAATGAGTAATTAATGTGGTTCATTAGATGTGCATTAAAATGTTTTTGCTTTTTGTAATATTGGTTTAAACAGCATTACCCATATTAAAAAAATAATAATAATTATATCAGGTTTCCCAAACCTTCTCTGTGGACCATAAATACTGATACTTATTCCCTCAAGCAACATTAGTGACATAAAAAATATATAAAACGGTGATAGCTAACTTCCTAGCATATGATCAATATTTTAGAAGCCTTAAAATATATATACATTTTTGGTAATAAGGTAAAGTCACAGTGTACCCTCTGTGTGCTGTTCTCCCTTCCTGAGGGCTCTTTTAAATAAATCTAGCCATCCTAAAGCACATATTTTAGTTCCAGTTTTTCTTGGGGCCACAAAAAACTATGTAACACATTCTTGGTTCTGCTTTTCCTTGGGTGCTGCAAACACCAGTGTAGAGGGTTGCATGTGGCCCTTGGCACTCCGACTGGCCATTACTGATTTAAATATAGATTAAATATCTTAAGTGTTAAAACCTTTATTAGAAGCCATATACAAGGTTTGCCCAAAAGGAGAGTAAAATTAAACTACTACACTAGGATTTTCTAATTGTATAATAATAATATGCATTCCATTAGGGTAGTATTTTTCTGTGTAGTATTTTCTTCTCCTGTGCAAACAGGCTATCATTCTCTATCACAAAATGAATTGCTCAGCCATGGAAATATTTATATTGCATTCTGTGAATAAAAATAAACAGTCCCCAGGATACAGTATTTATCACAAAGACACCTGAATTTACATTACCCATTTATTAGTAATTAGTATAACAACTTCTATATACACAACTTCAAAACAATGAGTTAATTTTAAGCATGCACCTTATTGTAGATTTACAAGATTGAAGCAAAGCTTAAAAAAAAAAAAGGTCTATAAATGATTAATGCAACTGTGGGAATCATTGACTTGACAGCTCCTGAAGTTTAGATTTTTTGCCATCTCAACTTTCTGCACAGATTAATTTTTAAACACTAAATAACCCTCTACAAGCTATCGAACAGCTGAAAGTTAACTTTATTTTCTACAGAAGAGCACGTATCTTGACGTTATTACTGAATGAGCTTAAGTGTATGTCAGTAACTGCATTAATCTTTCATTATGTTATTTAAAAATTAGAATTGTATTAAACTACCTGGAAGTAATCTTGGTAAAGCAATTGGCAACCCCCCAATTATGTATTCATTTAAGATTCTGTGCACAGTGTCATTTTTGAAGCAGCTGAGGACAAAGCACCTGCGCTCTCTTGTTCTGGGGAAAAATTACTTTGTGTGTGCAGTGTGTTATAATGATAGTGCCAAGAACTCAAAGACAACATCAAAGAGCTATATATTTCAGTCATTAAAAAAAAAAAATTGAGTAACTAGTAAAAATATTTTGCATGGGCGGGCGTGTCTAAGCAGCAGCCATGGCTGGTTGCATAATTTGAGACTGCTGAAGAAAGCTGCACAATCTGCTAACTATCCCATGGAATTTCTCAGCATATACATCAACTAACACTACAAGGGGACTTCTTATCAGATGCTGTACAGAATAATACAAAAAAATTGAAGTCTCATCAACTTTATTACCCTGAACCAGAACATTAGCCGGGCGGTGGCCTACTTCAAGCATTTAACAGCCTCCCCCCTACGGCACTGAGGGTTATGCCGTACATGAGCAATCAAACACCAACCGCTGATTTATGCTGTGCATTTCGAAGCATGAGGGACATGGAACTCACACTACTGATACTCTTAAAAGATGTTAGCAACTCGCTAGACCGGCACTTCTCCCAATTATCTAGGCACATTGCTGATTGCTTTGGGCAGCTCCGTAACCCTACAGATGACATTCACTGTGTGCACACACCAGATGAGGGGAGCCTAACACCCAGAAATACCTGCGAGAAGCGGATAACACTAGGTCTGGTGCCACGTGGAGCAGGCATACTAAAGGATCTTGCCCGGGGCGGCTGTGGGAACCCCACCCCTGCTGCTCTGGGTAAGAGGCAAAGAGAGATTGCAGCTGCGGGCCCTGAGAGACTGTCGAATAGCAAAGATACGTCCTGACCTCGGCACCTAACAGATGTGAGGGGGGCGGTTTGTTGTTCCTGGGACAGGGCTCTGTCATGGTCCGTCGCTATTATGGCCCACACAGCTACTGGCAGGTCAAGAACATAGCAATAAGACATCATCCCGTACCTTATGCTTTGACAGGATGGAGTCATCATTTCCACACAGCTCAAGGGAAAAGTCATGGGGCCCAGATCTAGTCCTTCAATGGGATTGTTTCCTGATGCGTGGACGGGGGATTCTACCCTCAGAAGTCTATGCGGTAAGTCATGCCTCATGGAATCTGCAGGGTGGGGTGTCCAGCTCCGGTGTCCTGAGCGGGTGGGGTCCCACTCCTACATTGGTCATCGAACCCACTGACCCTGGACCCATCACGACTTTACTCAAGTCAGATGAAACTCATCCGAGATCTAGAGAATACCAAGTCCAGAGGGGCATTGGATGACTCCCACTAGGGAGACTGTGGGTTAATAAAACTATTCAATATGTTTTCTGCTTTTGCCCCAGTTATATTATTTTATTTTGTTAACAATTATTGCTTCTATGTGTTTTTTTTCCCTTTAAGCTTGACAAGGACTCCTAGCTAAACCTTTATATCTGGAAGTTGTTTTGGCATAGCTTGATTGTGATTAATAGTTGGAGAGTCTCTGTCATTTCGAGTATCACTGGTATATATATATATATATATATATATATATATATAATCCTAGATATGGTAAAGGTTATGGAATATTTTGTAGGTTTAAAAGTGTAGAATCTGCTTCAACATGCAAATAGAATTTTTAAAATGTATATCTCGTTAAAATTTGTACAATGTATACTCACTGGGCACATGCACATTACTCACTGGGAACATGCACATTACCCAATGCCAACAATCACGTCTCTTTTAGCTTTAGCAGAAAGGTCTATACATAACAATATGGAATGATGTCATACTACACCACTAGAGTAGGCAGATACTGACTATAGTCAACTGTTATGCCCCTGCTTTCTACTTATCTCCCTTATCATTATGTATTTGGGTGGGCTGGGCTGTCAGCGGCTGGGATGGTCAGGCTCACTGAGTCCAGATAGTGTATTTGGTAAGATAGTGCTTTAATAGGGTAAAAGTACTATATTCAGGAGATGGTTTTAACACACAAAAAGACCATGGGAACAACAGTTTGATCATCAACATATTTTAATTACTAGCCATCAGACCCCCTCTGCTATAACATTGGAATATAGGAGTTAATATATATATCTAACCTAGAAGACTATTATTCCCATAGGCTTGCATTAATGGTGTTATATATGCACCCATTTATTTTCACTAAATGTTGCCAAGTTGTCTGACAAAGCTAATATTAATGGGATGTATATGTGTTCTCTTACTAAAATATTTTCTCTCCTCTTGATAAGGCACTCCCATATAGTAATTTAGAGACTCCAAACAAGCTAAATTGATCACTAAATGGACTAGAGGGTTGCCTTACCTATCATATCTATGACCTGAGCCAATTATCACGTTGATATAAATCTACATATTATAGGAGCGCTGATCGAATTATACCACTCTATAGTTCCATTCCCTACGAGCGATATGAACAGTTTTCAAATATCAGAAGCCTATGCTCAAGAAAAATTCCCAGTTTATGTACTGGGTTTATAACCTAGCAGCTCTTTGTCTGCTATAAACCCCAATATCCTGCATTTGTTTCACACAAATTTTTTTTTTTTTTTTTTTAAAGCTTTATTAAGCATAAATCAGTACAAAGAAAATGCAAGTAAAACAATCAGCATAAAAACAGACTTTGAACAATTTTTCAAGTGTAAAATACGAGGGTATTCATAATGCAAAACTGACACAGAATTTTGACATAGGAATAATTACCAACCAATAGGTTACTCTCATTCTTACATCTGAGTTGAAGAGAAATATCTCAAGAGATAGGGTGGTGTCCTTTAGATTGTATTCAAAAATGAAGTTTAGTTTATCAAAATTAATTAATTGTGGGACATCACAAAAGTCTTTGGCCATGTCTGTTCCCATTGTCTCATCTATCGTTGAGTCCTAATGTGAAAACAGATAGCCCCTAACAAGGTTACTAAGTAGGGACATCAGGTTCGAATTAACAGCAAAAATTAAGAGAGAAAAAAAAAAACAGACAGTAGGATATAAAAAGGAAGAAAAAAAAAAAAAAAAGGGAGGGGGAGGAAAGGAGAAAGGGAAAGGGAAATGGAGAAGATTCTCTGAGGGGTAATGGATCCACCATAGGAACAAAAAGACAATAATAAGCATTTGGGCGTCTAAGGAGGTTTAAGAACCCACCTATTCCAGATCGTCCAATACTTGTCGATACGGTCAGTCGTGTTATAAAAACCTCTCTCCATCGACGCTAAATAGTCTATGAGTTGAGTGATCTGAGCTAAAGTTGAAGCTTCAAGTTTTTTCCATGACCTGGCTATACACATCTTGGTTGCAATAAAAATTGCAACTCCAAGGATTTGTTGGGGTTTTTGTAGTTCCCTAAGACCGATATGTAGAAGGGCTAATGCTGGGGATTTAGGTAGCGTGATACCCAAGTCAGAGAGCAATAAAAAAATCTCTCTCCACAGGGGGGCAATTTTTGGGCAAGACCACCAGATATGTAGATCTGTGCCCTGTTGGCCACATTCCCTCCAGCATTGCGGGGAGGCTGTAGGATATATCTTAGACAACTTATAGGGGGTTAGATACCACTTTAAGAGGACCTTGAAATAAATTTCAAGGAAAGTTATGCAATGTATAGCTGATTTAGTAATCTTTGTCGCATGTTCCACTTCCATCGAGGTAATTTGAACGTCTATTTCGCGTCCCCACGCCTTGATCTGCCAAGGTATGATTTCGCTGTAGTCACTGAGAAGTAACAGATGATGATTTGTAAGTGATTTTATAGGCTTAGTCCCTGCTTGCCACACAAAAATATTTTATACTATATATTAGAACACTTACATAAATATTAAAATCCGAAATGATGAAAAAAGATACCAGGAGATAAGAACATCAATATATTGGTTACTATAGATTATCATTCAAGTGTGTTATAAGGGCTAGATTATATGTTTCTGGTCACAATTGTAGTATTACTGTTAAGAGGTATTAGCCATGAAGTTTAAAGATTTAAATTTGAGCTATAAACAAGGTACGGATGTGTGCATAAATTTGAGCAAATTAATAGGGTGCGTGTATAAGTACAGGTAAAGAATATTACCCTAGTTAGGGGAAATTATAAGTAATTATATTTGATATGTATTAAATGTCAATCCACTATGTAACAGTTTATTCACTATTTTGTCTAGCATGACATATGTTGCATGACTACTGTACCTTAATAAAAATAAATATTTATACAAAATAAAAAAATATATATATTTTGCATGGCTAAACTTCATGGTTAATAGAAACAGCTGCAACCTTTCCTTGCCAAACGTAAAGGAGACATGAAACATCTCTTATGCAAAATTGATACTTGTTTGATGTTCCATAAAGAAGCCAAAAAGCAAGTTCTGTAACCGAAGATTTGTCTTCAGAACGCTACAAATTGCCTAAACCATCTAATAGCTTACATAATTTACTAGGGAGTATGGGACAAGCACAATTTTCATAAAAGAGGTCTCTTTAAACACAACAGTCTCCTAAACGCAAGATCAGATTAGCATCTCTAGCGTCATCTGTTAGTCTTCAGAGTCTATTCACTAAAAAATGGAGAGATAAGAGAGGTTTAGTTAAAGCAAAGAGAATAACAAATATGCACAGGAGATATCGCTGGGCAGGCTGTTCCATTCTACCAGACAATAAGTTAACAAATGTTTACTAATCACTTTATTTTTATTTTCCAAAAGATGGCATATATGATTGCAAGAAATGCATGATGGAAGAAAGATATTATTCTTTAAAATGTGATCAACTCAGCATTGTAACATTATAGCAACATATAGTCCCTGTATCATGGGTTCCATTTAGATAAGATTATATTAAGTTATGAGAGATACCAGGAAATATACATTTCAGTTGAAGAGCCTAAAAAGGAGTATTGTTTAAGGTAGCCTGGTAAGAACTAGAGTTGCTGGTGTTGCTTGGGTTTAGCTGAGTGTTCCATGGCCTATATTTAACAAGGTCTGGCGGACCTGATCCGACAGTGCGGATCAGGTCCGCCAGATCTCGCTGAATATGGAGAGCAATACGCTCTCCATATTCAGCATTGCACCAGCAGCTCACAAGAGCTGCTGGTGCAATGCCACCCCCTGCAGACTCGCGGCCAATGGGCCGCCAGCAGGGGTGTGTCAATCAACCCGATCGTACTCGATCGGGTTGTATTGTGGCGAAGTCTGTCCGCCTGCTCAGAGCAGGCAGACAGGGTTATGGAGCAGCGGTCTTTGTGACCGCTGCTTCATAACTGCTGTTTCTGGCGAGTCTGAAGACTCGCCAGAAACATGGGCCATCAAGCTCGATTCGGAGCTTGATAGATAAGCCCCCATGGGTAAAGTTTGTATGTTCAGGGGTTTGGAAATGTAGAATGAAACAGTGGAGGAGCAATTTTCATTCTCCCCATTAACTGAAATAGTTGAGTTGTTTTTACAACCTGGCTGCAACTGGGTATATAGTATATGGTCCTCAAAGGGACAGTAAAGTCCCAATTAAACTTTAATGATTCAGATAGGGCATGTAATTTTAAACAACGTTCCAATCTACTTTTATCATCACATTTGCTTTGTTTTCTTGGTATTCTTAGATGAAAGCTAAACCTAGATAGGCTTAAATGCTAATTTTTAAGCCCTTGAAGGCCACCTCTTATCTGAATGCATTTAACAGTTTTTCACAGCTAGAGAGTGTTAGTTCATGTGTGTCACATAGATAACACTGTGCTCATGCATGTGAAGTTATTTAAGAATCAACACTAATTGCCTGAAGTTCAAGTCTGTCAAAAGATCTGAGATAAGGAGGCAGTCAGAAGCTTAGATATACGGTAATCACAAAGGTATTAATATAACTGTGTTGCTTATGCAAAACTGTGGAATGGTAAATAAAAGGAGTATCTATCTTTTTAAACAATAACATTTTTGGTGTTTAATGTCCCTTTCAGTAAGACTACTATGGAATCCAAAACTTTGCAATATGAGAAACAAAAAAAAAACATACGGCTAGATTACGAGTTTTGCGTTATGAGTAAAAAAGCAGCGTTATGGGTTATAACGCTGCTTTTTCACTACCGCTGCTATTATGAGTCTTGTAGGTACAGCTGACCTGCACACTTTTTTGGCCGTACCGCAAATAAACGTACGCGATTTGCGTAAAGTCTTTTTTCAATGGGACTTCCATAGCGCCAATATTACAAGCTTTTTCTGGGAGGTCAAAAAGTGAGCGGTACAGCCTATCGCGCCAGATTCGTAATGCAATCTAAAGTCAGTAGTTATGAGTTTTACGCTACAAAGCTGTAGCATAAAACTCATAACTAAAGTGCTAAAAAGTACACTAACACCAATAAACTACCTATTAACCCCTAAACCGAGGCCCTCCCGCATCGCAAACACTATAATAAAATTAGTAACCCATAATCTGCCGCTCCAGACATCGGCGCCACTATAATAAACATATTAACCCCTAAACCGCAGCACTCCCGCCTCGCAAACACTAGTTAAATATTATTAATCCCTAATCTCCCGCCCCTAACATCGCCGCCACCTACCTACATTTATTAATCCCTAATCTGCCGCCCCCAACGTCGCTGCCACTAGTGATGTCGCGAATAGTTAGCTGGCGAATAGTTCCCGGCAAATATAGCATGTTCACGTTTGCCGCAGCAGGCGAACATATGCGATGTTCGATCGGCCCCCTGTTCATCGTCATTGAGTAAACTTTGACACTCTATCTCACAGTCTGCAGACACATTCCAGCCAATAAGCAGAAGACCCTCCCTCCCAGACCCTCCCAGCTCCTGGACAGCAGCCTTTTTAGATTAATTCGGAAGCTGCATTGTTAGTGAGAGGAGGGACAGTGTAGCTGCTGGTGATTTAATGGGAAATCGATAGCTAGGCTAGTGTATTAAGTGTCCACTACAGTTCTTAAGGACTCATCTGATCTCTACTGTAAGGACAGCACCCCAAAAAGGCTTTTTAGGGCTAGAACATCAGTCTGCTTTTTTTTCCTGTGTAATCTAATTGCAGTTGCCTGCCTGCCAGCATGTGTGCCAGGCCCACTTAACCAGTGCCACCACTCATATCTGGTGTAACAGTAGTGTAAATTATAAAAAAAAAAACTTTTTTGACTGTGAAACATCATTCTGCTAGTGTAATCTAATTGCAGTTGCCTGCCTGCCAGGGTGTGTGCCAGGCCCACTTGCCCAGTGCCACAACTCATATATGGTGTAACAGTAGTGTACATTTAAAAAAAAAAAAAAATTTTGACTGTGAAACATCAGTCTGCTAGTGTAATCTAATTGCAGTTGCCTGCCTGCTAGCGTGTGTGCCAGGCCCACTTGCCCAGTGCCACCACTCACATCTGGTGTAACAGTAGTGTAAATTTAAAAAAAAAAACTTTTTTGACTGTGAAACATCAGTCTTCTAGTGTAATCTAATTGCATTTGCCTGCCTGCCAGCGTGTGTGCCAGGCCCACTTGCCCATTGCCACCACTCATATCTGGTGTAACAGTAGTGTACATTTAAAAAAAAAAACTTTTTTGACTGTGAAACATCAGTCTGCTAGTGTAATCTAATTGCAGTTGCCTGCCTGCCAGTGTGTGTGCCAGGCCCACTTGCCCAGTGCCACCACTCATATCTGGTGTAACAGTAGTGTAAATTTAAAAAAAAAACTTTTTTGACTGTGAAACATCAGTCTGCTAGTATAATCTAATTGCAGTTGCCTGCCTGCCAGCGTTTGTGCCAGGCCCACTTGCCCAGTGCCACCACTCATATCTGGTGTAACAGTAGTGTAAATAAAAATAAAAAAACTTTTTTGACTGTGAAACATCAGTCTGCTAGTGTAATCTAATTGCAGTTGCCTGCCTGCCAGTGTGTGGGCCAGGCCCACTTGCCCAGTGCCACCACTCATATCTGGTGTAACAGTAGTGTAAATTTAAAAAAAAAAACTTTTTTGACTGTGAAACATCAGTCTGCTAGTGTAATCTAATTGCAGTTGCCTGCCTGCCAGCGTGTGTGCCAGGCCCACTTGCGCAGTGCCACCACTCATATCTGGTGTAACAGTAGTGTAGATTTAAAAAAAAAAAAAACTTTTTTTGACAGTGAAACATGAGTCTGCTAGTGTAATCTAATTGCAGTTGCCTGCCTGCCTGCCAGCGTGTGGGCCAGGCCCACTTACCCAGTGCCACCACTCATATCTGGTGTAACAGTAGTGTAAATTTAAAAAAAAAAAACTTTTTTGACTGCGAAACATCAGTCTGCTAGTGTAATCTAATTGCAGTTGCCTGCCTGCCAGCGTGTGTGCCAGACCCACTTGCCCAGTGCCACCACTCATATCTGGTGTAACAGTAGTGTAATCTTAAAAAAAAAAAACTTTTTTGACTGTGAAACATCAGTCTGCTAGTGTAATCTAATTGCAGTTGCCTGCCTGCCAGCGTGTGTGCCAGGCCCACTTGCCCAGTGCCACCACTCATAACTGGTGTAACAGTAGTGTAAATTAAAAAAAAAAAACATTTTTGACTGTGAAACATCAGTTTGCTAGTGTAATCTAATTGCAGTTGCCTGCCTGCCTGCCAGCGTGTGTGCCAGGCCCACTTGCCCAGTGCCACCACTCATATCTGGTGTAACAGTAGTGTAAATTTAAAAAAAAAAAACTTTTTTGAATGTGAAACATCAGTCTGCTAGTGTAATCTAATTGCAGTTGCCTGCCTGCCAGTGTGTGTGCCAGGCCCACTTGCCCAGTGCCACCACTCATATCTTTTGTAACAGTAGTGTAAATTTAAAAAAAAAAAACTTTTTTGACTGTGAAACATCAGTCTGCTAGTGTAATCTAATTGCAGTTGCCTGCCTGCCAGCGTGTGTGCCAGGCCCACGTGCCCAGTGCCACCACTCATATCTGGTGTAACAGTAGTGTAAATTAAAAAAAAAAAAACTTTTTTGACTGTGAAACATCAGTCTGCTAGTGTAATCTAATTGCAGTTGCCTGCCTGCCAGCATGTGTGCCAGACCCACTTGCCAAAAGTGCCACCACTCATATCTGGTGTAACAGTAGTGTAAATTAAAAAAAAAAAACTTTTTTGCCTGTGAAACATCAGTCTGCTAGTGTAATCTAATTGCAGTTGCCTGCCTGCCAGCGTGTGTGCCAGGCCCACTTGCCCAGTGCCACCACTCATATCTGGTGTAACAGTAGTGTAAATTTAAAAAAAAAAACTTTTTTGACTGTGAAACATCAGTCTGCTAGTGTAATCTAATTGGAGTTGCCTGCCTGCCAGCGTGTGTGCCAGGCCCACGTGCCCAGTGCCACCACTCATATCTGGTGTAACAGTAGTGTACATTTAAAAAAAAAAATTTTTTGACTGTGAAACATCAGTCTGCTAGTGTAATCTAATTGCAGTTGCCTGCCTGCCAGTGTGTGTGCCAGGCCCACTTGCCCAGTGCCACCACTCATATCTGGTGTAACAGTAGTGTAAATTAAAAAAAAACAACTATTTTGACTGTGAAACATCAGTCTGCTAGTGTAATCTAATTGCAGTTGCCTGCCTGCCAGCATGTGTGCCAGACCCACTTGCCAAAAAAGCCACCACTCATATCTGGTGTAACAGTAGTGTAAATTAAATAAAAAAAACTTTTTTGACTGTAAAACATCAGTCTGCTAGTGTAATCTAATTGCAGTTGCCTGCCTGCCAGCGTGTGTGCCAGGCCCACTTGCCCAGTGCCACCACTCATATCTGGTGTAACAGTAGTGTAAATTTAAAAAAAAAAACTTTTTTGACTGTGAAACATCAGTCTGCTAGTGTAATCTAATTGCAGTTGCCTGCCTGCCAGCGTGTGGACCAGGCCCACTTGCCCAGTGCCACCACTCATATCTGGTGTAACAGTAGTGTAAATTTAAAAAAAAAAAAAATTTGACTGTGAAACATCAGTCTGCTAGTGTAATCTAATTGCAGTTGCCTGCCTGCCAGCGTGTGTGCCAGGCCCACTTGCCCAGTGCCACCACTCATATCTGGTGTAACAGTAGTGTAAATTAAAAAAAAAAAACTTTTTTGACTGTGAAACATCAGTCTGCTAGTGTAATCTAATTGCAGTTGCCTGCCTGCCAGTGTGTGTGCCAGGCCCACTTGCCCAGTGCCACCACTCATATCTGGTGTAACAGTAGTGTAAATTTAAAAAAAAAAAACTTTTTTGACTGTGAAACATCAGTCTGCTAGTGTAATCTAATTGTAGTTTCCTGCCTGCCAGCGTGTGTGCCAGGCCCACTTGCCCAGTACCACCACTCATATCTGGTGTAACAGTAGTGTAAATTTAAAAAAAAAAACTTTTTTGACTGTGAAAAATCAGTCTGCTAGTGTAATCTAATTGCAGTTGCCTGCCAGCGTGTGTGCCAGGCCCACTTGCCCAGTGCCACCACTCATATCTGGTGTAACAGTAGTGTAAATTAAAAAAACAAACCTTTTTTGACTGTGAAACATCAGTCTGCTAGTGTAATCTAATTGCAGTTGTCTGCCTGCCAGCATGTGTGCCAGGCCCACTTGCCCAGTGCCACCACTCATATCTGGTGTACCAGTAGAGTAAATTAAAAAAAAAAAACTTTTTTGACTGTGAAACATCAGTCTGCTAGTGTAATCTAATTGCAGTTGCCTGCCTGCCAGCGTGTGTGCCAGGCCCACTTGCCCAGTGCCACCACTCATATCTGGGGTAACAGTAGTGTAAATTTAAAAAAAAAAAAACTTTTTTGACTGTGAAACATCAGTCTGCTAGTGTAATCTAATTGCAGTTGCCTGCCTGCCAGCGTGTTTGCAAGGCCCACTTGCCCAGTGCCACCACTCATATCTGATGTAACAGTAGTGTAAATTTAAAAAAAAAAAAACTTTTTTGACTGTGAAACATCAGTCTGCTAGTGTAATCTAATTGCAGTTGCCTGCCTGCCAGCGTGTGTGCCAGGCCCACTTGCCCAGTGCCACCACTCATATCTGGTGTAACAGTAGTGTACATTTTAAAAAAAAAAAACTTTTTTGACTGTGAAACATCAGTCTGCTAGTGTAATCTAATTGCAGTTGCCTGCCTGCCAGTGTGTGTGCCAGGCCCACTTGCCCAGTGCCACCACTCATATCTGGTGTAACAGTAGAGTAAATTAAAAAAAAAAACATTTTTGACTGTGAAACATCAGTCTGCTAGTGTAATCTAATTGCAGTTGCCTGCCTGGCAGCATATGTGCCAGGCCCACTTGCCAAAAGTGCCACCACTCATATCTGGTGTAACAGTAGTGTAAATTAAAAAAAAAAAAACTTTTTTGACTATGAAACATCAGTCTGCTAGTGTAATCTAATTGCAGTTGCCTGCCTGCCAGCGTGTGTGCCAGGCCCACTTGCCCAGTGCCACCACTCATATCTGGTGCAACAGTAGTGTAAATTAAACAAAAAACTTTTTTGACTGTGAAACATCAGTCTGCTAGTGTAATCTAATAGCAGTTGCCTGCCTGCCAGTGTGTGGGCCAGGCCCACTTGCCCAGTGCCACCACTCATATCTGGTGTAACAGTAGTGTAAATTTAAAAAAAAAAAAACTTTTTTGACTATGAAACATCAGTCTGCTAGTGTAATCTAATTGCAGTTGCCTGCCTGCCAGCGTGTGTGCCAGGCCCACTTGCCCAGTGCCACCACTCATATCTGGTGTAACAGTAGTGTAAATTTTAAAAAAAACCTTTTTTGACTGTGAAAAATCAGTCTGCTAGTGTAATCTAATTGCAGTTGCCTGCCTGCCAGCGTGTGTGCCAGGCCCACTTGCGCAGTGCCACCACTCATATCTGGTGTAACAGTAGTGTACATTTAAAAAAAAAAAACTTTTTTGACTGTGAAACATCAGTCTTCTAGTGTAATCTAATTGCAGTTGCTTGCCTGCCTGCCAGCGTGTGTGCCAGGCCCACTTGCCCAGTGCCACCACTCATATCTGGTGTAACCGTAGTGTAAATTTAAAAAAAAAAAACTTTTTTGACTGTGAAACATCAGTCTGCTAGTGTAATCTAATTTCAGTTGCCTGCCTGCCAGCGTGTGTGCCAGGCCCACTTGCCCAGTGCCACCACTCATATCTGGTGTAACAGTAGTGTAAATTTAAAAAAAAAAAACCTTTTTTGACTGTGAAACATCAGTCTGCTAGTGTAATCTAATTGCAGTTGCCTGCCTGCCAGCGTGTGTGCCAGGCCCACTTGCCCAGTGCCACCACTCATATCTGGTGTAACAGTAGTGTAAATTTAAAAAAAAAAAACTTTTTCGACTGTGAAACATCAGTCTGCTTGTTTAATCTAATTGCAGTTGCCTGCCTGACAGCGTGTGTGCCAGGCTCACAGCATATACTATGCCCACTTGCCCAGTGCCACCACTCATATCTTGTTTAATAGTAGTGTAAGTGTACATTTAAAAAAAAAAAAACTTTTTGGACTGTGAAACATCAGTCTGCTTTTTTGTGTCAGGCTCACAGCGTATACTGTGCCCATTTGTCCAGTGCCACCACTCATATCTTGTTTAATAGTAGTGTAAGTGTACATTTAAAAAAATAAAAACTTTTTGGACTGTCAAACATCAGTCTGCTTTTTTGTGTCAGGCTCACAGCGTTTACTGTGCCCACTTGCCCTGTGCCACCACTCATATCTTGTTTAATAGTAGTGTAAGTGTACATTTAAAAAAAAAAAAGTTTTTGGATTGTGAAACATCAGTCTGCTTTTTTTGTGTCAGGCTCACAGCGTATACTGTGCCCACTTGCCCAGTGCCACCACTCATATCTTGTTTAATAGTAGTGTAAGTGTACATTTAAAAAAATAAAAACTTTTTGGACTGTGAAACATCAGTCTGCTTTTGTGTGTCAGGCTCACAGCGTATACTGTGCCCACTTGCCCAGTGGCACCACTCATATCTTGTTTAATAGTAGTGTAAGTGTAGATTTAAAAAAAAATGACAGGCAGAGGCAGGCCACCCCGCAGGTGCCGTCATGGTCATGGTGCTGTGATTACCTTTGGCCCTAGAATAATGCCCAGTGTTCAGAAGCCACGTACCATGAACTCGAAAAGTTCTGAGGACATAGTTTACTTTTTAACACAGGGCACCCAATCTTCTATAGCTTCCGCCCCGAACCTTGACGCACCATCCTCCTCCAGCTTATCTTCGAGCAGCACCTCTCAAGTTACAACTCGCCCGCCTGCCACCACCACCAACACTAGCACCACAGCCGCTTCACTTGATCTGTCAGAGGAGTTATGTACACATCAGTTGGAAGAAATGATTGATGCACAACCATTATTGCCAGAGGTTGTAGATAACAGGGATATGTCTCAGTCAGGCAGCATTACACACATGGATGTACGGTGTGATGATGATGATGTTGTACCCGCTGCGGGAGTTTGGTCTTTCACTGTGAAGCGGGCGTAACCCTTACACTACCTGATCAATACAACATCATACCTGATGTTTTAAAGCACATTATTCCAAACAATTTAGGAAAGTTAGGTGATTTATGCCCTTTATGGATTAAAACCACACTCTGGGGCCTAGTTATCAAGCCGTCAACCTCAAATACGCTGGAATTCCGCAGCGTATTTGTGGCGAGGCTGATCAATGGGAGTCTGACCATAGCGAAAGTACAAGTTCGCTGCTGCCAGACATCCCATTGATTTCTATGGGAGCTGTCTACACCTAACACCCTAACATGTACCCCGAGTCTAAACACCTCTAATCTGCCCCCCCTACACCGCCGCAACTAAATAAAGTTATTACCCCCTAAACCGCCACTCCCGGAGCCCACCACAACTATAATAAATGTATTAACCCCTAAACCGCCGCTCCCGGAGCCCACCACCACCTACATTATACCTAGTAACCCCTATCCTGCCCCCCTATACCGCCGCCCTCTATAATAATGTTATTAACCCCTATCCTGCTGATCCCGCACCTCGCCGCAAATAAATAAATAGTTTAACCCCTAAACCGCCGCTCCCTGAACCCGCCGCAACCTATATTAAATTTATTAACCCCTATCCTGCCCCCCTACACCGTCGCCACCTATAATAAATTTATTAACCCCTATCCTGCCCCCCACTACACCGCCGCCACTGTAATAAATTTATTAACCCCTAAACCTAAGTCTAACACTAACCCTAAAACCCCCCTAAATTAAATATTAATTAAATAAATCTAAATAATATTTCTCTTATTAACTAACGGCTAGATTTAGAGTTTGGCAGCCAAAGGGGTGCGTTAGCTACGCGTGCTTTTTTTCTCCCGCACCTTTTAAATACCGCTGGTATTTAGAGTTCACAGAATGGCTGGGTTTTCAGTGCGTTAGGCTCCAAAAAGGGAGCGTAGAGCATAATTTAACGCCACTGCAACTCTAGATACCAGCGGTGCTTACGGACGCGGCCAGCTTCAAAAACATGCTCGTGCACGATATCCCCATAGAAAACAATGGGGAAACACTTCCTATGTCTGCACCTAACTCTCTAACATGTACCCCGAGTCTAAACACCCCTAACCTTACACTTATTAACCCCTAATCTGCCGCCCACGCTATCGCTGACACCTGCATATTATTATTAACCCCTAATCTGCCGCTCCCTACACCGCCGCAACATACATTATAGTTATGTACCCCTAATCTGCTGCCCCTAACACCGCCGACCCATATATTATATTTATTAACCCCTAATGTGCCCCCCACAACGTCGCCGCCAGCTACCTACAATAATTAACCCCTAATCTGCCGATCGGAGATCACCGCTACTATAATAAATGTATTAACCCCTAAAGCTAAGTCTAAACCTAACACTAACAACCCCCTAAATTAAATATAATTTTTATCTAACGAAATAAATTAACTCTTATTAAATAAATTATTCCTATTTAAATCTAAATACTTACCTGTAAAATAAACCCTAATATAGCTACAATATAAATTATAATTATATTGTAGCTATTTTAGGATTAATATTTATTTTACAGGCAACTTTGCATTTATTTTAACCAGGTACAATAGCTATTAAATAGTTAATAACTATTTAATAGCTACCTAGTTAAAATACAACACTACACTATCAATAAATTAATTAAATAAACTACCTACAATTATCTACAATTAAACCTAACACTACACTATCAATAAATAAATTAAATACAATTCCTACAAATAAATACAATTAAATAAACTAACTAAAGTACAAAAAATAAAAAAGAACTAAGTTATAAAAAATAAAAAAATATTTACAAACATTAGAAAAAAATTACAACAATTTTAAACTAATTACACCTACTCTAAGCCCCCTAATAAAATAACAAAGCCCCCAAAATAAAAAAATACCCTACCCTATTCTAAATTACAAAAGTTCAAAGTTCTTTTACCTTACCAGCCCTTAAAAGGGCCATTTGCGGGGCATGCCCCAAAGAATTCAGCTCTTTTGCCTGTAAAAAAAAACATACAATACCCCCCCAACATTACTACCCACCACCCACATACCCCTAATCTATTCCAAACCCCCCTTAAATAAATCTAACACTAAGCCCCTGAAGATCTTCCTACCTTGTCTTCACCATGCCAGGTATCACCGATCGTTCCAGGCTCCGAAATCTTCATCCAAGCCCAAGCGGGGGCTAGACATCCATCATCCGGCTGAAGTCTTCTATCAAGCGACGGCTGACGAAGTCCAGAAGAGGCTCCAAAGTCTTCATCCTATCCGGGAAGAAGAGTAGATCCGGACCGGCAACCATCTTCTTCCAAGCGGCATCTTCTATCTTCATCCGATGACGACCGGCTCCATCTTGAAGACCTCCACTGCGGACCCATCTTCTTCTTCCGACGACTTCCCGACGAATGACGGTTCCTTTAAGGGACGTCATCCAAGATGGCGTCCCTCGAATTCCGATTGGCTGATAGGATTCTATCAGCCAATCGGAATTAAGGTAGGAAAATTCTGATTGGCTGATGGAATCAGCCAATCAGAATCAAGTTCAATCCGATTGGCTGATTCAATCAGCCAATCAGATTGAGCTCGCATTCTATTGGCTGTTCCGATCAGCCAATAGAATGCGAGCTCAATCTGATTGGCTGATCGTATCAGCCTCTTCTGGACTTCTTCAGCCGTCGCTTGATAGAAGACTTCAGCCGGATGGTGGATGTCTAGCCCCCGCTTGGGCTTGGATGAAGATTTCAGAGCCTGGAACGATCGGTGATACCTGGCATGGTGAAGACAAGGTAGGAAGATCTTCAGGGGCTTAGTGTTAGGTTTATTTAAGGGGGGTTTGGGTTAGATTAGGGGTATGTGGGTTGTGGGTTGTAATGTGGGGGGGGGGTATTGTATGTTTTTTTTTACAGGCAAAAGAGCTGAATTCTTTGGGGCATGCCCCGCAAAGTGCCCTTTTAAGGGCTGGTAAGGTAAAAGAGCTTTGAACTTTTGTAATTTAGAATAGGGTAGGGCATTTTTTTATTTTGGGGGTCTTTGTTATTTTATTAGGGGGCTTAGAGTAGGTGTAATTAGTTTAAAATTGTTGTAATTTTTTTCTAATGTTTGTAAATATTTTTTTATTTTTTGTAACTTAGTTTTTTTTTATTTTTTGTACTTTAGTTAGTTTATTTAATTGTATTTATTTGTAGGAATTGTATTTAATTTATTTATTGATAGTGTAGTGTTAGGTTTAATTGTAGATAGTTGTAGGTAGTTTATTTAATTTATTTATTGATAGTGTAGTGTTAGGTTTAATTGTAACTTAGGTTAGGATTTATTTTACAGGTAATTTTGTAATTATTTTAACTAGGTAGCTATTAAATAGTTATTAACTATTTAATAGCTATTGTACCTGGTTAAAATAATTACAAAGTTGCCTGTAAAATAAATATTAATCCTAAAATAGCTAAGATATAATTATAATTTATATTGTAGCTATATTAAGATTTATTTTACAGGTAAGTATTTAGATTTAAATAGGAATAATTTATTTAATAAGACTTAATTTATTTCGTTAGATAAAAATTATATTTAACTTAGGGGGGTGTTAGTGTTAGGGTTAGAATTAGCTTAAGGGGTTAAAAAATTTATTAGAGTAGCAGTGAGCTCCAATCGGCAGATTAGGGGTTAATACTTGAAGTTAGCTGTCGGCGATTTTAGGGAGGGCAGATTAGGGGTTAATACTATTTATAATAGGGTTATTGAGGCGGGAGTGAGGCGGATTAGGGGTTAATACATTTATTATACTAGCGGTGAGCTCCGGTCGGCAGATTAGGGGTTAATTATTGTAGGTAGCTGGCGGCGACGTTGTGGGGGGCAGATTAGGGGTTAATAAATATAATATAGGGGTCGGCAGTGTTAGGGGCAGCAGATTAGGGGTACATAGGGATAACGTAGTTGGCGGCGGTGTACGGAGCGGCAGATTAGGGGTTAAAAAATTTAAATATAGTGGCGGCGATGTGGGGGGACCTCGGTTTAGGGGTACATAGGTAGTTTATGGGTGTTAGTGTACTTTAGAGCACAGTAGTTAAGAGCTTCATAAACCGGCGTTAGCCCAGAAAGCTCTTAACTACTGACTTTTTTCTGCGGCTGGAGTTTTGTCGTTAGATTTCTAACGCTCACTTCAGCCACAACTCTAAATACCAGCGTTAGAAAGATCCCATTGAAAAGATAGGATACGCAATTGACGTAAGGGGATCTGCGGTATGGAAAGTGAGCGTTAGACCCTTTAATGACTGGCTCCAAATACCAGAGGGCAGTAAAAACCAGCGTTAGGAGCCTCTAACGCTGGTTTTGATGGCTACCGCCCAACTCTAAATCTAGGCCTAAGTTAATCCTATTTAAAACTAAATACTTACCTTTAAAATAAACCCTAATATAGCTACAATATAAATAATAATTATATTGTAGCTATCTTAGGATTTATTTTTATTTTACAGGCAACTTTCAATTCATTTTAACTAGGTACAATAGCTATTAAATAGTTATTAACTATTTAATAGCTACCTAGCTAAAATAAAGAGAAATTTACCTGTAAACTAAAAACTAACCTAAGTTACAATTACACCTAACACTACACTATACTTAAATAAATTATTCCTATTTAAAACTAAATACTTACCTGTAAAATAAACCCTAATATAGCTACAATATAAATAATAATTAAATTGTAGCTATCTTAGTATTTATATTTATTTTACAGGTAACTTTGTATTTATTTTAGCTAGTTAGAATAGTTATTAAATAGTTATTAACTATTTAATAACTACCTAGCTAAAAGAAATACAAAATTACCTGTAAAATAAATCCTAACCTAAGTTACAATTAAACCTAACACTACACTATCATTACATTAATTAAATAAATAAACTACAAATAACTACAATTAAATACAATTACATAAACTAACTAAAGTACAAAAAAAAAGCTAAGTTACAAAAAATAAAAAAAATAAGTTACAAACATTTTAAAAATCTTACAACAATTTTAAGCTACTTACACTTAATCTAAGCCCCCTAATAAAATAACAAAGCCCCCCCAAAATAAAAAAATGCCCTACCCTATTCTAAATTAAAAAAGTTCAAAGCTCTTTAACCTTACCAGCCCTTAAAAGGACCTTTTGTGGGTCTTGCCCCAAAGAATTCAGCTCTTTTGCCTGTAAAAGAAAAATACAACCCCCCCCAACATTAAAACCCACCACCCACATACCCCTAATCTAACCCAAACCCCCCTTAAAATAACCTAACACTAATCCCCTGAAGATCATCCTACCTTGTCTTCACTCAGCCGAGCAGCGATGGAACCGAAGAGGACATCCGGAGTGGCAGAAGTGATCATCCAAGGGACGCTGAAGAAATCTTCCATCCGATGAAGTGATCCTCCAAGCGGCGCTAAAGAAGTCTTCCATCCGGGCGATGTCATCTTCCAAGAGGCGCTGAAGAAGTCTTCTATCTGGGCGATGTCATCTTCCAAGCCGGGTCTTCAATCTTCATCCTGCCGACGCGGAACATCCTTCTTTACCGACGGACTACCGACGAATGAAGGCTCCTTAAGGGACGTCATCCAAGATGGCGTCCCTTCAATTCCGATTGGCTGATAGGATTCTATCAGCCAATCGGAATTAAGGTAGGAAAAATCTGATTGGCTGATTGAATCAGCCAATCAGATTCAAGTTCAATCCGATTGGCTGATCCAATCAGCCAATCAGATTGAGCTCGCATTCTATTGGCTGATCGAAACATGAATTCATCGGATGGAAGATTTCTTCAGCGCCCCTTGGATGATCACTTCTGCCGCTCCGGATGTCCTCTTCGGTTCCATCGCTGCTCGGCTGAGTGAAGACAAGGTAGGATGATCTTCAGGGGATTAGTGTTAGGTTATTTTAAGGGGGGTTTGGGTTAGATTAGGGGTATGTGGGTGGTGGGTTTTAATGTTGGGGGGTTGTATTTTTCTTTTACAGGCAAAGAGCTGAATTCTTTGGGGCATGCCCCACAAATGGCCCTTTTAAGGGCTGGTAAGGTAAAAGAGCTTTGAACTTTTTTAATTTAGAATAGGGTAGGGCATTTTTTTATTTTGGGGGGGTTTGTTATTTTATTAGGGGGCTTAGATTAGGTGTAAGTATCTTAAAATTGTTGTAATATTTTTAAAATGTTTGTAACTTATTTTTTTATTTTTTGTAACTTAGCTTTTTTTATTTTTTGTACTTTAGTTAGTTTATGTAATTGTATTTAATTGTAGTTATTTGTAGTTAATTTATTTAATTTATTTAATGATAGTGTAGTGTTAGGTTTAATTGTAACTTAGGTTAGGATTTATTTTACAGGTAATTTTGTATTTCTTTTTGCTAGGTAGTTATTAAATAGTTAATAACTATTTAATAACTATTCTAACTAGCTAAAATAAATACAAAGTTACCTGTAAAATAAAAATAAATCCTAAGATAGCTACAATATAATTATTATTTATATTGTAGCTATATTAGGGTTTATCTTAAAGGTAAGTATTTAGTTTTAAATAGGAATAATTTATTTAAGTATAGTGTAGTGTTAGGTGTAATTGTAACTTAGGTTAGTTTTTATTTTACAGGTTAATTTCTCTTTATTTTAGCTAGGTAAGCTATTAAATAGTTAATAACTATTTAATAGCTATTGTACCTAGTTAAAATAAATTGAAAGTTGCCTGTAAAATAAAAATAAATCCTAAGATAACTACAATATAATTATTATTTATATTGTAGCTATATTAGGGTTTATTTTAAAGGTAAGTATTTAGTTTTAAATAGGATTAATTTAGTTCATAATAGAAATATTATTTAGATTTATTTAATTAATATTTAAGTTAGGGGGGTGTTAGGGTTAGTGTTAGACTTAGGTTTAGGGGTTAATAAATTTATTACAGTGGTGGAGGTGTAGTGGGGGGCAGGATAGGGGTTAATACATTTATTATAGGTGGCGACGGTGTAGGGGGGGCAGATTAGGGGTTAATAAATTTAATATAGGTTGCGGCAGGGTCCGGGAGCTGCGGTTTAGGGGTTAAACTATTTATTTAGTTGCGGCGAGGTGCGGGATCAGCAGGATAGACGTTAATAACTTTATTATAGAGGGCGACGGTATGGGGGGGCAGGATAGGGGTTAATAGGTATAATGTAGGTGGCAGCGGTGTCCGGGAGTGGCGGTTTAAGGGTTAATACATTTATCAGAGTTGCGGCAGGGTCTAGGGGCGGCGGTTTAGGGGTTAATACATTTATCAGAGTTGCGGCAGGGTCTAGGAGTGGCGGTTTAGGGGTTAATAACTTTATTTAGTTGCGGGGGGCTCCGGGGGCACCGGTATAGGGGGTAGAACAGTGTAGTTTAGTGTGGGTGCTTAGTGACAGGCTAGCAATAAAGCTGGGAAAAAGCCGAAGAGCAGCGAGATCGGATGAGTGATAACTCTCACAGTCCGCTGCTCATCGCCCCGTACTTGGTGCGCGGCTTTTTGACAGCTTTATTTGATAACTTAGGCAAAAATTTTCAGGTCCTCTGCGGTGATGTGAGGCGAGCGTAGGCGGGCGTATTGGGCCGGCGAAGGCAGGAAAGTTGACATGTTGATAACTACCCCCCTCTGCATCAACTATGTAATTTTTTATGGGAGTTTTGCCATGGATCCCCCTCTGGCACGCCACAGTCCAGGGGTTAGTCCCCTTGAAACAACTTTCCCATCACTATTGTGGCCAGAAAGAGTCCCTGTGGGTTTTAAAATTCGCCTTCCCATTGAAGTCAATGGGGGTTCGCCCGGTTCGCCGGTTCGCAAACTTTTGCGGGTGTTTGCGTTCGCAGTTCACAAACCCAAATTTTTAGGTTCGCGACATCACTAGCCGCCACTATACTAAATTTATTAACCCCTAAACCTAAGTCTAACCCTAACCATAACACTCCCTAACTTAAATATAATTAAAATAAATATACATACAAATTGCTATCATTACCTAAATAATTCCTATTTAAAACTAAGTACATATAAAATAAACCCTAAGCTAGCTACAATATAACTAATAGTTACATTGCAGCTAGCTTAGGGTTTATGTTTATTTTACAGGCAAGTTTGTATTTATTTTAACTAGGTAGAATAGTTAATAAATAGTTGTTAACTATTTACTAACTACCTATTTAAAATAAATACAAATGTACCTGTAAAATAAAACCTAACCTGTCTTACACTAACACCTAGCCTTACACTACAATTAAATAAATTAAATAAATTAAATACAATTACCTAAATTACAAAAAACAAACAAACATTAAATTACACAAAATAAAAAAAGAAATTATCAGGCATTTAAACTATTTTCACCTAATCTAATAGCCCTATCAAAATAAAAAAAAAACCTAGCCTTAACTAAACTACCAATACCCCTTAAAAGGGCATTTTGCAGGGCATTGCCCCAAAGAAATCAGCTCTTTTACCTGTAAAAAAAAAATACAAATACCCCCCCAACAGTAAAACCCACCACCCACACAACCAACCACCCAAATAAAATCCTAACAAAAAAAACCTAAGCTCCCCATTGCCCTGAAAAGGCCATTTGGATGGGCATTGCCCTTAAAAGGGCATTTAGCTCTTTTCAATTGCCCAAACCCTAATCAAAAACTAAAACCCACCCAATGAACCCTTAAAAAACCTAACACTAATCCCTGAAGATCTACTTACAGTTTTGAAGATTGGACATCCATCCTAAATGAAGCCGGGAGAAGTCCTCAGCGAAGTGGCAAGAAGTCCTCAACGAAGCTGGGAGAAGTCTTCATCCAAGCCAGCAGAAGTGGTCCTCTAGACGGGCAGAATCTTCCTCCAGACGGCATCTTCTATCGTCATCCATCCGGCGCGGAGCGGGTCCATCTTCAAGACATCCAGCACGGAGCATCTTCTTCTTCCGACGACTAAAGACGAATGAAGGTTCCATTAAATGACGTTATCGAAGATTGCGTCCCTTTAATTCCGATTGGCTGATAGGAATTGAAGGTGAAAAAATCCTATTGGCCGATGCAATCAGCCAATAGGATTGAGCTTGCATTCTATTGGTTGATTGGAACAGCCAATAGAATGCGAGCTCAATCCTATTGACTGATTGGATCAGCCAATAAGATTGAAGCTCAATCCTATTGTCTTATTGCATCAGCCAATAGGATTTTTTCACCTTTAATTCCCATTGGCTGATAGAATTCTATCAGCCAATAGGAATTAAAGGGACGCCATCTTGGATGACATCATTTAAAGGAACCTTCATTCATCTTTAGTCATCGGAAGAAGAGGATGCTCCGCGCCGGATGAATTGAAGATGGACCCACTCTGCACCGGATGGATGAAGATAGAAGATGCCATCTGGATGAAGACTTCTGCCCCTCTGGAGGACCACTTCTGCCGGCTTGGATGAAGACTTCTCCCGGCTTCGTTGAGGACTTCTCCCGGCTTCATTTAGGATGGATGTCCAGTCTTCAAAACTGTAAGTGGATCTTTGGGGGTTAGGTTTTTTTTTAAGGGTTTATTGGATGGATTTTAGTTTTAGGGTTTGGGCAGCAATAGCGCTAAATGCCCTTTTAAGGGCAATGCCCATCCAAATGCCCTTTTCAGGGCAATGGGGAGCTTAGGTTTTTTTAGTTAGGATTTTATTTGGGGGGTTGGTTGTGTGGGTGGTGGGTTTTTATTGTTGGGTGGGTTGTTTGTATTTTTTTTACAGGTAAAAGAGCTGATTTCTTTGGGGCAATGCCTGCAAAAGGCCCTTTTAAGGGCTATTGGTAGTTTAGGCTAGGGGTTTTTTTTTATTTTGGGGGGGCTTTTTTTATTTTGATAGGGCTATTTGATTAGGTGTAATTAGTTTAAATATCTGATGATTTCTTTTTTATTTTGTGTAATTTAGTGTTTTTTTTTTGTAATTTATGTAATTGTATTTAATTAATTTAATTTATTTAATTGTAGTTTAATGTTAGGTGTTAGTGTAAGACAGGTTAGGTTTTATTTTACAGGAAAATTTGTATTTAGTTTAAATAGGTAGTTAGTAAATAGTTAATAACTATTTAGTTACTATTCTACCTATTTAAAATAAATACAAACTTGCCTGTAAAATAAAGATAAACCCTAAGCTACCTACAATGTAACTATTAGTTATATTGTAGCTAGCTTAGGGTTTATTTTACAGGTAAGTATTTAGTTTTAAATAGGAATTATTTAGGTAATGATAGGAATTTTTATTTAGATATATTTTATTTATATTTAAGTTAGGGGTGTTAGGGTTAGACTTAGGTTTAGGGTTTTATAACTTTAGTATAGTAGCGGCGACGTTGGGGGTGGCAGATTAGGGATTAATAAATATAGGTAGATGGCGGCGATGTTAGGGGCGGCACATTAGGGGTTAATAATACTTAGCTAGTGTTTGCAATGCGGGAGTGCGGCAGTTTAGGGGTTAATATGTTTATTATGGTGGCAGCGATGTCCGGAGCGGCAGATTAGGGGTTAATAAGTGTAGGTAGGTTGCAGTGACATTGGGGGCGGAAGATTAGGGGTTAATAAGTATAATGTAGGTGTCGGCGATGTCGGGGGCGGCAGATTAGGGGTTAATAAGTATAATGTAGGTGTCAGTGATGTCAGGGGCAGCAGATTAGGGGTTAATAAGTGTAAGATTAGGGGTATTTAGACTCGGGGTTCATGTTAGGATGTTAGGTGTAAACATAAATTTCATTTCCCCATAGGAATCAATGGGCTGCGTTACGGAGCTTTACGCTGCTTTTTTGCAGGTGTTAGGCTTTTTTTCAGCGGGCCCTCCCCATTGATGTCTATGGGGAAATCGTGCACGAGCACGTAAAACCAGCTCACCGCTGCCTTAAGCAGCGCTGGTATTGGAGTGCGGTATAGAGCCCAGTTTTGCTCTACACTCACTTCTTGCCTGTTAACGCGGGGTTTATGAAAATCTGTAATACCAGCTCTGTAGGTAAGTGAGCGGTGACAATAACATGCAAGTTTGCACCTCACCACTCATAACGCAAAACTCGTAATCTAGCCGATTAAAAAGCAATAAGTATAATGGGGTGCATAAACCATAGTAGCATCCAAAAGATTGGTTAGACTAAGTGCAATTTCTAAGTGAAAATAATATATTTTTATTTATTAATAATATATTTATTTTGCATAAGTAGCAAGGAGTGAAAACATATAGACTCAAACACACACAAAGGCTAAACAATCAGTATTCTAAAAAAAGTATAAAGTGATAAATAATTAAAACTTAATAATATTAATAGTCGGATTTACCAATAAACACGTCATCACCTTAAAGGTACAGTCAAGTCCAAAAAAACTTTCATGATTTAAATAGGGCATGTAATTTTAAACAACTTTCAAATGTACTTTTATCGCCAATTTTGCTTTGTTCTCTTGGTATTCTTAGTTGAAAGCTAAACCTAGGAGGTTCATATGCTATTTTTTTAGACCTTGAAGACTGCCTCTAATTTGAAACCATTTTGACCACTAGAGGGCATTAGTTCATGTGTGTCATATAGATAACACTGTGCTCAAGCATATGAAGTTACCTAGGAGTCAGCACTGATTGGCTAAAAATAAAAGTCTGTCAAAAAACTGAAATAAGGGGGCAGTTTGCAGAGGCATAGGTAAAAAGTGTATTTCTATAACAGTGTTGGTTATGCAAAACTGGGGAATGGGTAAAAAGGGGATTATCTTTCTTTTTAACCTCTTAAGGACATATGACGGAATTTTTCTGTCATAATACAATTGAGCAAACTGAAAGCTGTGTCCTTAAAGGGTTAAACAACACAAATTCTGGTGTTGACTGTCCCTTTAATAGAATATTGTGCACAAAGCTTTAACCAGGGTAATAAGTGTAAATACCACTAAGTAACAGCTGTGACTTATTAGTGATAGCAGGTGCAGATATGAACTCTAGTTAGCAGTCAGATGCTTACAAACACCAAGTGTTATCACTGTCAGTATACAGCAGGGCTCTAATACAATGTATTTGTTATTATTCTTTAAAACAAACCCACAATTAAAAATGTATATACGAAACAATTGAAATTAATATTTATTCCTAAATTATTTAGATTAGTTAATATTTATAAACACATTGAATTATATTTATAGAAACTAGATTATGAATCAACCATACACATATGCTGCTATAATATTCTTACAAAGATCATAAAAAAATATACCTTTAAAATTAACCTTACTCACAATGAATCGCATTAAAATACCACAATAAAATACCAGAATATGGACCGTTAACAATGCTTAGTTAGACAATATAACATCCAATTGATATGCCAATTTATTTGGACTGAAATAACTTCTTATTTAGCTGTAATAAGGCACATTCTAATATATATATATATATATATATATATATATATATATATATATATATAAAACTGTAATTAATTTATGATATTAAAATACAAAATTATTTCTAAACATTAATATGAAATACCAGTATAATTACTACAATCTAACTAAAGCTTTAGACTATCTTTGATTTAAAATATTAAATATACAGTTGCTTATACTTTACCAGATCACCAGTTTGAGAATTTAGTTAATATCCAAATATGTCTATCGTCATATGTTATAGGAGAATTATGCACATTTGTAAGAGAATTAATCTTGGTAGTCTCTTAGCCACAAAGAGTGTCACAACGTATTTGTCTTACAAAAAACTGTGTTCGCACACTGGTCTCTCTATAAGCAAAACTGCCACCCAGCAGGATTGCAACAGTTACCAAGAAAACAAATTCAGCCAAGATCTCCTCTTTCTCTGTGTGCAGGGAATTAAATATCTGAGACAAAACTTCTCCCCATATCTTAATCATTCAATAGATTTGGATACGCCCTCTTCTTTGGCTACTGGGAAATGTCATTTTAACAGCCAAATGTCTTTTGGTTGTAATTCTGGATTTAGGCCATCGAGGGCAGTAGACAAGAAAACAGTTTCATTTTCAACATTGCTATACAGTAAATACAGTTTACTATGTATCTTTTAATTGTATATTTAATATACTCATTATTTCCTGATATTAAGAAACCTGTCTGGTCACATATCTGTCCCATCTAATATGACATATCATGTATCTATAGAGACTAAATATGAGTATACTTCTAGCATCATACTAGTAAGCAATTTACTGTTAATTATTTTTCTTCACAGAATCCTAGCATTCAACATCCTGGCATTGTATCTTAATATGAATACAGTATATTTCATGTTTCTAATAAGTTTTGAGTGCATGGACTTATGGATGAGAGCTATTGAAATTCTATTGGCTGATTTGAACAGCCAACAGGATTTAAGTAGCTCTCATCCTATTGGCTGATTTGAATTTTAAAAATCAAATCAGCCAATAGTTATGCAAGGGAAGGCATTTTGAAAAGGCTCCCTTGCATTGAAGATTCAGTGTACGGTGGTGACCTTATGAAGAGGACGCTCTGCGGCGGATGTCTTCAAGGTTGGACCTGCTCCTCGCCGCCGTGATGAAGATAGAAGATGCCGCTGGGAAGAAGATAGAAGATGCCGCCTGGATGAAGATAGAAGATGCCGTCTGGACTGATGAAGACCTCACTGCCTGGATGAAGACTTCTTGCCGCCCGGATGTCCAGACCACCTTTATTGGAAATAAACCACCTTTATTGGAAATGTTTAAAACAAGTCATCATCAGCATACAAAAGGGGGGATACTATGCAGGGTTCCCACAGCTAGAACACTCAATAGGCTGATGTGTTTCAGCTCAATGCCCTACTGCACACCATTAAAAAGCACTGGTATAGTGCTCCCTTAAAACCAAGCTCTGGCTGTTTGATTGGCCCGTAAACCACCAATCCAGATCTCCCAAATTTATTAACTATTTCATGACCCTTTGTGTGGCCCACTTAACTCGCACCTATGGTACACTAGATCTATGGACTCTTTGAATCTGCTAATAATATACGCAAACTTATGCAATAATGTGGTATTGTACTAATCATACCCCAATTAGTTTATGATGCTATTAATCTGCATGTCACCTCATCTATAATTATTACAGAGCCGCACGCTTATTTTACCCTTACCTATAACCTCCTATACTCCTAAGCTACTACACTCCCAGACCAGAATCAAAGTAGTCATTAATCTTACTTGAACTAAAATTAGAATTGAGGCGGGGGGGGGGGGAGGGGTAGTGGTGTGGAGGAGAGAGGGGAGGGCCAATGTGTAATTTAGTTTATATAATTGGTAGTTATTTTAATTTTAGTATAATAGTTATGTTAGGTTAATTGTTAGTTTAAACTTAGGTTTTTTTAATTTCACAGGTAAGTTTTTATTTATTTTAAGATAGGGATCATGTAATTTTAATTTAAAGTTAGGGGGTTTATTATTTATAGTTTATTTTTTGCGATGTGGGGGGCTGGCGGTTTATGGGTTAATAAGTTTATTTAGTGGCTGTGATGTGGGAGGCCAGAGGTTTAGGGGTTAATAACTTTATTTAGTGGTGGCGATGTCGGGGAGCGGTGGAATAGGGGTTAATAGCTTTATTATAGTGTCAGCAATGTTGGGGTGCGAATAGTGGTGGCGATGTCAGGGAGTGGCAGATTAGGGGTTAATACATTTTAAATAGTGTTTGCGATGTCAGAGGGAGCCAGCGGTTTAGGGGTTAATAGGTAGTTTATGGGTGTTAGTGTACTTTGTAACATTTTAGTTATGAGTTTTATTTAACAGTTTTGTTGCGCAAAACTCATAACTACTGGTCTCAGAATTATATATATATATATATATATATATATATATATATATATATATATCATTTGCTATTTGATAGCAACTGATTTTAAAGCTTTTAAGACTGTTAATACTAAAGTTGCCTCAGCCCACAGCATGACTGGCCTTGTCCACAGTACACTTGATCCTCCTGTCATATAACTGCCCACAAATCACCACAGAGCCAGCGCCAACGGGTCCCTTCACCTCCCTGTCCCAGAAAGCCTCCGGGAAATGTTTAGGTCTGTTATATGATCAACCTTTGGTCTAGTAATATATTATAATTCCTTACTAGTGGGCTATTAGCTATGGTTCATTCATAATACTTCAGAAAAACATGTCTATTTTATTTCTACAGAATATCATTAAAGTATGGGAATTTTTGTAGGTAAACAATTTGATAAATCTTTCTAAAGGATTATGATTGACCCTATAATTATTATTATCCATAGGTGATTTGTCCAGTACCTCTAGCGTAGAATCATATAAGGTTTCAGTGGTTATGTAGGAATAATAGCAAGCACATTGTAGCAATGAGAAACAGTAGGGCCTGCTCTCCTGAAATCTTAGAACCTCCTAAAATATAACAAAAAGAAGAGGTAGTAGTTTTCCGCACAATCCAATTTCTATTTCTGAAATCATTTGTTGAATAGTTTTATGTGGTTATTATCTTTATTCTGTATTTTAATAAAAAAAATAAAAAATTAAATGCTCTAATTTTCACATGGTAAGGTAAAAAAGCAAGTCCTAATGCTGCTTTTTCACTACTGCTGCTATTACGAGTCTTGCAGGTTTAGAGGCCCCGCATACTTTTTTGGCCTTACCGCAAACCGACTTACGTAAACTTCGTAAACCCTTTTTTCAATGGGACTTGCATAACGCCGGTATTACGAGTCTTTCCTGGGAGGCCAAAAAGTGAGCGGTACACCCTCTACCTCCAAGATCCGTAACGCATTCTGAAGTCAGTAGTTATGAGTTTTACACTACAACGCCGTAGCATAAAACTCATAACTAAAGTGCTAAAAAGTACACTAACACCCATAAACTACCTATTAATCCCTAAACCGAGGCCCTCCCGCATCACAAACACTAAAATAAAATTATTAACCCCTAATCTGCCGCTCGGACATTGCCGCCACTAGAATAAACATATTAACCCCTAAACCGCCGCACTTCTGACTCGCAAACACTAGTTAAATAATATTAACCCCTAATCTGCCACCCCTAACATCGCCGCCACCTACATTATATTTATTAACCCCTAATCTGCCACCCCAAACGTCGCCGCCACTATATTAAATTTATTAACCCCTAAACCTAAGTCTAACCCTAACCCTAACACCCTCTAATTGAAATATAATTTAAATAAATCTAAATAAAATTACTATCATTAACTACATTATTCCTATTTAAAACTAAATACTTACCTATAAAATAAACCCTAAGCTAGCTACACTATAACTAATAATTACATTGTAGCTAGCTTAGGGTTTATTTTTATTTTACAGGCAAGTTTGTATTTATTTTAACTAGGTAGAATAGTTACTAAATAGTTATTAACTATTTAATAACTACCTAGCTAAAATAAATACAAATTTACCTGTTAAATAAAACCTAACCTAAGTTACACTAACACCCAACACTACACTACAATTAAATAAATTACATAAATTAAATACAAGTAACTAAATTAAATTAAATTATCTAAATCACAAAAACAAACAAATACTAAATTACAGAAAATAAAAAACAAATTACAGATCTTTAAACTAACTACACCTAATCTAATAGCCCTATCAAAATAAAAAAGCCCCCCCCATTATAAAAAAAACCCTAGCCTAAACTAAACTACCAATAGCCCTTAATAGGGCCTTTTGCAGGGCATTGCCTCAAAGAAATCAGTTCTTTTTCCAATAAAAAAATATATAAATACCCCCCTCAACAGTAAAAACCACCACCCACACAACCAACCCCACAAATAAAATACTAACTAAAAAAACCTAAGCTCCCCATTGTCCTGAAAAGGGCATTTGGATGGGCATTGCCCTTAAAATGGCATTTAGCTCTATTGTAGGCCCAAAGCCCTAACCTAAAAAATAAACCCACCCAATACACTCTTAAATAAATCCTAACCGGGAGAAGTCTTCATCCAAGCGGCAAGATGTCCTCAACAAAGCCGGTAGAAGTGGTCCTACAGACGGGCAGAAGTCTTCATCCAGACGGCATCTTCCTATCTTCTTAATCCTTCCGGCGTGGAGCGGGTCCATCTTCAAGACATCCGACGCAGAGCATCCTCTTCAAACAACAGCTTCTTCATAATGAATATCTCTTTAAGTGACATCATCCAGGATGGCGTCCCTTAGATTCTGATTGGCTGATAGAATTCTATCAGCCATTTGGAATTAAGGTAGAAAAAATCCTATTGGCTGATGCAATCAGCCAATAGAATTGAACTTCAATCCTATTGGCTGATCCAATCAGCCAATAGGATTGAGCTTGCATTCTATTGGCTGATTGGAACAGCCAAAAGAATGCCAGCTCAATCCTATTGGCTGATTGCATCAGCCAATTTGATTTTTTCTACCATAATTCCGATTGGCTGATAGAATTCTATCAGCCAATCGGAATCTAAGGGACGCCATCTTGGATGACGTCACTTAAAGAGATATTCATTGTGAAGAAGCCGTCGTTTGTAGAGGATGCTCCGCGTCGGATGTCTTGAAGATGGACCCGCTCCGCTCCGGAAGTATGAAGATAGAAGATGCCGTCTGGATGAAGACTTCTGCCCATCTGGAGGACCACTTCTGCCCGTCTGGAGGACCACTTCTGCTGGCTTCGTTGAGGACATCTTGCCACTTGGATGAAGACTTCTCCCAGTAAGTGAATCTTCTGGGGTTAGTGTTAGGATTTTTTTAAGGGTGTATTGGGTGGGTTTATTTTTTAGGTTAGGGCTTTGGGCCTGCAATAGAGCTAAATGCCCTTTTATGGGGAATACCCATCCAAATGCCCTTTTCAAGGCAATGGGGAGCTTAGGTTTTTTTAGTTAGTATTTTATTTTGGGGGGTTGGTTGTGTGGGTGGTGGGTGGGTTTTATTGTTGGGGGGTGTTTGTATTTTTTTTACAGGTAAAAGAGATGATTTCTTTGGGGCAATGCCCCGCAAAAGGCCCTTTTAAGGGCTATTGGTAGTTTAGTTTAGGCTAGGTTTTTTTTATTTTGGGTGGGCTTTTTTATTTTGATAGGGCTATTAGATTAGGTGTAATTAGTTTAAAGATCTGTAATTTGCTTTTTATTTTCTGTAATTTAGTGGGGTTTTTTGTGATTTAGCTAATTTAATTTATTTAATTGTACTTAATGTAGGGAATTTATTTAATTATAGTGTAGTGTTAGGTGTTATTGTAACTTAGGTTAGGTTTTATTTTACAGGTAAATTTGTATTTATTTTAGCTAGGTAGAATAGTTATTAAATAGTTATTAACTATTAAATAACTACCTAGTTAAAATAAATACAAACTTGCCTGTAAAATATAAATAAACCCTAAGATAGCTACAATGTAACTATTAGTTATATTGTAGCTAGCTTAGGGTTTATTTTATAGGTAAGTATTTAGTTTTAAATAGGAAAAATGTAGTTAATGATAGTAATTTTATTTAGATTTATTTAAATTATATTTCAATTAGGGGTGTTAGGGTTAGACTTATGTTTAGGGGTTAATAAATTAATAAATTTAATATAGTGGCGGTGACGTTGGAGGCAGCAGATTAGGGGTTAATAAGTGTAGGTAGGTTGTGGTGACATTGGGGGTGGTAGATTAGGGGTTAATATATAGAATGTAGGTGTCGGCGATGTTGGGGGCAGCAGATTAGGGGTTCATAAGTATAATGTAAGTGGCGGCGGTGTCCGGAGCGGCAGATTAGGGGTTAATAAGTATAATGCAAGTGTCGGCGATGTCGGGGGCAGCAGATTAGGGGTTAAGTGTAAGATTAGGGGTGTTTAGACTCAGGGTTCATGTTAGGGTGTTAGGTGTAAACATAAAATGTGTTTCCCCATAGGAATCAATGGGGCTGCGCTACTGAGTTTTATGCTGCTTTTTTGCAGGTGTTAGACTTTTTCTCAGCGGTGAGACAAAACTGCTCGTTAGCACCGCACAGCTCCTAACGCAAAACTTGTAATCTGACCGATTGCTTCTTAGGGGTGCAAGCAACCAACGAAATAATTACACAAAATAGAATATTACCGCACACCCACTTCTATATTATCAAAACTTTTCAAATATTGCAAAAAATTACCTAAGCTCATATTTTAAAATTGGGATCTTAGTTACACAATATGGCCCTATTCTGCTTAAGCCAGTCACCAACTTACAAGGTGTCCCAATGTTGACTGGTCCTAACACTGCAATGTGATGCCTTTCTGGGCTGTAACATTCCTGCTATAACTATGCATCTAACAATGAGCCTCCCTGGCTTTATAGACACTTCCAGTGCACTATAATGAGAGCACCTGAGCAACTGGGTGGGGTGCTGGAAACCATGAAGATGGTTAGTCTTCCTTTAAATACAAATGTTTCTGCACGCCATATATATATATAGCCAAATGCATAGCAGCTCATAAACAATATATGATTGGCTTCTATATGCAGCTACTGCTCCTTATTAGATGACTGGTTGTGTTCTGCGTTTCATGCTTGTGAGATTCAAGTAACACTTTACATTTGTGTTTAGCCCTATTCTGATAAATGCAACAATTACTTATCTAATAAATTAGACCAATCAAGTTACAACTATATACCAAAGCTTAGTGACAATTACTTAATGATTGGATACTGGTGCACACACTCTTACTCAAAAATCAATAATGGAATAAAATAAACATGTATGTTTGGCTGTAATGAAAAGGTGAAAACACTTTGACCCTTATAAATGACTGGGTTTTCTATCCACTCTGAGAAGAAATGCTAATCAGTATCTGCTTTAATTTGTTTAGGCATGAGAAATTAGCAACCCACTGCCCTTAATGCATTAAAGCAATCCTTGTCGGAAATATTACAAGTTATAATGACTCATTGTGGCTTTTGTAGTGAAAAATGCTATATTTAATAAAGATGGCTTGTTCTATAGATTTAAAAATATTGTAGTCCCCTTGAGTGAGAGTAAGTAAGCACGTTGAGATGTTTAATTCACAGAAAGATTGAAAACCAATTTCTCCATTTCATGAAGCTTTCGCTGCACACAAACCATATGGTGTGAAATAAACATGCTATAAAGCTATTAAGCAACATTCACAACACATTCAAAATGCACTGTATAAATCATACAAGCTTACAAAAAATACCTTCCATTGATCCATTATTCATGGACCATCCTTTCAGCTGCATCTGTAAGTGCCTCTTACAAGTGAAATTATAAAAGCTAAACTCTATTCTTTAATCCTATCATGAAATCTATTTACGCAGATATACTCTGAAATGTTGAAAATAACTTCTCTGTTAAATTCCTTTTTTCACATCTTTGAAGGAGAATTTGGTGTTAAAGATGAAGATATCTGCTGCCCAAAACCATGGAACATTCTTGATTATTAACTATTGGTATATTGCTATAGGGATTTAAGGCAATTTTTACAATTAATCAAATGTTTTAGCGAAAAAATATTTACTTCTATGTATTTATTTATCTATCTGTCTGTCTGTCTATTATCTATCAGTCTGTCTGTCTAATATCCCGTCCACAAATGTCCTTTATCTCAATGGTATATTTAAAGGGACATTAAACACTAAATACATGCTAGATAAAATGATGCATTCAAAGAAAAGATTAGTCCATGACTAACATGTAGATGTATTTTTTAAAGTTTCATTAGTTGTTTAAAAAGTGACAAAATAAGTGTAAAGTTTTAGGTTCTATAAAACACTGGGAGCTGCCATGTTGTAACTTGTGTTACCTTCTCTGCTGTGGCCAATTAGGGTCAGTTATAAATAGGTCACTAGAGTGTGCAGCCAATAGTTGTGCTGGATTTAACAGTGTTCTGCACTTCCATTTCTAACAGGAACTGAAAAGCTCACAATTTCAGAATGGAATTACAGGCAAAGAGGACAAAATAAATAATGAAAGTATATTGCAGAGTTGTTTTATTATATACAATTTATCATTTTATATTACCATCTCAAAGTGTTCAATGTCCCTTTAATAGTGCTGCTTTTATTCCTTTTAAAATTGTGTTTACCTTTCATGTTTTTTTATTATATTGTGTATTTTTATTCAATTTCTTTTACATAGTGCTTTTGAAAATTAATATATCTATGTGTTTCTAAAAATAAAGTGCATTCAGGAAAGTATTTAGACCACTTCATTTTTTTCACATTGTGTTATTTTGCAGCCTTATGCTAAACTGGTTTAATTTTTCTCCTTCAATCTACACTCCATACCCTATAATGACAAAGTAGAAAAACAGATTTTTGATAACTTTGCAAATTTATTTAAAATAGAAAACTGACAAATCACATTGACATAAGTATTCAGACCCTTAACTTGATACTTAGTTAAAGCAGCTTTTGGCAGCGACTACAGCCTCATGTCTTTTTGTGTATGATGCAACCAGATTTGCACACCTGGATTCTGCCATTCTTTTCTGCAGATCCTCTCAAGCTCTTTCAGGTTGAATGGGGACCGTCAGTTGACAGTCTTTTGTAGGTCTCTCCAGAGATATTCCATTGGGATCAGGTCCTTACTCTGCCTGGGCCTCTCAAGTATATCCACAAAGTTGTCCCTAAACCACTCTTGTGCTGTCTTGGCTGTGTGCTTAGGGTCTTTTATTGAGGTATTTAAAAAGAATATTACAAAACAACAGTAGTGTCAAAAATACAAAGTATTTTTCAAAAGGTACAAGACATAGGCATAAGTTACAGTGTACAGCCAGCCACATTCTATAAGTTCTTACAGGCTGTGATTACATTGGCAGAATGTTCTAGTATGATAATACACAATAAGAATAAAAAAAGACAACATGTCTATATCAAGAGTAAATTGTAATGTTAAAGTACACTGGGTCTGAAAATGTGCGCTGGTATTACAAAGTGGAGCGCAAATATCACTTTAGCTAAAGCAATATTTTGAACTCCACTTGTAATCTGGCCCAAAGTATCCTGATTTACATCTATGTTATGTCACTTTGTTATGTCAAAAATAAAAGAGAGGATAGCTCTGTATTTTGCTGCGTTCAGCTTTCCCTCAACCCTGATCGGTCCCTGCCACTCAAAAACAAAGCATAATGCTACCACCACCATGCTTCACAGTTGGGATGGTATTGCAAAGGGGATGAGTGGTGCCTTGTTTCCTCCAGATATGATGCTTGAAATTGAGGCCAAATAGTTCAATCTGCATTTCATATGCGTAGAGAATCTTGTTTCTTACAGTCTTAGAGTTCTTAAGGGGCTTTTATGCAAATTGCAACTGTGGAGAGGCTTCCTTCTGGGCACTCTGCCATAATGCCCAGATTTGTTAAGTGTTGTAGTGATGGTTGTTCTTCTGAAAATTACTCCCATCTCCATATATGATCTCTGGAGCTCAACCAGAGTGACATCAGGTTTTTGGTCACCTGTATTACCAAGGATTTTCTTCCCTGTCTGCTCAGTTTGGCCAGGTGGCCAGCTCTAAGAAGAGTCTTGGTTATTCCAAACTTCTTCCATTTAAGAATTATGGAGGCTACTGTGCTCCTGAGAACATTCAATGCAGCCAAAATTTATTAGACTTCCCCAGATCTGGCCTCAAAACAATCCTGTCTAAGAGCAGTTCCGTTGACCTCCTGGCTTGGTTTCTGGCTCTGACATATAGTTTCAGTTGATGAGACCATGTATAGACAGGTGTGCCTTTCCAAATTATGTCCAACCAATTGAATTTTCCACAGGTGGACTCCAATAAAAGTGTAAAAACATCTCACAGATGATCCAGAAAAATAGGATGCACCTTAGTTAAATTTCATGTGTCATAGCAAAGTACTGAATACTTATGTCAGTGATATTTCTGATTTTTCAATTATATCAAAAACCTGTTGTTTATTTTAAGTGTCCCTCATTTACCCAGAAGGTAGCACCCCCAAACACGTGGTATCCCTAGGTGCCTCTTCAAATTGCTGACAACATACTAAAAGACTGACTTGATCCCTTGCACCCTACTTAATCGAAATTCCTATTAAGTAGCAGCAAACCGGGGTCCAACGCTGAGTTCCAGGAGCCCAGATAGGCCGGAGAGGTTTTGCCAATCCTCCATTTTAGTGCATCTCTGTGACACATTATTTAAACATTGACAATAACTGTAGCGGCATAGCTTCATAGTTATAATGGGGAGGTTAAGGATTTATTGTTTTATTTATTATAGTGATTTATTTTTTGACAGTAGGCAGTTAGCTAAGGCATTCCACAGGAGTGTTGTTTACACAACGTCAGTGTAGGTGGTATAAGGGACCTAGCTGGACATTCCGGAGGTGTGTAGGTTAGGCGTGATGTGGTGGTTGTCAATCAGGGGGAGTTAATTGGGAAGTGCAAGGGGATTGTAGGTCAACCGTTATGTAGGTGTAGGCATTTAGGGGGAGTTAGTGAGGCGTGCTAGTGGGAGTAGTATGTACTTTGCTTTGGACACATCAACACAAGATCAATATGTTCAAAGCAGTGAAGTGTAGGTTGAGAGGATGGTAGCAGCCATGTTTGTCTCACCAGTTATTAGCTGCAGAGACAACATCGCCTGAGCTAGTTAGTGTAGGTGTAATTAAATTTAGGTCCCCATCTTGAAGTGTGCCTACACGGAAGCTAATATTCCAACAGACTGTCGGCCTGCGATGCTGACGAGGCAATCGAAGCAGTTTCCCGATGGTCTGTTGATCTTTTGAATATCGGAGCCTCAATGTCAGACAGTGATCTAATTAAGGCATGTTCTAAGATTTCTCTCAATTCAAAATGAAATGCAAAAAAAACATTTATGCAAATATATCAAAATACATCATTTAGATATGCATTTTTCATCATAATATAACAAACTGACTGCTGGTAATACTTTGATCAGTTTACTTAACCTATATTGCTCAAAGTCTTAGTTCTTCATAAGTGAAAATGAAATGTAAGTTTTGAAATAAATTGCACATTTAGATTTATATTATATCATAAATGAAAACATTCTGTCATGTAAAATTACCACTTGAGACAAAAAGACTTTTCCTAGGAGATAATAATTTCCAGCTGCCCATCCACAAATACATTTATTTAGCCTCAATGTTTGCAGCTCTTATAAAAATTCCAGTGATGCAGCGAGATATGAAATGTGCATCTTGCCTGATAGAACTTCAGCTTTGTAGTTACTGGTAATGAAAGCAAAATGACTTTCAGTGCATTGCTTTTAAAGCTTAATTAGGCTTTTTGTACTTTTTAAAGAAGCACATTAAATTAGTGTCTCTAGCTCATTTTATTTTGGCCCAAAGTGTAAACAAAGATGAGTAGAAAGGCAGTATTAAATATCTATTATAAAATTGTCTTTGTTGACTTGGAATCCTTTGTTTAAAAGCAGGTAGGTAGGCTCAAGGGCAACAATGCTCTACTGGGAGCTAGTTTCTGATTGGTGGCTACAAACATATGCCTTTTATGTCATGAGTTCAGCTAGCTCCCTGTAGTGCATTGCTGCTTTGGAGATGACCCATTTTCAGAGATTAAACATTAAATAATAGTGTTTTTCTTCAATTTTATATCAAAACTATCAATTGTATGCTTTTAGGAGCAGGACCATTTTTCCTGTAGTAATATGTGTCACACCTGTGCCTCTGAATGAACCTCGGAATTCTGGTTAGCAACCTTTTTTTGTTATCTTTGAGGCACTAGAGGGCTCTGGCTATCTCCGAGCTTCTTTTGTAACTATCTGTGTGTACTGTCTCTGCTCTTTTGCTCCACCTGTCTGCTAGTTGAAGTTAGTTCTCTGATTAGTTTGCTGTAAAGGGCTGCTTTACAGTCTCCTGCCCTGACATTGGTTCACTCTATTTCTGAGTCCCTGTTTGCTTGAAGCTGTTTCCCTGCTCTGAAGTCTTGCCTTGTTTTGACCCAGCTTATTTCCTGACCTTGACTTTTGGATATCCTTGTACTTTGTCGATTGTTTGGATGTCTACCTTTTTTCCTAACCCCTGGCTTGCCTTGGACTTTTTTTGGTATCCAGATCCTGTCTAAGTTACATAGCCTGCCCTGTACCCAGATCCGTCTAAGTCACATAGCCTGTTTGGGTTCTAGATCCTGTCTAAGTCAGAGAGTCTGTCCAGATCTTGTCTAAGTCACATAGCCTGCCTGATATACATATCCTGTCTCAGCCACAGAGTCTGTCTGGTATTCAGATCTTGTCTAAGCCACAGAGCCTACTTGCATATCCTGCTGGTCACTGTTGCCTTTGGATCCTACTGACCTTTGCTACTAGTGTACCCTTCTGGTCACTATCACCTCTGGTTCCTGCTGATCTTTGATTCATGTGTATCCTGTCCTTGACCCCGGTATGGGCACTCCTCATGGTCATGTGTTAAGCACCAAAGCCTCCACTTCTTGTGTCCTGTGTTAAGCACCACAGCCTACAAATTTTCTGTCCAGTGTCAAACACCAGAGCCTCTAAGTCCTGTGTCATGCATAGCCTCCAAGTCCTGTGTCCAGTTTCACTATCTCCAAGCCTTGTATCCAGCTCCAAGTCCTGGGTCCAGTGCATAGGCTCCAAGTCCTGTGTCCAGCACCTAGACTCCTAGTCCTGTGACCAGTTGCTGACTTCTCTACTCTTGCGCAATAAATTTGTGTTATCTGTGTTAGTCATTATGCCTAAAAGGGGAAGCAGTTCTAGCAAACACAACCCACTGGCCCAATTTAGCTGACAGCATACACTTAAATCTGACTTCTCAACCACTGAGCTTCACACCTCTAACCTTGCTCAGCCAAGCATGACAATGTGTTTAGTTAATATGTTATGTTTATATTTCTTCTTCATAGTTTTAACTTGAATTAGTTTAATTATGTTACTCCTATTCTCGTATACATAAGGCCAGATTACAGGTGGAGCACTAATGATAGTTTTGGATGTGATAAGCAATATTGCTGGACTGCGCTAACATTAGCGTGCAACTTGATATTACAAATCCATAGTAAATCCCATTTATCAGAGAATGGTGACCATGGCCAACATTGCTCTATAACAACATATTCTTTCAATAAATATTTTACATAGGAAATAACGTACTTTTTATTATTAAATATATATTTCTAATAATATATATATATATATATATATATATATATATATATACACTCAGCGGCCACTTTATTAGGTATACCTGTTCAATTGCTTGGTAACACAAATTGCTAATCAGCCAATCACATGGCAGCATCTCAATGCATTTAGGCATCTAGACGTGGTGAAGACGACTTGCTGGAGTTCAAATTGAGCAACAGAGTGGGGAAGAAAGGGGATTTAAGTGACTTTGAACATGGCAAAATGCTGATCTACACGCAAAACCATATCTAGGGTTTACAGAGAATGGTCCGAAAAAGAGAAAATATCCAGTGAGTGGCAGTTGTGTGGAAGTCAATGCCTTGTTGATGTCAGAGGTCAGAGGAGAATGGGCAGACTGGTTTGAGATAATAAAAAGGCAACAGTAACTCAAATAACCTCTTGTTACAACCAAGGTATGCAGAATACCATCTCTGAATGCACAACACGTTGAACCTTGAAGCAGATGGGCTACAGCAGCAGAAGACCACACCGGGTGCCACTCCTGTCAGCTAACAAAAGCTCACCAAAATTGGACAATTGAAAATTGGAAAAACATTTCCTGGTCTGATGAGTCTCTATTTCAGCTGCGACATTCAGATGATAGGGTCAGAATTTGTTGTAAACAACATGAAGGCATGGATCCATCCTGCCTTGTATAAACAGTTCAGGCTGGTGGTGGTGGTGTAATGGTGTGGGGTTATTTTCTGGACACACTTTGGTCCCCTTAGTACTCATTGAGCATTGTTTAAATGCCATGACCTACCTAAGTTTTGTTGCTGACCATGTCCATCCTTTTATGACTACAGTGTACCCATCTTCTGATGGCTACTTCAAGCAGGATAATGCACCATGTCACAAAGGTCAAATCATCTTAAACTGGTTTCTTGAAGATGGCAATGAGTTCAGTGTACTCCAATGGCCTCCTCAGTCATCAGATCTTAATCCAATAGAGCACTTTTGGGATGTGGTGGAAAGGGAGATTAGCATCATGGATGTGCAGCCGACAAATCTGCAGCAACTGCGTGATGCTATCATGTCAATATTGACTAAAATCTCTGAGGAATGTTTCCAACACCTTGTTGAATCTATGCCACAAAGAATAAAAATAATTTAGGCAGTTCTGAAGGCAAAAGGGGGTCCAACCTGGTACTAGAAAGGTGTACCTAATAAAGTGGCCAATGAGTGTATATCTGATACTGTTCTTATATAGGAATATAGGAATATTCTTGCTGTATAGAGTGGTAGCTAGATCATTGTATATCTGTGTACGAAAGATGACCTGGAGGAATGGTTCAAATAACTTAACAGTGTACATCAAGCCATTCAATGTAAGATGTCCTATAGATATGTCGGTCAAGTTCTTGGATTTAAAGATCTATAAGAAGAACAATGGTCTAGCTACCATTCTATACAGCCAGGATACAGATCGGAATTCCCTGCTACATGCGGAGAGTTGACATCCACCCGCCATTAAAAAAGCATTGCCCATCTCTCAATTTAAAAGGACTGCAAGAAACAACACAGAAGATGAGTTATAAGAAAATTGAAGGCTAAACCCAACAGGAACTGTTGGAAAGTAGAAGCAGAGAAAAGAAGGCAAACAGGATGACCTTTACCACTACCTTCTCGAAGGGAAAACAGGGCTTCATCAATAGCCTACATCAACATTGGCAGCTCTTGGAAACATATAAGGAAATACCATTGAGCAATACCCTACCACCAATGGTGGGCTATAGACGAGCAAGATCACTCCGGAACCAACTGATCCATACAGATTCTAAGCAATGTTATACAAAACAAACCTGGATGCTAGCGATGTATGGGGTGCACAACGTGCAATGGCCTATCTACAGGAAAAATATTTCATCATCCTTACAAGAATAAAAGCTATCCTATTAAATACAGAGTAACCTGTACCACCAAATTTGTGGTGTATGTGTTACATTGTGTATGTAACCTTTTTTACATTGGTAAGACTGTTGATTACCTCAGAACGAGAATGTCAAATCATCGGACTACTATCAGAACTGCCTTAAATAAGGGAACATCTGACCAACTGTTAGCAAGGCACTTTGCCATGGCTAAGCACAATGTATCAGATTTAAAATACATCATAATTGATCATGTCCCCCCCCCCCTCTAGCTAGAGGGGGAACAGGGCTAAACTCTTGTTACAGCGAGAGTCCAGATGGATATATACCCTTGGTAAAGGAAGAGGTTAGGTGTGTTTATCAAACTGTTATGTGAGAAAACAGCATTGCCAACCTCAATAGTTGCTAATTCTCACAGATTAGCAAACAAAAGCTTACTTTCAAAAATAAGTATGGTAAACAAATATACTCTAAGTATTTGTAGCTTAATTGCTCTATTGTGTAACCATAATAACTTCACTAACGTTTATAAAAAGAATTTATACCATTTCATATGATACAAAAATTGTGTATTTATTAAAATGTATAACAAATAATTACGTTGAGCACTGGAGGTTTCAGATGACTAATTCAGGTTACACAACTGAATACAATAAAATAGTGATAATACACTGGTGTATAACAATTAATTGTTTTGAAATATAATATTTTTGCTAAAATTCAATACATTGTATTAGAAATGCTCCCTGTATGTGGGACATATTATCATCTTTATCTAGATCTGTTTTGAATTTATTGAATTTATTCTGAAGAACAACTACATCAAATTCAATGCGACTGTAATATGAAATATTTTGGTCAAACTAACAGAAAACTAAGAGACCGCATCAGAGAACATGTATTGGCAATAGAACACCAGAGAGACGACACTGCTTTATATAAACATTTCAAAAAAAAAAAAAAAATACACAAAGATGGAAGAAGGGGTAATATAGAAAAGAAACTTCTAAAACAGGAAGCAGAATTCATCTATAATTTTGGTACCCTTTCCCCTAATGGTCTCAATAGAGAATTAGATTTGATCTTTTTAATATAAATCCTTCGTAGAAGTAGTGCCTAGGAAAATATTCCAATAATTGTATATTCTTTAGTTCGGTATAACAAGTACATATATCTTTACTTCCATTAACTAATATGTTTTAACATCATATATTAATGTCTATTTTTATGGTCTTATTTGTATTTTTATCTACATTCAAGACACTAACCTGAGAGATGTTTAAAGAGACAATACCCCAGAAAAACAATTAAAGAACATATCATTTGTACATATGGATACAAGTATATAATTTTGTAACATAATTTTGTAACAAAATATGTTAATTTTATTTTACCAGAAATGACAATTTTATTACACATGTATAGGGTATGAGATTGTTTATTATATTATATTAGAAACAATATGAGAATATGAGAAAGTGATCCACAAGTCTTATTGTTTAATAATGACACCTGATATATTATTTCTGAAATATCGTAGCACACACATACTGGCTCACTAACATTAGACACAGGCTCAATGAAATAAATAACAACTTGAACACCAAAGTCCTGAAAAAATGGCAGAATACAATAAAAGCGATAAAAGTATTAAATGGACATAATCTATTTACTTTATTAGATCCCTTTGAAAAAAACAAATTGAGTGGCTTTACATCTGAAACAACATTCTGGAAAGCAAGTACCTTTATTTTAACAAAATTTTGTTGAAGAATGGCAACAATGGGTTAACATTAATCTGTTTATATACCAATGAGAAGCTGGATCTAGTATTCTTGACAAAGGCTCACAACTATAGAGCCAAAACGCATAGAAGAGAACTAGCTCCAGCACACTACTCTGAACTAACTGGCCAGTTAGCGCGATCATTAGCCCTCCCAAGACCGCCTTGTTTGTGAGCAGCCAAACACTTGCACTAGGCGTTAGGAGGATAGCTAATTTTTTCAAACACAGATAACATCGAAAGAAGGAACTTGCATTTACAAGGAAAAAGAAGATAGTAACACAGAGATTAGTTGTTCGAAAGAAAACCCGCCACATCCGGTAAGAGTCCAAGGATGCCGCCACTATCAGGGTGAGCCCGGTCAAGCAGGATAAAAATACAGAAAACAACAAACGGATCGATCATTTTGAATACCCGCCATATCTGGTAAGAGTCTTGGGACGCTGTCAGCATTCAAGTAAGTCCAGACAAGCAGGGTAAGAATAAACTAATCACCTTATTATACACAATATCTAAGGATTACCGTTTTATTATTCATGTAGAGAACTATTTTAAAGGACACAAGTAAGCCACGCCTGTATCTTAATTTAAGCTATGGTATAAGATTTTAAGTGGAGAGACACTCAATTACAAGAAAGTAAATCTCTGCAAACAGCTTAAAGGGACACTTTTTATTCAGCTTTCTTTTGGTTTTGCAATATTATGACATAGTTTCTGAAACAATATTGGAAAGTATTACCACTGGGATGCAAAGTGTCTCATTCTGAAACCATTGAATTAAAATACAAACCTTCCAGTATGTGGAATATATACAAATATCCAATTTGAAAATATACTTTGAAGAGAATTGAACTCTTTTATATACCACAAGAATTAAACCAGCAACACTGTGGTTAGCAATCAATTTTTTTTTGCTGCAGACAGCATCAACTACACATTTTTTACTTTTATTTTTTACTATTTGTTTCTATTTTTGCAAATTTTTGCATTAATTTTTGCATTATTTTTAGAGCCATATGTGTCTAATGATACTTTTTAGCAAAAATATTATATTTCAAAACAATTAATTGTTATACACCAGTGTATTATCACTATTTTATTGTATTCAGTTGTGTAACCTGAATTAGACAACTGAAACCTCCAGTGCTCAATGTATTATTTGTTATACATTTTAATAAATACACAATTTTTGTATCATATGAAATGGTATAAATTCTTTTTATAAACGTTAGTGAAGTTATTATGGTTACACAATAGAGCAATTAAGCTACCTATACTTAGAGTATATTTGTTTACCCTACTTATTTTTGAAAGCAGATAGTCATAGGCGCTACCTCTACAAACCTCCCCCACTATATACCCTTGGTACTATGGCACCCCAGGGTTTGAATGTACATCTGGACTGGCGCTGTTTTATGTAAGCTAAAGGAATTTCTATGTGTTAGTAATGTCCAATAGAGCCCATTAGAAATCAGGGATAAATGTCGAGGAATAGGATAGAAATCTGCACGTTGTCAGATACTATAAAAATGTATATAGGAGTGATATTGAGAAATATATATTGATGAATTGCTTGTATGGTATTTGATGAAAATTGTTAGATTATGCTGTATATACCTTTCTCCAGATTCATCAGTAATTTAGTAACTTACTAGTTCATCACTGAGAAACTAATATGTAGATGACAGATGGATATATTTGCATATAAAGAAATGTGAATCCTAAGTAGTTGCAGAGTATGCTGCCCCCTATAATGCATAAAGTGAATACATATATGAAAACATTGGGCAAGTTAGGTTACGATAGTGCAGCAGAATGTTCAAATAGATACCTAGGGGCCGAATTATCAAGCTCCAAATGCAGCTTGATGCCCCTGTTTCCACACGAACCTTCAGGCTCGCCGGAAACAGTAGTTATGAAGCAGCGGTCTAAAGACAGCTGCTCCATAACATGTCCGCTGCCTCTGAGGCGGCGGTCTGCAATCTGCCCGATCATATACGATTGGGCTGATTGACATCCCCAATTGACCCACGAATCTGCAGGGGGCGGCATTGCACAAGCAGTTCACAAGAACTGCTTGTGTAATGATAAATGCCGACATCATATGCGGACATGATACACTACATCGTATCATGCCAGTTCACACTTTGATAAATTGACCCCCTAGTGTGTACTATAACGATAGTGCACATTTGTTTTTATTATAGAGACACTGCAAAGCGGCGTCTTGTTGCTGGGGGCAACGGGGACGTTATGGTGCATAACGTGACGGCTGCCATTTCTGGAATGCCGTGAGCAGCGCTCTTCGTTTGTCACATGGTGGCTTTACATGGTGGTGAGTAAAGTATGTTTTTTAAGTTCTATCTGAGGACAGGGGTAACCCCGAAACATCACGGCTAATTAAAGGGACACTGAACTCAAAAAAAAATATTTCGTGATTTAGATAGAGCATGCAATTTTAAGCAACTTTCTAATTTACTCCTATTATCAATGTTTCTTCGTTCTCTTGCTATCTTTATATAAAAAAGAGCTAAGCTTTTTTCTTGGTTCAGGACTCTGGACAGCAGTTTTTGATTGGTGGATGAATTTATCCACCAATCAACAAGGACAACCTAGGTTGTTCACCAAAAATGGGCCGGCATCTAAACTTACATTCTTGCATTTCAAATAAAGATTCCAAGAGAATGAAGAAAATTTGATAATAGGAGTAAATTAGAAAGTTGCTTAAAATGTCATGCTCTATCTGAACCACAAAAGAAAAAAATTGGGTTCAGTGTCCCTTTAAATAAGTGATTTTATGGCTAAGACCTGTTGAGTGCTTTTCTTTCTTCTCCTGCATATGTAATTTCTAGTGCATCGTGGGCAGAAACAATACAAAGGTTATTGTGAGTCCTGTACCCTGGCTAGATTTCTATATATATATATATATATATTACAAAAAAAGGACAAGTGTAAGTGAACATTGGAATGTGAAATATGTACAGTAAATATACAGTAAAACACATACATATTTAAATATATATGTACACATATAAACATAGACACAATATATATATATATATATATATATATATATATATATATATATATATATATATATATACATATATATATGTATATATATACAGGGCCGTCTTTAATATTGACTGGACCCTGGGCGAAAATTTTCTTGCCCCCCCCCCCCATGCAATTTCGCTCTCCACCCCAACATCCCAAAAAAACAACTAAATAAAAATTTTTAAAAAAATCCACTGCTGAGCTAATCATTTAAAAAAATGAAATAAATTGCAATATGTGAAACTGGACCTATGCAGTACTAATAAGTAAATAAATACATAAATTCCTCCACTGTGGATTCATTTAATATTCTTTTGAATGTGATTCTGGTGTGAGGTTAGCTGCTTAAAGATATTTATGGCAGCCAACAGGAGCAAAGCAAGGTAAAGACTGAAGAGGAAGCATGGAGGTGCAGTATAAGTTTACTGACTGGAACAGCAGTACTACTATGGGAAGCCTTAAAATCTGAGACAGAGAGAAAACAAAAACTATAAAAATAAACCTTACATTAATGTGTGAAGTATCAGCATGACATTATACATCAGCCACAGCAGCACATGTCACTTCTTTGCTAGGAACAAGTTACCTCTCACCTTGCACTAGACAATGCTGCATGGGGAGGGGTGTGTGTGCACTCACTTATTCTTCCCACTGACACCTTTCTACAAAGCACTGTTCCCCTAACAAACTTCAGTTAGTTGATCTTAGGGCCACAGCAGAAAGAGCAGGGCTAAGGGGACCAGCAGACTGGATGCTGTCTGTCCAAGGCTGCATGGATACAGTGTGAGATGAGTCACACAGCCTCAAGACTGAAGAGAGCAGTGTATGCAGCTGCACAGATGCTCAAATCCTCACGTGCCTGCCGCTCCAGCTTTCTGCTGCATGCGCCTACAGTCAGCCCTACCCAGAAACAATCCCCACCACCAGAGCAGTTACCTGGTAACAGTGGTAACCCCAGTAGGACCTTTTATGATGCAGTGAGAATGGCTGGATGCCGAGTTAGGGTTTAGCATTCAGTGCTGTACAGTGCACATCTAAAACAGCACATGGCACTAGCTTGGCATATCACATGACACCGACACGGTCTGGCACAGTTTAAAAAAAATATATATAAGCAGAGTACTTTTGACTGTGACAGTATTAGGACTGAATGTGTGTGTTCCCCATGTCACATCAGCAGTCAGGTATGAACCAAAAAAAAAAAAAAAAAAAAAATTTTTTTTTTTTAGGACTCTTGGGCCCCTCAACAGAAAATGGACCCTGGGCAGCTGCCCCTTTTGCCCTGTGTTAAAGACGGTCCTGTATGTGTATATATATATATATATATATATATATATATATATATATATATATATATATACACAGTATATACACATATTTAGACATGTATATGTATGTATATCTATGTTAAAGCCCTTTGCAGAGCTCTTTTTATTGCAATTGTTTCTATAAATAATTTTTATCAGATAGTGTTATTATTATTATCGGTTATTTGTAGAGCGCCAACAGATTCCGCAGCGCTATAAACAAAGGCAGAGTACAACAAAACATTTATAGGGATCAGACGGGTAGAGGGCCCTGCCAAGAGTTGCACTGTTGTAGTCAGCTCTTAAGAAGGTGATCTACAAACAGCTGGACTCTTAGGCTTACATGCTAAGGGGGTTCAGGGGAAAGCAATAGAGGAAAGGAACTGGTATAAAGAAAGGTTAGTGTAGGTTGTATGCATCCCTGAACAGTAGAGTCTTTAGGGAGTGCAGCGCTTGAAGCTTTCAAAACTAGGGGAGAGTCTTGTGGAACGAGGCAGAGAGTTCCACAAGATGGGAGCCAGTCTGGAGAAGTCCTGTAAACGGGAGTGTGATGAGGTAGCAAGAGAGGAGGAGAGGAGGAGGTCATGAGCAGAGCGAAGGGGATGGGAGGGAGAGTATCTGGAGACAAGGTCTGAGAAATAGGGGGGAGCAGTGCAGTTGAGGGCTTTGTATGTCAGAGTCAGAATTTTGTGTTTGATCGTAGAGGTGCAGCAGATGAAGAGCGACGTGTAAGGAAGATGAGCCTGGAAGAGGCATTCATTATGGATTGTAAATTATGAGTGTAAATGTACTGTTAAATGTATTTTTGATGTTTTTGTACAACTTTTTTGTCTCGTGTAACAGAACTTTGAAGTCACGCTAACCTGAAACACATTAGATTCAATTGCACTCAAGTGAACATGTTCAATTTCAATATGCCCCCTACTTCCAATGTGTGCAGAAGAGACGCTAAATACCCCTTATCGCCTGCACGCAAAGTTAGCGCCACTTGTAATCTAGCCCTTTATAGGGTATAACTTTTCGAGATTAATGTGCCTTTAATTCCAACGTTTGCATTTTCTGCTGCATCAGTGAATGACATTGAGGTTTTTTTTTTTGTTGTTGCTTAAACAGTATTTTAAGGGACACTAAAGTCAAAATGAAAGCTTCGTGATTCAGATAAAGCATGCAATTTAAAACAACTTTCCAATATTTTTCCATTATCAAATTGTGCACATTCATTTCATAGGCAGATGTTGTAAGGCTCCAGCTCCTACTGAGCATGTCCAAAAGTGCATATTATGGGCCTTATTACAAGTAGAGCGTTATTTAATGAGCCAGTAAATACACAGCATAACACCTTATTAAATAGAAATATTGCCTGAATATGTTTTTTTTCACATTTCCATCTACTTGACAGCAAAGGGATGCAATGCACTTCTATAAATGTCTATATATGTGTACATGTATATATATATATATATAAATAGTAGAATAAAGCACTCACTGGTCTTCAGAGTGCTTTATTCTACTATTTATATTTACCACTATTACAGCACCCTGCAGATATTGTTTGATGGTGGGAGTGCATAAATTATACTACCTTGTGTAAATATATATATATATATATATATATATATATATATATATACACATACATACATACAGTATATATATATTGAGACATGTATATGTATGTATCTCAATGTTAAAGCCCTTTGTCTGAGACAACACCTGAGATCTCATATCTTTGAGCCTTTATAACGTTTGTATATTTTTTAAAGAATAATTTTATTAGATGGTGTTATTACGTAATGTATTTTTGATGTGTTTTGTGACACTTTTTAGTTTTGGAAAACAGTAAACCAGAGCTCTGAGGTTAGCACTCATAATTTGACCGTTTGGCCTCTACTTATCAAGCCATCAACCACAAATATGCTGGAAATCCGCAGCGTATTTGTGGCGAGCCTAATTTGCCTTAGTTATCAAACCCTACAGACCGGAAAAAGTAGAATTTAGTGACATAACATATGATCTGCCGGACTCAGTCCGACACAGATCGATGCTTACATAACTACAGATGTTCCGAACTCAAGTTCGGCACTATCTGACTACTTTTGCTAGTTATCAAATGACTAGCAGGTACGCTCAGTACTTTTCCGGCCCAGCGTACCTGGTTTTCAATCCGCCGCCCTGGAGGCCGCGGATGCCATAGGAATCAATGGGAGTCGGAAAGCAGCGAAAGCTCATGTTCGCTGCTGCCCGATATCCCATTGATTCATATGGGAATGTCTACACCTAACACCCTAACATGTACCCGAGTCTAAACACCCCTAATCTGCCCCCCCTACACCGCCGCCACCTACATTATACTTATTAACCCCTAAACCGCCACTCCCGGACCCCGCCGCAACTAAATAAAGTGTTTAACGCTTCCAGCCGCTTTCCGGTTATTGCAGTGATGCCTCGATATCGAGGCATCACTGCAATAACCTTTTTCCCCATCCGATGCAGAGAGAGCCACTCTGTGGCCCTCTCTGCACCGGACATCGATGGCCCCAATCGTTGGTGGGTGGGAGCCAACGTGGAAGGCGGGTGGGCGGCCATCGATGGCTTGGTGAGTGCAGAGGTGGGTGGGGTAGCTGGGGGGCGTGCATGGACACGCGCACGTGCACAAGGGAGGCAGGCACGTGCGTGCACGGGGAGGGAGCGGGTGGGAACCATTATACTATGGAACAGTTTGTGCATTTTTAGAGGGAGTGAGGGGGAATAAAAATGTTATTATATATAATCAAAGTGATATGGGAGAGGGTGGGGGTTAAGTCTTTGGGGGGGGAAGCTACACTACAGAAAAGTGGGGGGAAAAATAAAAAATATATTTTTTTGTAAACTGGGTACTGGCAGACAGCTGCCAGTACCCAAGATGACTCCCAATAATGTAGAGGGGGAGGGTTAGAGAGCTGTTTGGAGGGGGATCAGGGAGGCTTGGTGCTAAGGGGGATCCTACACAGCAGCATATGTAAATATGCTAAAAAAATAAATAAAAAATAAATAAAAGATACCTTTTATTTTAGTACTGGCAGACTTTCTGCCAGTACTTAAGATGGCGGGGACAATTGTGGGGTGGGGGAGGGAAGAGAGCTGTTTGGGGGGGATCAGGGGGTCTAATGTGTCAGGTGGGAGGCTGATCTCTACACTAAAGCTAAAATTAACCCTGCAAGCTCCCTACAAGATCCCTAATTAACCCCTTCACTGCTAGACATAATACATGTGTGATGTGCAGCAGCATTTAGCAGCCTTCTAATTACCAAAAAGCATTGCCAAAGCTATATATGTCTGCTATTTCTGAGCAAAGGGGATCCCAGAGAAGCATTTACAACCATTTGTGCCATAATTGCACAAGCTGTTTGTAAATAATTTCAGTGAGAATCCTAAAGTTTTTTTTTAAATTTGATCGCATTTGGTGGTGAAATGGTGGCATTAAATATACCAAAATGGGCCTAGATCAATACTTTGGGTTGTCTACTACACTACACTAAAGCTAAAATTAACTCTAGAAGCTCCCTACATGTTCCCTAATTAACCCCTACACTGCTGGGCATCAAACACGTGTGGTGCGCAGTGGCATTTAGCAGCCTTCTAATTACCAAAAAGCAACGCCAAAGCCATATAAGTCTGCTATTTCTGAACAAAGGGGATCCCAGAGAAGCATTTACAACCATTTATGCTATAATTGCATAAGTTGTTTGTAAATAATTTCTGTGAGAAACCTAAAGTTTGTGAAAAAATTTGTGAAAAAGTAAACAATTTTTTTTATTTGATCGCATTTGGCGGTGAAATGGTGGCATGAAATATACCAAAATGGGCCTAGATCAATACTTTGGGATGTCTTCTAAAAAAAATATATACATGTCAAGGGATATTCAGGTATTCCTGACAGATATCAGGGTTCCAATGTAACTAGCGATCATTTTGAAAAAAAGTGGTTTTGAAATAGCAAAGTGCTTCTTGTATTTATTTCCCTATAACATGCAAAAAAAGCAAAGAACATGTAAACATTGGGTATTTCTAAACTCAGGAGAAAATTTAGAAACTACAGGGAGTGCAGAATTATTAGGCAAGTTGTATTTTTGAGGATTAATTTTATTATTGAACAACAACCATGTTCTCAATGAACCCAAAAAACTCATTAATATCAAAGCTGAATATTTTTGGAAGTAGTTTTTAGTTTGTTTTTAGTTTTAGCTATTTTAGGGGGATATCTGTGTGTGCAGGTGACTATTACTGTGCATAATTATTAGGCAACTTAACAAAAAACAAATATATACCCATTTCAATTATTTATTTTTACCAGTGAAACCAATATAACATCTCAACATCTCAAAATAATGGTATCTTTAGAAAGTCCATTTAGTGGCGAAAAAAACGGTATATAATATGTGTGGGTACAGTAAATGAGTAAGAGGAAAATTACAGCTAAACAAACACTGCAGAAATTGAAAAATGGCCTTGGTCCTTAAGGGGTTAATTGTAATTAATTGTAGTTAATTTAGTTAATTCATTTAATTATAGTGTAGTGTTAGGTGTAATTGTAACTTAGGTTAGGTTTTTTATTTTTATTTTACAGGTAAATTTGTCTTTATTTTAACTAGGTAGCTATTAAATAGTTAATAACTATTTAATAACTATTGTACCTAGTTAAAATAAATACAAAGTTGCCTGTAAAATAAAAATAAACCCTAAGCTAGCTACAATGTAACTATTAGTTATATTGTAGCTAGCTTAGGGTTTATTTTATAGGAAAGTATTTAGTTTTAAATAGGAATAATTTAGTTAATAATAGGAATATTTATTTAGATTTATTTAAATTATATTTAAGTTAGGGGGTGTTAGGTTTAGGGTTAAACTTAGGTTTAGGGGTTAATATGTTTATCATAGTGGCAGCGGTGTATGGGGGCAGATTAGGGGTTAATAAATATAATGTAGGTGGCGATGGGCTCCGGAGTGGCAGTTTAGGGGTTAAAAAATGTATTTAGTTGCGGCGGGGTCCGGGAGCGGAAGGATAGGGGTTAATAACTTTATGTAGGTGGCGGAGGTATAGGGGTGGCAGATTAGGGGTTAATACATATAATGTAGTTGGCGGTGGGCTCCGGGAGCGGTGGTTTAGGGGTTAATACATTTATTAGAGTTGCGGCGGGGTCCGTGAGCGGTGGTTTAGGGGTTAATAACTTTATTTAGGTGCGGCGGGGTCCGTGAGCGGCAGTTTAGGGGTTAATAACTTTATTTAGGTGCGGCGGGTTCCGGGAGCGGCGGTTTAGGGGGTAAAACAGTATATTATAGTGTGGGTACTTAGTGACAGGTTAGCAAGAAAGCTGTGAAAAAGCCAAATAGCAGCGAGATCGATGACTGTTAACAACAGTCCGCTGCTCATCGCCCCGTACTTGGTGCGCTGCTTTTTGACAGCTTGCTTGATAATTTTGGAGAACGTATTCAGGTCTGCGGCGGCGATGTTAGGCGAACTTAGGTGAGCGTATTTGTGCTGGCAAATGCAAGAAAGTCGACGACTTGACACATAGGGGCCTTTATGTTTAGTGCAGTTGGTCTAACAAGGTGTCAGGTTAGTATGCGAGTGATAAGTTTTTTTTTGTTTTTTTTTTAAGTGGACTCTACTGAAGTCTATCGGGTCAATTTACTAAATGTCGGACAGACATGATCTTCTGTAGCAGATCATGTCTGCCCGACATCGCTAAATGCCGACAGCGTATAACATTGCACAAGCATTCCTAGTGAAATTATTGTGCTATGCTGCCCCCTGCAGATTCGCAGCCAATCAGCCGCTAGTAGGGGGTGTCAATCATCCCGATCATATCCGACCACTGCGTCTTAGCTCTTGTTTCCATCGATCTGGAAACTATTGGGGTAGATTGCAGCATCCACTGATTATTAAATCTACCCCTATGAGGAGAAGAAATTAACTGAAGTCCTGAAGTTAATACACTTTGGGTTTAGCTTGTTAGCTAACTTTATGTCATTTGTGCATTTACTTTCACTGGTGTGAGCACTTAAGAAAAAATAAATTACTTGTAGTCTGGCCCTTATTGTGTATTTGCCATTTATTCAATTCTACTGTATTTAGAAGACCTTTAATAATTGACATTTTCTACACAGGAAACGGTTATTCCTTTTACTAAAATAAAGATGTTTCCCTTCTTCAGTCTGGAAATAAGTCATGGAAAAATGAAACTTAAAGGGACTGGAAACCCACAATTTTTCTTTCATGATTTAGGTAGAGGATACAATGTTAAACAACTTTCCAGTTTACTTCTATTATCAAATTTGCTTCATTCTCTTGGTATCATTTGTTGAAGGAGCAGCAATGCACTAATGCTTTCTAACTGAACACATGTGTGAGCCAATGACAATCAGTATATATATGCAGCCGACAATCAGCAGCTAGAACCTAGGTTCTTTGCTGTTCTTGAGCTTACCTAGATAAACCTTTCAGCTAAGGATAACAAGAAAAATAAGCAAATTAAATAATAGAAGTCAATTGAAAAGTTGTTTAAAATTGTATGCTCTGTCTAAACCATGAATATCTAATTATGACTTTACTGTCCCTTTAAGAGAATTCAAAGTCTAAAAAAGTATAATAGTAAAACAGATATTTTATCTCTCCTTTGGGGCATATCAAAGATATGTTTATAATATATGTATATGCCTTGGCTGTCTATGCAACAGTGTAAATTGAATAATGCCTAATGATGATATAAAATGGATATGAAAACCATTTTTTTCTGTCATGCTTCAGATAGAGCATGCAATTTTAAGCAACTTTCCAATTTACTCTTCATCTAGCCACCAATCAGCAAGCGCAACCCAGGTGCAAAACAAAAAAAAAATGGCCAGCTTCTAAGCTTACGTTCCTGCCTTTTCAAATAAAGATACCAAGAGAACAAAGAAAAATTGATAATATGAGTAAATTGGAAAGTTGCTTATAATTGCATGCTCTATCTGAATCATGAAAGAAAAAATGTGGGTTTAATATCCCTTTAATCATAGTTAGCCAAACAGAAAATGCCCATTTCTGCAGCACTATATGACAGCAGTATTACAAGATTATATATTTGCAAGAGCACTAGATGGCAGCCCTATTTCCTGCCATATCTTGATCCAGATGCCTACTTAGGTATCTATTTAACACAGAATATCATGGGAACGAAGCAAATTTGATAATAAAAGTAAATTGTTTTTGTTTTAAATGGTTTGCTCTGAATCACAAAATACATTTTGGGGGTTTTATATCCCTTTAAATTTAGATCCACTTTTGTGTTTGCCATGGATAGATTACTATGTTTTATAGCATTTGATGAAAAGCAGTTCCAGCATCCATGATTTGCAGGATAAAGTATTCTAGAAAAAAACCTTATTTAGTAGTGATCATGGAGAATCAATGTTAAAAAGGTTGACATCCATTTACAACAAAATAGTCAAAATCCAAGCATGTGTTGGACATAGTAACCATTTTTGCAAGGTATGTAATTGATTTATATGCACAAGCAAACTAACACCATGCTTACTAAATAGCTAAGAACAAAAGGAAAGCAGCACGTTCACTGGGATCAATAATTAATAGCAGTGAATGAGAGTTTAATTGTTATATAATTAAGAGATATCAATAACAAACAAGATCATCTTTTGGTCAACCCTTGCTAATCAAAGCAGAACTCATCAAGTAAGAACCAAGACAGAACATTTTAATTAGAGCTTTTAGACTGTGCACGTGGTCATCATCGTGGTCAACCAAGTCACTGACTGATATTAAACTTGTAAATTATTGCTAGGGCTATTTCCTCAGGTGTTGGAATGTGTATCACAGTTTTGTCTAGTTGCTTCCTTTACTCATTTTGGCTTCTGTTTTTCTTTTTTCTATTTATGTTCTACTGACTATTCTAATCTTGACTGTTATCTGCTTATAAAACTCGAGTTTAGTCATTCTATTATAAAAAAAAATGGTATAGTATGATAGGATTTGATTTTAAAAGGATATTACACCCAAAATTTTTCTTTTAGGATTCAGATAGAGCATGCAATTTTAAACAACTCTCTAATTTACTTTTATTATCAATTTTTTTTTAAATTCTATTTGTATGTTTTGTTGAAAAGCAGGTAAGAAAGCTAAGGAGCCAGTCTATTTCGGGAGCACTATACGGCAGCACTATTTCCTTACCATGTAGTAAATAGAAGCAAATTGGAAACTTTTTTTAAATTCTATGCTCTGTTTGAATCACAAAATAACATTTTTGGGTTTCATATCCATTTAAGCCATGGAGGTTTAATAGACGCAAAGATGAATAAATGTAGTTCATTGTTAAATATATATATATAAATAAATAGTACACTCTTGTATTCCACACAACTGCCCAGGGTGCATTTAAATCCAGTACATATCCTCCAAAATGAAAGTATTCACCGGGTCTCTTAACAAAGGTTTATTCAGCACTAACAATTAAGTAATAATAATAATAATTCAAGTAGCGCATAAACAGGATCAACTGTATACAGTCTATGATTTGTATATGTATACAGATGATCCTGTTTATGCGCTACTAGAATTATTGAGTTCTCCGTTTGTTTTTAGAGTTAATCACGTGACGCCGCAACCAGTTCCAATGGCAACGACCGGACCTGCGCAGTGGTGTGGCAGTAATGCTGTGGGACTTCCGGTTTGTGGTGAGGGTGTTTGGTGCTGGGGATATAAAGTTTAAGGTAGGATTTATGTTTGGTTTTTAAAGTCTGAAGATGGGGATAACATCTCCAAATGTCAGTTAATAGTTTGTGCTGAATAAACCATTGTTAAGAGACCCAGTGAGTGCTTTCATTTTGGAGAATATCTATCTATCTATCTATCTATCTAGGTATATATATATATATATATATATATATATATATATATAATAGGGTTTTCATATTTAGCACTTTAAAAACCTGAGATATAAAAATGAAGGCCATCATTCTCTCTGTTGTTACATTTTTTTTTTCAAACCAGAGGCTACTCAAAGTTCTTCTATCTCCTACAGCCATATACTGTAATTTATATATGCTTCTTTAACTCTTTAACGTCACCAACATTTTGAGTTTACTCATACAAATAGAATACATAAATCTAAAGAATTAAATTAATATTATTGATTAATAATATAATATTAACAAAACAACTTAAGCTCATTCTTTCGTCATATCTCTTTTTAATTTCCAATTATCCTAATTTATTTTCTAATTTTTCGATACACCTCAAACAATCTCAGATTGTCACTTTCTTATATGTCCAAATTCTCTGCATTGCTTTGACCTATTTGGTTTACACTGACATCACATCTCCCTTACTTTCAAGTTTGACAAATTATGCTGCCACATGGCTTCCACATTTTGCTGTTGTGATGTTCATATTTCCATGCCATTTATTCTGTTACCACATTCATGCTAATTCCGCTGCTCATTTTTTAAGAACTTGTTTTTAAAGGTGTTGAAATCCTGACCATATTAGTTGGATTTGACTTCTGCTTCAGTGACTTGATTTCTGTTTTGATATTTTTTACCTCTGCTGACTCTTAACTATTTTAGTACCTTGTGATTTGATTTAATTTGCTTCCTTTGTATATGAACCATTCTGACTGACTATTTTACTGCTACTGTCCCTTCAAAATGATATCATTAACACTTTGACAGGTACTTTTTGTTATTGAGATCCTGATATTTAAAAGCCCATCTAGCTGTGGGTCATGTCTAGGGTTTGAGAATAATTCATCTTTACTAGAGGACTTAGAGACCTTAAATCAGGGCAGTATTTGAAAATCTTGGCAAAACATCAATTTTTAAGGTCACCCTAATGTGTATATTCCTAAAAACCCGCTCTGTAGCTCAAGTCGCAATTTAATTTAGGCTTTTGGCTTTAAAAAAAATGCAGAGGCATTAACAGTAGAATTCAGAAAGAAACTCTCTGACTGTAACAAGAATGAATAACCCTTCCTTAAAGTCTGGAGCCTTTTATCGAACTGCATTAATTAGGAGGGGGCAGGAAAACTAAAGCGGTTATAGGGCATAACCCACTAAACCTTGTATCATCTAGCTCCACACTTTGCACCACATCCAAAAATCTATTCCAAATAAAAGTTGGTAACCATAAAATTCTAGATATAGAGCCTTGGGACTCTATGGGGCCGGATTATCATTGTGCGAGCAGACATAATCCACTGTCGGCATTTATAATTGCACTAGCAGTTCTTGTGAACTGCTGGTGCAATGCTGCACCCTGCAGATTCACGGCCAATCGTCCGCTAGCAGGGGGTGCCTATCAACCTGATCGTATTCGATCGTGTTGATTTCTGGCGATGTCTGTCTGCTGCCTCAGAGCAGGCGGACAGGTTATGGAGCAGCAGTCTTTAGACTGCTGCTTCATAACTTATGTTTCCGGCGAGCCTAAAGGCTCGCCAGAAACTCAGGGCATCAAGCTCCATACGGAGCTTGATAAATATGGCCCTATATCTTTACTGTGATCAAAAGGAACATTTGGTTTCTGACTCTTCTAACAAACCAGTAAAAGGCCATGTCCACTGATGGAAGGAGAAGCAGCTCAATCTTCATTATTTAGTCCTGGGGTGACTCACATGTATCTGGTAAAACTTTTAAGACTAGATTACAAGCAGTGCGCTAGTAGAGCGATATTGTTTCTTTTTGGTATTTGCATGCAAAGGAAATAGTGCTCGTATTACAAGTTGAAAGTAAACAAAAAAAGCAAGAAAGCAATCACGATTTATGCTCGTCAAGTTAGCGTGACCAAAAACCTTGCGTAATGGGTAGTGAGTTTTAAAAAGTTGCATCGACATGGAGCTCCTCTTCATGTGGTCTCCGGCCGCACACTGAAGATTGAATGCAAGGTACTCTTTTATATGGGGTACCCTTGCATTCCTAATGGCTGAAAATTTAAAATCAGCCAATAGGATGAAAGCATCTATCATCCTATTGGCTGATTTGAATTTGTCAGCCAATAGGAATGAAAGGGTACCCCCATATAAAAGGGGTAACTTGCATTCATTTTTCAGTGAGCGGTTAGGGACCTCATGAGGAGCTCTGTGTCGATGCTCTGAAGAGGAGGACCAACATCGCCGATGACATCACCGGGGGACTTCATCGTCAACACCAGAGTGAAGATAGAAGATGGACTGCGGGATGGATGAAGATTGGAGAAAATGCTCTGCCGATGGATGAACATGTTTCGACGCCGGGATGAGGATGGATCGCCGCCCTTAATCATTGATGAGTACCAATTTGGGGATTAGAGTTAGGCTGTTTTTTTAATTTTGAAGTGTCCTTTTTTTAAGATTAGGGAATTATTTTATTTTATTTTTTTGGGCTGAAAAAGAGCTGAATGCTCTTTTAAGGGCAATGGCCCTCCAAATGCCCTTTTCAGGGGAATTGGTAGATTAGGGTTTTTTTTGTAATTAGTTTTTAATTAGTTTAATTAGTTTTTTTTATTTTGGGAGGTTGGGGGTTTGTAATGTTAGGGGGTAATTGGTGTTTTTTTTTTAAGGTAAAAGAGCTTTTAGCTTTGGGGAAATGCCCTGAAAAAGGCCCTTAAAGGCTATTGGTAGTTTCTTTTTAGATTAGGGTTTTTTATTTTCTTTGGGGGTATTAGAATAGGAATAATTTTTATTATTTTGGATAATTTTGTTTGCTATTTTTTGTAATGGTAGCTTTTTTTACTTTTTGTAATTTTAGAGTTTATTATTTTTTGTAATGGTAGTTTTTATTTCTTTATTTGGTAATGTTGTTTTATTATTTTTAGTAATGTTAAGGTTTTTTTGTAATGTAGCTTTTTTATTTGTTGTATTATTATTATTATTTTTTTAAAAAGTAATGTTAGTTTTTTTTTAGTTTAAGCTTAGGTTTTAATTTTGTTTCACAGGTAAAGTTTTTATTTTTTGTAAGGTTAACACAAAACAGTATAAATAGGGGCGCTGTCACTTTAAAATTGTGCAATTCTGCACAAGCAAAGACTCAGATGCTTGGTGTGAATATATACTCAAAGTGTCTATTAAACACAATAAAGTGTAAAAAAAGTGTAAAAAGGGGAAGTATCACTTTAAGATTACCCAATCTACAATTACTGGGGAAACAAATATTTGGTATAAATTGTTACTCAGAATTGCAATAAGTGATATGTAAATATGTAATGTGTAAATACAAATTACAATAATGCATATATAAAATATAACCTATATAGATATACTTCAAGGTGCAAATATTAGAAAAAAGGATTATATATTTGTAAATAAAAGTCCAATTAAAAAGTGTGTTTTTGGAAACACACACAGAGTTTAACAGGCTGCTCTCCTCAGGGTAATGGCCAGACATTTCAAAACAGATCTATAGAAAAGGGAGAAGGCGCCAACATAGCGATTCTGTAAATATATGCTAGATATACAATTTTGAATCAAATACACTCACATGTATTCAAGCACTGTAATGTAGTGCAAACTAAGCAGACCGGATCCTCTGAGTTGTCTGGTGAACTCTCTCCAGGTATATATGACAGGAACAACTGCAAGGAGTGTGTTTCACTCTGATGTGTGCTCTATAAATATAAGAGACAACCCCCACATAGCATAATACTGTGGCCTAGATTTGGAGTTTGGCGTTAGCTGTGAAAACCAGCATTAGAGGCTCCTAATGCTGGTTTTAGGCTACCGCCGGTATTTGGAGTCACTCAAAATAGGGTCTAACGCTCACTTTTCAGCCGCGACTTTTCCATACCGCAGATCCCCTTACGTAAATTGCGTATCCTATCTTTTCAATGGGATTTTTCTAACTCCGGTATTTAGAGTCGTTTCTGAAGTGAGCGTTAGACATCTAACGACAAAACTCCAGTCGCAGGAAAAAAGTCAGTAGTTAAGAGCTTTCTGGGCTAACGCCGGTTTCTAAAGCTCTTAACTACTGTACTCTAAAGTACACTAACACCCATAAACTACCTATGTACCCCTAAACCGAGGTCCCCCCACATCGCCGACACTCTATTAATTTTTTTTAACCCCTAATCTGCCGACCGCCACCTACGTTATCCTTATGTACCCCTAATCTGCTCCCCCTAAAACCGCCGACCCCTGTATTATATTTATTAACCCCTAATCTGCCCCCGTCAACATCGCCTCCATCTGCCTACACTTATTAACCCCTAATCTGCCGACCGCAAAGCGCCGCCACCTACGTTATCCTTATGTACCCTTAATCTGCTGCCCCTAACACCGCCGACCCCTATATTATATTTATTAACCCCTAATCTGCCCCCCACAACGTCGCCTCCACCTGCCTACACTTATTAACCCCTAATCTGCCGAGCGGACCTGAGCGCTACTATAATAAAGTTATTAACCCCTAATCCGCATCACTAACCCTATAATAAATAGTATTAACCCCTAATCTGCCCTCCCTAACATCGCCGACACCTAACTTCAATTATTAACCCCTAATCTGCCGACTGGAGCTCACCGCTACTCTAATAAATGTATTAACCCCTAAAGCTAAGTCTAACCCTAACACTAACACCCCCCTAAATTAAATATAATTTCCATCTACCGAAATTAATTAACTCTTATTAAATAAATTATTCCTATTTAAAGATAAATACTTACCTGTAAAATAAATCCTAATATAGCTACAATATAAATTATAATTATATTATAGCTATTTTAGGATTAATATTTATTTTACAGGTAACTTTGTATTTATTTTAACCAGGTACAATAGCTATAAGAACTATTTAATAGCTAAAATAGTTAAAATAATTACAAAATTACCTGTAAAATAAATACTAACCTAAGTTACAATTAAACCTAACACTACACTATCAATAAATTAATTAAATAAACTACCTACAATTACCTACAATTAACCTAACACTACACTATCAATAAATTCATTAAATACAATTCCTACAAATAAATACAATTAAATAAACTAGCTAAAGTACAAAAAATAAAAAAGAACTAAGTTACAAAAAATAAAAAAATATTTACAAACATAAGAAAAATATTACAACAATTTTAAACTAATTACACCTACTCTAAGCCCCCTAATAAAACAACAAAGCCCCCCAAAATAAAAAATGCCCTACCCTATTCTAAATTACTAAAGTTAAAAGCTCCTTTACCTTACCAGCCCTGAACAGGGCCCTTTGCGGGGCATGCCCCAAGAAGTTCAGCTCTTTTGCCTGTAAAAAAAAAACATACAATACCCCCCCCCCAATATTACAACCCACCACCCACATACCCCTAATCTAACCCAAACCCCCCATAAATAAACCTAACACTAAGCCCCTGAAGATCATCCTACCTTGTCTTCACCATACCAGGTTCACGATCCGTCCTGGCTCCAAAATCTTCATCCAACCCACGCGGGGGTTGGCGATCCCTCATCCGGTGGCTGAAGAGGTCCAGAAGAGGCTCCAAAGTCTTCATCCTATCCGGGAAGAAGAGGCGATCCGGACCGGCAACCATCTTGATCCAAGCGGCATCTTCTATCTTCATCCGATGACGACCGGCTCCATCCTGAAGACCTCCACCACGGACACATCTTCTTCCGGCGACGTCCAACTGAAGAATGCCGGTTCCTTTAAGGGACGTCATCCAAGATGGCGGCCCTCGAATTCCGATTGGCTGATAGGATTCTATCAGCCAATCGGAATTAAGGTAGGAATATTCTGATTGGCTGATGGAATCAGCCAATCAGAATCAAGTTCAATCCGATTGGCTGATCCAATCAGCCAATCAGATTGAGCTCGCATTCTATTGGCTGATCGGAACAGCCAATAGAATGCAAGCTCAATCTGATTGGCTGATTAGGGGTTAATAATTGAAGTTAGGTGTCGGCGATGTTAGGGAGGGCAGATTAGGGGTTAATACTATTTATTATAGGGTTAGTGAGGCGGATTAGGGGTTAATAACTTTATTATAATAGCGGTGCGGTCCGCTTGGCAGATTAGGGGTTAATAAGTGTAGGCAGGTGGAGGCGACGTTGTGGGGGGCAGATTAGGGGTTAATAAATATAATATAGGGGTCGGCGGTGTTATGGGCAGCAGATTAGGGGTACATAGGGATAATGTAAGTAGCGGCGGTTTACGGAGCGGCAGATTAGGGGTTAAAAATAAAATGCAGGTGTCAGCGATAGCAGGGGCGGCAGATTAGGGGTTAATAAGTGTAAGGTTAGGGGTTTTTAGACTCGGGGTACATGTTAGAGTGTTAGGTGCAGACGTAGGAAGTGTTTCCCCATAGCAAACAATGGGGCTGCGTTAAGAGCTGAATGCGGCTTTTTTGCAGGTGTTAGGTTTTTTTTCAGCTCAAACAGCCCCATTGTTTCCTATGGGGGAATCGTGCACGAGCACGTTTTTGAGGCTGGCCGCTTGCGTAAGCAACTCTGGTATTGAGAGTTGAAGCTGCGTTAAAAATGCTCTACGCTCCTTTTTTTGGAGCCTAACGCAGCCTTTATGTGGACTCTCAATACCAGAGTTATTTTTATGGTGCGGCCAGAAAAAAGCCGGCGTTAGTTTTTCGGGTCGTTACCGACAAAACTCCAAATCTACCCGTGTATGAATACAAATATTTTGCTAATAGGTGGATAAATTACACTCACTTGTGGTCTAGCACTGTAATGTAGTGCAGACTAGGCAGGCCAGAGCCTCTGAGCTATCTGGCAAGCTCTTCTCCATGATCAAGTGAAACCAGGTGTATGGTGTATCTTTCAGCTTGCTTGCAGAGTTCAGGGTATGGTTAACAACCACAAAAAAGGTTTGTAATTGATCAGCTTGAGTAAACAGTAACATTACTGAGAAACGCGTGGCTGTATTTTATCTATGTGTTTTATAAACACTTGTTTTTAAGTTTTCCAAAGTTACTTGCTATGTTTGATCCACTTTTTGTATCCACAATAACAAACCTTTGTTGTGGTTGTTAACCACACCCTGAACTCTGCAAGCAAACTGAAAGATACACCATACACTTGGTCATACACCTGGTTTCACTTGATCGTGGAGGAGAGCTTGCCAGACAGCGCAGAGACTCTGGCCTGCCTAGTCTGCACTACATTACAGAGCTAGACCACAAGTGAGTGTAATTTATCCACCTATTAGAAAAATATTTTTATTCATACAGTATTACGCTATGTGGGGATTGTCTTTTATATTTATAGAGCACACATCAGAGTGAAACACACTCCTTGCAGTTGTTCCTGTCATATATGCCTGGAGAGAGTTCACCAGACAACTCAGAGGATCCGGTCTGCTTAGTTTGCACTACATTACAGTGCTTGTATTTGATTCAAAAGGTTCCAGTATCCAGGGGAAATCTAAAGCGGCCTCATTCAGACTGTCCGATGCTAACTTCAAGCCCTGTCATGTGGAACAACCTGAGCGGTTCAGCCCTCAGCTATCTATTGGGAACCTGGCGGAGAGCTGTGTGAACACCACCCCGCTATATATGCAAGACACCCTACCTATTCCATGTACAGACCCGGAGTGGGGGGATGCGGCCGGCCCTCCACTGTGGAGAGACAAACTTACACACTCGCGGAGGCAGCACCTTGAAGAAGATACCCGGGGTGTCAGCCTAAGACACGGAGGTCAGTTACTCCCTACAATCCCACAAGCTATCAGATCCTATAATATAGAGATGGGGTTTGCCGCAGCAACTTCTGCATGTAGCACTATCTCCTACCCATACACTCCCCTCACCCAGTTAGAGAGGGGTGTCCAGCCCGACTCTGACTGCTGGGGCCCTGAACTACTGGAGTATGGGCCTCAATTTCTTCTTGGACTGTGCTATCTCAGTACGAGTGCCCAGACTCGACACCATAGCTCAACAATTGACAATAGCTGGAGTTCCACAATAACCTACTGTGAGTTTCAACTTATACTCCCCAGACGAATGGGAATTGGTTAGATGGACAAATTGCTGCTATCTGAAATTGGACATTATCTTATAGTCCTCAGAATACCTGTCTTAGTTCATATAATAACTTTTGCAATTTGTTTATGTTAGAGACACAAGATACCTTCTTGCACCTCCTGATAGTAACAGGGTTTTGATGTGTTTATAGTGTTTTCATACCTGATGTTCTGCCTTGTTAAGTAAATAGCCTAGAAAAGCATTGTTTTGTATATTACTAGTTATTCTCCTATACTCTTAGACATTTCTGTATAGACATCACCAGACTTATAATGCCCTCAATATATCTGATGATCTAAAGCTGTACTAGCCCGCAGGAATTCCTGAATATTATGTTTGATGTTAATCGTGATATGGAATACCTACTATGCCTAGCATTTTCATATGCTCCTGATGTTAATTTAGTAGCATTGTTGTCAATAAGGGATTAAGGGTGAATGACCGGAATATTTCATTCCTATATACAGGACAGCTTACACCTATATTGCTCTCCAACTATTTCAATTTATCTATTTGGTTTTACAGTTTCCTCAATGTGTCGCTTGGTTTCTCTGACATTATAACACAGTTTATTACTGTTGGGAATGTGTAAGTCGGAAATTAGGCAGTTTAAATACTCTGTTGAATATAGAACCTGTACAGTACTATTAGCTCATAATGATCACCCTCTTACCGTCCCCCCTTATGCTTGGCTACTAATATTGGTTATACCATATGGAGTGTGGTGTACACATGTTCTCCCCCTAATAAGGTCTACATTATTTACACTACACATTTAGGCTCATGGGCACGCTGGATCTTAATGCTTACTCTCTATATTATGCCGCTAAACATTTTTAGACATAGTTCAAGGTATATACCCTACCCTCACAAGACTACGCCACTATTATAGCTATTACACACCTCATTGCTAAGCATTCAACATCATAGCTCCAAAGGGGTAGCACTCATATAACCATACCCAGTGTGTATACTATAGCAGCTTTAGCAGTTCACTCTAAGACCTACATTAATTGGGTATACACATGTGCTGACCTATGTCACATCTCTACGTGCTGTGGGAGCCCTAACTAGCTAGCATTAGGCTATATAATGCTCAAAGTAATTTGGAGGCTCATTTAGTTTCTACTCAGTTTTTATAGTTCATTAGAGTTCCTGGACCTCTTAAAAATCCTTATAGTAGTTCTTGGTTATCTGTGTAACACTGAAATTTTAACCCGTCAGGTGATTTTGTTTTATCATCCTTAAATGTTTTTGCGCTCCACAAGTTGGAGTTGAATGAGATGCTCTTTGCCCATAACCAATAATCTTATATGTTTACACTCAGAACACCTGATATGTACGCTAACTATAGCTCACATAACACTACCTGTAAGATCACCCTATAACCATTTTATAGTCGGCTCCGCCCTCCATCTATTCTTTACCCTTCCCCCTCTCTCTTTCCCCATAACACGAGTGGCTCTTGCCCACTGCAACACCCTCTCTCCTCCATTTTCTGTGACCCATCTGTGGTCATTATAATTATGAACATATAAAATGAAGTTCTATTTTAGCTAGCCCAAATCTTCATCTGACAGACTTGTTGACATAACACGAGCTCCCATATATGTTATAGGTGGTCCTTACATAACCTATTAATAACAATATTGTATGTTCTATCTTGATGTCAATATTGTAAATGGGCAAATGTTTGTGTTTGTACTTTATTTCTATGTGAAACTTCAATAAAAAATGTTAAATAAAAAAATAAAAAAATTATAGAGACATGACTAATGATCAAAACATTGTCAGTATTTTGTTTGACATTTTTCACAATAAATAAGTGTGCTGCTGTACTGGATTGCTATTACTTTGAAGTCAGAGTGCAGAGACCTACAGCGTGCACCCCATATTGAAAGGACTGGTGCTGGTGTTTTGAGACCTTTTCAACAAATAACAAGAAAACAAAGAAAATGTTATAATAGAAGTAAACTGGAAAATTGTTTAAAATTATAAGTTCTATCTGAATAATAAAATAACAATTTTGGGTTTTATGTCCCTTTAATGAAAATCATGATATTTTATTGTTTTTTTTTAAAATGGACATAAATACTTGTAATTACATTACCTTTCTGTTGTATTATAATAAATGAACATACTTAATGAATTTGAACATAATCTGAAAACATTAACACATAGTTTTGCTGCCATTGTTTTAGGGCCAAATTCCCCCTTTACTTGGAGGAGCCAGTAAAGACTTTTCAATATAGTAGACAATGCTTGCTCCTGTAATTTTGTTTTAAACTTAACTTGGTTGAGACCAGTTAGGGACAGATATGTGTCAGGGTTTGAATTGTAAAGTCTGCATTTCCAATTCTCAGAACTGGAAAATTCACAATATTTAGTTGAACTAAAGGAAAAAGAGGAAAAATAAATATTGAAACTAAACCTTTTTTTAATACGCATAATTAAATATTTTATATCACAATCTTAACATCTGATCTTACAACAATAGATAATAACAAAGGATTCTGTATAAAACCTTTTTTGCTACTTAAAACAAATATGTGAGTGCCATGACTAGGGCTTTGCACAGTCACTGCTTCTGCTGAAATAAAACTCTTTCTAAAAATTTTTTATAATTTATTTGTTTACAGCTAAGAATAATTTATATCCATTTTTGGCTAAGGAACAAACAGAAATCCACCAGAGTGAGATTTATTCATAAAACGCTTTGCATATATTTGCAGCTCTGATTATCTTCACAGTGCATAGTAAAGCCGTTGGCTTTTGGCCATTCCACACAACTTGTAGGTAAAACATATTATGAGAGAAGGCAATATCTATTATTTTTTATATCAACACAATTTTGTGCACCAATGCTAATGTACATCATTTTATGAACACCATTCAGCTTTCACAAATCATTTTGTTCTTTGTTTAAAGCAAAATAACTTTAGAGCTATTGTTTCTTTCTGCAAATACACTATCGGCTAGATTTAGAGTTCGGCGGTAGCCGTCAAAACCAGCGTTAGAGGCTCCTAACGCTGGTTTTGGGCGCCCGCTGGTATTTGGAGTCAGTGATTAAAGGGTCTAACGCTCACTTTACAGCCGCGACTTTTCCATACCGCAGATCCCCCTACGCCATTTGCGTAGCCTATCTTTTCAATGGGATCTTCCTAACGCCGGTATTTAGAGTCGTTTCTGCAGTGAGCGTTAGAGCTCTAACGACAAGATTCCAGCCGCCTGAAAATAGCAGGAGTTAAGAGCTTTCTGGCTAACGCCGGTTTATAAAGCTCTTAACTACTGTACCCTAAAGTACACTAACACCCATAAACTACCTATGTACCCCTAAACCGAGGTCCCCCCACATCGCCGCCACTCGATTAAAAATTTTAACCCCTAATCTGCCGACCGCCACCTACGTTTATACTTATGTACCCCTAATCTGCTGCCCCTAACACCGCCGACCCCTGTATTATATCTATTAACCCCTAACTTGCCACCCACAACGTCGCCGCAAGCTACTTAAAATAATTAACCCCTAATCTTCCGACCGCAAATCGCCGCCACCTACGTTATCCCTATGTACCCCTAATCTGCTACCCCTAACATCGCCGACCCCTATGTTATATTTATTAACCCCTAATCTGCCCCCCCACAACGTCGCCGACACCTACCTACACTTATTAACCCCTAATCTGCCGAGCGGACCTGAGCGCTACTATAATAAAGTTATTAACCCCTAATCCGCCTCACTAACCCTATCATAAATAGTATTAACCCCTAATCTGCCCTCCCTAACATCGCCGACACCTACCTTCAATTATTAACCCCTAATCTGACGACCGGAGCTCACCGCTATTCTAATAAATGTATTAACCCCTAAAGCTAAGTCTAACCCTAACACTAACACCCCCCTAAGTTAAATATAATTTTTATCTAACGAAATAAATTAACTCTTATTAAATAAATAATTCCTATTTAAAGCTAAATACTTACCTGTAAAATAAATCCTAATATAGCTACAATATAATTTATAATTATATTATAGCTATTTTAGGATTAATATTTATTTTACAGGCAACTTTGTAATTATTTTAACCAGGTACAATAGCTATTAAATAGTTAAGAACTATTTAATAGTTACCTAGTTAAAATAATAACAAATTTACCTGTAAAATAAATCCTAACCTAAGATATAATTAAACCTAACACTACCCTATCAATAAAATAATTAAATAAACTACCTACAATTACCTACAATTAACCTAACACTACACTATCAATAAATTAATTAAACACAATTGCTACAAATAAATACAATTAAATAAACTATCTAAAGTACAAAAAATAAAAAAGAACTAAGTTACAGAAAATAATAAAATATTTACAAACATAAGAAAAATATTACAACAATTTTAAACTAATTACACCTACTCTAAGCCCCCTAATAAAATAACAAAGCCCCCCAAAATAAAAAATTCCCTACCCTATTCTAAAATACAAATATTACAAGCTCTTTTACCTTACCAGCCCTGAACAGGGCCCTTTGCGGGGCATGCCCCAAGAATTTCAGCTCTTTTGCCTGTAAAAAAAAACATACAATACCCCCCCCCAACATTACAACCCACCACCCACATACCCCTAATCTAACCCAAACCCCCCTTAAATAAACCTAACACTAATCCCCTGAAGATCTTCCTACCTTGTCTTCACCATACCAGGTTCACCGATCCGTCCTGGCTCCAAGATCTTCATTCAACCCAAGCGGGGGTTGGCGATCCATAATCCGGTGCTCCAAAGTCTTCCTCGTATCCGGCAAGAAGAGGACATCCGGACCGGCAAACATCTTCTCCAAGCGGCATCTTCTATCTTCTTCCATCCGATGACGACCGGCTCCATCTTGAAGACCTCCAGCGCGGATCCATCCTCTTCTTCCGACGACTAGACGACGAATGACGGTTCCTTTAAGGGACGTCATCCAAGATGGCGTCCCTCGAATTCCGATTGGCTGATAGGATTCTATCAGCCAATCGGAATTAAGGTAGGAATTTTCTGATTGGCTGATGGAATCAGCCAATCAGAATATAGTTCAATCCGATTGGCTGATCCAATCAGCCAATCAGATTGAGCTCGCATTCTATTGGCTGTTCCGATCAGCCAATAGAATGCGAGCTCAATCTGATTGGCTGATTGGATCAGCCAATCGGATTGAACTTGATTCTGATTGGCTGATTCCATCAGCCAATCAGAAAATTCCTACCTTAATTCCGATTGGCTGATAGAATCCTATCAGCCAATCGGAATTCGAGGGACGCCATCTTGGATGACGTCCCTTAAAGGAACCGTCATTCGTCGTCTAGTCGTCGGAAGAAGAGGATGGATCCGCGCTGGAGGTCTTCAAGATGGAGCCGGTCGTCATCGGATGGAAGAAGATAGAAGATGCCGCTTGGAGAAGATGTTTGCCGGTCCGGATGTCCTCTTCTTGCCGGATACGAGGAAGACTTTGGAGCACCGGATTATGGATCGCCAACCCCGCTTGGGTTGAATGAAGATCTTGGAGCCAGGACGGATCGGTGAACCTGGTATGGTGAAGACAAGGTAGGAAGATCTTCAGGGGATTAGTGTTAGGTTTATTTAAGGGGGGTTTGGGTTAGATTAGGGGTATGTGGGTGGTGGGTTGTAATGTTGGGGGGGGGGTATTGTATGTTTTTTTTTACAGGCAAAAGAGCTGAAATTCTTGGGGCATGCCCCGCAAAGGGCCCTGTTCAGGGCTGGTAAGGTAAAAGAGCTTGTAATATTTGTATTTTAGAATAGGGTAGGGAATTTTTTATTTTGGGGGGCTTTGTTATTTTATTAGGGGGCTTAGAGTAGGTGTAATTAGTTTAAAATTGTTGTAATATTTTTCTTATGTTTGTAAATATTTTATTATTTTCTGTAACTTAGTTCTTTTTTATTTTTTGTACTTTAGATAGTTTATTTAATTGTATTTATTTGTAGCAATTGTGTTTAATTAATTTATTGATAGTGTAGTGTTAGGTTAATTGTAGGTAATTGTAGGTAGTTTATTTAATTATTTTATTGATAGGGTAGTGTTAGGTTTAATTATATCTTAGGTTAGGATTTATTTTACAGGTAAATTTGTTATTATTTTAACTAGGTAACTATTAAATAGTTCTTAACTATTTAATAGCTATTGTACCTGGTTAAAATAATTACAAAGTTGCCTGTAAAATAAATATTAATCCTAAAATAGCTATAATATAATTATAATTTATATTGTAGCTATATTAGGATTTATTTTACAGGTAAGTATTTAGCTTTAAATAGGAATTATTTATTTAATAAGAGTTAATTTATTTCGTTAGATAAAAATTATATTTAACTTAGGGGGGTGTTAGTGTTAGGGTTAGACTTAGCTTTAGGGGTTAATACATTTATTAGAATAGCGGTGAGCTCCGGTCGGCAGATTAGGGGTTAATAATTGAAGGTAGGTGTCGGCGATGTTAGGGAGGGCAGATTAGGGGTTAATACTATTTATGATAGGGTTAGTGAGGCGGATTAGGGGTTAATAACTTTATTATAGTAGCGCTCAGGTCCGCTCGGCAGATTAGGGGTTAATAAGTGTAGGCAGGTGTCGGCGACGTTGTGGGGGGCAGATTAGGGGTTAATAAATATAACATAGGGGTCGGCGATGTTAGGGCAGCAGATTAGGGGTACATAGGGATAACGTAGGTGGCGGCGGTTTACGGAGCGGCAGATTAGGGGTTAAAAGTGTAATGCAGGGGTCAGCGATAGCGGGGGGCGGCAGATTAGGGGTTAATAAGTGTAAGGTTAGGGGTGTTTAGACTCGGGGTACATGTTAGAGTGTTAGGTGCAGACGTAGGAAGTGTTTCCCCATAGGAAACAATGGGGCTGCGTTAGGAGCTGAACGCTGCTTTTTTGCAGGTGTTAGGTTTTTTTTCAGCTCAAACAGCCCCATTGTTTCCTATGGGAGAATCGTGCACGAGCACGTTTTTGATGCCGGCCGCGTCCGTAAGCAACTCTGGTATCGAGAGTTGCATTTGCGGTAAATATGCTCTACGCTCCTTTTTTGGAGCCTAACGCAGCATTTGTTTGAACTCTCGATACCAGAGTTAAATTTATGGTGCGGCCAGAAAAAAACCCGCGGAGCGTTAACAGCCCTTTTACCGCCAAACTCCAAATCTAGCCGTAAGTCTTTCATACAAACTCTTCTCCTTTTTCCTCTCACTTCCTCCTTTTTCCTCTCACTTCCTCCTTTTTCCTCTTTCACCATCTTTGTTAATGTGATTAAATGGTGAGTTCATGTTAACTTTTCATTGAAGGGACACTAAAGCCAAATCAAATTTTCATGAATCAGATAGAGCATGTCATTTTAAACAACTTTCCGATTACCTTCCATTAAAAAAAATGTGCAGTCTTTTTATATTTGCATTTTTTTGAGTCACCAGCTCCTACTGAGCATTTGCAAGAATTTATGGGGCATATTTATCAAGGCTCGCCGGAAACAGAAGTTATGATGCAGAGGTCTAAAGACTGCTGCTCCATAACCTGTCTGCCTGCTCTGAGGTGGCGGACAGAAATTGACAGAAATCAACCTGATCGAATACGATCGGGTTGATTGACACCCCCTGCTAGCAAATCTGCAGGGGGGCGGCATTGCACCAGCAGTTCACAAGAACTGCTGGTGCAATGATAAATGCTGACAGCATATGCTTCGGCTTGCAGGCTTTAGGTGTAATGTGGAGTCAGTTTAGCGTACTTGAAGAATCAGTTATCTTTAGGCACGTTATATACAACCCCAATTCCGAAAAAGTTGGGACAGTATAAAAAATGCAAAAAAAAAAAAAAGTCATTTGAAAATTCAATTCACCCTTTGCTATATTGAAAACACATTATTAACACATTATTTGATGTTTTACTTTGTGAATTTAATGTATTTTGAAAATATACACTCATTTTAAATCTGATGACTGCAACACGTTCCAAAAAAGTGGGGGACAGGGCAATTTAGGACTAATAGCGATGTGACAAGTTGAAATAAGAAGGTGATGTGAAACAGGTGAGGCAATCATGTAATCATAGTATATAAGGAGCCTCCTAGTACTTCAAGAGCAAGGATGGGTCTAGGCTCGCCAATCTGCCAACAGATGCATCAGGGAATAATCCAACCCTTTGAGAACAACATTCCTCAAAGACAAATTGGTATACAATATAATTAAAAGATTCAAGGAATCAGAGCAAATTTCGTTGCATAAAGGGCAAGGCCGAAAACTACTTCTGAATGTGCATGATCTCTGATCCCTCAGATGTCACTGTCTCAAAAACCGTCATGACTATGTAATGGATATCCTGACATCATGGGCTCGGAATACTTTGGTAAACCTTTGTCAGTCAACACCATTTTCCACTGCATCCACAGATGCAAATTAACGGCTAGATTTAGAGTTCTGCGGCCAAAGGGGTGCGTTAGCTACGCATGCTTTTTTCCCCCCCGCACCTTTTAAATACCGCTGGTATTTAGAGTTCACAGAAGGGCTGCGTTAGGCTCCAAAAAAGGGAGCGTAGAGCATATTTAACGCCACTGCAACTCTCGATACCAGCGGTGCTTACAGACGCGGCCAGCTTCAAAAAACGTGCTCGTGCACAATTCCCCCATAGAAAACAATGGGGCTGTTTGAGCTGAAAAAAACCTAACACCTGCAAAAAAGCAGCATTCAGCTCCTAACGCAGCCTCATTGTTTCCTATGCGGAAAACACTTCCTAAGTCTGCACCTAACACCCTAACATGTACCCCGAGTCTTAACACCCCTAACCTTACAATTATTAACCCCTAATCTGCCGTCCCCGCTATCGCTGACCCCTGCATTTTATTATTAACCCCTAATCTGCCACTCCGTACACCACCGCAAGCTACATTATAGCTATGTACCCCTAATCTGCTGCCCCTAACACCGCCGACCCCTATATTATATTTATTAACCCCTAATCTGCCCCCCTCAATGTCGCCTCCACCTGCCTACACTTATTAACCCCTAATCTGCCAACCGGACCACGCCGCTATTATAATAAAGTTATTAACCCTAATCCGCCTCACTCCCGCCTCAATAACCCTATAATAAATAGTATTAACCCCTAATCTGCCCTCCCTAACATCGCCGATACCTAACTTCAAGAATTAACCCCTAATCTGCCGACCGGAGCTCACCGCTACTATAATACATTTTTTAACCCCTAAAGCTAATTCTAACCCTAACCCTAACACCCCCCTAACTTAAATATAATTTAAATCTAACGAAATAAATAACTCTTATTAAATAAATTATTCCTATTTAAAGCTAAATACTTACCTGTAAAATAAACCCTAATATAGCTACAATATAAATTATAATTATATTGTAGCTATTTTAGGATCTATATTTATTTTACAGGTAACTTTGTAATTATTTTAACCAGGTACAATAGCTATTAAATAGTTAATAACTATTTAATAGTTACCTAGTTAAAATAATTACAAAATTAACCTGTAAAATAAATCCTAACCTAAGTTACAATTAAACCTAACACTACACTATCAATAAATAAATTAAATAAAATAACCTACAATTACCTACAATTAAACCTAACACTACACTATCAATAAATTAATTAAATACAATACCTACAAATAAATACATTTAAATAAACTAACTAAAGTACAAAAAATAAAAAGAACTAAGTTACAAAAATAAAAAATATTTACAAACATTAGAAAAATATTACAACAATTTTTAAACTAATTACACCTACTCTAAGCCCCCTAATAAAATAACAAAGCCCCCCCAAAATAAACAAAAATGCCCTACCCTATTCTAAATTAAAAAAGTTCAAAGCTCTTTTACCTTACCAGCCCTTAAAAGGGACCTTTTGTGGGGCATGCCCCAAAGAATTCAGCTCTTTTGCCTGTAAAAAAAAACACATACAATACCCCCCCAACATTAAAACCCACCACCCCACCTACCGCCCTAAATCTAACCCAAACCCCCATTAAATAAACCTAACACTACCCCCCTGAAGATCTTCCTACCTTGTCTTCACCATGCCAGGTATCACCGATCGATCCAGAAGAGCCTCCGATGTCTTCATCCAAGCCCAGGCGGGGGCTAAAGAGTGACGTCCATCCTCCGGCTGAAGTCTTGATCCAAGCGGGCAGAAGAGGACATCCGGGACCGGCAAACATCTTCATCCAAGCCGCATCTTCTATGTTCTTCAATCCGATGAACGACCGGCTGATCTTCAAGACCTCCCAGCACGGATCATCCATCTTCAACCGACGACTTCCCGATGAATGCGGTTCCTTTAAGGGACGTCATTCCAAGATTGGCGTCCCTCACAATCCGATTGGCTGATAGGATTTCTATCAGCCAATCGGAATTAAGGTAGGGAAAACAGCCCGATAGAATGCGGTGTGAGCTCAATCTGATTGGCTGATATCGGATCTGCCTATCGGAATTGAACTTGATTCTGATCAAGATTTTTTCCTACCTTATTTCCGATTGGCTTGATAGAATCCTATCAGCCAATCGGAATTTCCATGGACGCCATCTTGGATGACGTCCCTTAAAGGAACCGTTCATTCGTCGTGGAAGTCAGACGGTGAAGATGGATGGATCCGCGCGCTGGAGGTCCTTGAACGAATCAGCCGGTTGTCCATCGGATTGAAGGAACATAGAAGATGCGGCTTGGATGAAGATGTTTGCCGGTCCGGATGTCCCTCTTCTGCCGCTTGGATCAAGACTTCAGCCGAAGGATGGACATCACTCTTTAGCCCCCCGTCTGGGCTTGGATATGACGACATCGGAGGCTCTTCTGGATCGATCGGTGATACCTGGCATGGTGAAGACAAGGTAGGAAGATCTTCCAGGGGGGTAGTGTTAGGTTTATTTAAGGGGGGTTTGGGTTAGATTAGGGGTATGTGGGTGGTGGGTTTTTAATGTTGAGGGGGGTATTGTATGTGTTTTTTTTTTACAGGCAAAAGAGCTGAATTCTTTGGGGCATGCCCCACAAAAGGTCCTTTTAAGAGGCTGGTAAGGTAAAAGAGCTTTGAACCTTTTTTAATTTAGAAATAGGTAGGGCATTTTTTATTTTGGGAGGCCTTTGTTATTTTATTAGGGGGCTTAGTGTAGGTGTAATTAGTTTAAAATTGTTGTTAATATTTTTCTAATGTATTGTAAATATTTTTTTATTTTTTGTAACTTAGTTCTTTTTTATTTTTTGTACTTTAGTTAGTTTATTTAAATGTATTTATTTGTAGGTATTGTATTTAATTAATTTATTAATAGTGTAGTGGTTAGGTTTAATTGTAGGTAATTGTAGGTATTCTTATTTAATTTATTTATTGATAGTGTAGTGTTAGGTTTAATTGTAACTTAGGTTAGGATTTATTTTACAGGTAATTTTGTAATTATTTTAACTAGGTAACTATTAAATAGTTATTAACTATTTAATAGCTATTGTACCTGGTTAAAATAATTACAAAGTTGCCTGTAAAATAAATATTAATCCTAAAATAGCTACAATATAATTTTAATTTATATTGTAGCTATATTAGGATTTATTTTACAGGTAAGTATTTAGCTTTAAATAGGAATAATTTATTTAATAAGAGTTAATTTATTTCGTTAGATAAAAATTATATTTAATTTAGGGGGGTGTTAGGGTTAGGGTTAGAATTAGCTTTAGGGGTTAAAAAATGTATTAGAGTACCGGTGAGCTCCGGTCGGCAGATTAGGGGTTAATGCTTGAAGTTAGGTGTCGGCGATGTTAGGGAGGGCAGATTAGGGGTTAATACTATTTATTATAGGGTTATTGAGGCGGGAGTGAGGCGGATTAGGGGTTAAGAACTTTATTATAGTAGCGGTGCGGTCCGCTCGGCAGATTAGGGGTTAATAAGTGTAGGTAGGTGGCGGCGACGTTGGGGGGGGCAGATTAGGGTTAATAAATATAATATAGGTGTCGGCAGTATTAGGGGCAGCAGATTAGGGGTACATAGGGATAACGTAGCTGGCGGCGGTGTACGGAGCGGCATATTAGGGATTACAAAATTTAATAGAGTGGCGGCGATGTGGGGGGACCTCGGTTTAGGGGTACATAGGTAGTTTATGGGTGTTAGTGTACTTTAGAGCACAGTAGGTAAGAGCTTTATAAACCGGCGTTAGCCCAGAAGCTCTTAACTCCTGTTTTTTTTCTGCGGCTGGAGTTTTGTCGTTAGATTTCTAAAGCTCACTTCAGCCACGACTCTAAATACCAGCGTTAGAAAGATCCCATTGAAAAGATAGGATACGCAAATGGCGTAGGGGGATCTGCGGTATGGAAAAGTCGCGGCTGTAAAGTGAGCGTTAGACCCTTTCCTGACTGACTCCAAATACCAGAGGGCGGTAAAAACCAGGGTTAGGAGCCTCTAACGCTGGTTTTGACGGCTACCGCCCAACTCTAAATCTAGCCGTTAGGCTTTGCTATGCAAAGCAGAAGCCATACATCAACACTATCCAGAAGCACCGCTGACTTCTCTGGTCTTGGTCTCATCTGAGATGAACTGTAGCCCAGTGGAATTGTGTTTTGTGGTCCGATGAGTCAACATTTCAAATAGTTTTTGGAAAAAACAGCAGTCAAAAGAGGAAAAGGACCATCCAAGCTGTTATCAGCATCAGGTCCAAAAGCCAGTGTCTGTCATGGTAGGGGGGGGGGTGGTCAGTTCCATGGCATGGGTAACTTGCACATCTGTGAGGGCACCATTAATGCTGATGATATCTATACATTTTTGAGCAACATATGCTGCCTTCCAGACGTTGAGGCCGAATTATCAAATGTCTGTCGGACCTGTGGAGAGCAATACGCTCTCTGTATTCAGCATTGCACCAGCAGCTCACAAGAGCTGCTGGTGCAATGCCGCCTCCTGCAGACTCGCGGTCAATCGTCCGCCAGCAGGGAGGTGTCAATCAACCCGATCGTACTCGATTGGGTTGAATTGTTGCGATTCCTGTCTGCCTGCTCAGAGCAGACGGAAAGGGTTATGGAGCAGCGGTCTTTGTGACCGCTGCTTCATAACTGCTGTTTCTGGTGAGTCTGAAGACTCACCAGAAACACGGGCCGTCAAGCTCCTTTCGGAGCTTGATAGATAGGCCTTGTTGTCTTTTCCCGGGGATGTCCCTGCATTTTCCAGCAGGACAACACCAAACCACATTCTGCCCAGATTACAAGTGCATGGTTGCGTAAGCAGAGATTGTGGGTGCATGCAGTCCTAACCTGTATCCTTTTGAGAATGTGTTGTGCCTTATGAAGCACAAAATAAAGCAACAAAGACAAAGTTGCACAGCTGAAGACCTGCATAAGGGATGAATGGGGGGGGGGGGATTCTGCTTGCTAAACTTAACCAACTGTTGTCTTCAGAGCCCAAACACTTAATAAGTGTTATTAAATAAAAGGTGATGTTACTTAGTGGTAAACCATCAACTGTTCCAACTTTTTTGGAGGGTGCTGCAGTCATCAGATTTGAAATGTGTGTATATTTTTAAAACTACATTAAATTCACAAAGTAAAACATCAAATAATGTGTTAATAATATGTTTTCAATATATCACAGGGTGAATTAACTTTCCAAATAACTTTTTTTTTTTTTTGCATTTTCCATACTGTCCCAACTTTTTCGGAAATGGGGTTGTAAATATTAAATATAAAATACTAATAATAATTAGTCATAATTATTATAGTTACTGTAAAATATACATATATATTCTATGGATTTTTTTAGAATATTTTGGTACATCTATAAAAATTATTTACATTGATTATTAATATTTTTTAATATTTAATGTTTAATAAATACATAACACAATTTACGATAACTCATGCTGGGTTAGCACATATGAAGAATTAGTGTACTTCTGTCGGACTTACAAACCCGACAAGAGTATACTAATTTTTCATGTGCGTAAACCCATGAGTTTTCTTAAAGTGCATTATGTATTAATTAAATATAAAATATTGAAAAATATTAATAATTAATGTAAATATTTATTATAGATGTACTAAAATATTCTAAAAATCCATAGAAAAAATAAATAATATATTATTTCATTTTTACTGTAACTATAATAATTATTAATTTTTATTATATTTTCAATATTTAATATTTAATATTTACATAACGCACCCTTAGATAACTAATAACCCATTTAATTTAAAATATTATTATTATCAGGTATTTGTAGAGCGCCAACAGATTCTCCAGCACTATAAACATAGGCCATGTCTGGTTTCCCGCATCATCCTTCCCTGTGTGCCTTTCACAGAGAAAAACTTTCCTGTAGGCTATCAGTCTGATCCTGACTAAACAGTCCAGTCCCGAAATACCAGATATTTCCTCCCTGATGTGTTATTCATCTGCTGTTTTTGCTAGTGACCATGCCAGTGAGACCAGCACCAGATTTTCTTAGGACAGTTTGCTCCATGTTCAGACTGCCATGATTGAAAAGTCTTGAAGATGGCCAGAGAAAGTATTTTCTATATCCAGACATTTGTACAGCAAGGAGTATATGATGTCTCTTTTTTCACAGAGGAGAAATGTGTTGGAGTGAGCTAAAGCCAAAATGAACTGCATTAATCGGCCATATGTATAATCCTTTTATGGAGGATTGTAAAATTTCTGCATGGTTATGGCAATACTGTTCTTATATCAGTGCACCGGAGAGAATTAAAAATCCATTTGGCACCTTTAATGGTAAAAGAAGATTCTGGGTGGTTTCATCTGGATGATGTTGGAGAACTGAAGTTCCACCCTCCCCAGACCTTTAACATTTTTGGCAATGCTTCACTTTTGCCATAGATGCCAGCGTTTTGAATATTACAAATATAAATGTTGTCTGGAGGTTGGATGTAAGAACTGTGGCGAGTTAGGGCATGTGATATCAGTTTGTCTAAAGGTCAGAAAGTGTAATTTGTGTTGTTCTTCTGAACACATGGCCAGAGAATGCCCTAAATACTGACAAGATGTTTTGACTTATGCCCGTGTCCTGGTGGGTCCAATTGATCATGTTGCTGTAGAGGAGGAGCAGAAACCTGAGGATACAGATTTCTCTTTGGGGGAACGGTACTTCAGCGATTGAATATCCTGAAGTATCTGATTTGGATGTTGCTGGAAAGGAATTTGGTATGGTTACTGATTCAGAAGAGAATAAGCGAAAACACTCTGTGCTTGCTTCTTAGGACAGTGACAATAGTATTGACAATAGTACTAGGCCTGAGTAATCTCTGAATTCTGTGAGTTTAGAGGTGATTCCTGATTTTTCAGACTCGTCAGCAGGGGAACCTATGTATCTGGAAGCTGCACAAGTTAGGCAATGTCAACAGGATCTTGCCTTTCCTGAAATGGAAAATGAACAGTCCACAAAGACTTTGAGTACTAGGACTAGAGAAAGGGAAAAAAGTCTTCTGCCTCTGATAAGAGGTGCTAAAAAGAAAAAAAAGATGTCAGTGATTGTTTAATATATGTAAATATGTCACTTAAAATTGCTTCACTGAATGTACGTAGAAGAGGTTCTTTGTGTAGCCGCACCTATATTTTTAAAGTTTTGTCTAAGTTGAAAAATTATATTTTTTGTCTTCAGGAGTATTTTTTGTCATCAGCATTTAAAGAAGCAAAGTGGACACTTGGACCATCAGTTGTTTTTGAGTTTAGATGAGTTATTATGAGATGGTTTAATACTTATGCTCTTGCAAATAGTAAAATAGAAAGTATTTATTTATTTTCTAGGTTAGGTTTGTTTTTGGGGGAAATGGTTTTCACAGCTATGGTGGGTGATTTTAATTGTGTTTTAGGTGAGGGAGATAGGGACGGTATTGGGGAGGGATCTCTTGAAATGTCAAGTAAAGACTTGGTTGAAATATTTAATGTATATGGTCTTATAGATGCTTTCAGTTAGTAAAAGCTCTGATAAAGGTTTTACTTATTTCAGTGAGGATCAGTGAATGAAGTCTCGTATTGCTTTTATTCTTTATTCCAGGTACATCAAAGTAAGGTTGTATAAGATGACTAGGATGCCTTTTACAGATCATGTATGTATTGAATGTGAGCTGGATTTGGAAGTAAAAGTGGAGTATGGTGGGTGTATATGTAAGTTAAATGTGAGATTGTTAGAATAAGAACGGGTTGCCAAGCAGTTTGTTAAGGAGTATGCATGGCTGAGGAAGAGGAAATGGGCTTTTCAGAATATGCTTAATTGATGGGAATGGTGATATTAAAAAATGTTGGTCAGTATTAGTTGTAAGAAAGCTACAAGGGAAAGGTTGGAGTGTGAAAAATGGCAGATGCGTCTGGATTATATGAGAGAGTGAGATTTGGGTGAGGATGTATGTGATGAAATGGAGGAAGCAAAATAAGTTATTAGAAGATGTTTAAATGAGAAAGTTAGGAAGAGTGTGATGCAGGCAAGGATAGATGCATGTGAGAAAGATGAGAAATGTTCTAGATTGTTCTTTAAAAAAGTTTTTGCTGGGAAATAAGGTACTATCAATATTGTTTGGGAGAGATTATTCATAACATGAAAAAAAAATCAAAACCCCAGAAAGCGATTGCTTGCCTGTAGATTTTCACAGTACATTTTTAGGATGTGATTATTGAGGATTTTTTAGAGGTTTGCAAATGTTTTTTGGAGGAAAATGAAATGTCTGAGTCAATGAGAGAGAGAGTGTTATTATGTTGTTGTATAAGAAATGTAAAAAAAAAAAAAGGATTTAATAACTGGAGAAAAATTTCCCTGTTGAACTTAGACTATGGGGCAAAATTATGAAGGGTTGAAGGGCCCCTGATCCCTCTGTTTCCCTGCGAGCCTTCAGGCTCACCGAAGACAGCAGTTATGAAGCAGCAGTCTTAAGACCGATGCTCCATAACTGGTCCGCTGCTCTGAGGCTGCGGTCTGCCTGATCCTATACGATCGGGCTGATTGACACACCCTGCTAGTGTACGATTGGCTGAGAATCTGCAGGGTGCAGCATTGCACAAGCAGTTTACCAGAACTGCTTGTGCAATGATAAATGCCAACAGCGTATGCTTTTGGCATTCATCGATGTCTGTCGGACATGATCCACTGAGCGTATCATGTCAGACAGACCAATGATAAATTGACCCCTATAAAGTGTGTGCTGGTGAGGAACAAGTGTGTGGTGTACCTGGTAAACAGATTGCTGAGTGTCTGATTTGTCTGCAAGATTTTATATGGTACAAAGAGAGATGTAAGCAGTCTGTTGCAGTGGCTAAGATTTACTTTGAGAAACCATATGATAGAGTTGCTCATGAGTTTCTGTTTGGAGTTTTAGAGAAAGTAGTTGGTATACCTGGGAAGATGCTTGGTTGGGTTAGATGTTTATATGATGGAATTGTGAGTAAGGTTTTGGTAAATGTTTTTTTGTCTGTATTAAGCCTGGGGTCAGACAAAGTTGTCCTTTGTCCCCTGTACTTTTCATTTGTGCAAATTGAGTCTTTGGGCGCCATGTACTAAGCTTCGAAGTGACCGTCCGTCTGTATTTCCGCATCAAAATTCGCTCACGATCTGCTTCTCGTATGTACCAATCTGTGATCTGCTCGAAAAACCACTATTTTCATCAGCGATCGTAATTTTACTCAACTCATCATTCGGAAGCCTTTTTCCACTTACTACATGTTCGATCGCACGTAAATTCGCTGTAATCGGAAATTATGAATGTTACAACTAATCCGCCCGCTCCAACTTTCACTTCGCTTGATTTGCTTTGCGACCATTTAGGTAGCGAATACAATAGAAAACTATAGGGGGTATCAACCTGACGCCAGGTAGAAGTACTTAAGTGAAAGGACTAGACTACTATTGTAGCCTTATTGGTTTTTGGATCACTGAATGAAGATGGAGACACTTTTACACATGTTTCTTTTCCGATTAATTCATTTACGAGGAAGAAGGGCTATACAGGCACCGGTTGACAACTTGCAAAGAAGGAGAGGCAGAAGAATTGAGTCCCTAGAGTTTTCCTTCCACGTATGGGTTTGGAAAGCATTTCTGATCGAGAGATTATCCAGAGATTCCGTTTGGACAGAGAAGCTATTATGGAACTTTACAATGAAATAGCAGAATACCTTGAACCAATGACAGCGCGTTCACAAGCCATACCCGGACTATTAAAACTGTTGGCAGCCTTACACTTTTTTGCCACCGGTTCATTCCAAGCTGTCTTGTCAAAGAGAATACCGAAAAGTAAATAAACAATATTCTAAGATTTCTGGGAAAATGCACATTCTTATACATGTCAGCAGCCAGACGTTGCCGCTTGTCTGGCGATTATGACACCTAGATCGTCACGTGGGTAAAGAACTAAACCAATCAGGTCGCAGACTGCTTCTTAACTTTGCTCTTTCGCGCCGAACGAAGCTTCAAAGTTATCAATAATCCGATTGTCTTCGACACACAATAGACGTGAAATTTTACGGCTTGGTTTTTAGTACATTCATGTAACGAAGTGCCATCCGCATGGTGCGAATGCCGGCGGGTTATTTCGATACGGTCTGTGCGAAAAAATTGACGCCTTAGTACATGGCGCCCTTTGTTACAGAGATTAAAATGTGATAAAATTATAAGAGGTGTGGAAGTGCTTGGGTGTGGTGGTAAGGGTTTGAAAGTTTTAGGCTATATGGATAATGTTACTGTGGTTTGTAAAATTTAAGCTGGTTTAACTAGAGCTAAAGTTTGAGTGTTTTTGTATGGCAAGTGGATTTAGGGAGAATTTAGATAAATGTTCTGTGAAAGCATTTGGTGAGTGGAGAGATTTGGAGTTAAGAGGTTGGCTATAGTGTGCTATATACGTGCTTAGTATTGACTATAATAATAATTTAAATGGGGAAAAAGTTGGCAAAATGTGTGTGCAAGAGTAAAGGTAAAACATAGATTTTTGGTCTTGTAGATATTTGAGTTTGTAAGGGAAAGTGTTAATTGTAAAGTTTGTAATGCCTCACAGATAAAATGCTTATTTAAGAAATGTGAGCATGTGATATTAAGATAATGCTAACTGCCTTGCTATGTTACGCCCTTGCAACAATTCATATTGGGACTTTGTGTATACACATATATATATATATATATATATATATATATACATATATTGTTATTAAGTCAGGTTGCTATGACGCCCGGTTACTATGAAAATAGGTTACCTAGTCGCGTCAATTATGACGCCGTAACTTGACGCCGCACTCTGGTTTCACTCGTCGCTCCGTTTTTGATGCATCGTTCTCGCGTCATCTTTGGCACCCTTTTTCCTTTAAATGCCATTCAGATTCTCTTTCTCATTGCCGTAGCATTAAGTTTAACTTGTGGGCGTGCCTTATACTATTATATTGGATATAATTTTTGGCTTGTGACTCGGACCTCATTTGACCATTCTTCTGCCTGCTGATTTCACTTTGTTGCCCGATTGATTTTGACCTTGGACCTTCCCTGACTAAGCTTTTGCACTCTAATTCTGTTTCTTGTAACCATTTGGGTTGACCTCTGGCCTGTCGACTCTGCCTTGACCTTTCCGGTCATTTCCTGGTTGATTCGCTCATGGCTTTCCTCCTGGTGCTCAGCATATCCCCTCCTAGGTCCTAAAGCTACTATTCCTAAGATTTTTCGTTACCACTCCACTTGACACCAGGATAACAAGACTAACGGCCAGGATTGGTTAGGATTCTAACAACATATATATATATATATATATATATAAATATAAATATAAATATATATATATATATATATATATATATATATATATATATATATATATAATGTTAATGTAAAATAGATATGTATACCTATATACCAATATAAATAGATAAGTATTTAAAATTAAAATAACATTGTTCAGAAAATGAAGAACATTGGAATGTGAAATATTCATAACTCCTGTCGGGTTAGCGTGCAAGTTATAGGTGTTAGGTTTTTTCTTCAGCATTCTCATTTGACTTTTATAGGGAGAACACTTTAAAGTAACTGCGATATCATGAACGTTTTCTTTTCAACTTGTAATACGAGCGCAACCTGACACGCGTAAAAATATTACTTCTAGTGAAGTTAACGCTCAAATGGTAGTGCTAAATAGCACACCACTGGTAATTTAGCCTGTAATGTGTACTTGATTGAATGAGAACTCCACTGGTTAAAAAAGGAAGATTAATTTCAATATATAAATACATTTAGGGGTAGATTTACCAAAGGTCGAGCGGACATGATTCGCTGTAGCAAATCATGTCCGCTCGACCTCAATAAATGCTGACAGTATAAGCTGTCTGCATTTATCATTGCACAAGTATTTCTAGTGAAATGCTTGTGCAATGCTGCCCCCTACTCACTGGTGGCCTATCGGCCGCTAGCAAGGGTCGTCAATCATCCCGATCATATCGGATCAGGATGATTTCAGTCTGCCACCTAAAAAGTGGAGGAAAAGTTAAGGACCATCAATCTTATGACCGCTGCTTCTAAACTTCAGTTTCTGGCGGACCAGAAATGATGGGGCTTCAAAGCAGCATCCGCTGCTTAATAAATCTACCCCTACATCTCAGTGGAACTAGTGGAAATTGTCTGGGAAATACCACTTAAAGGGAGGGCTCTACCTCTCAATTACCCTACCATTGAACTAGTTAGAGAGGGGATAAATGAGGAGTATAATGGAAACAAAATAAAGGGAGAAAGAGAAGAAGAAACAGAGCGGAAAAAAGTGTTTTAGCCATCACTTAAAGAGTGTTTTATGCATGTAAAATACATTTTATTCAGCATGTGCATTTGTATCGTCTTAACGAGATGACTATCAAAAACAATGCAGACTTTGGTAGTATTCATTAGTTTCTTCTAAATAGTTAAAAATACTTACCAAAGTGTGCTGAAGAGCCACTCTAATCCACTCCTCTTCTTCACAGAGCCCTGACCGTGCTAGCAGGGGGCTAAGAGTGGTGGCTCCAAGGGACTGCAATAAAGTAGAAGGTCATTTAGTGCAGGTTCTGGAAGTCACCGCGCTAAGCCTCCTATAAACAAGGACTGGGCACTGTGAAGAAGAGGAGAAGGTTAGTGTGGCTCTCCATCGCTTAGGGATTTTAGTCGCTCCAGGTGAACTCTACCTATGTTTATTATTTTTATGCCTTTTCCTCCTCTTTTCCATATTTATTAAAAATGGCCACAACTTGCTCTCATGTTAATGCTTTTCATTTTCTGAATGAGTTTTGATGGCTTCTCTATGGCTTGTGAGTATCCTTCCTTTCACTGCCTGATTTTATTTCTGTCTTGCATCCCAATACTCATCAATATGTTTGAATTATTAATAGCAGCACTTTTTAATAACAAATCTCACAAAGCATATTAAAATGAGCTTGGGAAAGAAGCAATGAATCAAAACAAATCCCATCTGATGCTATCTTTTAACTGGATAATCACTAATACTTTGATAATCTTTTTGAAGATGCTTCCATGTTTTGTTTTTGTGTTTTTTTTTACCTATAACGTTTTACCATTATTGTGTCTTGTTCCAATGAGTGTTTCATATGTAGCATTCTAAAAACACTATTTATCTGTCATTTTATCTAACTTTTGTGGTTCCTCTGTTCAATAAAACAACCTTGAATTTCTTTTGAAGTGAACATTTTTTTTTCTCATTTATTAAAAATAATCAGCTTGTTAATAAGTCATTGAGGCCGAATTATCATATGTCTGTCGGACCTGATCCGACAGTGTGGATCAGGTCCGACAGACATCACTGAATGCGGAGAGCAAAACGCTCCCCGTATTCAGCATTGCACCAGCAGCTCACAAGAGCTGCTGGTGCAACGCCGCCCCCTGCAGACTCACGGCCAATCTGCCGCCAGCAGGGAGGTGTCAATCAACCCGATCGTACTCGATCGGGTTGTATTGTGGCGATTTCTGTCCGCCTCATCAGAGCAGACAGAAAGAGTTATGGAGCAGCGGTCTTTAGACTCGCCAGAAACACGGGCCCACAAGCTCCATACAGAGCTTGATAAATGGGCCTCATTGTTTCTATTGATCTGTTCTCTTCTGTATAACTGCCTACCTGTATGCCTATGTGTCTGTTATATGCCTGTCTTGCTTCCTGAATGTCTAACAGTTTTTTTTATCTGTAGCAGATTTTAAACGGCCATAAAATTGCACCCTGCACTACTGCGTGTTTTCTAGTACTGAAATCTCCATTTGTAAGTCTTCTAGTACTGAAATATCCCTTTGTAATACTTGATTTACTGAGGAAATAGGGATTCCTAGGTTATACACCTGCTTTATATGTAATTACACTCAACGCTGTGACATCACTCTTTTTTTCTACTACTGCGTGTTTAACCCCACCAAAGTTGTTACACACACAGTTGAAGTATGTCTCCAGACCCACACAGCACTGCCGGTCACAAGCGGAAACCAGCTGATCTAATCAACAGCCCTAGTCACACGACTCAGGGCTCATTTCCATTGAGCCGTAATTCGGTTTGCGTGCACTCTCAATCCGATAAATATGTTGTCGGAAGCAATATCGTTTATCGACTGTTTCCAATGGCGCGTTATACCTCAATATCGGCAGCTGGACTCCGGTTGCCGAAAAAATCTTTGCGTCCCATAGAAAGTAATAGAAGCCGTTAATCGATAAATTATACCAGGTTTCCAATGAAAGCGCAAACCGTTAATACACTGTCGGAGGCTGTTGATACATTGAGAAATATTACACCCAGCTCAACAAGGTGTAAAAGAGGAAAATTGTGCTTTTTGAGACCTATTTTCTATTGAACTTATAAAACTTGCAAATAATGCAAGTGTTTTAATGTAGAAATAAATTGTTATAAGTAATATTTATTGTTGTCTCATGTAAAGGAATAGTTGAACTTATATTCTAATAGAAATCAGTATATATTTCAATATAAAAATATATGCAAGAACATATCTACATAATTCAAACTAGACCTATGCCTAGGGCAGAAATGCATATAACTTATATTTATGAAGTGGTAAATATAATTATATTAAAAAATAGTATTTGATTATTAAAAATATGGATAATTGTATCTTTATTTTTATTGAGAGGTGATCACAGGTAAGGAGCACGGACGTTAAACGTAAATGCTATAGCGTAAGGTCAGGTTACCTTAGCAACTAATTGATTTTCAAGAAATCCGACGTCAGATGGAAGCTTTTACACAACTTTAACTTACAGCTACACGAAAAAAGAGCGACTGCACGCAATGCGCAAAATATTTAAATGGAAACCTGGTACTAAAATGAAGCAGTAAATTACTTTCAGCTGTCGGCTCCATTTTTAACGACTCAATGGAAGCGAGCTCTCAGATGTGTAACTATCGGTGGTTTTTGTTACGGACCAGCAGTACTCTGCAGGTTCCAAGTAATTCTTCTGCTATGTGTTTAACCCCTTTAGAGGGCTTAAACACAAAGCAGCGCAGGGTCAATAGTCTTAAAATGACATGCTCTAAAAATAAAAGACTACATTGAATTGTTTTCCTTCTCCTCTCTCTCTGATGAATATAATGAAACATTTTAATAATCCTAATTGTATAACTTTTAGGTAAATAAAATGTATGCTAAATCACATTGTCTAAGATAGATAGATAGATAGATAGTTAGATAGATAGATAGATAGATAGATAGATAGATAGATAGATGGGCAGACACGACAGACAGACAGTTAGACAGACAAAAGTTTATTGCAGGTGTTTAATATCCTTACTAACAGACCCTCTGGCATCTGACAATATAAGTGCAGTGTATCCTTATGTCCCATCAAAAGAACAAATTAGAAATTCTTCTCTGTCGGAGAAAGCTGGGTTGTATCTCTTATTGGTTCTTTTACAAGTCTTTGGCATGCATATGAAGTGAGATAATGAGATGGGTTCTGTATAAATATGTGTGTCGTGTTCAATAAAGTTTACTGATTTCACAACTTAGGGGCCTATCTATCAAGCTCTAAACGGAGCTTGAAGGCGCATGTTTCTGGCGAGTCTGAAGACTCGCCAGAAACACAAGCTATGGAGCAGCGGTCTAAAGACCGCTGTTCCATAACCCTGTCTGCCTGTTTTGATGAGGCGGACAGGAATCGCCGGAAATCAACCAGATCGAGTAGGATCGTGTTGATTGACACCCCACTGCTGGCGGCCGATTGGCCTTGAGTCTGCAGGGGGCGGCGTTGCAGTAGCAGCTCTTGTGAGCTGCTGGTGCAATGCTGAATATGGAGAGAGTATTGCTCTCCGCATTCAGCGATGTCTGTCGGACCTGATCCGCAGTATATGATAAATAGGCCCCTTAGACTCAAGTTGATTTTATGGAAAATGCGGTAGAGTGTCTTAGAATATCTTTCACTTTCAGCTATATCAATTGAGTCTATATAATAATTAGCATTATCATTGCTATTTTGTGTGAGCCTCTCAATCTCTATGGGCTTGATTACAAGTGGAGAGCTGTTTGCAAGCGCGCAATAATTAACCATCCATTACAAGTGGTTGGTTATTGCGACCGCAAGCTCACAGTAGCAATTAGTGCTCCGAAAATTAACCAGAGATTAGATCTCAGGTTAATTTTCTAAAAGTACCCCAAATGTTCTAAAAATAGAGGCCATTGTAGCTTTTTATTAAAAAAAAAAACTGCTCTAGGCAGTTTTGGGGCTTTAAAGTTGATGGGAGTGGGATGTTAGAAAAAAAAATGTCACTGAAAAGTGTCTTTACATTGCGGTCTATGGGAACTTTTTGTTCCCAGTAAATATATATGTATATGAATAAATATATATATATATATATATGTGTGTGTTTATATACACACATTAACACATATATATATGTATATATTCATATACATAGAAACAGGACACAAGGTGGCACACGGTGTAAAGACTATAAGGCCTACTTATCAAGCCGTCAACTTTCTTGCATTCGACGGCACCAATACACTCGCCTAACATCGTGGTCGCGGACCTAAATGCGCTCTCCATAATTATAAAAAGCTGTCAAAAAGCCGCGCACCAAGTACGGGGCGATGAGCAGCGGACTGTTGTTAACTAACAGTCATCAATCTCGCTGCTATTCGGCTTTTTCCCAGCTTTATTTATACCCTGTCACTAAGCATCGCCACTATACTAAAATCTTTAACCCCTATCCCGCCACTCCCGGACCCCGCCGCAACTAAATAAAGTTATTAACCCCTATCTCGCTGCTCCCTGACACCGCTGCAACTCTAATAAACGTATTAACCCCTATTCTGCCGCTCCCCGCCACCGCCGCCACTAAGTGTATTAACCCCTATTCCGCCGCTCCCGGAGTCCACCGCAACTAAATAAATGTATTAACCCCTAAACCCCTGGCCCCACATCGCCAACACTAACTAAAAATATTAACCCCTAAACCGCCAATCCCAAAGATCGCTGACACTAACTAAACCTATTAACCCCTAAACCACCAGCCCCCCACATCGCCATAAACTAAATTAACCTATTAACCCCTAAACCAAACAACCCGCTAACTTTATATTTAAATGACCTCATCCCTATCTTATAATAAATTTAAACTTACCTTTAGATTTAAACTAAACTATGTTAAACTATTAATTAACCTACCCTAACTATTACACTAAAATTACATTAAACTATATTAAACTATTCATTAACCTACCCTAACTGTTATACTAAAATTACATTAAACTACAAATTAAATTAACTAAATTACATAGTTAAAAACCTAACCCTGCTCAAATAATTTAAATCTACTATTAAAAGTTACAAATTTACAAAAAACTAACAACTAAGTTACACAAAATAACAAACACTAAGTTACAAAAAAAATAAACACTAAGTTACACAAAATAAAAAATAAATTATCAAAGATTTAAACTAATTACACCTAATCTAAGAGCCCTATGAAAATAAAAAAGCTCCCCCCAATTAAAAAAAACCCTAGCCTACAATAAACTACCAATGGCCTTTTACGGGGCATTGCCCCAAAGAAATCAACTCTTTTACCTGTAAATAAAAATAAAAATACCCCCAACAGTAAAACCCACGACCCACATAACCAACCCCCCCAAATAAAACCCTATCTAAAAAAACCTAAGCTCCCCATTAGGGCATTTAGCTCTATTTCCTTGCCCAAACCCTAAGCTTAAATTAAAACCTACCCAATAAACCCTTAAAAAACCTAACACTAACCCCCGAAGATCCACTTACAGTTTTGAAGACCGGCCATCCATCCTCGATGAAGTGGCAGAAGTCCTCATCGAAGCGGCAAAAGTCCTAATTGAAGCCGGCAGAAGTCTTCATCAAGCGGGCCGACATCTTCATCCAACCCGGCAGAAGTCTTCATCCAGACAGCATCTTCTATCTTCATCCATCCGGTGTGGAGTGGCTCCATCTTCAAGACATCCGGCATGGAGCATCCTCTTCAATCAATGTCTTCTTCCGAATAAAGTTTCCCTTTCAATTACATCATCCAAGATGGCGTCCCTTAGATTCCGATTGGCTGATAGATTTCTATCAGACAATCGGAATTAAGGTTAAAGGTTTCATCCTATTGGCTGATCCAATCAGCCAATAGGATTGAGCTCACATTCTATTGGCTGATTGGATCAACCAATAGGATGAAAGCTCAATCCTATTGGCTGATTGCAACAGCCAATAGGATTTTTTCAACCTTAATTCCGATTGGCTAATAGAAATCTATCAGCCAATACGAATCCAAGGGACGCCATCTTGGATGACGTCATTTAAAGGGAAACTTCATTTGGAAGAAGACGTCGATTGAAGAGGATGCTCCACGCTGGATGTCTTGAAGATGGAGCCGCTCCGGGCCAGATGGATGAAGATAGAAGATGCCTTTTGGATGAAAACTTCTGCTGGGTTGGATGAAGACGTTGGCCTGCTTGGGTGAAGACTTCTGCCGGCTTCGATGAGGACTTCGGCCGTTTTGATGAGGAACTTCTGGCAGCTTCATTGAGGATGGATGTCCGGTATTCAAAACTGTAAGTGGATCTTCGGGGGTTAGTGTTAGGTTTTTTTAAGGGTTTATTGAATGGGTTTTATTTTTAGCTTAGGGTTTGGGCAAAGAAAAAGAGCTAAATGTACTTTTAAGGGCAATGCCCATCCAAATGCCCTTTTCAGGGCAATGGGGAGCTTAGGTTTTTTAGATTAGGTTTTTATGTGGGGGGGTTGTGTGGCTGGTGGGTTTTACTGCAGGGGGGTGTTTGTATTTTTATTTAAAGTTAAAAGAGCTGATTTCTTTGGGGCAATGCCCCTCGAAAGGCCCTTTTAAGAACCATTGGTAGTTTATTGTAGGCTAGGTTTTTATTTTTATTTTGGGGGGGCTTTTTTATTTTCATAGGGCTCTTAGATTAGGTGTAATTAGTTTATATATTTGATAATTTATTTTTTATTTTGTGTAAGTTTTAATAGTAGATTTAAATAACTTGAGTAGGGTTAAGTTTTTAAATATATAATATAGTTAATTTAATTTTCAATTTAATGTAATTTTAGTATAACAGTTAGGGTAGATTAATTAATAGTTTAATATAGTTTAATGTAATTGTAGTATAATAGTTAGGGTAGGTTAATTAATAGTTAAATATAATTTAATTTAAATCTAAAGGTAAGTTTAAATTTATTATAAGATAGGGATGAGGTAGTTTTAATATAAAGTTAGCGGGTTGTTAGGTTTAGGGATTAATAGGTTTAGTAAGTGGTAGTGATGTGGGAGGCCAGGGGTTTAGAGGTTAATACATTTATTTAAAAAAAAGGGGGGAGTGGGGTAAGTGCGCTAAAGAAGCTAAAGGTATCAGAACAAAGTATATTTTACTTTAAGGGTCATTAGTATTACCTTAATTTTTTATATATGTGATCTCCGAAATATATATTAAAATAGTAAATGGAACTTCATTTTTTAATGAAATAAAAATAAATGTTAATAAAGGTGTTCTTTAGAAGTGAATTTAAACTTTGTGTAAGTGATATAGAAAAAAAACTAAAATTGTTGCTAACGAGGTGATGTGAAAAGTAACTAAAATTGTTGCTAATAAGACGATGTGAAAAAATGTGTCATTAACAGTGTTTGGAATTTGTTATGTTTGGAAATATCCTATATATAGGATAATACAGTACTTGAAGACTAGGTAGTAGAGGTGTAGTACCAATAGCAATATTTGAGAATAAGTATTTATTGGTCCAGGCTAGAAATTAGCAGGATCCAAGGGACCTAACAGATAGCCCTTAATAGTAAATGCACACAGATGTAAATAATTTTACAGATTTATTTTCAGTTAAAAATATTACAATATAACAATTAGATAGGGGACGTCTCCCCAATTGCACAGCCTAAAGTTTCTCTAAAACCATAAAAATCTAAAAAAACTACTATAAAACAATCTGTAAAACAATCTATATGATGAACAGCAAATAGTCAGAAACTCTATATCATATAAGCACAGTAGAATCTTGTGTGGTTAACTCTCGTAATAACTTTTGGTATGATAGATTCGTTTATCCAGACTGAGTTATTTTAGTATCGCCTTCAAATTATATGTGGATAATGCTAAAAGTCTCTATGCAAGTTCCGTAATAGATTGTGATAGCACACAGAGGTATATTTTCTAGGGGTGATTGTACTCTCCCTTCAGATGTGGGTAAGACAAATTTAAAGCTTACTTTTTAAGTCCTGGAAGAGCTGCTGGAGCCTGTGTCCGCCGGCTATCTCTCAGCCGAGTCAGTGCGCCGCATGGATCTTGGCGTCTGACGTCACCGGTAAGTCTTCCGGTTGTCAAAAAAGAAGAAGAAATTCTCAGCTGGAGTGTGTATTTTATCCAGATAGGATTTGGGAAATAAATTCTATGTGAGTCAGTTGAAATTACACCCTGCACCTAGTGCCAATGCACGCAGGGATTATTTAGACTCCGGTATTGATGATTCAAGACGTAACAGAATAACCCGGGTTACCTCAGAAATTTGTTAGAAGTTCATTTGAGATTCAGATGTCCTTGTCTGTAGTAGGCACAGTCACTTAGATCGACGTGTTTCACTCACCAGGGAGCTTTATCAAGATGCAGGTGACTGGCAAAAGGTGTTCTTAAGTAGGCTGTGGATAATTCTGATTGGTCCCTTTCAGATACTTTTTTGTAAAGGTGGAATTGCAGGTTTTTTCTTCATACGGGTATCGTATTCCTTGTGCATGTTCAAAGGCTTAAGGTGGAAGTATTTAAACTCCAAAGAAGACCTTTTAACTTTTTTAACTCTGAGTTCTTTTTCTGATGTTTGAGTCATTTTTCTTATTTAGTTTCCTATTATTTTAAATATCAAATGATGTTTTGCAAGCCAGCAAATACTGGTTATTATTCTTACTACATGTTCTATATCATATATTTGCTTACATTATGCATTACAAAAAACAGATTTTAATCCGTTGTAATTAATATTGTCCCTCCTATAAGGACGTAACATCTGTTTATAAGCATGTTTTGCTTGTAATATTTACATCTGCTTTGCAAAGGTATAGTTACATGTTCTCAGATTGCTATTGTTATAAGTTTAGGTTTGTGTACTGGATTGGAGTTCTTTTGACATATTTTATGTTAATACTATTATAATTCAAAAAGAAAAGGTGAGAGATCTAGTTCAGAGTTCAGGCCTTTGGGGTGTAAAGTATCGTATTTATAGATCATTTCGGCTTCCTTTATCAACAATTTCTTCTCTAAATTGCCACCTCTCCAATGTTTATGTACTTTCTTTATGGCCCAGTATTTTAAGTGTTTAGTATTTCCTTTATGAACTGTTTTAAAGTGTTTGTATAAGTGGGTGTCGTCCTTACCATTTTTAATATTACCAATGTGTTCTCTTATGCGATCCCTTACCATTCTTGTAGTTTCTCCAAAGTAAAAAAGGTTGCAGGAGCACTGTAAGATGTAGATTATATTTTTATTGGTACATCTTATGATATCCTGAATAATTAAGGGTTTTGTATCCTTATTAATTTCGATTTTTTCCACTTTACTACTATGACTGCAGGCTTTGCATGTATAGCAGGGAAAGAATCCCATGATATCTTTACCTGTTAGATCTTTTTGTTTATGAATGATTTTCTTTGTTTTTTTTCAATTCACTAGGGGCTAGGAGTGTCTTTAAATTGGCAACTTTTTTGAATATAAATACGGGGTTATCAGAGATTTTTTCACCTAATACATCATCTTCTTTAAGGAGATGCCAGTGTTTTTTTATTGCTTTTTTTATGATATTTTGATCAATACTGTAATCTGTTATAAACGGAATTTTTATTTTATCGGTATTATTTTCCATTGGTCTTTCTTTGTACATTAGTAGGGACTCCCTATCCGTATTTTTTGCTCTATCTTTGGCTTTCTCTGTGATATCTTTTTGATAACCCCTAATTTTAAATCTTTCTAATAGGATCTCAGACTGCTGTTCAAAGTCTGCTAACCTAGAGCAGTTCTTCCTAATACGTAAATATTGCCCTATTGGGATACTCTTTTTCCATACGTCTAGGTGGCAGCTATTTGCATGTATGTAATTGCTGCAGTCGACCTTTTTAAAATGAGTTTTTGTTTCCAAATTGTTTTCCACCCTCATAATTTCTAGATCTAAAAATACTATTGAGTCTTTACTGTAGTTGTATGTGAAGTTTAGACCCCAAGTATTGTTATTCATTTCTTTAAACATAATTTCTAATTCTTGTTCTGTCCCCCTCCATACTATCAGCAGGTCATCAATGTACCTTTTATAGAGCACAAGGTTTGCACCATAGCTTTCAAAGAACTGGGATTCCCATGCACCCATAAACAAATTGGCATAGCTAGGTGCAAACCTTGTGCCCATGGCCGTGCCCTCTACTTGGAGATAAAATTTCTCGTTAAAGGAGAAGTAATTATTTTCTAGTATATATTTAATACTTTTTAGAATAAAGGACCTATGTTGGTCTGTCATTAGTGGATCAGAGCTGAGAAACATGTCTACGGCTTTAATGCCCTTTGAATGGTTAATCACTGTATACAGCGATGTAACGTCACATGTTACCAGGTACATCCCTTCTTCCCAATTGATAGATTTAAGTGTATTTAATACTTGTGTGGAGTCTTTAAGGTATGACTTTAAATTCTTTACGTGTTTTTGCAGGAAATTGTCAACATATTTGGATAAATTAGCCGAAAGTGATTCTATTCCAGAAATGATTGGTCTCCCTGGAGGGTTGACCAAACATTTATGGATTTTTGGCAGGAAATAGAATATGGGTATACGGAGATATTTGGGTGTTAAAAATTCAAGTTCTTTGTTATTCAGTATCCCTGATACACTACCCTCTTTAAGAATTTTATTTAATGTTTTATTGAATTTTTCGGTTGGATTGAAATCTAGTTTTTTATAAGTCTTGGTATCGTTTAAAAGTCTATCTGCCTCTTTTATGTATTTACTAGTATCCATAAGGACAATACCTCCGCCCTTATCCGCGGGTTTGATGGTTATATCACTGTTTTTTTGAAGGTTTTCAATTATTCCTTTTTCTTTGGCATTTAGATTATATTTCTTTTTCTTATGAAGATTTGATCTTTGTATATCTTTACATACCAATTTTTCAAATGTGTCAAGGTAGTTGCCCTTTGCCTGTACTGGGTTAAATTTCGATTTAACCTTAAAATCTGTATGCTGAATGTTATCTAGAACTGGTCTGTTAGTTATTTGTCTTTCAATGGGACATTTGAGAAAAAATCTTTTTATTGTTAGGTTCCTCACAAACTTTTTAATGTGAATAAGTGTGTTAAATTTGTTTAATCTTTTAGTTGGGGCAAAAGATAGACCTAAACTTAGAACTTTTTCTTCTTCTGTTTTTAGTTTGATACTACTTAGATTGAAAATCCCCTGTTTGGCCTCTATCTCCACCTTTTTGCCTCGTTTAGAAGCTCCTCCTCCTCTCTTTCCTCTAAATTTCTTTTTCTCCTGGTATTTGACTCGCTTTCATGTCTTAACAAATCTCTTGAGTGGCCCTCCCCTAGAGGGCTTCTCTCTAAAAAAACTTGTTCATCATTTTTTTGTTGTTCCCCCTCTTGGGTTCTATGGTCTCTAAGTGTTTCAAATCGATTATATGTCGGGACCTTCCAATTATCATTCTGTCCTTCTATCCATCTGTTAGTCCTTCTTGGGTATTCCCAATTATTATGGCTGTTTTGGTGACTTCTGTCTGGATTCTGTCTGTGCATGTTATGTCTAAATTCTGAGTAGAAATGATCTCTATTTTGATACCTCGGGTATCTTGGTCTTTCATATTGGGCATTGTGATCATTATTGTTGTATCTTGGTCTATTATATTGGGCATTATGTTCATTATTGTTATATTGAAAGTTGCGATTATTACTATGATACCTCTCAGAATTGTGGTAGTCATTATAGGGATAAAAATTTCTATTATTTTCAGAATTACTGTAGTATTGTGTTTGGGGGTCTCTTATAGTTCTATTCATGTGATTATTTTCTCGTCTCACATCTTGGTTATTGTGTCTTAAGGGGGTTTCATTCATATTTTCCTCTCTATTCATTTGCATATTGTCATTTATGTCCCTTTCCATTTTTCCCCATTTTGATCTTAGAAGGTCCTTATTTAAATTTGCTAATTTATCAATAATTACTTTTTGTCTTTCTTTGAATTCATTACTACTTTTTTTGTCTTTTAGTTTATCTTTAATTTCCAGAATATTTTTCTCGATGGTGATTAGAGTTTCCTTCCTGGATCTTTTTAGAATATCTATTAAAGTGTTTGATGCTTTCTTTAAAGTGTCAGTCCACTCAGTCTGTAGTATGTCTGAAAGTGGAAATGTACAATTTTTATTAAGGCGAAGCCCTCTTGGGATAATGTCCTTAGTGGTGTATCTATTTAAAAAGACTAATTCCATCTTTTGTTTAAGTTCTTTGATCATATTTTGTTCTAGATTCTGCATTAGATCAGATATTTTATCAGATGTACAAGAGTTAGTTATTTGAATATTATCATCTCTCATATCTGAGAAAATTTGATCCCTAAAATCGAAAATATCTTCCATATTGGAAGTAATATACCTGCAGCTACTACTAAGTGAAGGAAAAAGCTATGTGATCTGTGGGGTGACAGTAGAGCGCTGGTACAAAGGAGATACCACACACTTACAGATTGAGAAGATCCTTCGTTCTCCTCAGTAATTTTAAGTGAAAAATGAAACATTTATTTTTATTTCATTAAAAAATGAAGTTCCATTTACTATTTTAATATATATTTCGGAGATCACATATATAAAAAATTAAGGTAATACTAATGACCCTTAAAGTAAAATATACTTTGTTCTGATACCTTTAGCTTCTTTAGCGCACTTACCCCACTCCCCCCTTTTTTTCACTTAAAATTACTGAGGAGAACGAAGGATCTTCTCAATCTGTAAGTGTGTGGTATCTCCTTTGTACCAGCGCTCTACTGTCACCCCACTAATACATTTATTTAGTTGCAGTGGGCTCCGGGAGCAGCGGGATAGGGGTTAATATATTTATTTAGTTGCGGCGCTGTCGGGGAGCAGCAGGATAGGGGTTAATAACATTATGTAGGTGGTGGATGGATCTGGGAGCGGTAGGATAGGGGTTAATAACTTTAGGTGCGGTAGTGTAGGGGTGGAAGATTAGGGGTGTTTAGACTCAGAGTTTATGTTAGGGTGTTAGGTGTAAACATAATTATTATTATTTATTATTATTCTCCCATAAAAATCAATGGGATATCTGGCAGCATCGAACATAAGCTTTCGCTGCTTTCAGACTCCCATTGATTACTATGGCATCCGTGGCCTCCAGGGCGGCGGATTGAAAAGCAGGTACGCTGGGTAGGAAATGTGGCGAGTGTACCTGTTAGCTATTTGTTAACTAGCAAAAGTAGTCAGATAGTGCCGAATGTTTATTCGGAACATCTGTAATGACGTAAGCATCGATCTGTGTGGGACTGAGACCGGCGGATCGTATGTTACGTCACAGATTTCAACTTTTGCCGGGCTGTAGGCTTTGATAAATAAGGGGAATCAGGCTCGCCACAATTACGCTGCGGAATTCCAGCGTATTTGTGGTTGACGGCTTGATAAATAGGCCTCATTACCTTTATTAGAGCAACGTTTCAGGGCACCTGCCCCTTTCTCAAGCTAATCACAAATACACACTACACACAATTTATAAACACAACAATAAAACAGGTGTCCAATTAACACACATGGGAGGGGTTAAGAAAAAATGAAATCACAGATCATTTCATTAAGCATTGAAACACTAAACATTAACCCTTAATTCATTATGGGTGTATCAGACTACCTGATTAAAAACAAATGCAGCAAAACACCCACCACAACTAGTTGACATATTTATCCAATAGATGTTAAGTATCAACTTGTACATCTGGATACTAACTGAGATCATATACCAATGCAAATTTAGATTAAAAGAATGAGGTTGAACTCCCTATTAAGCCCCTTGGGGAAAATAGTGTAGAGACGCCAAATCCATTTGGCTTCTCTTTTGAGGAGGTCCCTATCTCTGTCGCCCCCTCTTGGTTTTTTAGGGGCACTATCAATAATCATATATCTTAACTGGTTTGCCACCGGACTTTCTATGACAATATACTGAGATATGCTCAGTGGTGACAGTGCAGATCTCACTATTCTCAATATATATTCATATACATACATATTAAAAAATGCTGCCCATTGCTGCGCTACTTAACCCCTGTGCTTCACAAGGTTTTGATGCCGTCTGTGATGGCATCAGAATGAGACTCCCATAGGAGACTATAGAAGCACGCTCTCATGAGCGCAATGCTTCCTAGCAATGCGAACACAAGCTCACATTTGCATTGCGATTAACTTGTAATACCAGCGCACATTATTGTGCGCTGGTATTACAAAGTAAAGTGCTAATATCACTTGCTTGCTTTCAATTTTTAGCGCTAAATTTGTAAACAGGTCCTATGTGTTTATATTTCTACAATTTTAGCTGGATACCTTAGATTAATAATTGTATATGATGATGAAAACATGAAATCTTACCTTCTAAATTTGATGAACATTGGACTGTCATATTACGTTTTGTTATTTCAATACCTGTATATCAGCATTCTGTTTATGCTGACTCTTGGATAAAAGTCTTTACCTCATTTATGTATTAGTGTTCACTTACTGTGTTAGGAGTTCATATCAGTGCCTGTTAGACACAAGCAACTAAAACATCATCATACTACTTGCTGTGAATTTAAAAGTACAGTATATGAAATAAAATGGCCAATTGGGGCAGTATTTAAAACATGATGCCCCGCAGAAAAAGCCGAAATTAGGATATTGCGCGCGTAAAGTATTCCCTCATATAAGTCAATGGAGCAAAAAAAGTATAAAAAAAAAACCCACCCTTCTGGCACGTAAACCCAGTTGCATATTCTCAAGAGCGCTGACCTGACAAGAAAATATTAATATTTCACATTCCAATGTTCTTCACATAGTAGAATATGTTCTATTTATCCATAAATACATATTTTTACATATATATGATGGTATCTTGGTACATTATGGGGCCGAATTATCAAGCTCCGAATGGAGCTTGATGCCCCTGTTTCCGCGTGAGGCTTAAGGCTTGCCGGAAACAGCAGTTATGAAACAGCGGTCTAAAGACCGCTGCTCTATAACTGGTCCATCTAATCTGAGGCTGCGGACATCAATCTGCCCGATCCTATACGATTGAACTGATTGACACCCCTGTTAGCGGCCGATTGGCCGCGAATCTGCAGGCGCCGGCATTGTACAAGCAGTTCACAAGAACTGCTTGTGCAATGATAAATGCAGCCAGTGCATGCTGTCGGCATTCATCGATGTCTGTCGGACATGATCCACTGAGCAGATCATGTCGGACAGGCCGATGACAAATCAGCCCCTATATATCTATACAGTACTTATATATATATATATATATATATATATATATATATATATATATATATATATATATACACATAAATATATAGATATATATATATATATATATATATATATATATATATATATGTAGTTCTGGGATCCAAGCACTCACTGTAAATGTGAATTTCCTGGGTGCACTCTATGGTATGTAGGTAGAAACTTCAAGAAATGAAGAGGCACTCACAGGACTTAGTTAACATAAATTTTATTTGTATTTCATCAATAGGGTTCAGTCTCTCAATTCGAGAGTGTGTAGTATGTTCTGCGGTATATATATATATATATATATATATATAAATATCTATTTATCAATACATAGAACATATTCTGCTATATTCAGAACATTGAAATGTGAAATATTTGCAATAAATACATACATACTTTATTAAATATGAATATTACATAAATATGCTGTTACATGTTTTCAACTACTTAACTGCAAAGGGCTCCAGTCCACACACACACACACACACACACACACACACACACACACACACACATATATATATATATATATATATATATATATATATATGTACATATTATGTTATATTTACACTTATCCCACTAGCACAATCATAAATCCCAAAAAACCTGAATTAGTCAACAAGATTTTTTATTTATAAGCAAGATGTCCCAACATAGTCACCCATATCAGAAAAAAATATTCATATGTACTCAAATAGTATATTAGTTAAAACAACTTAGCCACCTGGTTTTCCCCAGGTGGAACGCCACCGAGACCCAAATGGATATGGGTCAAATGTACCTATAAAGTCTCTACAAATAACTAAGCAGTTGGTCACCTTTAAATTAATAGTGTCATAATTTCCAGTGTAACGACTTTTTTAGTATCAGTAATTATCGATCAGCATATGCATTTAATATACAGTGTACTCTTTCATTCCTATTCCTAAATGTCGATATATACTCCACACCACAGTTGGAATCACCCTTACAATCGGTTTCAAAGCTTATAAAGGTACCAATATGCCTTTTTCAATATGTAGTTATCTTTCACAAGACTCATGGTTCACCATACTGTTCATAATCACTGTTGTAAACAGGGTTGCATTGCATATGATTCAATGCTCCTCCTTCAAGCCGCACTTATTTTTACTGCGCGCAGCTCCTAAGCCATTTGTGTTAGCCATTATTACTAGCGATACAGGAATCCGTGATCCAATGTTGCACAGTTTTTGGTACACGAGAATCCAAACCACTGGGAAAAGTGACGTCACTCTGACGCACATTTCAGGACTCCGCCCTTTGACAAGGAGTGTCCTTTACTTTATACTGCTTATTCTTATAGGAGCAACAAAACCAGCCTCTCCATTTAGTCAGTGTTAAGGTGGAAACATTTTATTACAAGTCACAATTCAATCCTTATGGTGTTTTAAATAGTCCACAGAGGATAGTAACATATCTGATGCTCATTTTCAATCAGAACACATCATTTTAAACCATTATCTCTACTACTATAAATCATACATGTTGTTTAAAGGATTGACCACTGCTTTTATATATAATATTATTTTTGAAGGTGAACCAACTCATACTCAAAAATAATATAGTACACATGTCAATAAAGACCATATTATTTTATGTACATAGTCTCCATACTAAAATCTCTATATACCTTATTAAATAACATTATTTTCCTGTGTCTCTTACATTAATGTTTCCCATACAATTTCCCTATTTAATCCTCTAGGATACAAAGTTCCCAATTTATGTATCCATTGTGGTTCCTTTTTATAGAGAATATTTTGTCTATCCCCACCCTTTCTCAAGGGATGAACATGGTACACTATCTGAAACCTTAAGTGCCTCTTATTATTAAATTGATAGGCTACAGGGTCATCGGGATCAATTTTACCTATGGCTGCCTTATGTTGGCATATTCTATCCATCACAATTTGGGTGGTCTCGCCAACATAGACCAGCCCATATCGACATTTAATCACATAAACCACATATTGTGAAATACATGTAAATGTGCCCTTGATAGGTATCTTTTTCCGGTCTGTGGGAGCAACACCACATCTCCAGTAATCTTTAAATTGCACTGTGTGCAATTTTAACAGAGGAATGAGCCTTTCTTTTCCAAATAAATATTTGCCTGTACCTACATCAGTCTTGATCAACCTATCTCTCAGGCACATATTACTTTTATGTGAAAATAATGGAGGATGTTTGAAAACCTCTTTCAATTGTACATCATCCATAAGTAGATGCCAATGTTTCTTTATTATCCTTTGTAACCAAAAACTATGTGAACCAAATTGTGTAATAAAAGGTATAGAAAATTGCCTCTATTTACCTCTGGCTTTCTTCAATAACTCCATATGCTCCATATGCTTTCAACTCTAGTCTTTGTTTTCTCAAGCAACTCCTGTTAATACCCTCTTGCTAAAAAAAATTCTATACATATAATAAAACCTTTTTTGACAAATACCTGGATCACTAACCACACATTTTGTTCTCAATAGCTGGATATATGGTAAACATTTTATTAAAGTTGGAGAGTGATAGCTTTTAAAATGTAACAGATTATTTTTGTCAGTAGGTTTTATATAAAGATCACTTTCTAATTTTCCATATTTAATAAAAATCCTTGTATCTAAAAAAAAAACTAACTGAATGTTAATCGATACAGTGAATTGCAATGGAAAAAAAAAATATTATTTATCTTTTCTACAAAACCCTGTAGACTATCTCTATCAACTCTTCATATGAGAAAAACATTATCAATAAACCTAAGCCAACATAAAACATTTGAATGATATTCCTCTTGTTTATAGAGAACCTATTCTTCAAAGTGTCCTACATACAAATGTATCTATGTTAGGGCCATATTTTTTTTTTTTTTTTTTTTCAATAAAAGTTTTTTATTGAGGTTATGTGAAACAACATTAAGGAAAAAACAGAGTTTGTCAGACATATAATAAAGTAATATACAATGACTTCTCATATAAAAACATTAATACATACAGGTAAATGTATTTTTGCAAGTTACTATATAGTGAACCAGAGGATTAAAGACCTGAAGAGATCTAGGCTGAATAATAATTAACCAGTATATAACTTCACAAATATGGTTCAGGAGCTCCATATATCTCAATTACTTATAGAGCAATAAAGAGAGAATATTTACCTGTGTATGATAAGTGTAAGCCCATATATTCTTTATAACATTAAATATCTAAATTAGAAGAGAGAACAACTGAAGAACTAGACGGTCATAAATGAAACCTCATTTTTCTTTAGTATATAAATGCCAAGCAACTACTATGTTGGTCACTCTAGGACCAAGTATATCGTAATCGCTATATCTAATGTGAGTTGCTTAGGATTATCATTGTGTAAAATATCAGGGGGGGGGGGGGTATGCAGTGGACAAGAGCCACTTATATAATATTGGACAAATGGGGGGCGTGTCCTGTGAATTTCAACTTAGGGTTCTAAGGATCTAAAGGAAAAATACAATGATCAATGCTGGGTCAGGGTTTATGAACATCTGAGAACATCTTAGAATGTAAATAAGTCCGACCATAAAGGAATATATAGGGCCTGTATAAGGTTGAATGGTTCTAGTTATAAGGTCTTGGAAGGTGATCTACTAGGGGAGCCATAAAGAGAGTTAAGGAGTATAAGGACTGGGCTGGAACTGCATATTCTAGGATATTTGCATCAGGTCATGTTCTGAAGCTAATAATGAATAGTGTACAAAACAAATGTGAGAGCATACAGAGCTAAAATAAGGAGACCTCTGAGGCTTATTGGGAATACTTTTGAGAGGTGGTATGAGGTACCAAAAGATGAGAAATATAATGACTAAGCTGTAGACAGGTATACTAGATATGTTACAGTTAGCCTATATAAAGGAGTACCTTACCTATTAATTAGCAATCACCAAAAGTATTATCCAACATACTTTAAAAAATTCTATAGGGGCTAATAATAATAGCTTGCAGTGCATGAGGAAGGCTTAAATTTAATATCTCATTAATCTACTACTCCACATTCAACAGATGGATATGGTATTTAATATCAGATATAGCAGTTCTATGTCCAAGGAGTTCTCTCATAACGACCAAATACATCAGACAGTATAAACCTCAGACAGTGATGATATCATGGAGATAGAGACCATATTCAGAAATATATTGAACAAACACATGCTATATGATGTCCTATGAAAATTTTCATATAGTCTCTGAGCTGAGTATTATGCAGTTCTAAAAGGTTAAACTTGGTCCTTTAAATGTAGACTTTAGGCTAATACGAGCTCATGTGTCAATATAAATTAAATATAGGGCCAATATAATATACTACATATCTGGATATAGTATTTGTAGTTAGGGTGTATGAAGGATAACAGGTTCATAACCAATAGATTGATCACAGAAGTTGCAGTATCATGCTCTGCTACTTGCTAATTACCCTGAACAGCATAATGACCATATAATCACTTCCCTTCCAACAGACGCATGCATGCAAGATATATAAGTATGAAACCTTGGTATTGAACTCTTTTGACCAGTGTGTCCCCCATAGTACCTAGGCCACTCTCAGTCCCACCCACTTCTAGATTGGGAAGGGGCAAGCAGGTTGGATACTTGTCTAAATCTCTTTTGGGCCGTAATGTATAAAACATAAGGGGGGGAGCTAAATATAAGAGAAAGACATCTGTAGATTTGGTGGAATTAAAATATAAATATATGGTAAGAGCCGCACTTATTTGGTTAATAGAGAAGGTTCTAATTATGAAAGGGCAGCCATCAATGACAAAAAAAGGGAAATATACAAGAGGACCACAAGTTCAAGGCTTAGAAGCTTGAGAGTAGTAGCACAGTCTACTTAGATGCCTCACCTAGACAAGATATATACAGTATAGATTACTCAGTATTAACACACAGCCTCAAGACCACTTGTAATGCACAGGAAACTCATCTGGGTATAACTAATGTCCCGCTATGTAGGAGCTCTGTGGGGTCAGTTACACAACACAACAAAGAAAAATTATAATATGAGAGTTGAGGAGTAGATCAATCAAAAACACATAAAAACAACATTTAGAACTAATTCCTAGTGCAGTGTAATATAACATGCTCTTCTTAACCTAAAAGAGTCTTCAACAAGTCACTCTGCCTAGAATGGAGGGAGGTTGCTGGGTCGTGTAGGAAGCCTCTCTAACCCACTCCTAACTTATAGTCAGTCTGCATATCACTATCCGGATCCAAGATGTCATATGAGACAAGGACAAAGTTTCGAGGCCGTAACATAGATAGATCATTCAGTTCAGAGGAATGCGACATATTCATTACCCAGTCTCCACTCTCCGTAGTACTCGCAAGTCTAAAGACAGCAGGCTCCAAGACTCGTCTGCGGGAGTCAGCCGCACTTCCCCAGGCCGAGTCAATGAGTGAGAGGACAAGATGTAGCGAGTCACTTAAGCGTGGGTTTAAAGGCATTGGGTAAAGCGGATGATTACCGGGGGAGAGTTGCTTCTCCTGAACGTCAATATCCATTTGACTCCTTACCGGTATGCTGTCTGCGTCTGGTGGTAAGTGATCAGTGCAGAGCCAAACTGCAGGGCCGTCCTCGGCGCTGTCAAAAGCTTTATCGTGCTCCTCTGTCACAGACATAGCGAGCTGTTGTATAGGAAGTTCTATCCCTTCCGGCTCTGTAATACTAGCTCCTGAGCTTGTAAGATGGCTGTTTCTGGCCCGCGGAGATATGTTGTTAATGATGCCTGTGAGGCTGACAAACCTCCGTGTAGCTTTGTACTCCAATTCTTTCAGTAAAGTAAGTATGGCCAAATGCGACTCCTCCATCATGTATAATTATATGTGTAGCTTGACCCGGCTAGCTGGAAATAACACCGGGGGGGGAGTGATAGTAGCGTGACTTAGGCCTAGAAGTTGGGCCAGATCGGATCGGATCTTGTGGCAATAAGTATCTGAAGATAATAACATCAGTCGACTCCTTATCTTCTCCCCAATTAATATTTGAGGTTGGATTGCATACTGGGCTATTCATTTAGGTATAATCCATAGATTGCTGCAATTAGTGGCGGAGCTCCTGAGTTTAGCATCCAATCATGGCGGTGACTTGGACACGCCCCCCGTTAGGGCCATATTTTGACCCCATTGCTGTCCCTTTTGACTTAATACAGAAAGTATCTTGAAAGAGGAAACAGTTGTCATAAAGTACAATTGTCAATACATTTCTAATCAATCTTCTTTCATTTGGTGTATAAAGATTCTCTTGTACCTGGAGTGCTAAAATTACTCTTGGGTCTAATAGTAGATATATAATATTGAAATAGTGTTCCAGATCACATTTAATACTAATAACATCTGGTATATTAGTGGGTACAAATGAAAGACCAATCTGAAGCACCTCCAAAATGTCTCTCTCAAGCACCTTACTGGAGATATTTCCGACAAGGCCATTCCTTTGTTCTACCTTCTCTACTATCTGGTAACCTATCTGATTTCCTATATTTCCTATGCTTGCACCCACTCTCCTCTTGGTCTTCTTCTAGAACCACGAGTACCCCAACCTTTGTAGGGAAAAGAATGGGAGCTATCTGATTGATCACTATCAGTAGAAGAATCTACTAGATATCCAATAGGGTCTAGGTTCCTTTGGCTCTTTCTCCTATAGGGAATAAATTCAAGATTTTGTCATTTGTATACTTTATTATTCTGATAATCCATTAGATCCCTCTGAAACTTCTGAAAAGTTTTACACAATTTTTTTCAAAAAGTCACCATTTCTTCCTCCAATTTTGTCTTAAATTCAATATATTCAGCTTCAGATTGTGTAATTCGCATGGAAGCTTCTATATAATCAATTTCCAACTGTAATATAGGTAATTCCTTCTGTGTATATTCAATTGTTAAGATTATAATATCATACAAACATTTGTTTAAAATAACTTCAAATTTATTGCAATATTCAGGATTATTTCTACATAAAGTAGGGTGTAGATGGCTCCTCAAACCCCTAGGTATTCTATTCTGTCTAAAATATTCAGCCAGTGTCAGACAATGTAAATCCAAAACCAACATTTGTTTCTTAAACTTTTCTAAGGATACATGTTCATTCCCCCCCTTGTGCAGACTACCTGTACATATGGTGGCCATCCTGGTAGCACCAAAATCTGAATAAGTCAACAACTTTGGAGCATCATTATTCTGTGTTTGTGAAATTTTAATATTGTTAGTGTGCACGTCAGTTATCAGCACAAATTTATTTTTAATATATATTTTTTGTGACCGCACCACTCAATTCTAATAAAAAAAATATATATGAAAAAGATCTGCAGTGCACAGGATATAACATGTGTACAATCATAAATAAAAAACAAACAAACAATGAGTCAAAAAGATTTTTCATTCATCTTCTCACACAATTGTTACCCATATAAGAAAACATATTAATTGGTGCTCAAATAGTAACTTATTTAAAATAACTTAGCCAACTGGGCATCCCCAGGTGGAACGCCACTGAGACCCAAATGGATCAAATGTACCTATAACTCAGCAGTTGGTCATCTTTAAATGAATAGAGTCTTATCATTTTCAGTTTATCATCTGTATTAGTAATTATTGATCAGCATATGCATTTAACATACAGTGTACACTGTTTCATTCATATTTCTAAGTGTCAATATATACACCACAGTTGGAATCACCTTTCCAATTGGTTTCAAAGCTGCCCTTTGCAACATATTGTTATATTTCACAAGACTCACGGTTCACCATACTGTTCATAATCACTGTTGTACACACCGTTGCGTTGCATATGATTCCATGCTCCTCCTTCAAGCCTCACTTAGTGCTACTCTGCACAGCTCCTAAGCCATCCATGGTAGCCATTATTACCAGTGATACAGTGATCAGTGATCCAATATTGCACAGTTTTCGACACACAAGCACTAAGTAAACTGGAAAGCTATTTAAAATTGCATGCCCTATCTGAATCACAAAAGTTTAATTTTGACTGTGCTGTGTCAGTTATGCAATTCTTGCAAATATTTATTGGTTTATAGGCACTTTCTATTAATGCTCATTGGCTTTTGCTGGGTACTACTCAGCCAATGACCACTACCCAGATGCACATATCAAGTCAATGAACATTAGCAAGTAATACACAATTGATACTGCTGTATTAGATTACATTTACAATTTTGTTTCAGTTTTGCTCTTTCAGTAAAAAAAAAGTACAATGTCCCTTTAAAACAATGTTTTACATTTATTTGCACTTATAATACATTATTCAAAAACTTAATTTTTGTAAATATGTTTAATATAACTGTATTTATTAATGTATGCAAAACACACATCATGTGCATATCCTTAGAACCAAAGATTGTAATTTGTGTGAAAAAAAAATCTGTATTAATTTTTCTAACCCTAAGAACATTTAATTCATTTATTCATTCAGTCGTCGTTTCAGGTTCTTCTGTTTTTCACTAATTTAAACCGTGATCCATTTGCTTATGAACAAGATCAAATAAATCCCAGTTTATTATAAGCAAATTGATAGTCCCTTGAGAAATATGAGTCATTTACATAACCAGCCCTGGATTTTTAATCCAGTCTCCAGTGTAACACGTGGATAATTATTTTTAATATTTTTGAATGCAAGTAATACTTTTGCAGTGTAATACTATTTTAGAGGGTTTGAAATAATTTCTGCCCTATTTTCATAGAGAATGATAAATTATAATAAGATCTGCATTTTTAAAATTCATAATAATCATTTTGCATGAAACAAATCAGTGAGAATAAAGAGCCAATTAACAGATTGCTTCTAACATATCTTACATTCTTTCTGTATCAAAAAGCTTAAATATTGTAATGATTGATTAGTTCTGCATGTGAGATACAGCTGTATGTGGTACTTGCCTGCTGTTTTTCTGCACTAAGATAACTCATTTACAAATCACTGCGATAAGTGCTCCTACAGTTCACATATCATCTTTGCGCCTTCATTACTCTCAATTTGACTTACTTCTATAGTAACATTCCTGGCACGTATAACATATCCTGTTGTGCTACAGAACCACAGCTGCCTGTATTCGCTCTACCATTCCATTCAGTAATGCTTACATTATTCACATGAATGTCAATATGCTGCGTTCATGTCTTATCCCTACACTGCTAATCTGGCTTTATCTTACATTAGGGATCGCCACCTGTTATGTTTTATAGAATTCCCATATTGAAAACCAGAGTAATCCATGCTTGGTACTTTTCAATTAAATTTATCTGCAGTCACATGTAAGTTAGATGTTTATCAGGTCTTTGGTAGAAAAACAATGGATCAGAGTAGAATTATACTAAAAAGTATTTATTTATTCAACTAAAATCAAGTGCATAATGACACTAATGAAGCTAACTGCAATAGGTAGGCATTGACTAAACCTGGTAGATACAAAGAAACACAGTGGAAGCATGTAATGGGCTAAATTACAAGTGGAATTCAGTCAATAGAGTAGAGTGCTTTATCTTTTGTGCAATCTCATGCAAAGAACCATGCACAATCTGATATCACAAGTCGATGGTGCGCTATATTGTTAATAGTTACTGCAAGGAGAGCTGAAAGTGGACTTTCAGCGCTTGTATTGTGAGTGGTGAGTTAAAGGGACAGTCAAGTCAAAATTAAACTTTCATGATTCAGATAGGGGTATGCAATTTTAAAGAACTTTCCAATTTACCTTTATCATCAAATGTGTTTTGTCCTCTTGGTATTCTTTGTTGAAAGCTAAAACTAGGTAGGATCATAAATTGTTTTATAAGCTGTTAAAGGTTGCCTCTTATCTCAGTGCATTTTGACAGTTTTTCACAGTTAGACACTGCTAGTTCATGTGTGCCATATGAATAACATTGTGCTCACTGCAAAGTTATTTATGAGTCATGACTGATTGGCTAAAATGCAAATCTGTCAAAAGAACTGAAATGGGGGGAGTCTGCAGAGGCTTAGATACAAGATAATCACAGAGGTAAAACGTGTGGTTATGCAAAACTGGGGAATGAATTATAAAGGAATTATCTATCTTTTTAAACAATAAACATTTTCAAGTAGACTGTCCCTTTGAGTGTTGCACAAAAAGCACAATTCAAAATACTGCTGTAAAATGTAGCACTTTGTACAAGCTGAAGTAAACCATTGTTATTAATATTATAGCACTGAATTAGATTAAGAACTATTTGCACACCATCAGCTTAACAATATCCAATGAGAATTTTACTGTGCGTGCCCATATAAGTCTATTATATAAGGGATTTAGCGCACCTGCACTGTTCATTTTCTGGGGTTAGTGTTAGTTTTTTTTTGTTTGTTTTTTGGAGTGTTTTTTTTTTTTTAGATTAGATTTTTTTTTTATTTTTTTAATGGGAACTAAAGAGCTGCCCATACAAATGCCCCTTTAGGGGCAATGGGTAGCTTAGGTTATTTTTAGACATAGGTTTTCTTTTTTATTTTGGGGGACTGGATGGGTGGGGGGCTTTACTGTTAGGGTTGACTTTGTAATTTTTTTAGGTAAAAGAGCTGTTTAACTTAGGGCAATGTCCTACAAAAGGCCCTCTTAAGGGCTATTGGTAGTTTATTGTTAGCTTAGGGGGTGTTTTTTTGGGGGGTGACTTTTTTGTTTTCATAGGGCTATCAGATTAGGTTTAATTTTTATTATTTTGGATAATTTAGTTTATTATTTTTTGTAATCTTAGTGTTTTTTTATTTTTTGTCAATTTAGTGTTTGTTTATTTTGGTAATGTTAGATTTTTTTGTAATTTTTCATAATTTTAGTGTTTGTTTTTTGGTAATGTTAGTTTTTCTTAGTGTTATGATTTTATAATTTTGTAACTTAGGTTTTTTTTATTTTTCATTTATTTTAGTTTTTAAAATAGTAATGTTAGGTTTTTGTACAGTTTAAGCTTAGTTTTTTTTTAGTTCACAGGTATGTTTTTTTTTTTTTCTTATGGTAGTTATATTGTAAGTTAAATTTAAAGTTAGGGGTGTTAGGTTTAGGGGTTATTAGTTTAATTTAGTGTGTTGTGATGTGGGGGGCCAGCGGTTTAGGGGTTAATAGGTTTAGTTTAGTATTAGCAATGTAGGGGGGCGGCAGTTTAGGGGAAAATAGCTTTATTATAGTAGTTGCAATGTTGGGGGCCAGCGGTTTAGGGGTTAATAGCTTAATTATAGTAGTTGAGATATCAGGGCGGCAGTTAAGAAGTTAATCACTTTATTTAGTGTCTGCGATGTTGTGTGGTGGTGGATTTGTGGTATTTAGACTAGGAGTTTATGTTAGGGTTTTTACATAACTTTCTTTTCCACATAGACATCAATGGGGATTGCGTTATAACACTTTCTCTCTAACACTGCGATATAACACTTTCTCTCTATCGATGTCTATGGGGGAAAACGTGCACGAGCATGTAAAGTCAGGCCTTGGCTTTTGTGCAGTATGGAGCTTAACGTACCATAACGCACAACAAAAGAAGGTTTTTGTGTAACTTGTAATGGCAGCGCTAGGGAAAGTGCGGTACCGCTAAATATTTAGTGTTATTTACGCACCGGGTTTAGCGCACAAATTGTAATCTTGGTGAGTCTAATTTCTAAGCCCTTTTTACAGCTAGATGGTGTTAGTTTATGTGTGCCATTTAGATAACATTGTGCTCACACCTGTGAAATTACTTATGAGAAGGCTCTGATTGGCTAAAATGTAAGTCTTTCAAAAGAACTGAAATAAGGGGGCAATCTGTAGGGGCTTAGATACAAGTTAATCACAGAGGAAAAACGTTTATTATTTTAACCATGTTGGTTATGCAAAACTTAGGAATGGGTAATAAAGGGATTATCTATCATTTTAAACAATAAACATTTTGGAGCAGATTGTCCTTTTAAAGTAATTTGGAATCAACTATTGAATAATTTACTTTCTTTTTTCTTTAGCCTTATATAGGACTAGATTACAAGTGTGGTGCAAAAGGGCATTTGGATGGGCATTGCCTTTAAAAGGGCATTCAGCTCTTTTGCTGGCCCAAAATATAAAACGCCTCATCTTAAAAAAAGTACCCCAAAAAAAAAATAACACTAACCCCAAAGTTGGTACTCACCGATGATAAAGAGAGGCACTCCATTTGAATTCATCTTCATCGGGGCAGCAGCCCATCGTCATCCATCTTCATCCCAGTGGAGGTCCATCTTCTAACTTCATCCTGGTGGTGGCGGCAAGGTTGGCAGTGATTGGGGCGGCGACGTCAGGGGTCCTCTTCAGACCTTCAATTATCAATATATGCCATACAATTATCAATATATGCTAAACATTTTATTGTGTAGTAGAGTTAGCAATTTGCTGCACTTGTTTTTTATCTGGTGAACATTTCACATTAGGAGTGTAGGAGTTTATAATGAGTGATGATGTGTATGAGGTCATGTGTGATCTCATTTCCTGTTTGACCCCTCTCCCTTATTTTGTGATTGGTCACCTGTACTTATAATAGCTTGACATGTTCACTTGTTTGTTATCTTGATAAAGGGGCAGGAGCCCTGAAATGTTGCTCAATAAAGGCGCTGTTGCTTCATATTGTGTGCCACCTGTGTGTTCTATTTTGCTGTATTAATCAGAACCCTGGAAAGGGAGATCCTCCAGGTGTGCACCTGAATTTACCTGATATTGGTTAAAAGGGACATTTTTCTAAGGTGTGTGCTGGTTCTGCTACCTTCCCACTAGTATCACACCCTTTCAAGGAACACAGCACCACAAAATTCTACAAAGGAGTTTGATTTGTATATACAACAGCATCTATTTACCGTATAACATGGCCTGTTAAACGGGCTTATTTTCATATACAGATGAAGAGTCAGCCCGGATTGCTACTCTTACATTGGGACCAATGTAACTGACTGCTCCTCGTAAAGATTTTCAAAGACGTGAGCTGGAGAAACTTATGAGAAGACAGGTTAATTTACAGCTACATTCTTCCACAATGGCAGAATACTACAAAGTTAAACGCATTCCCTGTGGCATGAGATCCCCCCTCCAACCCACCTTTTTCTCAGAAAATACAGAGTTCTGCACAAAGTACCAACAGATCCTTAACAAAAATTCTATGGATCTAATGATACTCAACATAGAGTTTTCTAATCGTGAATTACAGGAACTTACTGGAAAAATAGAAGCTCAAAGGAACAAATTACGTGAAACAGTGGGAGAGGAGGAGTCCCAGCGCATCCACCAGGAGGTTGTAGAAGGGGTTAACAACTCCAAGTCTGAGATTGAGGAGCGTAAGAGATGCAAATTCAGACGTGATAAACAGGACTACAACTCAGGCAGCGTGTATAGATGGAACCGCCCATGGAGACGTCACACCAACGCCGGCCCGAGATGGATGACATCACGTACCCATTAACAGAAGGGGACGGACAGTGATGCAAGGTCAAGCTCGGATAGCTCCGGAAGAGGACATACATCTGCCGTAAGTGGCTCACAGCCTAATGTAGCATCAACTTCTACTTTTTTAGCAGATGCAATGGAGACAGATGACAGAAGCGGCGCCATACGAGAAGGGGTGGTAAACGGAGGGGGAGGAATGGGGACACACCAGAAGACAAAATTCAAACAGAGGAGGTAAATGTTATTAACCTGTCCTCACAGGTACTAAGAACAGATGAAATAACAGTGCTCAATATGGGTTTATCTTTTCGCCCAACTGCTGCTCCAGACACATTTTCCATTATGACTGACCTGACCCATTTTTTTCAGGGGACTGCGCCTCAAGGCATTCTTTAATAACCCCCTGAAACAGTTTACATTACAGACTGTACATGATCAAGGCAGTAAAGGCTCTTTTGACCTATCACCACTGAGACTGAGTTCAAAAAATTAATTTAACCCATCTGGGGATAATGTGGCGGTTGAAAAATTCATTAAAATGGTGGATAATGATTTTAGGAAATTATCTACTATCAAGAAACATAACAATATACATAATATGAGCAAAAATCAGTACCAGGCCCTTCAATCTTTACAGGATAAAAACAATATTACCACCAAGCCCGCTGACAAGGGCAGTGCAGTGGTAGTGATGGACACAACCAAGTACAAACAAGAGAGAGTGCGATAGCTTGAGGATAATGTAACATATATGAAATTGGACTGTGATCCTTCTAATATCATCTGTAAAAGTCTAGTTAGTATACTAGATATGGATATATTTAATGAATTGTTGACAAAGAAATTGTATGATTTTCTGCTTCCAAAATTTCCTATTGTGCCTGTTTTCTATGTGGTCCCAAAGGTTCACAAAAAACTGATAGATCCCCCCGGGAGACCCATCATGGCAGGGATTGATTCCTTCCTAAGCCCCACAGTCCAATTTTTAGACAAAATTCTATCTCCCATGGTTACACAGGGTAGATCTTACATCTGGGATACTGGGCATTTCATTGAGTCTATTTCCAAGTTGAGTGATTTTGGGGGAGGACGTCATCCTGTTAACTTGGGACGTTACTTCCCTTTACACTGTCATACCCCATTCAGTGGGTATTGACTGTATTAGTAACGCATTAGCTAAGAGTGACCAATATAGCCAGAAACAGGAATGGCTTATCCAATTGCTTGATCTGGTGCTTACAAACAATTTCTTTTTATATGAAAAACAATTTTACATGCAAAGGACAGGGGCGGCAATGGGGTCCAATGTGGCCCCAGCCTATGCCTGTTTAGTCATGGACTCCATTGAAGACAGAGTTGTCTATGGTGACCCTTTTTTTGAACAATACTGCCAGGGGTGGTTCCGCTACATTGATGACTTGTTCATCGTGCGACGGGGGCCCCCTGATAAGCTGTTACAGCTTAAAGATAACATTGAGAGTGTGGTCCCCTTTCTCAAATTCAGTTGTAAACAGGACTACCAAAAGGTGGAGTTTTTAGACACCATGGTCCTAAAGCAAAATGGTGCACTCACTACAGATCTGTTTGTAAAAAGCACTGATTGCAACACTTTGTTGCACAGCAAAAGTTACCATCCTCCTAAAGTTTTTGACAGTGTCCCTAAATCCCAATTGGTTAGGGTGGACAGGATAGTCTCTGATCCCAAGATGAGATGGGTCAGATCAGTTGAAATGAAGAATAAATGTATTAAGAGGGGATTTGATAGTCAGAAACTAAATGAAGTAGAGAAATCCATCAAGGATCCCCCTAAGAGATATACTACACCTGCAATTAAAAGAAGGAAATTTGTTACTTCATATAATGTCATGAGTCAAAGAGTTTACAACATTATCAAGAGATATTGGCCTTTATTGAAGGAAGCTTGTCCAGATATAGAAGAGTTCCAAACCATCCCAAGAGCCGCTTACCGTAGGGGTAACACCTTAGGTAAAAGATTGGTCAGAGCAATGCCCAACCCTGACTCTGTAAACAGAGGGGACATAAATTATTTGGCAAACCTAAAAATGGTATGTTTCCCTGTTTGGGTTGTGGTCAGTGTAGCAATGTCATCAAAGGAGATAGCATTTCTCACCTATATACTGGTGAATGTTTTTTGATTAAAGGATACTACACATGCAATTCTATGCATGTAGTCTATGCATTAAAGTTCCCATGTGGACTACTATATGTAGGTGAGATGACCCAAAAGGTCAGAGAACGCATATGCCAACATAAATCCACAATTAGAAAACAGCTAACCTCCCTGTGCCAGGACATTTTATAGAAAAAGGCCACCAAATTAACCAACTTAGATACATGGTCATAGACCAAGCCCCCAGACTTATTAGAGGGGGAGCTAGAGCCAAAGATCTATTATATAGAGAGGCAAGATGAAGTTGAAAACTAAACATCATGCATCCCAAAGGGCTTAATAGGGAATTTGACCTGCTTCCTTTTATTTGATGTGTATCTTGGTTGGGTATATTGATTTAAATTTAATTTGATGTGCCCTATACGTATAAAATTATCAATAAATGCCATACATTTTATTGTGTAGTAGAGGTAGCAATTTGCTGCACTTGTTTTTAATTGGGTGAACATTTCACATTAGGAGTGTAGGGGTTAATAATAAGTGATGATGTATATTAGGTCATGTGTGATCTCATTTTCTGTTTGACACCTCCCCATTATTTTGTGATTGGTCACCTGTACTTATAATAGCTTGACATGTTCACTTGTTTGTTAGCTTGATAAAGGGGCAGGAGCTCCGAAACGTTGCTCAATAAATGTGCTGTTGCTTCATATTGTGTGCCACCTGTGTGTTCTATTTTCAACACGGAGGTCCTCTTTATGCGCTCTCCAGCCGCACACTGAATAGTAAATGCAAGGTACCCCTTTAATATAGGTGTACCCTTGTATTCCTATTGACTGATTTGGATATTAAAATTTAAATCAGCCAATAGAATGAAAGGAAAAGCTTTTTTGCATGAGTAGTGTGTTTTTCCCCCACTTTTTTTGTCTCCATTGATTTCTATAGGGGAACACATGCACAAGCATGCGAAAACTCCTTTTAGGATTACCGCTAGAGCAAAATAAGATTTTTTTTCAACTTGTAATACCAGCAGAACCCGAGAGGCGCAAAAAGCCTAATGCTAGCGATGTTTTTGCTAACGAAATTTACCGCAGCACTTGTAATCTAGTGTTTACTTTCAATATCTAGATCTAGATTCAATTTACTTTCAATATCTAGATCTAGATTAAATAGAAACAAAGTAACACAGAGAAGCGATACATTAACAGTATTTTACCTCAAGACATTAGACTCATAGTTTAAATTTTCTTTCTTTACATAAATTCTCACTAACAGCATAAAAAAGTGAAATCCAGTATAGGGTAATGGCAGGACAGCATATCAAGGCATCCAACCAGACCTTCAACTTCCTGTATGGCAGCTTAAAGTGATGTTCCTTTCCTTCTTTATTGTTATGTGTTTATATTTTATTGATTAGTAAAGCTCTGCTTGTGCAGTGTACAGAATACATTCACATCTTAAAATAGGTTCCAAGGTCTAACATAAATTCACCTTTTATAATTTCTTTTATGCTGTTAATAAATTTCAAAAAGACACTTACGTACCAGTTTCTCTTGTTATGTGTTCCACTCAAAGGAATGGGGAAAAGCGAAAAAAAAAGGGGTGGGTTGAAATTATCTGAATAGGCTTTTTTCCTTTCCGTCCCCTCCTCTCTCAAACAGTGGAATTTTAGCTGTTTCACTGAGACTTACTTGATTACTATGTTCAGAGCTCATATATTCTATAAATTTCCCCCAGATCTTAAAGGGTTATTCCAGCCAAAATATAAACGCACATAGATTTATTACATCTTTGACTAGAAACATATTTGCAATATGCATGTATTGGCAAAAATGCTTCTAGTAAAAGTTATCACTATTTTAGTGTTAACATTTTTCTCTGCACGTGCATGTGAAGCACAGCTAGATATTGTTACTGCACCCACATATTAAATAATGCAGCTGCTCAGATCATTAGTTGGGCTTGTATCATGTCAGCAAATAACAATTTGAGTCATTACCAGATGGTACAAGCACCTTAGGCTCTCTGAACAAGTGCTGGTGCATGGTGCATACTTAAATACACTTTTGAAACAGCTATAGATTTTATAAGAAGTATTTTTGCTAATACATGTATATTACAAAATTGTTTCTGTTCAATACTGAAATGCACCCATGTGGTTTCCAATTTTGGCTGGAATATGCCTTTAATGCATGCATTTAAACTAGTTGTTCTATAGATCTTGAGTTCATACACTTCCAAGATTAGATTGCTTGTTTGGACCAAATTTTTTTTATTTTTTGATTGAATGAACTCTTTCAGTGATCCAGTTATTAAACACCAGAATTTTTGCTGTTTAAAAAGATAGATAATCCCTTTATTACCCATTCCGCAGTTTTGCAAAGCAAACACAGTTATAATAATACACATTTTACCTCTGTAATTACCTTGTATCTAAGCCTCTGCAGACTGCCCCCTTATTTCAGTTCCTTTGACAGACTTGCATTTTAGCCAATCAGTGCTCACTTCTCTGTAAATTCACGTATGTTAGCTCAATGTTATATATGTGAAACACATGAACTAATGCTCTCTAGTGGTGAGAAATTGTCAAAATGCTTTCAGATTAGAGGAGGCCTTCAAAGGCTAAAAAAATATCATATGAACCTCCTAGTTTAGCTTTCAAATAAGAATACCAAGGGAACAAAGCAAAATTGGTGATAAAAGTAAATTGGAAAGTTGTTTAAAATTACATGCCCTATTTGAATCATGAAAGTTTTATTTGAACTTGACTGTCCCTTTAAAGAACAAGGATCTGATAATCAAAGTTACTAATTGAATAAACCTGTTGTTGGATCTCCATAAAGAATTTCTACTAATGAATATTATATTTTCTCTTTGAAAAGAGATTTTAATATTGAGAATACATAATAGCAAATATTCAACTTTTGCCGATAGTTTTATCAATTTAGGGCAATTATACACTAGATGCTATAAGTTAGGATTGTACTCTGAACATTTCCTACATTTTGTTTTCAATTTCCTTTTAACACTTCTGTGCTCTCCTAGGAATCGCAAAGTCTTGATGAATAAGAGACTCTAACTTTAGCTGATTTGGTTAGGCACTGCACAGTGTCTAATCTTTTTTGTATAGTCAGCTCATTTCACGTAAAGAGCTTTTAATTGTTCTCTCTCTATGGTGTTTCAAAGTATCTTATAAATAACTGACAAAGATCCTTCATTAAACTTGGTGTGATATAGGAGTCAATGTTTTTTAAAACATCCACTCCTAGATCACCCTAAGGTTAAAGAAGGATCTTTGTCATTTACTAAGAGTGCTAAAAGAAATTCTCTCTGTGCATGCCATCATGGAACTTTGAAACTGCTTCCTCTTCTAGGCTTATATTTAAAATTTTCTAGTACACAAAAATGTACAACAAATAAAGTAAGAACAATCCACCAAGATGCTTCCAGCGGGTGCTGGAGAGGATGTGGAGAGGGAGGGGATTTTTTATCATATTTGGAGGGAATGTGAAATTATTCACACCCATATGGAATGCTGTAGAAAATGTATTTAAAAACATTTGTAATGGCCACATTTCCCATTAACACCTACAATTGTCATTCTCGATAACTTACCAAAAACTAATTGCAAACTCAGAACACACCTCTTACAAATAGGGATAAATAGTGCTAAGACATTAATAGCCAAACATTGGAAATTACCCAATCCAGAAAATGTGGATGGAGAGAACATCAGACCTCTACAGGACATTTCCTACAAGTTCTTTGATGAAACAAGCTGTGGCAATTAATATACCTTCCCTTTGGTCTCATTTCAGCTGCATGTTGCTTCATGGGGCTCATGCAATTCGGTGATAACCAATCTGTGAATCATTTTAGACAATAGCCTTCTCCTCCCCCAAGATGGAACAACTTGTTTGTATGGAGGAACCATTTTGGGATGTCCTCATACATCTTAACTATAACATCAAACTCCTAGGGTGGAGTGGCATTTTTATGTGAACTTCCACTGGTGGGCTTTGCATAGCTCAGGAAGCATCCTTACACATAAGCTGTTTGGAGCTCATTGCAGGCTATTTCTTGATCCTGCTCATTGTGGGATATTTCTTGATCCAGTCTTTCACTGGAAAAAATTCAAGATCTTCCACTAAACATACTTAAATTTTAAGCATAGATTCCTTCTTCACAGCATTTGTAGCATGTAGAATGATTGATTTATGTGGTTCTCTTGTCTTTTGGGATTAGCATATGATCTCCTCAAAGAGCCTTGGGCTCATGGAACTCTGATGTGTTACCTTTGGTGTGTTGTCTCTTAATGGGAATTCACCTTCAGGCTTCACCCACTCCTAAATGTATTGTTTAATATGTTATCTTTTTATGCCATAGGGGTCAAAGTTTTTGCTCATAGATAGGCTTAGAGGTCTTCCTCCTTCATGTTTTACTTTTCTTTCAGTGGGAGCAACAATTTTTTTGGCTCATTGTTTAAAAGTTGGATGCAAAGCTATACTGAAAGTGTAGTAATAGAGTGCGCCACTAATGAATCGTACAATGTGAGTGCAATATCGTGTTATATACGTGGAGATACAATTATTTAACCACCAATAGTTTGGTATAACTTATTGATGGTAAAAATATGTGTGTAATCTGTGACAATTATTTCCTATATAGATATAAAAAATAATAGTAATGTGATAGTGTTGATAAAAAATATTTGCCAATATGGCTGCAAGCCTAGTTGAAAATGATACAACAACAAAGTGAATCAAAAATTAATGGATACACAGCATAATAAAAAACCTTAATGGCATATAAATAGAAAAATCTCAACACATACTGGTGATGCCCAAAAAGTATTGGGAAGTGTCCATAAAATAATGTAAAATGTCCCACAAAGTGACTCAGTCTCTAGTACAGTGGTAAGGTGATGTGACAAGGCTGCTGGTCTCGGAACTGAATGATCGGTCAGTATATCTGCAGAATGGATACAAAAAGACAGCAGCCTGTCAGTTCAAGGTATGTCAAGTAGAAGCCGCATCGTATCATCTACAATCCAGCGTACTGACTGCTGAAAAACGTCAGCCTGCATATTAGCACTTCTTTCAATAAGAGTGCCAATATACTTGTGAGTATATTTCCACACGTTTGTTGTCACTCTGTCACTTTATTTCTCGGAGTTGTCTACACTATGAGGTGCTGTCTTTTTGTATCCATTGTTTAAAAGTGTATATGTCACCTACATATTATCTGAGACTTTACCAGTTGGAGCCCCTAGTAATCATATTGGTTAAAGGTATATGAAACACAAAAAAAATGTTTTAAACTGAAGCTCGTTACATGACAAATAATTCATCAAATACCTTGCTTTATTAAATTTCCCTCGTTGTCTTGCAATCTTTTAATAAAGAATTTATCTTTTCCATACCTACCGGGGACTCATTATAGGTAGGAGCCGGGTCCCCAATCTCTGCTAATGTGCATGCATATATGCAGCATGCAAGTCACTAACAGAGCTATGGAAGGAACATAACGAAGATTGTTTTGTATCACATTTAGGCATGTACAATTCCACCAACAACTAAAGGAAAGTGTGTCTTCACTGGCGGTTCTGCGCATGCATGAGAATATTAAACAAACTGCACATGCAGCTTGGATTGTGCATTAGGCTCATGAATTTTAATCAAATGCAAAATAGACTATACTGATTGGAGTGTCAGATTTCTCCTGGACCATCCTCTTTAGTGTCTTGATAACGGATTTCAGAATATCTTGTATTTAATTTTAAAACATTTAGAAGTAATGTTTTATAATGATTTAATTGAATTAGTTGGATTTTCTGGATTATGTTTTCTTAGTATGACTACAGCCAGTTGCTCATAGTCCTGGCTAAGGTATAAAATAAAATGTACGTTTCATGTGTTTTTTTCAAGTTTGTAGTTTGCAACCTGAAGGAAATATTAAACAGATGAAAACAAAATGCAATTAAAGATTTTTTTTTTTTCTTTTACTCCCAGGTTGCTTGAAAATTGTTGCAGCTTCCATATTCACTACACCATTAATTCTGCTTAAGGCACTTTTTTATTTCTCATAATATAACATATTATATAATATATACTATAAAAAACAAATTTTTATTGAAATTGTTCTGAACTAGTACTTAAAGGTACAGTGTACACCAATTTTCATATAACTGCATGTAATAGACACTACTATAAAGAATAAGATGCACAGATACTGATATAAAAATCCAGCATAAAACCGTTTAAAAACTTACTTAGAAGCTCCCAGTTTAGCTCTGTTGTAAAGGTAGCTGGAACACCCATTGCAAGTGGTACTATAGAGAAAAGAGCAGACACTCCCCTTCCTCCCCCTTCCTCTGCATATGAAAAGACTCTTTACACAAACAGGAGCAAGCTGGAGTATGTATAAATCAGTATTCTTTAAAACTTTGGGGCTTGGTTAGGAGTCTGAAAATCAGTGCAAGGTTATTTAAAAATAAGCAAAACAATACATTTAAAAAAAAAAGAAAAAAAACCTGTATAGGCTATATAAACAGATCAGCTGCAAAACATTTATACAAAGAAAAACCTACTGTATAATGTCCCTTTAAGCCAAATAAACCAATAAATAAATAGGCTGATTCCTGAACGCTGGAAATCAGTAACAGATAGAGTGAATATCTCACGTTTCTATGCACCTCCATTTGTGTATATATGTATATGTATATATTTCCAATGTGTATCTGCACTCACAATTCAAAGATAGTCAGCAACCAGGGTGCTTAGTCAAAATTTCAATAAGTATCCAAAAGTAAGGACTGCACTCGCTGGATTCAGTTCAAATAATAACTTATTTATTCAATGGTGACGTTTCGGGGTACGCAGACCCCTTCCTCAGACCCAACACAGTGCACATGAAACAAAGTGACTTTAAACACAAATAGACCCCTCCCATCTTACATTCCAAGAAATTGCGCCAAAACCGTATCCATGGAGACCAGGTAGTTACCTGGCAACCATAATACACAAACAATTAAGGCATCCAATAACAGTGGTGTGATTAATATTCCCAAACATTGTAACTAACTGTTAACAAGACAAAAGAAACACAAGTGACACAAGTGTGTCCACCCCTATGTGTATAGAAACTGTGAAGACATCGTACTTAATATATACTTCAGAGTTCAGTATATCATATCACATACAATATAGTCAAAATCATTTGAATAAATATATAGACCCCTCTGCAAAAACGTAGCTTATATGTTCAGGTTTACACACTAATCAGTGTATTATTTCTTAGACTCATTAGGCACCAAATGTTGTTAGACGTTTAGACTAATAATCCCAGTTTGCGTAACTTAATTTTGCTATATAGATCTATTGCAAGGATGAGGTCCGCTTTTAATGTTACAAAAAAATGGTGAATGTTAACTTTTAATATGTACAATGAGCCTTTAAAGGGACAGTCAACCATAGAATTGTTATTGTTTTAAAAGATAGATAATCCCATTATTACTCATTCCCCAGTTTTGCATAACCAACACAGTTATATTAATGTACTTTTTACCCCTGTGATTACCTTGTATCTAGGAACCTTCTTAAAGCCCCCTGATCACATGACTGTGACTGTTTATTATGTATTGTCTTAAATTTAGCATTGTATTGTGCTAGATCTTAAATAACCCCCTGTGCCTGAACACAGTGTTATCTATATAGCCCACGTGTACTTTCTGTCTCTTTGTGTTGAAAAGAGATTTACAAAGCATGTGATAAGAGGCAGCCCTCAAAGGCTTAGAAATTAGCATATGAGCCTACCTATGTTTAGTTTAAACTAAGAATACCAAGAGAAAAAAGCAAATTTGATGATAAAAGTAAATTGGAAAGTCAATTAAAATTAAAAGTCCTATCTGAATAATGAAAGTTTAATTTATACTTGACTGTCCCTTTAACCTTTGATCAGTGGGCTAGGGATGGTCATACTGGATCAGATATAGCAGTAGCTACTCACAATGTATATGAATTACTGCTAGTCGATCCCCAGCTGCTGCGCTGTTCACAGTGTCTGCAGTGTGTCAGTTGGGCGCAAATTACAGACCCAGCCTATCAGCGACTTGCTTAGTCCACTGCATGGATCATTAGCATATTGTGACGTCATCGGGCATTACAGCTTGACTCCGCAATAACGTGGCTAATTTGCATACTAGGATAGTACCTGTCAGAGCGTGGTTGTCATTATTGTTTTACGCTCAGTGTTAGGTGCTGTATAGTGCTATCTTGGTGTCCTAATATTGTAAGCGTATTATCATAAATAATGTGTTGGAGCCCAACTTTTACAGTTTACACTGTATGTGTGATTTTGGCAGGACAAAAGCCTAATGAGTCTAAGTAATAATACACTGATTAGTGTGTAAACCTGAACATATAAGCTACGTTTTTGCAGAGGGGTCTATATATTTATTCAAATGATTTTGACTATATTGTATGTGATATGATATACTGAACTCTGAAGTATATATTAAGTACGATGTCTTCACAGTTTCTATACACATAGGGGTGGACACACTTGTGTCACTTGTGTTTCTTTTGTCTTGTTAACAGTTAGTTACTATGTTTGGAAATATTAATCACACCACTGTTATTGGATGCCTTAATTGTTTGTATATTATGGTTGCCAGGTAACTGGTAACTAATTGTTTGTATATTATGGCGCAATTTCTTGGAATGTAAGATGGGAGGGGTCTATTTGTGTTTAAAGTTACTTTGTTTCATGTGCACTGTGTTGGGTCTGAGGAAGGGGTCTGCGTACCCCGAAACGTCACCATTGAATAAATAAGTTATTATTTGAACTGAATCCAGCGAGTGCAGTCCTTACTTTTGGATACTTATGTATATGTATATATATATATATATATATACACACATATACATACACACACATGTGTATACATAAACACAGCTGTGCAAACTCAATATATACAACTGCCAGGGTGCTGGGCAGAGATAATACATTAATGTAAAAGCAAGATGTCTGCACTCACTGGATTTTCAATAAAAAATTGGTTTATTAATAGTGTAACGTTTCGGGTTATTCCTGCTTCCTCAGACAAACCAAATAGACTTTTAAGCATAAAGACCCTCCCCCAGTGTGCAAAAAACACCAAATATGTTGCCATCGACGCAATTTGTTTACACTTACATTGTTGTGTAACCAGTAAACATAGAAAAAGATCAACGCATAAATATTCTGGTTCTACATAAGTAAAATAGTCAGTGTATATATAATCATCTTCTTATAATAAGGATTCCCAACAAATCTTGAAACATATAATATATCATAAACAGTACTAACACAAAAAATCAGGCTGTATACTCAACCGAGATAACATCTAGTAAGGGGTGTGCTTATATCTACTTACATCGTTGTTGCACTAAATATTATATGGGATGTGTCTGAGTAAATCCTTATATATACCCCATACTGATATGCACAACAGCAATGCTGAAAGTGGCCCATTACAAAGACCAGGATAATCTTGGGTCAGGGTGCTTTGTTACAATTCTACAACAGTGGATTAACAAACCGGGTGTCACATTGAAATCTATTAAGTCATAGTGAAATCATAGTCACTTGCTCAAACAAATCCCTGTCATACCAAATCCCATGTTCAGGGACACACTTAAAGCTATAGCACTAATAAGCTTGTGTGGCATCTCTGCAATATTGCATCAGCAAAAGCACAGCTCATATCATGGGGTAAAGTAACTGTTATGTAAGTATTAGTCCAAACAGTTACACTGTAATGTGCAGTAATGAAAATAATTTCAAATCTTGCATATAATATAAAATATTTACAATCTAGCAATATATGGCAATATAGTTTCAATACTATGTACAGTGAGCTCCACCCTGCAATGTTTAAACACAGTCCCTCAGATATATACATATAGATCCAGATTCAGTGTCTTCCTTTATATTGTAGTTATTAAAGTAGCAACTAAACTACAGACAGGTGATATACATCTCATACCACCTTAGGTTGATCAGACCACCTCCAATGCAGTTTGGCAGGGGAATCTGCCCAGTGGATAGGGATACCCTCCCCATACACACTCAGCAGCTCAGGGCAAGTCACAGGGAACAAATCACCATCCATAAACCCCATGACCAGTCCCACATCTCCACTTGCCAACTACAAGAAGTAATGCCAATCAAAACTTTAGTATTTTATGATCTATCAATATGAAGCGTAAATCACATAAAGGGCGTACTGCTTTACAAAAATGTCTCGCCACTGGTTGCTCACTGCTACTAGTCATCAGTGCCTCCCTTATGGCAGAGCGGCACATTATCAGTAGTCTAATTCCGATGTAGAACAAACCACATACACAATTCAATAAATAGACCATGTATGGCGCAAATGAGCAGATGATTGATCCTATATTTCTTACTGGTATTGGGATGTCTAAAAACTGTTACCTGCAACATGCTGTTACACATGGTGAGGCTGGGGCACTGGTAACATCTCAATATCTTGCTGCGTCACCAAGATTTTGTTGTATAGCAATGGGAATGGTCAGCCAACATCAGCATATCCCTTAGACTATTCCCTCTCCTGTAGCGAATCTGTGGTAGGGTGGGAAAAGTCTTGCTTATTCTGCAGTATTCACCCAACTGTTTCCTTAATAAAAAAGTATCCGAGGGGTATGTGGTTGTAAAAGTCATATGGTTCTGTGCATCCAATCATGTTGTACACTGCAGGTGTTCAGCTTGTGTCTTTTCCATTATCACCCCGTTAGCCTCCTGCACCACTTTAGGGCAGTAACCCCAACTGATGAACTTATCTGGATATCATGTACTTGAGTAGTTTTGTTATCAACCTCTGTATTATTCCTAACTACCCTGCCCAGTGGTGCCCTGAGAACTGTGCTTGGAAATGGAGGAGGATGACTACTTTGTGCATGTAATAATCGGTAGGTTTTTAAATACGGTAGTAATTAATTTACAGTCCTTCTTTAAAATCCTCAAATCTAAAAATGAATTTGTTTTGGTCAACCATACACTTTAACCAGTTAGTCAAATCAATGTTGTTGAATACAGAACACCATTCAAGGAAAGATTATTCAGTGCCCATCTAAATAAGAAATAGGTCTTCAATATATCTCTTGTACAGGAGTATGTTGCATTGATCACAATTGTCATCCTCTCTATTTTATAATATTGCCTATAGCTGTTCCTGATGTTTGTATCTAGAACTGGTTCTCATATTTAAAATAGTTGAGTTCAAGACAGTGTTTCAAAAGTTTTAACAAAAATTCAGGTGGAGGTCCAACATAGGAATATGAGTTCAGTACCCCTGTGATGATGTCTAGAACTCCTTGGTGTGGTATCAGCATATAAAGGCTATACACATCTAACGTAATGAATGTCATACTCTCTGATGTCAGTCAGTCCCTGAAGTAGCTGAATCATCTGTATAGTATCAAGCAGGTATGGTTTCATTGTTTCTACTGTTGTAGAATTGTAACCATGTTTCCTGACCCAGAGATTATCTTGGACTGTGTAATGGGTCACTGTATGCGTTGCCATTGCAGATGTTGTGCCAGCTGCTTTACATATCAGTATAGGGTATATGTAAGGATTTACTCTGTCACAACCTATATATTACTGAGCGTAACAATGATGTAAGATGATTTTATGTATATCTTTCATCTTATTAATGAAAATATGGTTAAACATCTATAGGCATAGTGTAAGTCTCTGTTATGTTATTATAATGGTAGAGAACATGCGCCTCTACATTTAGCATATCTTTTTGAATATTTTAATAAATTTAATGTAAAATTTGTTTAAAATATGATAATTTATTGTGGTACACAAAATTTAACATGTGTATATCAATTCAAATTGTGTATATATAAACTCATTAAAAATATAAAAATTAACATTTGAAAGCTTTTTAAATTGAAAGCCACATTCAAAACAATATGGACTAGATTACAAGTGGAGTGATATTTAGTGTTCCCGCTTGCACATTAACTTTGCTAGACAGAGGTTTTCTGATTACGTCGGGTTGCGTTCGTACTACAAATTGAAAATAAAAAGTTTACGTGTGACCAAAAAAATATTGTGACCGCAGTAACATAGTTTCCCATAGACTTCAATGGAGCGTAAAAACTTAAAAAAGTTATATTTATGGCAAGCATATTTTACATTCCTATGTTCTTCAAATAGAACATGTACTTTTTATTATTAAATATATATTTCTATATATATTTAATACTGTTCATGTCCAATACAAATCTAAAGTTGCGCTAACCTGTATCCCATTAAATTTGATTGCGCTCAAACGCGTTTACTTTCAACTCATTTCCGACACTCATACAGAACTGTGAAATATCCCTTAGCACTTGCGCACAACAGTTAGTGTGCCATTCGTAATCTAGTCCTAAACCAGAGGTGTATTTTAGCTTACGAAAATAGGCCAGTGTTCAGGGAAGCAGATTTTGAGAGGTAGTTCGACAGCAGGGTTTTCAACTCCAGTCTTCATACCTCCCTTTTATGCCAGATATCCAGGATATATAACACAGGTGAAGTAATCAGATGATCCATAACCATGGTTAGTAACCTGCTCTCAATATCTGACCTCGTATGGAAGCCTAATAACTGGAATAAAAAAAAAACTGTTATACAGTTTTTTGTCTTACCACACATATGCTCTTCAAATTTCATATAAAATGATTTTTATTACAAAATAATAATTGCCCAGTGAGGCCGCATTACCCCTTCACGTGTCCCTAGCCATTGTTGCGAGAAATATATGTGGCAAATATTGGATAAAATTGTTGTGGCTTAAAGATTCAGGGCAGCAGCAGATTTTTCAATGCCTAGGGAAACATAAGAAACAAATATACTATTGTCCTAAAGTATACATTTTCTTAGCAAAAATCAACATCAGAAAAAAAAATGACAATCATAGTTTTAACAATTGTAGAAAATACTTTTGACATCGCTAATTGCATACAGTATGTGGGACTTTGGCATGGTTAAATTAAATCCTGTAATTATTATTAACAGGTATTAGTAGAGCGCCAACAGATTCCGCAGCACTAAATTATCTCATTTACCTGTATTTTATTTACTTTGCGAAACAGCATAAGAAAAAAGGTTAGAAAAAAAAAAAAAGTTTATGAATTCCTTCTGGCACATGAATGGTTACCTCTGAACTATTTTGCTTAAAACCCTTTCACCAAAGATGGTGTAGATTATGTTATGCAATCTTGCAGCGTAGTACTACAGATTCATGGTTATGAAGTGTGTGCACAGCATTAATAATAGATATGTGTGTAATCTTGTTGATTGCCGGCTAATCTAGTTACTTAAAACCATTTTGTGAAAACTGTGATGGGATATAACTTTACTAAAATAAATATTCAGCAAACAGTGTAACTTGATATAGAATATATTTCACCTTTTAAAGTTATCGGATTTATTGGCAAATCAGATTTGATTTATACCTCAGTTTTACGTCAAGGGATATAATACACATCTCACAATTCTTTTTAAATCCCATCTCATTCATTTTTAGGAAAAAAAATCTGTTTCCCTCTTTTACCATCAGTAAAGAGGTAGAGTGCCAGCTAATCTATTGCCTGCTACCTTACACACTATTTCATTTTAACCGGCCAAATTGTAGTTATGCTTCATCTGCTGCTAATTCCCTTGAGCGAGTCTCAAAGAACAAAGTTCTCAATTTGCAGCTTAATGAAAAACAAATCAAAATCATAAATAACATGCTTTAAGGCCTGGTCCCTTTGGTCCACCTACTTCCAAAGCTGAAGTATATCATGAGGCACAGAATGAATAAGTAATCAGGGCCGGATTGGCCTACCAGGATACCAGGAGTTTTCCCGGTGGGCTGCAGCAGCTGGGGCTGGAAAGCTACAATTTAAAGTGATTAATGGATGCAATTGGGTTGTAGGGTGACTAAATAACATCAATCTGGCATTTTTATTTAATGCAAAGTAATATAATTTAATTCTGAAAACAAATATTGTGGAAGGAGTATCGCAGTAATCCCCTTTAAGAAAAATGGGGCATATGCATTCTACCGACTCATATTTTTCCAGGGCTGCTTTATATTTCCAATCCGGCCTTGTAAGTAATACAACGAGAACATGAACTTATTATTAGCAGAGTATATCCAGTGCATTTGCAGTCATGGTTACTAAGCCATGCTACCATAAATTTGAGTGCTACAAAATGGCAATTTAGATTTAAAAAAAATATATAAATGTATTTATGTTAATGAGACAAAAGGTGTTCCAATCCTCTTCAGAATTTATTTAAAAAATTGCACTGCTTTAGTGCAGTAGGGTGAATGAGAAATGCATAAATTCATGATGTAATGAAGAGTTTTAGGGTAACCAAGAGCAGAAAGTTACTCGCATAAAATTGTACATATGCCTGCATACAAAATTTTTCTCTATTTTTAGGCACCCGGGCAACTGTATGAGCTGTAAGCCTTTGGGAGCTCAGTCTATCCCTTTATACCATAATCTAGGGCACTGCTACTATTAGAAGAATCTGCATATAATTCTAGAATACAGGTCCAATAGGTTTGAATTGCCATGCAAACATATTTATTATACTTTTATATATTATACTTTAAAGCCATTCAAATAAAATAATTAAAAAACTGAAATACATACCCAATACCTGTGTGCTTTTAAGGCTTTTTTGCTTCAGTGGAGGTAAAAGCACAAAAACATATGTGTAATGGGCATTGTTATGCAATTTCATATTGATTTTCACAGAAGGAAGCTATAAGTGACCAGTAGGGATGGGCGAATGTGTTTATATTCAAATTCAAATTTAAGAATGTATGTTATTGTAGAAATTCGATTTATATAATGTTGATAAGAACAAATATTCTTAAAAATTCTATTATCAAATGTTATTTACAGTTTTCGAATGTCACATTCGAATTCGAATATTACATTTATTAAACACAGTTGTAGACTAAAAATAATATTTAGAATTCAAATGCTACATTCAAATTTGAATGTAACATTTTAATTTGAATATTACATTCATACAACACAGTTGTAGACTAGAAATACTATTTTGAATTCAAATGTCACATTTATAAACACAGTATTAGACTAGAAATACTATTCCAAATTCAAATGTTACATTTATTAAACACAGTTGTAGACTAGAAATAATTTTAGGTAGGTGGTGGCGACGTTGGGGGGGCAGATTAGGGGTTAATACATTTATTATAGTGGCGGCGATGTCCGGTCGGCAGATTAGGGGTTAATAAGTGTAGGTAGGTGGCTGCGACGTTGGGGGCGGCAGATTAGGGGTTAATAACTATAATGTAGGTGTCGGCGATGTTAGGGGCAGCAGATTAGGGGTTCATAGGGATAATGTAGGTAGCGGCGGTGTCCGGAGCGGAAGATTAGGGGTTAATAATATAATGCAGGTGGCGACGATGTTGGGGGCGGCAGATTAGAGGTTAATAAGTGTAATGTTAGGGGTGTTTAGACTCAGGGTTCACGTTAGGGTGTTAGGTGCAGACATAAAAAGTATTTCCCCATAGGAAACAATGGGGCTGCGTTAGGAGCTGAACGCTGCTTTTTTGCAGGTGTTAGGTTTTTTCAGCCAGCTCTGCCCCGTTGTTTCCTATGGGGAGATCGTGCACGAGCACATTTTAGCCAGTTTACCGCTACCGTAAGCAACGCTGGTATTACAGGTAGAAGTGGAGCTAAATTTGCTCAACGCTCACTTTTCTGAGGCTAACGCAGCCATTCAGAAAACTTGTAATACCAGCGTTGTTTAAAGTGAGCGCTGGAAAAAAAAGGCTCGTTAGCACCGCAAGTCTTTACCGACAAAACTTGTAATCTAGGCGATGATTTTTTGCACTTTCTTTAAATTCCTAAGATATGCTTTAAATTGCTCTCTGGCATCTTAAGGTCAATTTTACTATCTATCTATCTATCTATCTATCTATCTATCTATCTATCTGTCTATCTATCTATCCATCTACATATCTCTCATCTATCTATCTATCTATCTAGCTATCATCTATCTATCTATCTATCATCTATCTATCTATCTATCTATCTATCTATCTATCTATCTACATATCTCTCATCTATCTATCTATCTATCTATCTATCTATCTATCTATCTATCTATCTATCTATCTATCTATCTATCTATCATCTATCTATCTATCTATCTATCTATCTATCTATCTATCTATCTATCTATCTATATATATATAAATCTATCATCTACTAAGTAAGCCTCTGATTTCAGGAGGCAACTTATTTATCACATGACATACACAGACATGGGCATCATTTTGATCAAGTGAAGAATTTTGGAGCAATATAGTACATTCAGTAACCTTAATGCTTGCACATTCAAATGTTAGTTCTTGTTGTAGTAACACTGAAATGTTGATTAGTATGGATAGCCACAATCCCCATATTAAGATGAATCATTCTTAAGGATGAACTAAATGTTCTATCATCATTTAGTTTTTCAGGGTTCTGAAAGATCAGCTCCTGGGGGATGAGGTAAAATTGATATATCATTCCTGAATATTTATGAAGGTTTCTAACCTACTTTAGAGCAGATTGTTGATCCTGCTATATATCTAGCATATTTATGTAGAGTCAATGTATTATAACACAATGCAGCTTATTTTATCTGTCTTTCATATTGCCAAAATGAACCAAGTTCTATGCAGCTAAACATTGTGGTCAATACAGACCTATAGAAAAAAATTATGTTAAAGGTTAGAACACCTTTCAATGTTTTGAATCATGGTTATTTTCAAAATTTAAAAGCCAGCTCATCAGAACTTTTAAACCTATCATACCTACCATAGCAGAGGTTTTTTTTTTCCTTGCTGTCATCAGAGAAACCACTTTGACAGTAGGGCTAGAATTTTCAAAGATCCCACATGGGATAGTTTCTGATTGGCTGTAACGCCCGGTGGAAGTGTTGCTGCTTCAGACTATTACATGCACGGTGAAGGCGTTCTTAAAGGGATATGAAACCCCAAAATTTTCTTTTGTGATTCAGACAGAGCATACCATTTAAAAAAAAAAACTTTCCAATTTACCTCTGTTATCAAATTTGAATTGTTACCATTATATTCTGTATTGAAGAGATACCTAGGTAGGCATCTGAGCTCTACATGACAGGAGATAGTGCTGACATCTACTGCTCTTGCAAATGGACAACATTCTTGCAAAATCGTTTTGATATAGTGCTCCTGAAATGGGCCAGCTCCTAAACATATGTCCCTGTTTTTCAGCAAAAGATACCAAGAGAAAGAAATAAAGACTAAATTGATAATAGAAGTAAATTAGAAAGTTGTTTAAAATTGCATGCTCTATATGAATCAGACAAATTTTGGGTTTCATCTCCCTTTAAGTTTGTCAGGAAAATGCATGTCTCATTGCACAGAAACTGTGTTCTTTGGCGGCACCTGAATTCTAGATGTATTGTTTATAGATCTTTTTTTCTCCTGCACAAGGTTTTTAATTATACAAAAACTGATTTACACTAGGGGCGGGTTTACAAACCTCTTGCCAGGACTACACACTTCTATCTACCAGACCAATTTGCATAAATTGTAGGAGCCTGTTAACTTAAGATTACAAGTTGGGAGGCAAATTAGTTGCAAAAACTCCACGCGCGTTATGGCTTTTTCGCAAATAGTGTTGCTCATCTATTACAAGTTGCGAAATAACTTATTTTACAATTGTTTTAAGCCGCATAATGCAAACAGACAAATTGTATGCGCATTCTCAGTTTCCCGATAGAAGTCAATGGAGAAGAGAAATAGCAATAAAAAAAAACAACCACGAAAACCCTAATCTGATACACAAAGCCCAAGACATATTCTCCTCAAAAAGTGTACATGAAAATGTGATTATTTCATATTGCGAGAATATTTTCGTAGCGGAATATGTTCTATTTATTTCTAAATAAATATTTCTCTATATATGTGATGATTTTAGTCAGATATATCTATTTATAGTGAGATATGTATATGAATATATATATATATATATATATATATATATATATATATTATATATATATATGTGTGTGTGTGTCTAGAGGATCCAAGCAGGGACGACACTCACTGGATTTAGAAAATAAATTAATATTTATTAAATGGTGACGTTTCAGGATTCGCAGAACCCCAAAACGTCACCATTTAATAAATATTAATTTATTTTCTAAATCCAGTGAGTGTCGTCCCTGCTTGGATCTTCTACAAATAATTTGACTTTGCACCCTGGTGGAAGACACTTTTGAACTGTGAGTGCAGATACTCAGAGGAGGTATGTATATATATATATATGTCTAAATATCCTGAGATCTTTATGCGAATATCTCTGTGAAAATCCCTGTGAGATATTGTTTAAAGTGCATAAGAGTGTTATGTAAAATCTTTTTATTATCTCCATAGTTAAACATATCTGTATACTTATAAATCCATGTTTCTCTATGTATGTGTATGTATGTCCCGTGTTTATTGATCTGTCCCCAAGATTTATCCGACCCAAAAACACCGTTATTGAAAAAAAAAAAAGTTCGACGGTTGGCAACCTGAGTTCCCGTGCTAACTGCAAAAGAGAGCAGGAACTCTGTTGATCCCCCTTAAGTGATCATAAACATAGCACTGCTGAAATACAAAAGACTTAAATATAGTTTCTTATGACTGGGGTATGTGTTAGTTATATGAACATATTTGACTATTGTGGTATCTGAATCTCCTGCACTTTAATTTAGAAAATAATATAATGATATAACTCATTTAGTAAACTGCCATTTTTATATGCCCTGCTATTTACAGATTTAGATGAAATAATACAGCATGTATAGTTTTGAGTATATTGTGTGATTGGGGGAATTGGGGTGGAAGAGAGTGGACTGAGCTATGGACTTCCTTGGTAAGTATAGTCAATGGCTGGCACTTCTAAAGTTGCTTTTTATGTCTTACTGTAGAGTGGGCCCTGTATGCTAGGGTTTTAAATAAATGTTCATAGATTTTTTTATAAAGTTGATGAATGGGAATGTTAGATTAAGCAAACACAAAAACAAACCCATTAAATAAAATAACTTTATGTGAATAACCCTCAATACAGCACCACTAGTGTTAAACTGACATGTTCTAACGGATTAGAGGATGTCATTTTAACACTATATTGGCTTTTTACGATGCAACATTGTAGGATTAAAAGACGGTTTATTACATTTGTTCAGGTTTTCTATTTATATAAAATTGTGTATTCGGCCAAAGAAGATTTGAAGTGCAGCCTAATGTGAACAGACATTGTTCAATGTTTACTAATGTACAGAACGTTTAAAGGGACATAGAAGTCAAAATAAAACTTTTATGGGTGTAAAATATAAACTAAAAATGCCAGTTAACCTCTATTATCTAATTTCAATAGTGTCTTGAGCACTATATGGCAGCACTATACCCTAAATACATTTCATGCAACTCCCTAACACGTCAACACAACAAAATAGGGATGGTAGCTGCTATCAGGTGATAATATTTAATAAATCTATTATTTAAAGAGACCCCTATATTTCAAACGTTTTTTAAGAGCTCCTCTTGTTTTGCCAGACCCCTGAATTAGGACCAGTGCTATGAGGTATTTGACATTTCTATGTAAATGACCTGCCAGCTAAATAGACAAAGGATCATTCATTTGTGGGAGCTTGAGAGTGGGACTAGACTTCCTTAAAGGGACACTGTACCCAAAATTTTTCTTTCATGATTCAGATTGAGCATGAAATTTTAAGCAACTTTCTAATTTACTCCTATTATCAAATTTTCTTCATTCTCTTGGTATCTTTATTTGAAATGCAAGAATGTAAGTTTAGATGCCGGCCCATTTTTGGTGAACAACCTGGGTTGTCCTTGCTGATTGGTGGATAAATTCATCCACCAATAAAAAGTGATGTCCAGAGTACTGAAACCAAAAAAAAGCTTAGATGCCTTCTTTTTCAAATAATGATAGCAATGGAATGAAGAAAAATTGATAATAGGAGTAAATTAGAAAGTTGTTTAAATTGCATGCTCTTTCTGAATCACAAAAGAAAATTTTTGGGTACAGTGTCCCTTTAATGATCACCTGATAGCCATCAAGGTCATTTTTACCATTTTGACGCTCTTATGAGATGCCTCTGTCCCTTTTAAAGCCTAAAAGTTACCTAGCAGACGCGATTGCTATGTCAGTTAGATATGTGCATTCGGATGTGCAAATCGAATTTTCATTTTCGTTTAACAAAAATATAGCATATACAGGGTACTTAAACCCCTCAATATTGTACTTTAGATTGCATACTAAGAAATACACTAAAAACACTAACACCGCATAGTAATGCAGTTAGATATATTTGAAAAAAAAATTGACACACCTGATTACTACATCTTAATCTATTTAAATTCATTCAGCAATTAAGATATTTAGACCCAAATTCAGAATAATTTTACTAATGTTTCCTACCATTGATTTCACATAGCTGATTTAATTCGTTATGTTCATATATTAGGATAATTATACATGATAGGTAGATGTTTTCACTGCATAAATTTCTTATCTTTTTTTTTTTTTTTTTAAAGAAACACTTGAATTATAAACTTCAGGAAATCTCATCAGTGTTGATTACTTTTAATTAGCATCCTCACGATTCACTGTTGAAAATAAAGCTTGCCACATTCAACACACGTCCTTGTTGTGCCTGTTGTGTTATGACACTTATTTGATGCAATGACTATGGGCCAGACGAGTGGAGCGCTATTTAACGCTCCCGCTCGAGCGTTAACTGCGATTGAAGTAAGCTTTTTGCACGTGTCGGGTTGAGCTCATATTATGAATTGAAAGTAAAGTGTTTTCGCTCATGCGCTAACCCCACGAGAGCAAAAAGGCGAACTTAGAATGTTGAATGTGCGTTTGCGTATTCCCCTATAGAAGTCAATGGAGAAAAAAAAAACATCCTATTCGCACACAAACCCGATTGTATATTCTCATGTGCGCTAACCCGACATGAAAATATGAATATTTCACATCCCAATGTTCTTCACATATCAGAATATGTTCTATTTATTCATACATATTTCTACATATATCTGTTGATATTTTGGTACAATATATATCTATAACTATATATGAATACATGATTATATAAAGGTATAGGAGTATCTACTTAAAAATACTTAGAACATATTCTGATATGTGTAGAACATAGGAATGGGACATATTTAAAGTTCATAGTTAAATACATAGTTAAATCCTTTATTAAAAATGAATATTGTATCATGTTTTCATCTACTTAACTGCAAAAGGGCACCAATGCACTTTTATATATATATATATATATATATATATATATATATATATATATATATATATATATGTGTGTGTGTCTTATGTATGTACTTATGTATTTATATGTTTATATGTGTATATATGACTGTAAATAAATATATATACACATATAAATACATAAATACATATGTACACACACACACACATATATATATATATATATATATATATATATATATATATATATATATATATATATATATATATATATATATATATATATAAGATGAAGCAACAGTTTCTTGGCCAGCTGATCTAGTAGCTGTGTTTAGGAGTTTTAGCAGGTCTAGCTCTAGTTTTGACCGCAGGTGCTGTAGCAGGTTTAAAAATAAAACAAAACACTCTAACAGGATAAATCCCAATATCAGGGGTAGTGGGAAGCTGGGCAGATTGCATAGCAATAGACCAGAGACTCAAATATATGCAACAGTCTTGTTTATAAGGATACATTTACACAGGTAAATAACAAGTAATGTCCTGAAACAGATTATACTGGGAAACAGGTACAAGCAAGCGTTAACTGAAGCAAACTGTACAAACCAGTATAGCTGAGGTTCCTGTGCAAATTAGGACAGATAAGAGCAGGGTTCTGAAATGCCTTCTTTAGGGCCAAAGAAAAAGAAGCACATGATTATGGGCCAAACAAAGGGGAGCACCAGTGTCTGGGTCAAGCAAAGGGGAGTGTCCGCTTACGGGCCAAGCAAAGAATAACAGGGTGCTGAATCCAGGCTGCAAACAGCAGCATACAAAGACAGTCCTGGAGACTGGCCAAACAAATAGGCACAACATGCAATAAGATGCTGGAACTGAGACGCTGTAACAGAGAAGGTTCAAACAAGAACATTTTTTGGTGCAAAAGTTAAAGTCAATGGGTTAATTTTAGGACTTTGGATATCAAGACCATACAAGAGGGCAAACTGGAGAAATAACCCGACATGCATTAGATCAACGGTGCTAAACTGAAGGTACTTATTAATATCTTACATTCCAATGTTCTTCACATAGAAGAAAATGTTCTACTTATTTTGAAATAGATAAATAGAATTCAAGTATATCTATTCAAAACACATTAAAACACATAAAATAAAAATGATATTGCATGTTTCAAGGTAAATAACTAGGAAGTGCTCAAAAGTATATATATGTGTTTTTATATATATATGTATACCCTTTCCATTCAAATACCTTATCATATACCACACACCTTTTAACCCTTATAACTTTATTTTTAAATATTAATATGATTATTGAATATAGATATTGTGTATATGAGTGTAGCACTTTAATTTAATGTATATATGTTGTGTTAAGTTAGTGCAACTTTGTATTTAGCCCTAAACCTTTACACAAGGTCTTCAGACTTTCTGACCAGGTGAGTACAAATTTAGTTTAGTAAAGGGCGGGATATTTCAATATCACACTTGCTAACATTAGCCAATAAGGGCTAGATTATGAGTGGAGCAGTAAATTACCGCTCCTGCTCGCACACTAACTTTGCTTTACTTCTGCTCTTTGCACACATCGGATAGTGAGCGTATTATAAGTTAAAGGTAAATATTTTCCACTTGAGCGCTAACCTGACGTGCGTAAAGAGCAAAATACTGAACAGCCATACTTGTGCGCTAATCGTCATAAGCCCCCTACTTTTACAACCCCTAACCCATGACATAGCCCACCTCAAAGTATCACACTACACTACTAACCCCTAACCACCACATAGCCCACTACAAAATCCCCTCTACGCTATTAACCCCTAAGCCGCCACATAGCCCACTACAAAGTCCCCTCTATTCTATTAACCCCTAAACCTAAACTTACCTTAAAGAAAAACAGTCTAACCTTACCTTAAAAAAGCCTAACTGTACCTTAAAATAAAACAACCTAACCTTACCATTACATAATAACCATTACAGAAAATATAAAAACATACCATTAAAAAAAAAAAAAAAAAAAAATGATGCCCATTCCAAAACCTTACTAAAAAAACACCCCCCAAAAAACCTGTACTAATACTAAAACTATAGCAATAGCCCTAAAAGGTGCACTTTTGAAAGGAAAATAACCCAACACCATTCTACAAGTATCCCCCTCAAAAAAGGCTATCTAAAAAATAACTCCTCTAAAAATTCCTCTGAAAAGGGCATGTGGCTGGGCATTGCCCTTAGATGGGCATTTAGCTATTTTTATGCACAAAAAAACACCAAAAAAACCCAACCCTTATTTAAAAAACACCCCAAATCCTAACACTAAACCCCAAAAATGGTAGTCACCAAAGTTGAATCCACTCCATCATCATCCCCGATGTTGCTCCATCATCATCCCGGGCCTTGGTCCATCTATAACCCTGTGGTGGCCCATCTTCATGTGCAAATCCAGATCTTTGTGTGTTTCACTTGCACAAGAGGATATTCAGCTTCGAAAAGAGCCAAATACCAAAAGCAGCCTCCAACTTCGGCATTCGGCAGTGAACAAAACTGCTGATTGCACACCTCTACTGTATATATGTTGTGTATATTGTGTGAGTAATAACCAGTTCTTTATCACCTATACATACTCTTCTGAAAGCTAGCTGACCACTTGAGGGGGGCTCCCAGTAGAGCATTGCTGCTCCTGACCCAACCTAGGTATGCTTTTCAACAAAGAATACCAAGAGTACAAAGCAAATTAAATAGTAGAAGCAAAATGGAAAGTTGTTTAAAATTGCCTGCTCTATCTGAGTCATAAATGTTAAATTTTGAGTTTACTATTGAAAGGATATGTTTTATATATAAAACATTCTTACTTTAGAAAAAAATTTCGCACCTGCCTAAAACTATTGCAAAGTGAGTGAATAGAATAAAAATCTAAAGCAAATCAATATTTATGGGTAGATTTAATAAGCAGGGGATGCTGCTTTTTACCCCCAAAGTTTCTGGCTCGGTTGTAAGACCGCTGCTCCTTAACTTCTCCACAACCTTTTAGGTCGATCAGGATGATTGACACCCCCTGCTAGCAGCCGCGAATGTGCAGGGGGCGGCATTGCACAAGCATGTCACATGAAATGCTTGTGCAATGTTAAATGCCGACAGCATATACTTCAGCAAATCATGTCCACCCGGCACTTGATACATTGGCCCCTTGGTATGACCATACTTTGCCTTCAAAATGGCTTTAATTCTTCTAGGTACACTTGCGGACACATTTTTAAGGAACTCGGCAGGTAAGTTGTTCCAAACATCTTGGAGAATTAACCCCAGCTCTTCTGTGGATTTAGGCAGCCTCAGTTGCTTCTATCTCTTCATGTAATCACAGACAGACTCAATGATGTTGAGATCAGGGCTCAGTGGGGGCCATACCATCATGTCAAGGACCTGTTGTTCTTTACACTTAAGATAGTTCTCAATGACTTTGGCCGTTTTCTTGGGGTCATTGTTATGCTACAGAATAAGTTTGGGGCCAATCAGATGCCTCCCTGATGTTCCTGTCATGAAAAAAAAATGATTTTTTTCAAGATTTCAGTGGTTTGTATCTCCCAATTAATGGAAATCTATGAGGTGTCCTTATCAGCTAGTTATCTAGTAAAAATTACTATGAAGTACAAAACTGATACATTGCATTACTTTCAATATCAAAATATTTTGACTGTTTGAAACATATTTAAGTGTTGCTTTTTCATATGTGTAACAGCATAAATACTTTTTTTAGTACAATGTGCCTTTCAATGAAGCCAAAGTATGGGTCAGATAAGAAGTGTCACGCTATATTTTTTTCCACTTGCGTGCTTACTGTGCTCAAATTCCAAATTTAGATAAATTTAGATTATTTGAAAGTAAAAAGTTAACACGTGAGTGAAAGACTCAGGTGTGCTAACTCATTCTCCACATAGACTTCTATGGGGCACACTAAAAAAAACTATTATTTATCGCTTGCGCGCTAAACCCAACTGCAATAAACCCAAAGGTGCATTAGGAATACTCCTATATTCTTCACATAGAAGAACATTTTCGAGGTGTGTATATATATATATATATATATATATATATATATATATATATATATATAAGCAAAAGTTCAAAAGGTATATGCACTCTCACTACCATCCTGCAACTGCCAGGGTGCTCTTAAAAAGTATAAACAAAAAGAGTAAAGTGAAGCACTCACTGGACTTCGAATATCTGTGTTAAAAATTTTTTATTTGTGACGTTTCGGGACCTCAAAGGTCAGAAGAAGGGATGTTTGAGGTCCTGAAATGTCACGAATAAATATTTTTAACACAGATATTCAAAGTCCAGTGAGTGCTTCACTTTATTCTTTATATATATATATAATTATTATTGTTAGCATTTATTTGTATAGCGCTGCCAAATCCCTACAATGATAGGGGTATACAATGACAATACAGTATATATATTTATTCATTTTTTATTTTTTAATAAATAGAGCATTTTTTTCTAAGTGAAGAACATAGGAATTTCAAAAATGATCAAAAATGATATTGCATATTTCAAAGTATATTTCAAGGTATTTGACTGACAAGGGTTCAAAAGTGTGTGTGTATATATATATATATATATATATATATATATATATATATACACTGTATATGTTTGCATGTGTTTATATGTGTATATATGTATGCAGGCTGCTCAGGTTAGTGTGAATATAAGATCCCTGTGATATTTCTATTTGTTTGTTTGTTGGCAGATAAAACCATGAATTTAATGTAGGTAGTTTTGTTTATCTATTTTCAATTATAATTGGCAAAGAAATGTCAATAACTTTGACATCTCCATCCGAAGAAATATATTTTAAAAGGTTATCTATCTTAAAGAAAAAAGAAAACATTTGGAAATAAAACAAAAAAACAACAACAAGCACCCGCATGTGTAGAGAGTTCAGTTTGGGTCCAACCTTGAAGAATAACAAAAACAAAAAAGAGAAGAACTAAAGAGGTAAATACAAAATATATTTTATAAATAAAACAAAAAGATGTGAAGGGAATGTTGTAAATAATAATAAAAATCCTTATAGTGATGTCTCTGATAAAGGTTGAAGCAAAACAAAGGTGGAAAATATATTTGGTTACTATTTACTTAAAGGGACAGTAAAGTCAAAATATAATTTTTGTGATTCAGACAGAGCATGTCATTTTAAACAACTTTCCAGTTTACTTCTATTATCAAATTGTCTTTGTTCTCTTGGTATCGTTTGTTAAGAGTAAAGCTAGGTAGGCTGGTAGAAGCCAAGGGACATGCATTTGCCATCAGCAGTCTATAGCAGCAGTGTTTGCATCTATGTATAACTGATATAAACAATATTGCAAACTCTGCAACCTGATGGCTAGAGACACATGCACGCTCCCTAGCTCACCTAGGATTACTCTTTAACAAAGCATACTGAGAGAACTATGGAAATTTGTTACCAGAAGTAAATTGGAAGGTTGTTTAAAATGCCATGCACTAGCTAGTCCATTTAAGCTTAAAGGGACACTAAACCCAATTTTTTTCTTTCATGATTCAGATAGAGCATGTAATTTTAAGCAACTTTCTAATTTACTCCTATTATCAATTTTTCTTGTTCTCTTGCTATCTGTATTTAAAAAGAAGAAATTAAAGCTTAGTAGCCGGCCTAGTTTTGGTTCAGCACCTGGGTAGTGTTTGCTGATTGGTGTCTAAATTAAGCCACCAATAAGAAAGCACTATCCAGAGTGCTGGACCAAAAATGGGTTGGCTCCTAAGCTTTACATTCCTGCTTTTCAAATAAAGATAGCAATAGAACACAGAAAAATTGATAATAGGAGTACATTAGAAAGTTGACTAAAGGGACACTAAATCCAAATTTTTTTTGTTTCATGATTCGGATAAAGCATGCAATTTTAAGCATCTTTCAAATTTACTCCTATTATCAATTTTTTTTGGTTCTCTTGCTATCTTTATTTTAATAGTAGGAATGTAAAGCTTAGGAGCGGCCCATTTTAGGTTCAGCACCATGGATAGTGCTTGCTTATTGGTGACTACAATCAGCCAACCAATAAGCAACCGTAACCCAGGTTCTGAACCAAAAATAGGCCTGCTCCTAAGCTTTATATTCCTGCATTTTAAATAAAGATAGCAAGAAAATAAAGAAAAATTGATAAGAGTAAATTAGAAAGCTGCTTAAAATTGCATGCTCTATCTGAATCATTACAGAAAAATTTGCCCCATTCACGCATGCACAGTTGCGCAAGATGGACGGCAAGGAGAAATTACAGAGAGCGTGCAAGCTCTCTGTGATTGACAGTCCCTTTTCTTACGCGTTTGGTCACGTGAGAGAAGGGGTGGGCTTTACATGCTCACTTGAGCGTGTAATGATACATACGGGCAGCAGATCCTGCTCGCCCATTGCCCGTATGTAGCGAATGCGATCGGACAACTTGCTGCTCTATCTGAATAATCAAAGTTTATGTTTGACTTGAGTGTCCCTTTGTTGTGAATGTGGAGTCAAGCGCTAAAAGCACGGGTTAAATAATTTGCAAATAATATATGAACTTATAGTGGTATATATTATTGTAATTATATGACTTGTATAATAAAGGCTTTTAGAAGAAAATAGTGACTTTAAGTATTGGGAATCTGGATAGTAAAAATATATATATATATGTATAGTCCCTAAAGAACACAATATACACCAGCTTAAGCAAAATACGACAATTTAATAAAAAACATAAAATACATGTAAAAAGGGACGTCTCCCTTATAACAAAGCTATGAGTATAGGTAAAATACTAGCGCTTATAAATTTGTGTTCACTGCGCTAATAAAAACGAGCTAAAAAATTTTAACAAATAAAGCCAAGGTCCGTGGCTTAAACAACAGAACGAATGTACCTTAGGAGTATCTGTGGAAAATTCCAATGCGGTCCTCACAAATGAGGAGAAAAAACAAATGCTGTGTAGTCTTAGGGGACCGACCTAACCGCTTGTGTGCAGTTTGGCATTACCGGTCCGTTGGTAGGAGGCGGCTTTTGAAAGAAACTCACGTGACCCCTCTGACGTCACAGATGCGGTCTTGGCATCCGGAGCAATCTTTAGTATTTGCAAAAGATCCTTAATGTTATTTTGTGATCCTATTAGGATACAATGTTGCAAGTTCGTGGAAATTGTAGCCTTGGTTCTTTAGTTCTTATCCCCTATTCCATAGCAAGACAGGAAGTCCTGGGGGAAATAAGAAACAATCTTGACGGTCACTGATTGTGACTAGAAGATCTTCATTTACTTAGTAATAAACAGTGCTGAGTGTTACTCACAATGGTTGTAGACTTAGCGGTCGCTAGTAGCGACTAGAGGATGTTTATTGATATTGGTTGGCAGCAAAGCCGCAAATACCTGTCGCAGATACAATCTTGGCGGTCACTGAATATGACTAGATAAACTTCATTTACTCATAGTAAACAGTGCTGAATGTTACTCACATTAGTTGTAGGCTTGACGGTCGCTAGTAGCGACTAGAAAATACTTATAGGTATTGATTAGAAACAAAACAGCAAATACCTGTTGCAGATTTTTTTCTTTCTTATTTCTTTTAAGCACAGTCAATTCTTATTGGTAATACAATAAGACAAAATACAAGGTGACAACAGTGTCAAGGTCAACGCGTCTTGATAAAGCCTAAGGGCAAAACGCCTTGACCTTGACACTGTTGTCACCTTGCATTTTGTCTAAGTCTACAACCATTGTGAGTAACACTCAGCACTGTTTATTACTAAGTAAATGAAGATCTTCTAGTCACAATCAGTGACCGTCAAGATTGTTTCTTATTTCCCCCAGGACTTCCTGTCTTGCTATGGAATAGGGGATAAGAACTAAAGAACCAAGGCTACAATTTCCACAAACTTGCAACATTGTATCCTAATAGAATCACAAAATAACATTAAGGATCTTTTGCAAATACTAAAGATTGCTCCAGATGCCAAGACCGCATCTGTGACGTCAGAGGGGTCAAGTGAGTTTCTTTCAAAAGCCTCCTCCTACCAACGGACCAGTAATGCCAAACTGCACACAATCGGTTAGGTCGGTCCTCTAAGTCTACACAGCATATGGTTTTTTCTCCTCATTTGTGAGGACCTCATTGGAATTTTCCACAGATACTCCTAAGGTACATTCGTTCTGTTGTTTAAGCCACAGGCCTTGGCTTTATTTGTTAAAAAATTTTAGCTCGTTTTTATTAGCGCAGTGAACACAAATTTATAAGTGCTAGTATTTTACCTATACTCGTATCTTTATTAAAAGGGAGACGTCCCTTTTTACATGTATTTTATGTTTTTTATTAAATTGTCGTATTTTGCTTAAGCTGGTGTATATTGTGTTCTTTAGGGACTATACATATATATATATATTTTTACTATCCAGATTCCTAATACTTAAAGTCACTATTTTCTTCTAAAAGCCTTTATTATACACGCCATATAATTACAATTATAAATACCACTATAAGTTCATATATTATTTACAAATTATTTAACCCGTGCTTTTATTGCTTGACTCCACATTCACAACATTTGCTCCTATTGTTCTCTTTGAGGGGAACACACGAGTATAGCAGGGTTCACTTTTTCTTTAGCGCTTCTACTTTTCTTTCTTTGAGTGTCCCTTTAACATGTCTAACAATATTTTAAGTGCTTTAAGGCTGATATTACAAGTGGTAAATAAAAAGGACATGGAACCCAACATTTTCTTTCACGATTCAGATAGAGAATACATTTTTAAACAACATTCCAATTTACTTATATTATCTAATTTGCTTCATTTTTTAGGTATCCTTTGCTGAAGAAATAGCAATGCACATTGGTGAGCCAATCACACAATGCACCTATGTACAGCCACTAATCAGCAGCCACTGAGCATATTTAGATCTGCTTTTTGATAAAGGATATCAAGAGAATAAAGCAAATTAGATAGCAGAAGTAAATAGGAATTTTGTTTAAAATTGCATCCTCTTTCTGAATCATTAAAGAAAAAAATTGGGTTTCCTGTCCCTTTAATTGTAGCGCTTGAGCGGAAAAACAAAAAGTTCTGCTTAAAAAATTTCCGCCTTTGGAGACCTGATGTAAAGTGCTAACGCTTGATATATGCGTAAACACATGAAAAAATAAATATATATATGTGTGTGTGTATGTGTGTGTATGAATAAGTGCAGTGTTTATAGTGGCTAGATTACAAGTGAAGTGTTATCTATTCTCCCCTCGAGCATTAACTGCGCCAGTAGTAAACATTTTGCACACGTCGGGTTCCGCTCATATTATGAGTTGAAAGTAAAATGTTATCGCTTGCGCTTTAACCCAATGCATGTGAAAACCTATTCCCCCATAGAAGGCAATTGGGGAAAAAAAGGGGAAAAAATGGAAAAAAAAATACCCCACTCTCGCGCTAACCCGAAAACATATTCTTAAGTCCAATAACCCGACATAAAAATATGAAAAATATGTTCTATTTATTTATAAGTACACATTTCTACATATATCTGATGGTAATTTGGTGCAATACATATCTAGACCTATAGATATACATGATTATATATAGGTGTATATATATATATATATATATATATATATACAGATATATATATATATAGGAATATATATTGTAAATACTTAGAACATATTCTGCTATGTGCAGAACATTAGAATATGAAATATTTTCAGTAAATACACAGTATAACATTTTATAAAATATGAATATTGCATAAATATGTTTTTTCATGTTTTCATATACTTAAAGGGACACTAAACCCCAAAATTTTCTTTCATGAATCAGGTAGAGAATACAATTTTAAATAACATTCCAATTTACTTCTATTATCTAATTTGTAACATTCTTTAGATATACTTTGTTTAAGAAATTGCAATGCACATGGGTGAGCCAATCACACGAGACATCTATGTGCAGCTACCAATCAGCATCTACTGAGCATATCTAGATATGCTTTTCAGCAAATAATATAAAGAAAATGAAGCAAATTAGATAATAGAAGTAAATGAGAAAGTTGTTTAAAATTGTATGCTCTTTCTAAATCATGAAAGAAAATTTTGGGTTTCATGTCCCTTTAACTGCAAATTGCTCTAATGGCTCTCTATATATGTCTATTTATGAATAGATAACTATTTATGTATTTACATGTGTATATATGTCTGTAAATACAACTGTACTTTGTCATGCATTTTTAATGTGCTTTGTGACACCTTTAGTTTTGCAAATAGTTAACCAGAACTTGGAGGTTGCTGTAACCATTCTAGCGTAAATCGCAATTGCGCACATGCATTTGTATTTGCTTTCAACTCAAGTAAGTTGCAAAAGATTTGTCTGCTCCCTTTTTTCAGCTCAACAATTTTGAAACATTTTTTAGATTTTAAATTGTTTATCTATTTGTTTCTATTGTCTGCTTGATATTTTAGTGGTACTTACCCTGGTAAACCTACCCTAAACATAAACACTATCTTGTTTTTTTATTATTTTTATTAACATATTTATATATCAGATAAAGAAATGAGTCATTTCTATTTAGACCCACATTTAATAGAAGGATTCATGTAACAATAAATTTTGAAGATCTCACATAATCTGTCAAGTGTCCAAATATCATCTTCAATCTTACTTTAGTAGGTTATTTCTAAGTAAACATGGCTGGTCCTTAATCTTTGACATCTAGTTGAAAGTCGACACGCTATTTATATCTTGGAAGTGTCAGGCTATTATTTAAACAACTCATCACCCAAGCAAACATATTTTCCTAGTAAGCAAACTGAAAAATAAATGTGTACTTAATTTCCCACAAGCCCTGTGAAGATTATTATCAAAATTTCTTATTGTGAGTGAAACTTTCACATGCTTAACAAGATCCGTGATTATGAGCGGTTGTCACCTACGTCCCAGAGGAAGAGATGATATAAGGAAGTAGTTAGGTTTATTCATTCTTTATCAGACTGAGAAGATACAACATGTGCAAACATTGCAATATGTATAAAAAAAAAAAAAAAAGAAGGGCCAAGTCACAAATCAAAGCCAGCAGGAATCCCTGAGAGGGTTTGAGACCGGAGCTTTGCTGGGATCTCAGAGAACAGTCAAGAGCTACCTTCAGACACTTTCAAATCAAGAGAGTGGAAGCTAAAAAAAAATGTGCATTGGCATAAATATAAGGAAAAACTTTCCAAATTAAAAAATAAAATGTCTGAGATCTTTTAAAAGGAAACCTTCCGCTTGAATATATGATTACATTAGTATATTTGCATCTGTTGGTTTCTCTTCTATTAAAATGTACATTTTCTTTTTAAAGGGGCAGTAAGCATCTACCTTCTATACCATATTTAAAATATCACTAATAAAGTTTCTATGGATTTGGGAATTATCAATCTACAGATATTTATTTTTCTGTTGTGAATAAAGCATGTCTATGCATATTTTCTTTCCTGTTACATTAGGGAATCTTGTCTGCTTAGATTAAATTAACTAAATTAACCACATATAGCTGTTTTACTTCTAATTGGCTGTTTAAAGTAAATCATTTTTTTATTAGACTGTGGTAGGCAACGATGAAAACTGCTTCAATATTTAACTGATCATTCTTAACTTAAGACCCACAATTATTTTTAGAAATGTATGAGCATGGTGTGTATCTATAGATAGGCTAGCTAGATAGATAGATAGGCATGTATTTATCAAGCCGTCAACCGCAATTATGCTGGAATTCTGCAGCGTATTTGTGGCGAGCCTGATTCACCTTAGTTATCAAACCCTACAAACCGGCAAAAGTACAATTTGGTGACGTAACATACGATCCGCCGGTCTCAGTCCGATACAGATCAATGCTTACGTCACTACAGATGTTCCAAACGCAAGTACGGCACAGTCTGACTACTTTTGGAAGATGCAATCAGCCAATAGGATTGAAGTTCAATCCTATTGGTTGATCCAATCAGCCAATAGGATTGAGCTCACATTCTATTGGCTGACTGGAACAGCCAATAGAATGCAAGCTCAATCCTATTGGCTGATTGCATCAGCCAATAGGACTTTTCCTACCTTAATTCCTATTGGTTGATAGAATTCTATCAGCCAATCGGAAATCGAGGGACACCAAATTGGATGATGTCATTTAAAGGAACATTCATTCATCAAGAAGACGTCGAAAGAAGAGGATGCTCTGCGTCGGATGTCTTGAAGATGGAGCCGCTCCGCGCCGAATGGATGAAGATAGAAGATGCCGCCTGGATGAAGACTTCTGCGGGTCTGGAGAATCACTTCTACCCGTCTGGAGGACCACTTCTGCCGGCTTCGTGGAGGACTTTGTCCCGGTTGGATGAAGACTTCTCAAGGTAAGGTGATCTTCAGGGGGTTAGTGTTAGTTTTTTTTAAGGGGAGATTGGGTGGGTTTTAGAGTAGGGTTGGTTGTGTGGGTGGTGGTTTTAATGTTGGGGAGGGTGGTAAAAAAATATTTTTTACAGGTAAAAGAGCTGATTACTTTGGGGCAATGCCCAACAAAAGGCCCTTTTAAGGGCTATTTGTAATTTAGTGTAGGGTAGGGCTTTTTTTATTTTGGGGGGGCCTTTTTTATTTTGTTATGGGGATTAGATTAGGTGTAATTAGTTTAAAAATCTTGTAATTATTTTATTATTTTCTGTAATTTAGTGGTTTTTTTTGTACTTTAGATAATTTTTTTTAATTGTATTTAATTGTATTTAGTTTAGGGGATTAATTTAATTATAGTGTAGTGTTATGTGTAATTGTAACTTAGGTTAGGTTTTATTTTACAGGTACTTTTGTATTTATTTTAGCTAGGTAGTTATTAAATAGTTAATAACTATTTAATAATTATTGTACCTAGTTAAAAAAAAATACAAAGTTGCCCGTAAAATAAAAATAAACCCTAAGCTAGCTACAATGTAACTATTAGTTATATTGTAGCTATCTTAGGGTTTATTTTATAGGTAAGTATTTAGTTTTAAATATGAATTATTTAGTTAATGATAGTAATATTTATTTAGATATATTTAAAGTATATTTAAGTTAGGGGGTGTTAGGGTTAGGGTTAGACTTAGGTTTAGGGGTTAATAAATTTAATATAGTGGCAGCGACGTTGGGGGTGGCTGATTAGGGGCTAATAAATGTAGGTAGGTGGCGGCGGTGTAGGGGGGGCAGATTAGGGTTAATAAATATAATGTAGGTGGCAGCGGTGTAGGGGTGGGCAGATTAGGGGTTAATAAATATAATGTAGGTGGCGGCGGTGTAGGGGGGGCAGATTAGGGGTTAATAAATATAATGTAGGTGGCAGCGGTGTTAGGGGGCAGATTAGGGGTTAATAAATATAATGTAGGTGGCGACGGTGTAGGGGGCAGATTAGGGGTTAATAAATATAATGTAGGTGGTGGCGGTGTAGGGGGGGGCAGATTAGGGGTTAATAAATATAATGTAGGTGGCTGCGGTGTAGGGGGGGGCAGATTAGGGGATAATAAGTATAATGTAGGTGGCGGTGGACTCCGGGAGTGGCAGTTTAGGGGTTAATAATTGTATTTAGTTGTGGCGGGGTCCGGGAGCGGCGGTTTAGGGGTTAAACACTTTATTTAGTTGTGGCGGGGTCTGGGAGCGGTGGTTTAGGGGTTAATACATTTATTAGAGTTGCGGGGGGCTCCGGGAGCAGCGGTATAGGGGATAAACAGTATAGTATAGTGTGGGTGTTTAGTGACAGGGTACCAAGAAAGCTGTAAAAAAGCCGGAGAGCAGCGAGATCGATGACTGTTAGTTAACAACAGTCCGCTGCTCATCGCACCGTACTTGGTGTGCAGCTTTTTGACAGCTTTTTTGGTAACTTTGGAGAACATATTCAGGTCCGCGGCAGCGATGTTAGGCAATCTTAGGTGACCGTATTGGTGCCGTTGAATGCAAAAAAGTTGACGCTTTGATAAATAGATGCTATAGACTTTACTTTAGCCAACATTTTTATTAGAAGTGTAGATAGATAGATAGATAACTGTATTAAGCCATAACTATATATATGTATATACGCATATACATATACAGTATATTTACAGGGAACACACAATTCCCCTTGACCGCAATGTTAAGGCACTTTTCAATGCCTGTTTTTTTTTTCCAACTCTCACCAACTTTAACCCCAAAATACTGCCTAGTGCAGTAAATTGATTAAAAAATAAAGTTGTTATCTTTATTTTTTAATAGACTACAATATACAGTATTTTGGGCAGATTTATAAAATTAACCAGAGATCTGATCTCTGGTTAATTTTATAATTGCCAATTGCTACCGCGAGGTCACGTTAGCAATAACCAGCCACTTGAAATGGATAGTTAATTATTGCGCTCCCGCAAACGGACAAATTTGCTTGTTTGCGGGAGCGCAATCATTTAGCGCTCCACTTGTAATCTAGCCCTATGTACTGTATATGGGATAAAATGATAACTAACTTTCCAGAGCTAAGTATCTACTAACCGATAAAATGATAACTGCATTTCAAGAGCTATTTACTAACTCCACTCCTATGTTGTCCTTAGCCAATAACCCAGATATTTATAAAGAGAGTTTTTTAACAATAAAGGAAACCTCTGGTTTGTCAATAAACATAAGCGTTAAAGATCTGATCTCTGGTTAATGAATTCTAGTGCAAACTAACGTGAGTAGGGTTGCCACCTCAGTCATGTTTTCCTGGACACTTATGAGTTCCACATGCTGCAGGGTGTGCAGGAGGGAACATGTATTGTGTTTCTGGACAGCACTATTTATATTCCTCCCTGCACAACCTGCAGCATGTGTAACTTATAAGTGTTCTGTATTTTAAGGGACGGGTGGCAACCCTAAACGCGAGCTCACGGTAGCATAAACCAGCCACTTGTAATAGCTGGTTATTTAAGGTGCGCCTGTAAACGTGCAAATTTTAAAAAAGAGAACAGCAAATATATATATAACATATACCAAAATCTTACATTATAGAATTTGAACAATTAAGAGAACATATCTATCAATGCTAACATAACATACAACAGGCTGACTGAATTAGAATCAATGACTAGGCCCAGAATTCACACAACTGCACGTTGCAATAGCTCCCTTTAGTCTCCCACCTCTGAATGCTATGTGAAAGCTGGAATAAACAAAGAATGTATAACTAAATCCAACATTTGGTGAGTGACTCGCTGTCCCTAACATCAATTGTTAATAATACTGTGGCAGGATTGGTCAGGGGTTCAATTGGCACATAAATGGTCACACCCCCTGTCTCTCATAACTAACAAAGGAGCTAATTAGCCAAACAATATGGTTCCTTCCCTCTCTTCTTGTCCCTTCCTGCACCTTTGTTGGTGCCAAATGGCATGAACATATAAATTAATCAATTTGTTTAAAGGAACATTTTACACTTGATTCGCATAAATGTTTTGTAGATGATCCATTTATATAGCCCACCTGGTAGTGTTTTTATAAAAATGTATAGTTTCGCTTAATTTTTTAAGAACATTGTGCTGATTTTCACACTCCTAACCAAGCCCCACAGTGCTAGATGTATACACGTGTTTACAGACTCCTGCAGGCTCCTGTTTATGTTATCTGTATTTTTATATGCAGGGAAGGGGGTGACGGGGAGTGTCTGCAATTTTTTTATGTTTACCCAGCCCCTTTCACTGGGTGTTCTAGCCTAACCTCATCAACAGTGCTAAACTGGGAGCTTCTAAGTAAGTTTTTAAAAGGTTTTATACTGGATTTTTAGATCAGTATTTGTGCATATTATTCTTTATAGTAGTGTATTCTGTTTCATCAAATAATGTGTTCGACTGTTCATGTACTGGATAACTGGCCAAATTGGCATAAAGTCAGACAATTTTTTTATTTGTCTGAAGTGGAATGCACATATCCATTAAAGATTGGGAAAACTCTCTTTACCTAGGAAATATGGAGGTCTGGCCCTCCCCGATTTGCGTTTATATAATTGGATCTTCCTTGCGCGTATTGTAGCCGACTGGATCTTCAATAGAGACTATTTCCCAGATAATGAATTAGAAAAGAACATATTATATCCATTTCCTCCAGTAGCATTAATTCACTGTAACCTTAAAATATTATCTCAAAATATGAAAAAAATTAAATCTATTTACAATCTGATCCAGGCTTGGCAAAAGATATGTAACCTAATAAAACTAGATTGTAACACATTTGATTATCTAACATTATTGAGGAAATCTAAATTTCAAGCGAGCCTGCAATTTTTAGACTGGGATAGGCAATGTGTCAAAACATTTGATGTCCTCAAAAAAATAATTTAATTTACCCAACAAAGATTTTTTTTTGCCTATCTGCAGGCAATGCATTTTGACCTCAACTTGATTACTGAATCTGGCTGGAATTGGACTTTGGGGAAACTGGAGAATTGACTTATTATGGTTAAGAATGGGCATATGTCGATCTCCCCATGCTATCAAGTATTAAAGGATATGAAAACCAATTTTTTTCTTTTATGATTTAGAAAGAACAGGCAATTTTAAACAACTTTCTAATTTACTTCTATTATCTAATTTGCTTTATTCTCTTGATATACTGTGTGGAAAAGCATATCTAGATATGCTCAGTAGCTGCTGATTGGTTGCTGTACATAGATGCCTCATATGATTGGCTCACCCATGTGCATTGCTATTTCTTCAACAAATGATATCTAAATAATGAAACAAACTAGATAATAGAAGTAAGTTGGAATGTTGTTTAAAATTGTATTCTCTACTTGAATCATGAAAGAACATTTTTGGGAGCTTAGTGTCCCTTTAAGCTCCATTAAAGGTTCATTTCCAATGAATGGAGCTTATTGCTCTCTTAAAATGATATTAATACGAATGTTATTCAGAGTTCTATCACAAAAGCCAAGCAGACTACATTATTGGCAACCCGGAGAGAGTCTCATCTCAAATTGCTATATAGGACATATTATACACCTGAAAAAGCTTTTAGATGGGGGAACTCCAATTTCAATAAATGTCTTAAATGTTCTCTCCCCTCTGCTAATCGTATACACATGATCTTGGAATACCCAAGAATTCAGCAACTCTGGCATAAATTAGATTACTGGACTACTAATTCACTAAGGATCTCCCCTCCGGTGTTCTCATTGGTGAATATAGTCCTTCTTTGGAGAAATGGAAAGGAAAGTCGGTCTAATAATAAAATAATGAATATGATTATTCTAGCTGCTAGGTATTTGATTTTAAAAAAATGGAAAGAGAAAACTATCCCAAGTATAACGGAAATTAAAAACTTCTTAAATAAACAATGTATGCTTGAACAGATGGATACTAATATGTACAATGAAGGAGATATTAAATGTTTTTTTAAGACGTGGTCTACATTTATCAAAACTCTCTCCCCTACCTAGATGGATGATCTGATTTATCCATTTAGGAATTCAAAACTGGTGTTATTGGGGTTATGGTGATCTACTTTATCAATTTCTGATTTTCTTTTCCTTCCTTTCATCCTCTCCCTCCCCCCCTCCCCCCCCCCCCCCCTTCCAATTTTTTTTTTTTTTTTGTGTTGGGGTATTGGTTTAATATAAATAAACTCCCAATAGACTAAGTGATTTATATTTTTTTTATAAAGAAATATAGATATCTTTGTTACAGGTATAACTGGCAGTGTGTGAAATGTATTTTTTAATTTTTCTTCTTTGTGGATTTAATCTATTACGCCCTGCGCGGTGGAAAACATATTTGTTTTGTTTCTGTTATTTTCTGTATGCTGCATCCTCAATTGGGTATAAATAAATATTTATAAAAAAAAAAAGATTGGCAAAAATGTTTTAAGATTACAACAAATTATGCTATACGAAACCACATAATAAAATGAAATACAAAGATCTTAGATGATAAATAATGCCAGTATGTATTAAACAAATATATAAAAATGCCAGTAATACTTGATGAAGAGGTTGTAATCAAATTGCTACAATGAGTCATTGATGGTGGCATTGTATAAAAGTTAAAACATTTTGGAAAACAATGAGATAAAAAATGTCCTTGGTGTACAATTAAAATTAGTTCCATATGTATTGTTATAAAGTAAAGCTTTTAGGATTCCAGGAAAAGCAAGAAGAAACTTTTTTTGGCTCAGCACTGGATGAAAAAAAGGCTTCGGGGGCAATTTATTAAATGCCAGACAGACATGATTCTCTGTATGCTGTCTGGAGTGAAATGCCTGTGCAATGCCGCCCCTGCATATTTGTGGCAAATCGGCCGCTAGCAGGGGGTGTCAATCATCCCGATCGTATCTGATCAGGATGATTGCAGCCTGCCACCTAAAAGTTGGCAGAGAAGTTAAGGAGCGGCGGTCTAATAACCGCTGCTTCTTAACTTCTTTTTCCGGCGACCCAGAAACTACGGGCAGAGATAACAGCATCCACTGCTTATTAAATCTACCCCAAGGAGCCCATCATGAAACTTACATTTTTACTTTTGTGACCCTTTAACTGTGTGTTTATATCCAAATTTGAATGTTAGAACGAATGTTATTGTAGAAATTCGATTTACATAATTGTAGAAATTCGATTTTTGAATGTTATTTATAGTTTTCGAATGTCACATTCGAATTCGAATATTACATTTATAAAACCCAATTGTAGACTAGAAACACTATTTCGAATGTCACATTCGAATCGAATATCACATTCGAATCGAATGTCACATTCAAATTCGAATATTACATTTATAAAAGACAGAATTAGACTAGAAATACTATTTCGAATTTGAATGTCACATTCGAATCGAATATCACATTTAAAACACAGTATTAGACTAGAAATACTATTTAAAATTCAAATGTGACATTCGAATTTGAATGTAGCATTCAAATTCGAATATTACATTTATTAAACTCAGTTGTAGACTAGAAATACTATTTCAAATTTGAATGTCACATTTAAATTCAAATGTCACATTCAAATTTGAATATTACATTTCGAAATTGAATGAATACATATCTAAACATTCTATTATTCTAACAAATATTTTTGAATTTTATTGAAAAAATCCAAAACAAAAATTCGAAAATAGAATGTTAGAATGTTATATAAACATTCAAAATTTGATTTTTTAGAAACATTCGCCCATCCCTATTAGTTATATTGTAGCTAGCTTAGGGTTTATTTTATAGGTAAGTATTTAGTTTTAAATAGGAATTATTTAGTTAATGATAGTAATTTTTAGTTAGATTTATTGTAATTATATTTAATTTAGGGGTGTTAGGGTTAGACTTAGGTTTAGGGGTTAATACATTTAATATAGTGGCAGCGACGTTGGGGGCTGCAGATTAGGGGTTAATAAATGTAGGTAGGTGGCAGCGATGTTAGGGAAGGCAGATTAGGGTTAATAATATTTAACTAAAGTTTGCGAGACGGGAGTGCGGCGGCTTAGGAGTTAATATGTTTATTATAGTGGCAGAGACATTGGGGGCGGCAGATTAGGGGTTAATAAGTGTAGGTAGGTTGCGGAGACATTGGGAACAGCAGATTAGGGGTTAATAAATATAATGTAGGTGTCGGCGATGTTGGGGGCAGCAGATTAGGGGTTCATAAGTATAATGTAGGTGGCGGCGGTGTCCGGAGAGGCAGATTAGGGGTTAATAAATATAATGCAGGTGGCGGCAATGTCGGGGGCAGCAGATTAGGGGTTAATAAGTATAAGATTAGGGGTGTTTAGACTCGGGGTTCATGTTAGGGTATTAGGTGTAGACATAATTTTTATTTCCCCATAGGAATCAATGGGGCTGCGTTACTGAGTTTTACGCTGCTTTTTTGCAGGTGTTAGACTTTCTTTCAGCCGGCGCTCCACGTTGATACCTATGGGGAAATCGTGCACGAGCATGTACGACCAGCTCACCGCTGACTTAAGCAGCGCTGGTATTGGAAAGCAGTAAGGCGCACAATTTTGCTCAACGCTCACTTCTTGCCTTTTAACGACGGATTTGTAAAAACCTGCAATACCAGCGCTGTAGGTAAGTGAGCGGTGAGCACTGCACAGCCTCTAACGCAAAACTCGTAATCTAGCCGTTAGTAAACTGTTCATGCCATTAAAGGGACATTAAGCATAAAAAAAAATTTGGTTAGACTAAAAGATTTGGTTTGGAATTTTCAGCTGATTTGGTTTGTCAGAATTTCGTTCAATAGCATTAACGCCAATGTTAAGACCACACAGAAGATTCAGTGCTAACTGGGACATGAAAACATATACGCCTAGATTTAGAGTTCTGGGTTAGGGTTAAAAAGCAGCGGGGTCCTAACACTGCTTTTTAACGCCTGCTGATATTTAGAGTCAGACAGGAAAGGGTCTACCGCTCACTTTCTTTCCGCGACTCGAGGCTACCGCAAATCCCCTTACGTCAATTGCATATCCTATCTTTTCTATGGGATTTTCCTAATGCCGGTATTACGAGTCTTGGAAGAAGTGAGCGGTAGAGCCTCTACCGACAAGACTCCAACCGCAAAAAAAAGTCAGTAGTTAAGAGTTTTATGGGCTAACGCCGTAACATAAAGCTCTTAACTACTGTGCTATAAAGTACACTAATACCCATAAACTACCTATGAACCCCTAAACCGAGGCCCCCCCACATCGCAAACCCCCCCTTCCAATTTTTTTTTTGTGTTGGGGTATTGGTTTAATATAAATAAACTCCCAATAGACTAAGAGATTTATATTTTTTTTATACAGAAATATAGATATCTTTGTTACAGGTATAACTGGCAGTGTGTGAAATGTATTTTTTAATTTTTCTTCTTTGTGGATTTAATCTATTATGCCCTGCGCGATGGAAAACATATTTGTTTTGTTTCTGTTATTTTCTGTATGCTGCATCCTCAATTGGGTATAAATAAATATTTATAAAAAAAAAAAAAGATTGGCAAACATGTTTTAAGATTATAACAAATTATGCTATACGAAACCACATAATAAAATGAAATACAAAGATCTTAGATGATATATAATGCCAGTATGTATTAAACAAATATATAAAAATGTCAGTAATACTTGATGAAGAGGTTGTAATCAAATTGGTACAATGGGTCATGGATGGTGGCATTGTATAAAAGTTAAAACATTTTGGAAAACAATGAGATAAAAAATGTCCTTGGTGTACAATTAAAATTAGTTCCATATGTATTGTTATAAAGTAAAGCTTTTAGGATTCCAGGAAAAGCAAGAAGAAACTTTTTTTGGCTCAACACTGGATGAAAAAAAGGCTTAGGGGTCAATTTATTAAATGCCAGACAGACATGATTCTCTGTATGCTGTCTGCAGTGAAATGCTTGTGCAATGCCGCCCCTGCATATTTGTGGCAAATCGGCCGCTAGCAGGGGGTGTCAATCATCCCGATCGTATCTGATCAGGATGATTGCAGCCTGCCACCTAAAAGTTGGCAGAGAAGTTAAGGAGCGGCGGTCTAATAACCGCTGCTTCTTAACTTCTTTTTCCGGCGACCCGGAAACTACGGGCAGAGATAACAGCATCCACTGCTTATTAAATCTACCCCAAGGAGCCCATCATGAAACTTACATTTTTACTTTTGTGACCCTTTAACTGCCGATCTGAGGCTTACTGCTACTTGCCAGTCATTTTTAAAGAGCTTTTCATAGGTATTGCTAGTGTTAGAGATTTGGTACAGGGTTAATGAATGTGTTGTTGTAAAGCATCTTTTTTTTTTAAAATATATATTTCTATTCTTAAATAAAAAAATTAAAGGGCCAATAAAGTAGAAAAATCAGCAAATGCATAATAAAAATACAATGCAATAAATGAGCACTTTTCCCCTTTCGTTTATCTGTTGCTATCAGCCAATCACAGACTCATATACATATATACTGAGCAAATGCTCAGCTGGTACTGGCGCATTAAAAGTGTGCACATATAAAGACTTTGCACAGTTTGATAATGGAAGTAGAAGTTTTTTATGCATCTGCCTAAATTAAGAACATTTAATTTTTCATGTCTCATTAAACAAAATGTCCTTACATAGTAATATAGTAGATGGAATAGAAGAAGACATTGATTTATACCTTTACAGATGATATTTGATTCCTGTTTTATAAGAAAAAACTTAGACCAGAGAAGTGACATTAATACATTGAAAAGGTTTACCCTTATAACACAAATAATCATAATCCTGGACACTTAACTAACTTTTTTAATATTTTAAATGTATTTAATTGTTGCTATTTCATGCACAAGACAGAATGCTTTAAGTTTAAAGGGACAGTCTACACCAGAATTTGTATTGTTTAAAAAGATAGATAATCCCTTTATTACCCATTCCCAAGTTTTGCAGAACCAACACAGTTATATTAATCTATGTTTTACCTCTGTGATTACCTTGTATCTAAGCCTCTGCAGACAGCCTCCTTATCTCAGTGCTTTTGACAGACATGCAGTTTAGCCAATCAATGAAGACTCCTAAATAACTCCACAAGAGTGAGCACAATGTTATCTATATAACACACATGAACTAGTACTATATCTAACTGTGAAAAACGTTCAAAATGCTCTGAGCTAAAAGGCAGTTTTCAACTGTTTAGAAATCAGTTTGAGCCTAGCTAGGATTAGCTTTTCAAAAATACCACCAAGGGAACAAAGCAAATTTGATGATAAAAGTAAATTGGGAAGTTGTTTAAAATTGCATGCCCTATCTGAATAATAAAGATTTAATTTTGACTAGAGTGTCCCTTTAATATCCATTAAACCACTTTGTTGAAATACAACTGATTTCTTTGCTCTATGAGGAGAGAGCAGACACTGTCAGTTGTATGTCAGTCAGTGAATTTCTTTAAAACAAAATTATGGAAACAAACTTCCAGTGAATTAAAGTTAAAATACAGTTTGATAGCAACATCTTTAAAGCCATGTTACAACTCTCATAATATTCATTCCACAAAGTTAAAATGCATAAACCTTTTGACAATATTATCAAAGTTATATTTAGGTAAATCAGGTGAATGCAAACCCCCCTCCCCTAATTTTGCTGCAGAATTTGCATTTGTTTGAAAGCACAAAACTTCTGACCCCATTAACGAATAAGCAAATGTACCAATGCATGTAAGTTAAATATTTACGGCTAGATTACGAGTTGTGCGTTAAGGTAAAAAAGCAGCGTTAAGAGCTCCTAACGCTGCTTTTTTACGCCCGCTGGTATTACGAGTCTTGCAGGTTTAGGGGCACCGCACACTTCTTTGGCCTTACCGCAAAACGACTTACGTAAACTTTGTAAAGTCTTTTTTCTATGGGACTTCCATAGCGCCGGTATTACGAGTCTGTCCTTTGAGGCCAAAAAGTGAGCAGTACACCCTACCCCGTCAAGAGTCCTAACGCATTTAAAAGTCAGTAGTTAAGAGTTTTATGGTACAACGCTGTAACATAAAACTCATAACTAAAGTGCTAAAAAGTACACTAACACCAATAAACTACCTATTAACCCCTAAACCGAGGCCCTCCCGCATCGCAAACACTAAAATACAATTTTTAAACCCTAATCTGCCGCTCCGACACCGCCGCCACCTACATTATATTTATGAACCCCTAATCTGCTGCCCCCAACATCGCCGTCACCTACATTATAATTATTAACCCCAAATCTGCCGCCCCCAAGTTCGCCGCAACCTACCTACACTTATTAACCCCTAATCTGCCGCCCCCAACGTTGCCGCCACTATAATAAACATATTAACCCCTAAACCGCCGAACTCTTGCATCGCAAACATTAGTTAAATATTATTAACCCCTAATCTGCTGTCCCTAACATCGCCGCCACCTAGCTACATTTATTAACCCCTAATCTGCCGCCCCCAACGTCGCCGCCACTATACTAAATGTATTAACCCCTAAACCTATGTCTAACCCTAACCCTAACACCCCCTAATTGAAATATAATTTAAATAAATCTAACAAAAAATTCCTATCATTAACTAAATAATTCCTATTTAAAACTAAATACTTACCTATAAAATAAACCCTAAACTAGCTACAATATAACTAATAGTTACATTGTAGATAGCTTAGGGTTTATTTTTATTTTTCAAGCAAGTTTGTATTTATTTTAACTAGGTAGCATAGATATTAGTTATTAACTATTTAATAACTACCTAGCTAAAATAAATACCTGTAAAATAAAACCTAACCTAAGTTACAATAACACCTAACACTAAACTAAAATTAAATAAATTTACTAAATTAACAACAATTAAATACATTAAATTAAATTAGCTAAAGTGCAAAAAAAACCCCCCACTAAATTACAGAAAACAATAAACAAATTACAAGATATGTAAACTAATTACACCTAATCTAATAGCCCTATCAAAATAAAGGGTGTATTGGGTGGGCTTTATTTTTTAGATTAGGGTTTGGGCCGCAAAAGAGCTAACTGCCCTTTTAAGTGCAATGCCCATCCAAATGCCCTTTTCAGGGCAATGGGGAGCTTAGGTTTTTTTAGATAGTATTTTATTTCTGGGGTTGGTTGTGTGGGTAGTGGGTTTTACTGTTGGGGGGGTTGTTTGTATTTTTTTTTTACAGGTAAAAGAGCCGATTACTTTGGGGCAATGCCCCGCAAAAGGCCCTTTTAAAGGCTATTTATAGTTTAGTTTAGGCTAGGGTTTTTTTATTTTGGGGGGGCTTTTTTTATTTTGATAGGGCTATTAGATTAGGTGTAATTAGTTTAAATATCTTGTAATTTGTTTGTTATTTTCTGTAATTTAGTGTTTGTTTTTTGAAGCTCATTTAATTTAATTTATGTAATTATTGTTAATTTAGTAAATGTATTTAATTATAGTGTAGTGTTAGGTGTTATTGTAGCTTAGGTTAGGTTTTATTTTACAGGTACTTTTGTATTTATTTTATATAGGTAGTTATTAAATAGTTAATAACTATTTAATAACTATTCTACCTAGTTAAAATAAATACAAACTTGCCTGTAAAATAGAAATAAACCCTAAGCTAGCTACAAAGTAACTATTAGTTATTAGGCATGGGTGAATGTGTTTATATCCGAATTTGAATGTTAGAACGAATGTTATTGTAGAAATTCGATTTACATAATTGTAGAAATTTGATTTTCGAATGTTATTTACAGTTTTGAATGTCACATTCGAATTCGAATATTACATTTATAAAACACAATTGTAGACTAGAAACACTATTTCGAATGTCACATTTGAATCTAATATCACATTCAAATCGAATATCACATTCGAATCGAATGTCACATTCAAATTCGAATATTACATTTATAAAACACAGAATTAGACTAGAAATACTATTTTGAATTTGAATGTCACATTCAAATCGAATATCACATTTAAAACACAGTATTAGACTAGAAATACCATTTAAAATTCGAATGTGACATTCAAATTTGAATGTAGCATTCGAATTCGAATATTACATTTATTAAACACAGTTGCAGACTAGAAATACTATTTCAAATTTGAATGTCACATTCAAATTCGAATGTCACATTCAAATTTGAATATTACATTTCGAAATTGAATGAATACATATCTAAACATTCTATTATTCTAACGAATATTTTCGAATTTTATTGAAAAATTCGAAAACGAAAATTCAAAAATAGAATGTTAGAATGTTATATAAACATTTGAAATTTGATTCGAATGAACAAATGTATCAAAATTCATTTTAAATTTCGAATTTTTAGAAACATTCGCCCATCCCTATTAGTTATATTGTAGCTAGCTTAGGGTTTATTTTATAGGTAAGTATTTAGTTTTAAATAGGAATTATTTAGTTAATGATAGTAATTTTTAGTTAGATTTATTGTAATTATATTTAAGTTAGGGGTGTTAGGGTTAGGGTTAGACTTAGGTTTAGGGGTTAATACATTTAATATAGTGGCAGTGACGTTGGGGGCTGCAGATTAGAGGTTAATAAATGTAGGCAGGTGGCGGCGATGTTAGGGAAGGCAGATTAGGGGTTAATAATATTTAACTAATGTTTGCGAGGCGGGAGTGCGGCGGTTTAGGAGTTAATATGTTTATTATAGTGGCGGCGACATTGGGGGCAACAGATTAGGGGTTAATAAGTGTAGGTAGGTTGCGGAGACAATTGGAACAGCAGATTAGGGGTTAATAAATATAATGTAGGTGTCGGGGATGTTGGGGGCAACAGATTAGGGGTTCATAAGTATAATGTAGGTGGCGGCGGTGTCCGGAGCGGCAGATTAGGGGTTAATAAATATAATGCAGGTGTCGGCAATAAGATTAGGGGTGTTTAGACTCGGGATTCATGTTAGGGTGTTAGGTGTAGACATAAATTTTATTTCCCCATAGGAATCAATGGGGCTGCGTTACTGAGTTTTACGCTGCTTTTTTGCAGGTGTTAGACTTTTTTTCAGCCGGCACTCCCCGTTGATACCTTTGGGGAAACGTACAACCAGCTCACCGCTGACTTAAGCAGCGCTGGTATTGGAATGCAGTAAGGAGCACAATTTTGCTCAACGCTCACTTCTTGCCTTTTAACGCCGGGTTTGTAAAAACCCGCAATACCAGCGCTGTAGGTAAGTGAGCGGTGAGAGAAAACTGCTCGTTAGCACCACACAGCCTCTAATGCAAAACTCGTAATCTAGCCGTTAGTAAACTGTTCATGTCATTAAAGGGACATTAAGCATTAAAAAAATTGGTTAGACTGAAAGATTTGGTTTGGAATTTTCAGCTGATTCGGTTTGTCAGAATTTCATTCAATAGCATTAACGCCAATGGGAAGACCACACAGAAGATTCAGTGCTAACTGGGACACGAAAACATATACGCCTAGATTTAGAGTTCTGCGTTAGGGTTAAAAAGCAGCGGGGTACTAACGCTGCTTTTTAACGCCTGCTTATATTTAGAGTCAGACAGGAAAGGGTCTACCGCTCACTTTCTTTCCGCGACTCGAGGCTACTGCAAATCCCCTTACGTCAATTGCATATCCTATCTTTTCTATGGGATTTTCCTAACGCCGGTATTACGAGTCTTGGAAGAAGTGAGCGGTAGAGCCTCTACCGACAAGACTCCAACCGCTAAAAAAGTTTGGGGGTTAAGAGTTTTATGGGCTAACCCCGGAACATAAAGCTCTTAACTACTGTGCTATAAAGTACACTAACACCCATAAACTACCTATGAACCCCTAAAACGAGGCCCCCCACATCGCAAACCCTATAATAAAAATTTTTAACCCCTAATCTTCAGACCGGACATCGCCGCCACCTACATTATCCCTATGAACCCCTAATCTGCTACCACTAACATTATCCCTATGAACCCCTAATCTGCTGCCCCTAACATCGCCGAAACCTATATTATATTTATTATCCCCTAATCTGCCCCCCCCCCAACGTCGCTGCCACCTACTTACACTTATTAACCCCTAATCTGCCGACCGGACATCACTGCCACTATAATAAATGTATTAACCCCTAAACCGCTGCACTCCCGCCTCGCAAGCACTATAATAAATTTTATTAACCCCTAATCTTCTAGATTGTAAATTCCCACGGGAATAGGGCCCTCGATTCCTCCTGTATGTGTTTGTAAATTCTGTCCTGTCTCTTAGTCTTAGAAGTTTTATACTATTGTTTTATTTAAATGATCTGTATCAATGGACAGCACTGCGGAATATGATGGCGCTTCATAAATAAAGTATAATAATAATAATCTGCCCTCCCTAACATCGCTGCCACCTACCTACAATAATTAACCCCTAATCTCCCGCCCCCAACGTCGCCGCTACTATAATAAAGTTATTAACCCCTAAACCTAAGTCTAACCCTAACCCTAACACCCCCCTAACTTAAATATAATTTAAATTAAACAAAATAAATTAAATAAATTATTCCTATTTAAAAATAAATACTTACCTGTAAAATAAACCCTAATATAGCTACAATATAACTAATAGTTACAATGTAGCTATTTTAGGATTTATATTTATTTTACAGGCAACTGATTCAATCAGTCAATCAGATTGAAGTTCAATCCGATTGGCTGATCAAATTAGCCAATTAGATTGACATTGCATTCTATTGGCTGTTCCGATCAGCCAATAGAATGCGAGGTCAATCTGATTGGCTGATTGAATCAGCCAATCAGATTTTTCCTATCTTAATTCCGATTGGCTGACAGAATCCTATCAGCCAATCGGAATTCGAGGGACGCCATCTTGGATGACGTCATTTAATGAAACCGTCAAGTCGTCGGCCAGGATGCATGTTCCGCATTAGAGGTCTTCAGGATGCTGCCGCTCCGCTCCGGATGGATGAAGATAGAAGATTCCGCTTGGATGAAGACATCAATCGGATGGAAGACCTCTTCTGCCCCGCTTGGATGAAGACTTCAACCGGATGGAGGACCTCTTCTGCCCCGCTTGGATGAAGAATTTAGCTTGGCTGGGTGAAGACGACTCAAGGTAGGGAGATCTTCAGAGGATTAGTGTTAGGATTTTTAAGGGGGTTTAGGTGGATTTTAGAGTAGGGGTATGTGGGTGGTGGGTTGTAATGTTGGGGGGGGTATTGTATTTTTATTTACAGGTAAAAGAGCTGATTACTTTGGGGCAATGCCCCGCAAAAGGCCCTTTTAAGGGCTGGTAAAAGAGCTGATTACTTTGTAATTTAGGATAGGGTAGGGCATTTATTTTTATTATTATTATTATTATTTTATTAGGGGGCTTAGATTAGGTGTAATTAGTTTAAACTTCTTGTAATTTTTTTTTATTTTCTGTAATTTAGTGTTTGGTTTTTTTTGTATTATAGTTTATTTAATTGTATTTTAGTTTAGATAATTGTAGGTAATTTATTTAATTAATTAATTGATGGTGTAGTGTTAGGTGTATTTGTAACTTAGGTTAGGATTTATTTTACAGGTAATTTTGTAATTATTTTAACTAGGTAGCTATTAAATAGTTATTAACTATTTAATAGATATTGTACCTAGTTAAATAAAAACAAAGTTGCCTGTAAAATAGATATAAATCCTAAAATAGCTACAATTAGTTATATTGTAGCTATATTAGGGTTTATTTTACAGGTAAGTATTTATTTTTAAATAGGAATAATTTATTTAATGATAGTAAAGTTATCTAATTTAATTTAAATTATATTTTAATTATATAATTATATATATATATAAGTTAGGGAGGTGTTGGGTTAGGGTTAGACTTAGGTTTAGGGGTTAATAACTTTATTATAGTGGCGGCGATGTTGGGGGCGGGAGATTAGGGGTTAATATTTGTAGGTAGGTGGCGGCGATGTTTGCGAGGCGGGAGTGCGGTGGTTTAGGGGTTGATACATTTATTATAGTGGCGGCGATGTCGGTCGGCAGATTAGGGGTTAATAAGTGTAGGTAGGTGGCGGCGATGTTGGGGGGGCAGATTAGGGGGAAATAAATATAATATAGGTGTCGGCGATGTTAGGGGCAGCAGATTAGGGTTTCATAGCTATAATGTAGGTTGCGGCGGTATCTGGAGCGGCAGATTAGGGGTTAATAATATAATGTAGGTCAGCGATAGCGGGGCCGGCAGATTAGAGGATAATAAGTGTAAGGTTAGGGGTGTTTAGACTCGGGGTTCATGTTAGGGTGTTAGGTGTAGACTTAGAAAGTGTTTCCCCATAGGAAACAATGGGGCTGCGTTAGGAGCTGAATGCTGCTTTTTTTCAGGTGTTAGTTTTTTTTTCAGCCAGCTCAGCCCCATTGTTTCCTATGGGGATATCGTGCACGAGCACGTTTTTCCAGCTTACCGCTACCGTAAGCAACGCTGGTATTGAGGGTGGAAGTGGAGCTAAATTTGGCTCAACGCTCACTTTTCTGAGGCTAACGCAGCCATTCAGACAACTCGTAATACCAGCGTTGGCTTAAGGGTGCGCTGGAAAAAAAGGCTCGTTAGCACCGCAGGTCTTTACAGACAAAACTCTAAATCTAGCGGATAGGAACTAGAACAATTTTTACAAAGAGAATTCAAACAATGAATTGAAATTAAAAGCCTTTGATACAGTAATATTAATTTTTCACTAATTTTACCTCTTCCCATCACCCTATTGTCTCCCTGCTTCTAACTTTTTACTTCCAACCACTACAACCTTTCTGTACAATCTTACTTATTTTTCAACTCTCTCATTCTCTTCACTTGCTCGCACACATGCTCTTTAAGAAGTTTGTAGTTATAGTTAAATAATCAGCCTTTCCAAGTGGCTGGTTATTGCGCTCAGAAAATTAACCGGAGATCAGATCTCTGGTTAATTTTGTAAAATTGCCCCAAATGCCCTCAAAACAGAGGGTCTTTTATTTTTCTATTAAAAAAAGTAGCATTTTTTTCATAAAACAATACTGCACTAGGCAGTATTAGGGGGTTAAAAGTTGGGAGGTGTGGGGTATTAGAAAAAAAAAATAGCACTAAAAGGTGCCTTTACATTGGGGTCCATGGGAACTTTGTGTTCCCTGTAAATATATGTGTATATGCTTATAAACATATATATTTATGTGTTAATATGTGGACATACACATATAAACACATAAATATATTTATATATTCAAATACATATATATTTAAAATTGCTACCCATAGATGCGCTGCTTACCCACTTCGCTGTCCTTAAGTTTTGTGCTGTTTTTGACGGCATCAGAACGAGGCTCCCATTGTAGCCTATGGAAGCACGCGCTCGTGAGAGCAATGCTTCCGTGGAATGTGAATGCGAGGATGATTTCGCATTGCATCTAACTTGTAATACCAGCGCACATTAGCGTGCACTGATATCACTCAGTGGAGCGCAAATATCGCTTTAGTGTATGCGATATTGTGCGCTCTACTTGTAATCTGGCCTAAAATAAATGCTAGATAGAAAAAGATCAGTCTGAGAATAACATTCAGATGTATTTTTTAAAGTTTAATTAGCTGTTTAAATATTGACAATATAAGTGTCAAGTTTTTGTGTCTATAAAACAGTGGGAGCTGCCATGTTGTAACTTAGGTTACCTTCTCTGCTATGGCCAATTAGGTACAGGGATAAATAGGTCACTAGAGTGTGCAGCCAATGGCTGTATGGAATATAACAGTGTTCTGCACTTCCATTTCTAACAGGAACTGAAAAGCACTCAATTTCAGGAATTACAGGAAATGGGCAGAAAATGTATAATGAAAGTATATTGCAGACATATATATTACGTTTATCATTTTATATTACCATTTCAAAGTGTTTAATGTCTCTTTAAAGTCCCTTGAACACAGCAGCCAGTGGTTCCATAAGGATTAGACAGTGACAGATGATGACCACCACAGATCAGGAAGAGCGAGAACAGGAAAAGCAGCAGCAGGCTGCAGAGCTAATAAACTAGGTAGGCCTCTGGTACATAAACCCAAAAAATACACCTCCATGGGAGGAGGGCAAACACTTGCTCAGAGTTGCTTGGACACAGTGTTCAACAGTTTCCTACAATTTTTCACTTTAACTGATAATGGTCACCACAGAGCACTAAGGGCGAGAGAAGGAGAGGCAGCATCAGGGAGCAGAGTTACTGAACTAAGTAGGCCAACAGTAAATAAACCCCAAAAATACACCTCCCATGGAGGAGGATGGAAATGTGTTTAGAGTCCCTTGTTCACTGCGGCCAGCAGTTTCCAGAATATTTGGCATTGATGGATAATGACTTCCTCAAAAGCAGGAAGGGCAGGAGCAAGAGTGACAGCAGCAGCAACAGCAGATTTAAAGGGTCTTGAAACCCAAATTTTAGAATTTTAGATTCAGAAAGAGCATGTAATTTAAAAAAAAACTTTCTAATTTACTTCTATTCTCTAATTTGTTTCATTCTCTTGATATTCTTTGTTAAAATGCACACCTTGATAGGCTCAGCAGCTGCTGATTGGTGGCTGCACATAGATGCCTTATGTGATTGGCTTACCCATATGCATTGCTATTTCTTCAACAAAGGATATCTAAAAAAGGAAACAAATTAAATAATAGCAGTAAATTGGAATGTTGTTTAAAATTGTATTCTCTACCTGATTCATGAAAGAACATTTTTGGGTTTAGTGTCCCTTTAATGAACTAGGTAGGCCTCTGACACAAACTCCAAAAATATATTTTCAAGGGAGAAGCACAAACACAAACTTAGAGACTTTTGAACACAGCGGCTAACAGTTTGCTATGATTTTTTACTTAAGCTTACATGCCATCCCATCTTTGGTTCAGCACCTGGGTAGCACTTGCTGATTGGTGGCTAAATGTTGCCACCAATCAGCAAGCACTATCCAGGGTGCTCAATCAAAAATGGGCCAGCTCCTATGCTTACATTACTGCTTTTTCAAATAAAAATACCAAGAGAATGAAGAAAAATTGATAATAGGAGTAAATTAGAAAGTTGCTTAAAAGTGCATGCTCTATCTAAATCATGAAAGAAAAAAATTGGGTTCAGTGTCCCTTTAAGGAAAGTAGATGATTATGTGTACATTTTTTCAGACAAAGTTATATTTAGTTATCACTCAAGAGGAAAATACCATTTGGCAGACTTAGAACTCTGTAATGAAATGATAAAAGTTAAATGCAAATGTACAGTTAGCAGTTGAGAAGTTATCTATGGGGATATGGGAACATGTATTTAAACTGCATACTTATCATAGGCCCTTAACAACTGTACTAACTATTTACAAATGGACTGGGTCAAGCAAGAAAACGACATTGCTAAATGGTCAGCTAGACTTATCTATTTTACATAAGAGTACATACCAGGAAATAAAAATGTGGCAGCTGATTGCCTGTCTCATCTTCCTTTGCCAAGCCACCCGTTTAGCATACCCAATTCAGAAACCATTATGGGAATTAATGCAGGGAGAAAGTGCTGACCTAAAACCCACAATGCACAGCCTCTGTAGAGGAATCTACAATAGAGTGAAGAGTGTCTATAGAAGATGCTGGGAGTTAGAATAATATATCCTCATCAGCAAACCAGATTCTGGGGAAATCTGAACACAAATTCCCTCTTCTCCCTGACTGCTTAGCACAATTGGATCATCTACTATTCCTGCAATGTCTGTCCTCCTGCTGCTGAGAGATAATCTTTTGATTCTGATAAGTCCACCCGGCTTCTGCAATAAAATATGGAGGAGATCAGGAGAGTGGTACTACTGGTGGTGGTGGCAGCTGGAAACATGGTATACGCTGATCAATTAACAATTTTATGACAGAATAATATAATTATATATTAAATTAAAAAACCCTCCCCCGCCAACAAAGGCAGGAGACCTACCATTTCCAACAATGCCCCCACAGCAATATAAATGTACAGCCAGTGCTATGCACTCACTGCAGGAAAAAAACTGATTCTGCACAGAAATGGTTAAATCCCCCCCCCAACAAAGGCATGGAACCTACCTACCAGTCCCAGCTATATCCCCCACTGAAATGTATATTAAGCTACAAATCTTTTTAACACTGAACCAGTAAATAAAAATGATAAATCTCTGATCCCAAGAGGGAGAAATATAATTTGGTATGTGCAGTTACACTGCACTGCATGAAACAATCTGATTCTGCATACAAATGTTTTTTTCCCAACAAAAAACAGCACAGCAAGCAGACAGAGGCACACACCACTGCAGTGATCAGAAACTGAAATTAAAGTTATTAAAAGATGGCTGATGTTCACAAAGACTACCACTCCTTATGCTAGGTTTAAAGTGGAGGGGACCAGCCTGTTTGGTATTTATTGACTGACCTGCTAAATCTCCCATCAATCATTTAGTAATGTCAGGATTGGACAGGGGAAGATGTAATCATGGTTAAACCCCCTGTACTTCACTGCAAATGAATGAACTGATTTGTCAATCGATCTTAGCTCCTGCCCCCTTTCTTGTGTTCTCTGCCCCTTTTTTTTTTGGCACAGAAAGTGCAGAACAAAAACAAAATTAATGCGACTAGTAAACATAAAAAATGTCATTACTCAGCCATTTCCGTCCCATTTCCATTTGTATACAGGTTATGTAGACAAGTGGCGAAATGGGACAAAATGCGGATGAATACGTATTCATATGAAAATTAATGCAAAGGTCTGGTATTAAGGGCCAAATTATGAGTGGAGCATTGGGTTATAAGTGCGCTAGAAGTAAGCTTTTTGGTTGCGCTCGTATTACGAGTTGAAAGTAAACTTTATTCGCTCTTGCGCTAACCCAACTAGCGCAAAAAGCTGAAGTTAGAATATTGTGTGCGCATTCACAGATTCCCCCATAGTAGTCAATGGAGAAAAAGTGGAAAAAAACCCCACCCCACTCTTGCACAAACCAGATCACATATTCTCATTTGCGGTAAACCAACATATAAGTATGAATATTTCACATCCCAGTGTTCTATGTATTTTTAAATACATATTTCTACATATATATGATGGTATTTTGGTACTATATATATCTATATTTATAGATGATTATATAAAAAAATACATAGAACATATTTACAGTAAATACATAGTTAAAACCTTTATTAAAAATTAATATTGCAAAAATATGTTTTTTCATGTTTTCATCTACTTAACTGCAATGGGTTCCAATACACTTATATATATATATATAATATATATATGTCTGTAAATGTATACATATCAATACATATATACACATATAAATACATAAATACATATGTATACACATATAAACATAGATAAATATACAGATTGAGACCTGTATATGTGTGTATCTCAATGTTAAAGCCATTGCCTGCCTTTTTTTCCCTAACCCCTGAGATCTCATATCTTTGAGCCCTTACAACTTTTGTGTACAATATTTTTTTATATGTTTTTTTATAATTATTATTAGAGTAATTGTACTTTGTAATATATTTGTAATATATTTTTGATGTGCTTTGTGAGACTTTTATGTTTCACGAACAGTTAACCAGAGCTCTGAAGTCACGGTTATCATTCTAGCATAAATTGCGACTGCGCTCAAGCGATTGCGTTTACTTTCAACTCGTAATACCAGTGATAAGCCACACAAGCGTAAATCTCTGAAAAAAAACCCTTATCACTAAGGCGCAAACATTTGAGCTCCACTCGTAATCTGGTCCAATGTGTTTAAAGGGACCCTAACGTCAAAATTAATTTTTTTGTTACTGAGCATAATTTTTTTTTAAAAACTTTCAAATTGACTTCCAATATAGAATTGTGCACAATCTTTTTATATGCACACTTTCTAAGACACCAACGCCTGCTGAATATGTGCAAGCGTTTATAGTATATACATATATGAGTTTATGATTGTCTTATGGCTGTCACATGATACAGGGGAGGGGAAAATTGAAGCAACTAAAAAAAAATCTACTACTTATTTGGAATTCAGAGTCACTGCTATTGCATTATCTTTCTAAAATGCATTTGTTGATTATGCACTTTGGTCTTTGTCTAATGTCCCTTTAAAACTGTTACTTTAAAGGTAGGGAAGTCTTTTTTGTAGGCAGGAAATTCTTCAGATTTACACTTTTCAGTAGCAATACGGCAATGTCCTTGTCAGTTGATTGATTTCTTTATCAGCCAAAAAGTATGTAAGCTTCACTTTTGTTCTTAGCCAGTCCTGACTCCATTATAAATGTATTCAAATAGCAGATTAATAGATTTTTACGAACAAATAAACTCTGAAAAACAGATATAGGACATTAAGAAAGAAATGTTATTAACATGTTTTTTGTCTGTGTACGTGTGTATTAATTAATTAATTTAACAGTAACTAATAATACAATAAAATTAAAAAAAGACATACGATTGGACAGATGCTATCAATAAGAACAATATAATTATTTGCCATTTTTTACTGTCATGATTCATTTTCACCAGGAAGCTGCAATGTGTTTATTCTTTTTTTTTTCTCTTGTAGTTTGAGAATAATTTAACTGCTTTGAAACATTCTCATTTTTGTTCCATGATAGATTACTGCTATGCTGCCATTTCTTTATTTCCTTCCCATTTTCTGTATAGTACTAAATTGTAATGTGACCCTGCGGGCCATTCTTTCTGCAGTAATGACCCTCAGCAGTTACCAAGTACTTTTTTCGTGAACGAAAAGTAGTTCCCTAGAGATAAGCCAACGGCCCTGGATATTAATAAATATGTTAATTTATCACTCCCATAAAAAAGTACCACTGAAATCAAGTCAAACTTTTCTTTTATATTCAAAATAAAATAAATGTAAGAGTTATTATCATTACTGGCAAAACAGTAATTTTGTGTTCTAAAGAACGACTATATATCTCCACATTGTTTGACGTTCTTTGTAATGAAATTGCTCTGTATTTGTGAGCCAGTAATTCTTTTTTTTTAGATTAAGGTACAGTATATATGATTATTAGTGATAAAAGCCACTAAATTGGAAGACTAACAGATGCTGATGAATGATATTTTTAAGAGATACTTTCAGCTGTTAGTTTAGCTTTGGCAGCTAGAGATTTAGATAGTGACAATAGGATTTAAGTTACACACATATCAGAATAACTATAACTGTGATCAAATTGTGTGTCTTAGTCCATTCACTATCCCATTTCTTATCACAAGTCAAATAGATCTTCAACTTTAAACTGACATTATATACCTCTTGCTTTTGTGTAAGATTGTGCTTCTTCCACGCTCCCTACAAAAGACAAAAAGCAAATTTGGTGGTCTGCAAATGCGGCAAATCAAATAGCTTGTTTATACAGTTCACAGCATTTTGAATCCTAGATTACATCATTTACGTTTTGGCCTCTCTAGGGAGTGTGGTGCAAAACACAATTAATTTATATCTATCTATCTATCTATCTATCTATCTATCTATCTATCTATATATATATATATATATATATATATATCATGTACTCAAAAGAGACGTACCTGGAATGTAATCCTGGTACCAAAAAGACAGGGTTTCAGCACTCTTTTGAAAAAACTCACAAATCACTTAAATGTAATTCAATAGCTTTAATAGTGGCAGCTAAATCCCACACAATATGGGAATAAATCCATGCAAATATTAAAACACATAAGCATACAAGTTCGACTCATGAATGACAGTTCAAAGGAACCTGACCGGTCAGGGGTACACGCAAAAGCACATGTGTGGCGAAGTGTAAATAGCAGTAGTATTGCTTAAGCACAGGTTTGTATAGTGAACCACTAAACCCAACTACCTCAGAACCTCCCAAGCAATTGTCATGGAAGGTATATCCTGGGCAGATATATGAACCGGGATCTAAGTGATAAACACTGCAAAACCTGTGTCAGGCACCTTGTAGAAAGTGATTTCACAGTTAGGAATGTATACAATTACTACAATGTACAAAATATTGTTTGTTATATCAAGTGAGACCTCCTCTGGCTTAGCTACACCCAGATGCTTACAGCACCCCTGCAAGTATGGGGCTACTTGCTGCGCAGGTTACAAAGGGGATCTAAGCAAGCCAGCAGGTGAGCCCCCTGAATATGTACATAAGTAGACAAGTGGGTATCAATTGTAAAGGTAACACAATTCATGCAATATTGATTACATTCGCATTGTGCATACACATATCCACAGAAAAAGTCTGCAAAGCAAGATGCAAAGATGTTAGCGTGAAGATGTCGCAAGTAAATTAGTGTTTTCACATGCAGGCAAATGAGAGTCAAGTTGTAATTAATAGAGCACAGTCTAAGCAAGAAATGTATGACTCCAAGCGAAGACAGGTATCAAGATATTAGTCTCAGTGAAAGACAAAACAGCGCCTTCTCCAACTTAACACAATGCCATTATTTTCTTCAACATGGTCACCTATTCCATATCAGTATTTTTCAGGTGTCAACATGTTACACTTATACGACCTTGCTTTCAGATGTTGTAGTGTCCAGTATCCACAAAGGTGTGTACTATCCCCACTTGTTAACATTCCATGCCAGTAGCGATCTCCATCGCCAACACCAAACACAGCGGTGCTCCACGTGTATCACGTGACCTGGTCGGCTCCACCAATGCCGACGCGCGTTTCACCCGCTCGACTGGAATTCAGACCGGGCTTCGTCAGGGCGTAGTACTGCTTTGATCCATGCGTCCTGTTTTATAGATCAATGATGTTGCGCCTCTGCTGGAAGGTGAAAGTTTCACATGCTGCTACAGGCAGCTTTCAATCTTATGTGATTGCTATTATTTACAACCTTATGTTTCAAATTTATAAGAAGCAAAACCAAAGTTAAGAAATGTTACATATTTTTTCTCAAACATTTATACTTGGTTGCTATAAGTTAAAAACATTACAATCTGTCATTCAAGAAACAACATGTTCTTTTTGTTATCTTGTATTTTGTAGAATCTGCTTAATTTTGGTTATTTAGAGTGGAGTGTAAAAGCAAATGCCTCTCCATATCGACACTCCACTCTACCTTATACACAATCTCATAGGAAGCAGGCCATATCTAATTTATCATTGAGACCATTTGGAATTTGTGTCCCAAGGATTGATATCCACCTGCATTCCTTTCTCAGGAGGGTTTTATCATTATCTCCTCCTCTCCCGTTTATGATGCCTTTGTCTATACCCACGAATCTGAGTGAATCAGGATTGCAATTATGTGCCAATTCAAAATGTTTTGCCACATTGCTTTTAGGATTTTTATTCTTTACATCATCTCTGTGTTCAGAGATGCGGTCCTTTATCGCCCTTCTCGTTTTGCCCACATAGAAAAGTGGGCAATCGCAGGACAGCAGGTATACGACCCCCTCAGTATCACAGTTCACAAAATGTTTTAATCTATAGGTTTTTCCCGTATTCGTTCTGAACTCTTTTGTCTTGCGCATGAATTTGCATGTCACACATTTTCCACAGGGATAATTGCCTATGGATCTATGCTTTGTAAGCCAGTTACTTTGTCCTGATTTGGACAAATATTGGCTCCTCACCAACTTATCTTTAAGATTAGGTGCCCGTCTAGCAGTAATATTGGAAAAGTCACCTACTTCCTTTTTGACCCCTGTGTCACTGGTAAGAATATGCCAATTTTTTGCAAGAATACCTTTCAGAGAGTTCCAGTGGCAATTATAATCAGTAATAAGTCTTATCTTAGATTCATTGTTCTTTGGTGTGGGCAAAAGAAGTCTCTCCCTGTCCATGTGTAAAGCATTATTGAATGCCCCTTTAACCACTCTCTTGGAATACCCTCTAGTCAGGAATCTTTGTTCCATTTCTGACGCATGTTTCAGATATTTCTCTTTGCTAGAGCAATTCCTACAAAGCCTTAGGAATTGGCCTTTGGGTATTCCTTTCTTTAGATGACTGGGATGATGGCTAGAGGCAATTAACAGGCTATTGGTCGCAGTGGATTTGCGAAAGTTCTCAGTTGAAACCACCCCTTTTTCCAGTTTCACTTCAATGTCTAAAAAGGCAATTGCCTCTTTACTGTACTGAACAGTAAGAGAGATGTTTCTATCATTTACATTTAGGGTGTCAACAAATTCTTTTAGGAGGCTCTCAGAGCCCTCCCAGATGAGGAAAATGTCGTCCACATATCTCAACCATATGTGGATATTTTCCTCAAATAGGGGGCTCTGAAAGACTTCCTCCATTTCCCATACGCCTAGATGTAAACAGGCATAAGTAGGTGCACAAGTGGCACCCATTGCAGTGCCTCTTAGTTGTTTGTATATCTTGCTGTCGAACATGAATACATTATTTGTTAATACAAATCTAAGTAGCTCGACAACAAAGTCTGTGTGCTTTTGGGCATAATTTCCTCTTGTCATGAGGAAATGTTTGCTTGCCTCAATGCCCACTTCATGCGGGATGGACGAATAAAGACCTTCAACATCAAGACAAACCAAAAGTGCCCCTTTCGGAACACTCAAGCCTTCAACCTTTCTCAGGAAATCGGCTGTGTCTAGGACAAATGAGGGCATGGTCGTAAGGAAGGGTCTTAGAAAATGGTCTATGTAGTTTCCAAGGTTTTCAGTTAGGCTCCCAATGCCTGCTATTATGGGGCGGCCAGGTGAATTTGTAGGTTTCTTATGTATCTTAGGGATACAGTAAAAGACTGGCATTATTGGATGATCAGGATAGAGATACTTAAACTCAGATAGGGTTATTACACCTTTGTCCTTTGCTCCTTTTAAAACAAAAAATAGTGCATTTTGTATAGAAGAAGTAGGATTGAATGTAAGACATTGATATTGTCTCTTATCCAGTAGCTGTCTTTTTACCTCCAGAACGTACATCTGCTCATCCCATAGGACCAGATTGCCGCCTTTGTCGGCCGCCTTTATGACCACCCCTTTGGCATTCATTAAGTCATTGAGAGCTCTTCTTTCAGCTTTATTAAGGTTATCACCTACCAAACCAGTGATGGATATGTTCTGTAGATCTTTCTCTACTTGTTTAACAAAGATATTTACTGCCGGGACCATGGATAGCTGTGGCATATATTTTGATTTTGCTTTTAGGTTTGAGGAAATATGAACATTGGTACCTATTTCCTCATCTTGTGATGGAGTCTGTTGGCTACCTTCAGAGTCAGTGAGTAGTTCTTGCAGGGCTAGTATTGTTATATTATCCTCTCGTGTAAGTGAGACATCCTCAACTAGGTGTTTGCTCTTGCCCTTCATAATTTGTGAAAGTACAATACGCCTTGCAATAAATGGAGATCTTTTAAGAAATTAAACTTATCCAAATTATTTGTAGGGCAAAATGAAAGACCCCTTCTTAGGACCTCTATGTGCGTGTAATTCAATTTGAAAGAAGACTGGTTGATTACCTGCATATTATTTTCAGCTAGTTCGAGTAGCCCCTGCGACCTCGAGGCCGCCTCGGTCTGCTCTGGCGATAATTCCTTTGGCCCTGATCCTGACTCTGCTGGTATCTTTGCATCGAGGGGTAGCGTCTTTCTTCTGAGTTTAAACTCAGACCCCCTCCTTCTCTTCCTACCACCTCTCCTCCTTCCCCTAAAAAAGACTGTTTTTTATCAAGAGTATTTTTATGTTGATCAAGTTCTACATCAGAGCTATCCATCCCAGAGTCATATGTTCCTTTTGTAGTTAAGTAGCTATATACTTTGTTGTTTTTATAATCGTCATTATCCCTTGAAAACTTCCTTCCTTTTCTTAGTTTTATATCATTTTGTAGCCTAGCTATCTGATCCTTTATTTCATCATTCAATTTGGGGAAATTGATGTTATGTTCAAAAGTGTTTACCACTTTTAGGGACTCCTCAACCTGTATAATTGTTTTAGCTAGTCTTTCTTTATTTCGTGCGACCATTTTCTCCATTAAAATAATGGAGCAATCAGAAAGACTGGTATTCCAGTTTTCTAGAAATTCTTCTCCTCCCTCATCCTCACGTAGGTTTGTGCCTGGGTCTAGTTTAAGACGAAGACCCCTTGGTATAATTTTGGTTTTTATGTAGTTCTCTAAGCTTGAAGTTTCTGCAAGGCGTATTGTACTTTCACAAATTATGAAGGGCAAGAGCAAACACCTAGTTGAGGATGTCTCACTTACACGAGAGGATAATATAACAATACTAGCCCTGCAAGAACTACTCACTGACTCTGAAGGTAGCCAACAGACTCCATCACAAGATGAGGAAATAGGTACCAATGTTCATATTTCCTCAAACCTAAAAGCGAAATCAAAATATATGCCACAGCTATCCATGGTCCCGGCAGTAAATATCTTTGTTAAACAAGTAGAGAAAGATCTACAGAACATATCCATCACTGGTTTGGTAGGTGATAACCTTAATAAAGCTGAAAGAAGAGCTCTCAATGACTTAATGAATGCCAAAGGGGTGGTCATAAAGGTGGCCAACAAAGGCGGCAATCTGGTCCTATGGGATGAGCAGATGTACGTTCTGGAGGTAAAAAGACAGCTACTGGATAAGAGACAATATCAATGTCTTACATTCAATCCTACTTCTTCTATACAAAATGCACTATTTTTTGTTTTAAAAGGAGCAAAGGACAAAGGTGTAATAACCCTATCTGAGTTAAAGTATCTCTATCCTGATCATCCAATAATGCCAGTCTTTTACTGTATCCCTAAGATACATAAGAACCCTACAAATCCACCTGGCCACCCCATAATAGCAGGCATTGGGAGCCTAACTGAAAACCTTGGAAACTACATAGACCATTTTCTAAGACCCTTCCTTACGACAATGCCCTCATTTGTCCTAGACACAGCCGACTTCCTGAGAAAGGTTGAAGGCTTGAGTGTTCCGAAAGGGGCACTTTTGGTTTGTCTTGATGTTGAAGGTCTTTATTCGTCCATCCCGCATGAAGTGGGCATTGAGGCAAGCAAACATTTCCTCATGACAAGAGGAAATTATGCCCAAAAGCACACAGACTTTGTTGTCGAGCTACTTAGATTTGTATTAACAAATAATGTATTCATGTTCGACAGCAAGATATACAAACAACTAAGAGGCACTGCGATGGGTGCCACTTGTGCACCTACTTACGCCTGTTTACATCTAGGCGTATGGGAAATGGAGGAAGTCTTTCAGAGCCCCCTATTTGAGGAAAATATCCACATATGGTTGAGATATGTGGACGACATTTTCCTCATCTGGGAGGGCTCTGAGAGCCTCCTAAAAGAATTTGTTGACACCCTAAATGTAAATGATAGAAACATCTCTCTTACTGTTCAGTACAGTAAAGAGGCAATTGCCTTTTTAGACATTGAAGTGAAACTGGAAAAAGGGGTGGTTTCAACTGAGATCTTTCGCAAATCCACTGCGACCAATAGCCTGTTAATTGCCTCTAGCAATCATCCCAGTCATCTAAAGAAAGGAATACCCAAAGGCCAATTCCTAAGGCTTCGTAGGAATTGCTCTAGCAAAGAGAAATATCTGAAACATGCGTCAGAAATGGAACAAAGATTCCTGACTAGAGGGTATTCCAAGAGAGTGGTTAAAGGGGCATTCAATAATGCTTTACACATGGACAGGGAGAGACTTCTTTTGCCCACACCAAAGAACAATGAATCTAAGATAAGACTAATTACTGATTATAATTGCCACTGGAACTCTCTGAAAGGTATTCTTGCAAAAAATTGGCATATTCTTACCAGTGACACAGGGGTCAAAAAGGAAGTAGGTGACTTTTCCAATATTACTGCTAGACGGGCACCTAATCTTAAAGATAAGTTGGTTAGGAGCCAATATTTGTCCAAAACAGGACAAAGTAACTGGCTTACAAAGCATAGATCCATAGGCAATTATCCCTGTGGAAAATGTGTGACATGCAAATTCATGCGCAAGACAAAAGAGTTCAGAACGAATACGGGAAAAACCTATAGATTAAAACATTTTGTGAACTGTGATACTGAGGGGGTCGTATACCTGCTGTCCTGCGATTGCCCACTTTTCTATGTGGGAAAAACGAGGAGGGCGATAAAGGACCGCATCTCTGAACACAGAGATGATGTAAAGAATAAAAATCCTAAAAGCAATGTGGCAAAACATTTTGAATTGGCACATATTTGCAATCCTGATTCACTCAGATTCGTGGGTATAGACAAAGGCATCATAAACGGGAGAGGAGGAGATAATGATAAAACCCTCCTGAGAAAGGAATGCAGGTGGATATCAATCCTTGGGACACAAATTCCAAATGGTCTCAATGATAAATTAGATATGGCCTGCTTCCTATGAGATTGTGTATAAGGTAGAGTGGAGTGTCGATATGGAGAGGCATTTGCTTTTACACTCCACTCTAAATAACCAAAATTAAGCAGATTCTACAAAATACAAGATAACAAAAAGAACATGTTGTTTCTTGAATGACAGATTGTAATGTTTTTAACTTATAGCAACCAAGTATAAATGTTTGAGAAAAAATATGTAACATTTCTTAACTTTGGTTTTGCTTCTTATAAATTTGAAACATAAGGTTGTAAATAATAGCAATCACATAAGATTGAAAGCTGCCTGTAGCAGCATGTGAAACTTTCACCTTCCAGCAGAGGCGCAACATCATTGATCTATAAAACAGGACGCATGGATCAAAGCAGTACTACGCCCTGACGAAGCCCGGTCTGAATTCCAGTCGAGCGGGTGAAACGCGCGTCGGCATTGGTGGAGCCGACCAGGTCACGTGATACACGTGGAGCACCGCTGTGTTTGGTGTTGGCGATGGAGATCGCTACCGGCATGGAATGTTAACAAGTGGGGATAGTACACACCTTTGTGGATACTGGACACTACAACATCTGAAAGCAAGGTCGTATAAGTGTAACATGTTGACACCTGAAAAATACTGATATGGAATAGGTGACCATGTTGAAGAAAATAATGGCATTGTGTTAAGTTGGAGAAGGCGCTGTTTTGTCTTTCACTGAGACTAATATCTTGATACCTGTCTTCGCTTGGAGTCATACATTTCTTGCTTAGACTGTGCTCTATTAATTACAACTTGACTCTCATTTGCCTGCATGTGAAAACACTAATTTACTTGCGACATCTTCACGCTAACATCTTTGCATCTTGCTTTGCAGACTTTTTCTGTGGATATGTGTATGCACAATGCGAATGTAATCAATATTGCATGAATTGTGTTACCTCTACAATTGTTACCCACTTGTCTATCTATGTACATATTCAGGGGGCTCACCTGCTGGCTTGCTTAGATCCCCTTTGTAACCTGCGCAGCAAGTAGCCCCATACTTGCAGGGGTGCTGTAAGCAGCTGGGTGTAGCTAAGCCAGAGGAGGTCTCACTTGATATAACAAACAATATTTTGTACATTGTAGTAATTGTATACATTCCTAACTGTGAAATCACTTTCTACAAGGTGCCTGACACAGGTTTTGCAGTGTTTATCACTTAGATCCCGGTTCATATATCTGCCCAGGATATACCTTCCATGACAATTGCTTGGGAGGTTCTGAGGTAGTTGGGTTTAGTGGTTCACTATACAAACCTGTGCTTAAGCAATACTACTGCTATTTACACTTCGCCACACATGTGCTTTTTCGTGTACCCCTGACCGGTCAGGTTCCTTTGAACTGTCATTCATGAGTCGAACTTGTATGCTTATGTGTTTTAATATTTGCATGGATTTATTCCCATGTTGTGTGGGATTTAGCTGCCACTATTAAAGCTATTGAATTACATTTAAGTGATTTGTGAGTTTTTTCAAAAGAGTGCTGAAACCCTGTCTTTTTGGAACCAGGATTACATTCCAGGTACGTCTCTTTTGTGTACATGATACATTTAAATTAAGGGTCTGCACCATATTTAATTTTGAGTTGCTTGGACATTTGAGCCCTTACGCAACCAACTAACTCACACTAGCAATTGCGTCCTTTCCTAATTGTTCTTGATTATATATATATATATATATATATATATATATATAGAGAGAGAGAGAGAGAGAGAGAGTTTAATGTCACTTTAATAAGCTCAATTTAGAGGTTGTTAAAGGTACAGTAGATACATTGATATTGTAATAAAGCATGCTTAATTACACATGGTAAAACAACTTTGTGGTATCATTTAATTACTTATTGCTCCCCCTTTTCCTGTAATTACAGTTGGAAAACTGTGAATTTTACAGTACTGAAATCTGAAAGACTACATTAATCTTCACAAGCCTAACTCTGACACATATCTGTCTCAAATGTGCAGTTATCCACATTTCTGCTGAAGCCAAATAATGGAGATTTTGTTAGCACAATGACAACGGCAAAAAAGCCTAATCTTGTTCATAACTGAGATTAGCAGAGATTATCAGATAAACTGCAAAACAATGCAATTTGGCTGATGAAATAATAACGATGGTTAGTCGTGTACTCCAGTCAGTAACAAATTTGGATCAGCTCCTCTAAAAAAAAAAAAGGTAAAGTGTGTAGTTTGTCTATTGAAAAGCACTAAACCAGGTGTTGTTTTTTTTTTTTAAAATTTAGATTTTTACATTTGACTAATATTTTATTTTAAATAATGGCAACAAACATATTGTAATTACAATCGGCTAGATTACAAGTTGTGCGTTGGGGTTAAAAAGTAGCGTTGAGAGGTCCCAACGCTGCTTTTTAATGCCCGCTGGAGTCTTGAAATGACAGGCTCACCGCTCACTTTTTTTTCGGAAATACCGCAAATCCACTTACGTCAGTTGCGTATCCTATATTTTTAATGGGACTTGCATAACGCCAGTATTACGAGTCTAACCAAAAGTGAGCGGTAGACCCTCTCCTGTCAAGACTGATGCCGCATTTAAAAGTCAGTATTTAAGAGTTTTACACTACAACGCCGTAGCATAAACTTTTAACTAAACTCTTAACTAAAGTGCTAAAAAGTACACTAACACCCATAAACTACCTATAACCCCTAAACCGAGGCCCCCCCCACATCGCAAACACTAAAATAAATATTTTAACGTCGCCGCCACTATATTAAATGTATTAACCCCTAAACCTAAGTCTAACCCTAAACCTAACCCCCCTACCTGAAATATAATTTTAATAAATCTAAATAAAATTCCTATCATTAACTAAATTATTCCTATTTAAAACTAAATACTTACCTATAAAATAAACCCTAAGATAGCTACAACATAACTAATAGTTACATTGTATCTATCTTAGGGTTTATTTTTATTTTACAGGCAACTTTGTATTTATTTTAACTAGGTAGAATAGTTATTAAATAGTTATTAACTATTTAAAAACTACCTAGTAAAAATAAAGACAAATTTACCTGTAAAAAAAAAACCTAACCTATGTTACAATTACACCTAACACTACACTATAATTAATTACCTAAACTAAATACAATTAATTACAATTTAAATAAGTTATCTAAAGTACGAAAACCCCCCACTAAATTACAGAAAATAATAAAATAATTACAAGAATTTTAAACTAATTACACCTACTCTAATCCCCCTAACAAAAAAAAGCCCCCCAAAATAAAAAAAGCCCTACCCTACACTAGATTACAAATAGCCCTTAAAAGGGCCTTTTGCTGTGCATTGTCCCAAAGTAATCAGCTCTTTTACCTGTAAAAAGAAATTACAACCCCCCAACATTAAAACCCACCACCCACACAACCAACCCTACTCTAAAACCCACCCAATCCCCCCTTAAAATAACCTAACACTAACCCCTTGAAGATCACCCTACCTTGAGAAGTCTTCACCCAACTGGGCCGAAGTCCTCCACGAAGCCGGCAGAAGTGGTCCTCCAGACGGGCAGAAGTTGTCCTCCAGATGGGCAGAAATGGTCCTCCAGACGGGCAGAAGTCTTCATCCAGGCAGCATCTTCTATCTTCATCCATCCGGCACAGAGCAGCTCCATCTTCAAGACATCCAACGCGGAGCATCCTCTTCAAGCGACGGCCGACAGAAGAATGAAGGTTCCTTTAAATGACGTTATCCAAGATGGCGTCCCTTCAATTCCGATTGGCTGATAGAATTCTATCAGCCAATCGGAATTAAGGTAGAAAAAATCCTATTGGCTGATGCAATCAGCAAATAGGATTAAAGTTCAATCCTATTGGCTGATCGAATCAGCCAATAGGATTGAGCTGGCAATCTATTGACTGATTGGATCAGCCAATAAAATGTGAGCTCAATCCTATTGGCTGATTGCATCAAGTCTATCAGCCAATCAGAATTGAAGGGACGCCATCTTGGATGACGTCATTTAAAGGAACCTTCATTCTTCAGTCGGCCGTCATTTGAAGAGGATGCTCCGTGTCGGATGTCTTGAAGGTGGAGCCGCTCCGCGCTGGATGGATGAAGATAGAAGATGCCGCCTGGATGAAGACTTCTGCCCGTCTGGGGGACCTCTTCTGCCGACTTCGTGGAGGACTTCGGCCCAGTTGGGTGAAGACTTCTCAAGGTAGAGTGATCTTCAAGGGGTTAGTGTTAGGTTTTTTTAAGAGAGGGTCGGGTGGGTTTTAGAGTACGGTTGGTTGTGTAGGTGGTGGGTTTTAATGTTGGGGGGGTTGTAATTTTTTTTACAGGTAAAAGAGCTGATTACTTTGGGGCAATACTCCGCAAAAGGCCCTTTTAAGGGCTATTTGTAATTTAGTGTAGGGTAGGGCTTATTTTATTTTGGGGGGCTTTTTTATTTTGTTAGGGGGATTAGAGTAGGTATAATTAGTTTAAAATTCTTGTAATTATTTTATTAATTTCTGTAATTTAGTGTTTGTTTCTTTCGTACTTTAGATAATTTATTTAAATTTTAAATCATTGTATTTAGTTTAGGTAATTAATTTAATTATAATGTAGTGTTAGGTGTAATTGTAACATAGGTTAGGTGTTATTTTACAGGTAAATTTGTCTTTATTTTAACTAGGTAGTTAACAAATAGTTAATAACTATTTAATAACTATTGTACCTAGTTAAAATAAATACAAAGTTGCCTGTAAAATAAAAATAAACCCTAATATAGATACAATGTAACTATTAGTTATATTGTAGCTAGCTTAGGGTTTATTTTACAGGTAAGTATTTAGTTTTAAATAGGAATAATTTAGTTAATGATAGGAATTTTATCTAGATTTATTTAAATTATATTTAAGTTAGGGGGGGTTAGGTTTAGGGGTTAATACTTTTAATATAGTGGCGGCGACGTGGGCGGCAGATTAGGGGTTAATAAATGTAGTTAGGTTGCGGCAACATTGGGGCGGCAGACTAGGGGTTAATAAATATAATGTAGGTTTCGGCGATGTTGGGGGCAGCAGATTAGGGGTTCATAAGTAAGACAAATTTACCTGTAAAAAAAAAAACCTAACCTATGTTACAATTACACCTAACACTACACTATAATTAATTACCTAAAATAAATACAATTAATTACAATTTAAATAAATTATCTAAAGTACGAAAAACCCCCACTAAATTACAGAAAATAAAATAATTACAAGAAATTTAAACTAATTACACCTACTCTAATCCCCCTAACAAAAAAAGCCCCCCAAAATAAAAAAAGCCCTACCCTACACTAAATTACAAATAGCCCTTAAAAGGGCCTTTTGCGGGGTATTGCCCCAAAGTAATCAGCTCTTTTACCTGTAAAAAAAATTACAACCCCCCCAACATTAAAACCCACCACCTACACAACCAACCGTACTCTAAAACCCACCCAACCCTCTCTTAAAAAAACCTAACACTAACCCCTTGAAGATCACTCTACCTTGAGAAGTCTTCACCCAACCGGGCCGAAGTCCTCCACGAAGCCGGCAGAAGTGGTCCTCCAGACGGGCAGAAGTGGTCCTCCAGACGGGCAGAAATGGTCCTCCAGATGGGCAGAAGTCTTCATCCAGGCGGCATCTTCTATCTTCATCCATCCGGCACAGAGCGGCTACATCTTCAAGACATCCAACACGGAGCATCCTCTTCAAGCGACGGCCGACAGAAGAATGAAGGTTCCTTTAAATGACGTCATCCAAGATGGCGTCACTTTAATTCCGATTGGCTGATAGAATTCTGTCAGCCAATCGGAATTAAGGTAGAAAAAATCCTATTGGCTGATGCAATCAGCCAATTGGATTGAAGTTCAATCCTATTGGCTTATAGAATCAGCCAATAGGATTGAGCTGGCAATCCTATTGGCTGATTGCATCAATTCTATCAGCCAATCAGAATTGAAGGGACGCCATCTTGGATGACGTCATTTAAAGGAACCTTCATTCTTCAGTCGGCCGTCATTTGAAGAGGATGCTCCGTGTCGGATGTCTTGAAGGTGGAGCCGCTCCTCACTGGATGGATGAAGATAGAAGATGCCGCCTGGATGAAGACTTCTGCCCGTCTGGGGGACCTCTTCTGCCGACTTCGTGGAGGACTTCGGCCCAGTTGGGTGAAGACTTCTCAAGGTAGAGTGATCTTCAAGGGGTTAGTGTTAGGTTTTTTTAAGAGAGGGTTGGGTGGGTTTTAGAGTACGGTTGGTTGTGTAGGTGGTGGGTTTTAATGTTGGGGGGGTTGTAATTTTTTTTACAGGTAAAAGAGCTGATTACTTTGGGGCAATACCCCGCAAAAGGCCCTTTTAAGGGCTATTTGTAATTTAGTGTAGGGAAGGGCTTTTTTTATTTTGGGGGGCTTTTTTATTTTATTAGGGGGATTAGAGTAGGTGTAATTAGTTTAAAATTCTTGTAATTATTTTATTAATTTCTGTAATTTAGTTTTTGTTTCTTTCGTACTTTAGATAATTTATTTAAATTTTAAATAATTGTATTTAGTTTAGGTAATTAATTTAATTGAAAAGATTTTTATTGAATTTTTCTTCTTAATTACATAACAAAGTAAATGCAAATGTTACATCAACAAAACTTGAAACATATTGAGGTATATCTCGGCAGGTCAGCATGTCATATAAACATCAATAAATTTTACCGTACATTTCATTTCGCATTATAAACCAATACTCATTAAGCAATAAATACTCTCAGAAACTTAGGTTGTTAACTAACAACTCTGGCTTCAGAAAACATAATCCATGGTTCCCAGACAGAAAGAAACTGTTCTTCAGTGTCAAGCATGTTAGCTGCATTATTACTCATTTGGTAGTAGTAACCAATTTTATTTAGAATAATCTGAAAGTTAGGGATCTCAACTTTCCAATACTGGGCTATTGTTAATCTTACTATAGTAAAGATGGTAAAAATAAACTTGTTTCGTGCCCTGTTAAACCCTGGAATAGGCTCATGCAGAAGGGCTTGAGAGGCCGACACTCTTAAAGTGCGCCCAAAAATGTTGCCCAACAGACTGAAGGTTTGTGACCAGATATTTGCTACCCGTGGGCAGTCCCACCACATGTGCGAATAAGTACCTAACTCATCACACCCTCTTAGACATTTTCTATTACCTATCTCCAATTTATGTAATCTCGAGGGGTGAAAATACCAACGAAAAGCAGTCTTCATGTAATTTTCTTTTAAATGAGCGCATATGGAAAAGGAGTTTCCCCTAAACAAAACATCATTCCATTTTTCTAGAGACCAAGTAAATTGAAATTCTTCTTCCCACTTGTGCATGAAAGGAAGCTTATGAGTCTTTGGTGGAGAGTTAAAAATGGCATACAGTCCAGTAATGGTCCCTCTCATTCTCTGTCCAGCTACGCAAATGTGTTCTAAGTATATGGTGCTCCCTTTGTATGAGTTACCTATCACCTCGCAAACTCTTGCCTTCAACTGAAGATATTGATACCAACTGGGTCTATCTTGTTCATTAACCCCTTAATGATCGGACCATTTTTCAATTTTCTTACCCTTAATGACAATGGCTATTTTTACATTTCTGCAGTGTTTGTGTTTAGCTGTTATTTTCCTCTTACTCATTTACTTTACCCACACATATTATATACCATTTTTTCTCGCCATTAAATGGACTTTCTAAAGATACCATTATTTTCATCATATCTTATAATTTACTATAAAAAAATATAAAATATGAGGAAAAAATTGAAAAAAAATACACTTTTTCTAACTTTTACCCCCAAAATCTGTTACACATCTACAACCACCAAAATACACCCATTCTAAATAGTTTCTAAATTTTGTCCCGAGTTTAGAAATACCCAATGTTTACATGCTCTTTGCTTTTTTTGCAAGTTATAGGGCCATAAATACAAGTAGCACTTTGCTATTTCCAAACCACTTTTTTTCAAAATTAGCGCTAGTTACATTGGAACATTGATATCTTTCAGGAATCCCTGAATATCCCTTGACATGTATATATTTATATTAAGAAGACATCCCAAAGCATTGATCTAGACCCATTTTGGTATATTTCATGCCACCATTTCACCGCCAAATGCGATCAAATAAAAAAAATTGTTGACTTTTTCACAATTTTTTTCACAAACTTTAGGTTTCTCGCTGAATTTATTTACAAACAACTTGCGTAATTATGGCATAAATGGTTGTAAATACTTCTCTGTGATCCCCTTTGTTCAGAAATAGCAGACCTATATGGATTTGGCGTTGCTTTTTGGTAATTAGAAGGCCGCAAAATGCCGCTGCACACCACACGTGTATTATGCCCAGCCGTGAAGGGGTTAATTAGGGAGCTTGTAGGGAGCTTTTAGGTTTAATTTTAGCTTTAGTGTAGTGTAGTAGACAACCCAAATTATTGATATAGGCCCATTTTGGTATATTTCATGCCACCATTTCACCGCCAAATACGATCAAATAAAAAAAAAACTTACATTTTTCACAATTTTAGGATTCTCACTGAAATTATTTACAAACAGCTTGTGCATTTATGGCAAAAATGGTTGTAAATGCTTCTCTGGGATCCCCTTTGTTCAGAAATAGCAGACATATATGACTTTGGTGTTGCTTTTTGGTAATAATAAGGCCGTTAAATACTGCTGCACACCACACTTGTAATATGCCCAGCAGTTAAGGGGTTAATTAGGTAGCTTGTGGTTTTAATTTTTAGCTTTAGTGTAGAGATCAGCCTCCCACCGGACACATCCCACCCCCTGATCCCCCCCTGACCCCCTTCAAACAGCTCTCTTCCCTCCCCACCTCACACTTGTCACCGCCATCTTAAGTACTGGCAGAAAGTCTGCCAGTACTGAAATAAAAATATATTTTTTTATTTTTTTTATTTTTTGGCATACAGTCTGCAGTGATAGATCCCCCCTTACCCCACAACCTCCCTGATCCCCCCATACATCTTTCTAACCCTCCCCCTCTGTCTATTTGCCGCCATCTTGGGTACTGGCATCTGTCTGCCAGTACCCAATTTGCCCCCCAAAATAGTTTTTTTTAACTTTTTAAATATAAAATATTTGTTTTCTGTAGTGTAGCTGCCCCCCCTAAATAATCTTCATCCCTCCCCCTCCCAGATCCCTTATTAAAGAACAGAGATGCCACTGCATCTAGATCGATCTTTTTTTTTTAAGTGGGCTGTATATTTTGCGTGCGCGCGCACGCATGCGCACCGGCCCCCCGCCCCCGTCGCCCAAACCGCCGCACCAGCTGCAAAGGCAGTGAAAGCAGGATCGGTTAGTTAATCAAACATTGTGGGATTATTAAGTAAAAGCAGCTCCCACCAACCAACTAATTTGTAAACATACATAGTCGATGCAGATGGGGCCACAGAGTGGCCCTTTCTGCATCGGTATGTAAAATGGGGGATTGTAGTGATGCCTCAATATTGAGGCATCACTACAATCCCTTGTAAGCAGCTGGAAACGATCATGATCGCTTCCAGCACTTCAGACAACAGAGGACGTACCAGGTACGTCAACTGTCATTAAGGGAAGTTTTTTCTATGACGTACCTGGTACGTCCTCTGTCATTAAGGGGTTAAGGCTAGCATATGTGTTAAAGTCCATAAAGTTCTGTCCCCTTAAAGTGTCAGCAATTCTGTACAGCCCCCTATTGGCCCACTTATTCTGAAGCCCCACGTCAAGTGCAGTAGACAGCGTTATTAATGGCATTACCTTAGAAGTATCTGAGATTAGCTTAAATTTAGTAGACAAAGAGTCCCATAGCGAGACGGAGTGTGCTACTGCTGCAAATGTTTTCCATATGTTAGGCCTATGAGTTCTATTAGTCCATAGAAGTTTATAAATTGGCTCCACCCCAACCATGTCTGACTCCAGTTGTACCCACTGAATATTATCAGTCTTGTTATGCCATAACGCAGTCTGAGCCACACAGGCCGCATGGTAGTATGCTAGAAAATCTGGCAATCCCATCCCTCCCCCTCTTCTATTTCTGCAGAGAGTTTGTCTATTAGTTCTTGCTCTTTTACCTTGCCAAATAAATGAAATTACATACTTCTGGAGTTGTGTGAGTGTTTTGGATGGCACAGAGACTGGTAAGCATCTAAATAGGTATAATATTTTTGGGAGAATTGTCATTTTAATTCCAATTATTCTGCCATATAGCGAAATTTTCAACTTTTCCCATTTCTGTAGCAAGTTTTTAAACTGTGATATCAAAGGCGTGCAGTTTAATTGATACAGATCTTCAGTCCTATTTGTAAGTATCACTCCTAAATATCTCATTCCCTTCTCAGCCCATGAGAAAGAGAAATTAATCTCCATGAGTTTTTTAGTGTGTGCTGGTAGATTTACACTAATAGCCTCACACTTATCATTGTTAATTTTATAACCTGATATTGCTGCAAACTTATCTATAGTGGAATACAGTACTGGAAGAGAAATAAGTGGCTTTGTGATCGAAAGAATAATGTCATCTGCAAAAAGACTGATTTTATATTCTTTTGCCTTTATATGTATGCCTGTAATATCTACATTTCGTCTGATGCTGGCTGCTAAGGGTTCAATACACAGGGCAAATAGAAACGGGGAAAGAGGGCATCCCTGTCTAGTACCATTTGCTATTTCAATGGGTCCTGACTTATACCCCGCAATTTTAACAAATGCTGAGGGATGAGAGTATATCGTGGCAATCGCTTTTCTAAAGTTTCCCGTTATGCCAAATGCATCTAACACCTTATCGAGGTAGTCCCAGTAAATACGGTCGAATGCCTTCTCCGCGTCCAAGGAAAGGAACAGAGAAGGCATCCCTTTAACCGACGCAAGATTAATCAAATCAATCACCTTTCTCACATTATCCGGGGCCTCCCTGTTCGCTATGAACCCCACCTGATCTGGATGGACTAGTTTAGGCATTAGTTTGTTGAGTCTGGTGGCTAAAATTTTAGAGAAAATCTTTATGTCTTGGTTAATTAGAGATATAGGCCAATAATTTTTGCAGTGTTGCTTGTTTTTGCCTGGATTTGGAATTACTGAAATTCGAGCTAGTAAGAATTCTTTCGGGATATATCCCCCTTTTAACATATGGTTAAAGGTGTTCACTAATAAGGGGCCTAATTCGTCTAGAAATGTCTTATAAAAAATACCAGTGTATCCATCTGGACCAGGTGCTTTATTGATTTTTAGGTGTTTGATTGTTTGTCTAATTTCAGCTAATGTGATAGGTGCGTTTAGCCCATCTACATCATCTGCGTCAAGCTTAGGCATATCGTCGTGGCCCAAAAATTCCTGGTAGTTTTCAAATTGTCGGAGATTCCTGTCTCCCCGAGGGAGTGCATATAATGATTGGTAATATGATGCAAAGGTATCTGCTATAATTTGAGGATGGTTAGTGGTAGATCCATCTGGCTTCTGCAACTGAGGGACCATTGTGAGCCTTGTCATATCTTTCAGCCTACAAGCCAACATTCTGTCAGGCTTGTTAGCGTGGATGAAATATTGTGTATCAATAAGTTTTAAAGATCTAGATGCTTCCTGAGATAACAATTTATCCAGTTCCTCCCTTTTACTATTTAGCCTTTTAAGTGTATTTGCGCTCTGAGTGGTGCAGTGAAGATTGTGTAATTGCTTAATTTCTTTCTTTAGCCTCTCACCATAAGCATGTGCCGCTTTTAATTTGGAGCTAGATTCTCTAATTAATATGCCTCTTGTAAAGGCCTTAAGCGCCCCCCACACATATGAAGGATTTTCTACTGACTGTTGATTAGAGCCAATAAAAACTCCAATTTCCCTTCTCAAAAACTCTAAGAACAATTTATCTTTGAATAGGGTAGGGTTCAAATGCCAACTCTTGTTTCTAAGCGGGTCTATTAAGCCTGAAAGTGTTGTCAAAACCGCATTATGGTCTGACCAGGTGCTAACTATTATGTCTGATTTCATAATTAATGGTGCCAGTATTTGGCTCACAAGAATATGGTCAATTTGTGAATAAACCTTATGGGCTGAGGAATAAAAGGTATAATCCCTATTATTTCCATTTTGAACTCTCCAGCTATCTAATAGGTTGTGATCTAACAAAAAATCATATAGTATTTTTCTAAATTTCTGTGTTTGAGAAGCTGACCTCGTCCCTGATCTGTCCATTTCGGGGTCTACCACCGTGTTAAAATCTCCCCCAATGATTAGCCTATACTGTTTCCAGTACGTTAGTAACTTACTGAGTTTAGCCAAGAAAGGGGCCTGAGATTCATTAGGAGCATAGATATTAGATATTACCACTGGGTTGTCATGAATCTTACCTCTGAGAATTATGTATCTACCCTGTGTATCTATAAAAGACTCTTCTTCCTGGAAATTGATACTATTGTGCATAAGAATAGAGACACCACACTTTTTCTTACTACAAGTGGCGTGATACTGTAATGGATATGCTCTGTCCCAATATTTAGGGGTTGCTGTCTTGGTGAAATGTGTCTCCTGCATGAGAATAACGTGTGCCCCTAGAGATTTATACATGCTAATGGCTTTGCATCTTTTTACATTGGAATGAAGACCTTTAACATTATGCGTAAGCACCTTAAGTGACATATGTGTAACGATTAATATCTGCTTTCAACATGTGTACATTGCTATACATGTCTTTAAATAACCATAGTGCACCTCTCCCTGACAAGAGACGTGAACCTGCATACAATAAACAAGATAAGGATTGGACCCCAAACACATTCTGATACATTCGGTACCTGAAAATCAACGACTTAGAAGACCTTGACCTGCCGAGGAAAAAAAAAACATTGCCATCAGTAACATAAAACTGTAGAACTGAATATACAAACAACATTATCTGTACCTCGACATCCGGGTTTGAGAACATAATAAAATGATAACAAAAAAACCTGTAAGAAAACTGTTAGCGGACTCAGTGGGAAGGGAAAGGGGGAAGGAAAGACAAGGGGAAAGGTCCAGCAAGAGGGTTATCATGAAAAGAAGTCCGCCAGGAACTCCAAGCTGAACCAGTGAACTGAATGAAGAATAATGACATTAGCCACTCTTTATTGGTTTCTCCACTCATGAAGAATTAGAGTTGAGGTATCAAAAATGGATATCAGAGTTGTCCCCAACTGCTCTCCTCAAGTAGGACTCTCCTGATTTCTACTAGGCCGAGCATTTTTGCTGTTCTTGCCCATAGATGTCCATTCTTTCGTAATCGCTTTACGTTGAGGCTTTGGGGAAGAGGACTCTGCTTCGTTTATTTTCTCTAGCTTTAGTTTCTCCAAAATGCTTTGTCCTTCTGAAAGAGATGAACAAGAGTATGATGACTTCTCATACATAAAAATAAGCTTGAATGGGAAACCCCAACGATATTTGATCTGTGCCTTGATTAACACTGAAACCACTGGTTTGAGCTCTCTTCTCCTCCTGAGGGTAGTTGGCGAAAGATCTGTGAAAAGCTGCAAGGCATGACCTTCAAATGTTATTCTAGGAACATTGCGTACTGCTTGCATGATTTGGTCCTTTATATGATAATAATGTAACTTGGTGATCACATCTCTTGCTGTCGCTGTTGTGGGTGGTCTGGCCAGTGCTCTGTGTGCTCTGTCCATCAGAAACAATGAAGGATCTGTATCCGGTACTAATTGTTGAAATATTTTTAGTAATGTATCCGGTAAGTTGTTGTATGATTCTGGCAGGTTTCGAATTCTAATATTGGATCTTCTGGATCTGTTCTCCAGATCCTCTAATGCATCCTCCAACTTCTGTATTTGCTCCTGCTGTGTTTGTATAGTGTTTTGCAAAATAGGTATTTCTTCTGCAATATCGTCCATTTTATCCTCCAAAGTTGCCGTCATATCTCCAATTTCTGATATATCTTGTTTTAATTCTGAGAGAGCTGCCCTCATCTCTTCCTTAAACATTTGCTTAATCTGTAATAGGAGATCACTACTCTGTGAACCCCCCTCTGCAGCTGTGTGGGGGCTTTTTGGGGAGGATGGTTGGGACTCTGTGTCTACAGATAGTTCCCCAGCACTTTGTTTTTTTTTTAGCTGAGATCTAGAGAGACAGTCTTTGACTGACTGATTTCTTCCTTTCATCATGGCAAACTAGATAGATTACAGTAGATAACAAAAACTGGAAATCAATAATTATTGACAAAGCACTGGCAGACCACAATATTTAGGGCAGTTATAATAAATGCATAGGAAAGGGTTCCCACTCAGTCCGCTTGTAGAATATGCTTTTAATTCAGCTTCATGTCAATATGTAGAACAGGTTGCAGCTTATAAATCAGTATGTACCTAGAGGGTGCCAGTTTTTGAGGCTTATTGAATGCTGCTCCCTTGGTATCCCAGGCCCAACTAACTCCTGTGGGGCTAGGGAAGGGGCAACCAGTGTCTGTAAAGTCCTTTAACTGTAGCAAACACTCCTCTCAGGTATTGCAAGTTACTTAAGCTTGTCCTGCCATATAATCTCTCTCCCCAGGAGCTTTGTCCTCACAGGACGATCACGGAAAAAGGAATTGGGAATATGACCCACCACCACAGAGGATGGCAGGAAAGGGGGGGGGGAGGGAGAGATAAAAATCTAGTTGTTTTCAAAGTTCCAAAAACTCAAAGCTGTTGTACTGTGTTACGCTGTAATGTTGCACAAGCTATCAGATTAGCAGTCTTTTTAGTGAGAATATAAAAAGTTCTATTAGGTTAGCACTCCAGACACTATAAATACTCTTGCAAATTATTTGGGCTTTGATGATGAAGTGATATGTACAGGACAGATAGAAAATGGCTACTTTCCCGCCACAGGCCCCTCTCCTGAATCCTCTTGCCACACAGTCTATGTAGTAGTTATGATTTGCAAGTCCCCAGAACAAGCCAGCAGTCTCCCCAAGTGTATCCTAACTGTATTTCACCTCTAGTTGCTGTTAGAGAACCGCAGCTTAACTCTGTGATCTCTGAGCTGTTATGTCTTTTTCAATCAAAAATTGGGAATAAAAATAGTGGGTTCTTACCCCAATCCTCTGGTGTATGTCCGTTGAAGCCCTTAGATCTGAGACAATCCAATTTTCTTCTTTTTTTCGCCAGTGACGAACTGTGATCTGGGATCCGGTGTAGGCCGCAGCCCCGGCCTTTCCTACTTTTTCTCTGGTTCTGTGAACCGGCCCGCCACGATCTTCCTCAAACTTTGCAAATTTTTGTGAAAATTGATCCAAATCAATACACAGGTGCCCAAAGGTTGGGATTTGGACAGATTCTACTGAAAATATCACCTTTGTAGCTAATTCTTAGTATTATTTGAGCAGAGCTGCTGCAAACTGCTTCTGCTCCTGTTGCTGGCTAGCTCCGCCTCTCGTTTAGGTAATTAATTTAATTATAGTATAGTGTTAGGTGTAATTGTAACATAGGCTAGGTGTTATTTTACAGGTAAATTTGTCTTTATTTTAACTAGGTAGTTATTAAATAGTTAATAACTATTTAATAACTATTCTACCTAGTTAAAATAAATACAAAGTTGCCTGTAAAATAAAAATAAACCCTAAGATAGATACAATGTAACTATTAGTTATATTGTAGCTAGCTTAGGGTTTATTTTACAGGTAAGTATTTAGTTTTAAATAGGAATAATTTAGTTAATGATAGGAATTTTATCTAGATTTATTTAAATTATATTTAAGTTAGGGGGGTTAGGTTTAGGGGTTAATACTTTTAATATAGTGGCGGCGACGTGGGTGGCAGATTAGGGGTTAATAAATGTAGTTAGGTTGCGGCGACATTGGGGCGGCAGACTAGGGGTTAATAAATATAATGTAGGTTTTGGCGATGTTGGGGGCAGCAGATTAGGGGTTCATAAGTATAATGTAGGTGGCGGCGGTCTCCGGAGCAGCAGATTAGGGGTTAATAATATAATGTAGGTGTCTGAGATGTCGGGGGCAGCAGATTAGGGGTTAATACGTGTAATATTAGGGGTGTTTAGGCTTGGGGTTCATGTTATGGTGTTAGGTGTAGACATAAAATTTATTTCCCCATAGGAATCAATGGGGCTGCGTTAGAAGCTGAACGCTGCTTTTTTGCAGGTGTTAGGTTTTTTTTCAGCCGGCTCTCCCCCATTGATTCCTATGGGGAAATCGTGCACAAGCACGTTTTACCTGCTCACCACTACCGTAAGCAGCGCTGGTATTAAGGTGAGATGTGGAGCTAAATTTTGCTCTTAGCTCACTTTTTTGCAGTTAACGCCGGGTTTGTAAAAACCCGTAATACCAGCGCTGTCTGCAAGTGAGTGGTGAGCATAAACTGCTCGTTAGCACTGCACCCCTGTTAGCGCAAAACTTGTAATCTGGCCAATGTGTTTAAAGTCCATTTAACCTATAAATGACCGCCGACATACCCTGTACGTCAGCTGGTCATTCACCTTACTGTGTGTGCCTTGGTTTTAGCACAGGTCTGTATGCTTCCTTAAATGAGGCATGCAGTACTAGCGCAGCTTCGCCTCTGTCAGCAAAACTGAGCTAGTAAAATCCCTTAACAACGGCGGGATGTACATGGTACGCCTGTCATTAAGAGGTTAAGGAAAACAATATTATTTGATTGAGCAGAAAGCCGGTAAGAGTCAGCTTACATGTGATTGCTGTACTTTGATTTTTGTATATTCTGGGCTAGTTATATATGTATTCTCTTTAGATAATAGGAGTAAATTGTAATTTTTTTAAATTGTATGCTCTATTTGAATCATAACTATTTTTATTATTCTTTCCTTATAAGATTTGCTAATTTCCTTTGGACCGGAGGAGAGCCATAGCCATACAATTTGCAACAAATGATACCCATTGCAAGCACATATATCAGGCAAAAAGAAAAAACTCAACACCTGTATTCAGTTAGATCATTTTAAATTTATGTTTGAGAAACTGTTTTGTACGGAGCCCCAGAGGTGTCACAAGATTTTTCTATAAAATGTGTGCACAATTTAGCAAAATGTGCACACGATTTAGCAAACTGTGGTCACTATTTAGTAAAATGTGCTCACGATTTAGCAAACTGTGGTCACTATTTAGTAAAATGTGCTCACGATTCAGCAAAAGGTGCTCACGATTTAGCAAAATGAGCTCACTTTAGTAAAATGTGCTCACGATTTAGCAAACTGTGGTCACAATTTAGTCAAATGTGCTCACGATTTAGCTAATTGTGCTTATGATTTAGCAAAATGAGCTCACTATTTAGTAAAATGTGCTTACATTTTAAAAAAAAATCTTGTGTGACACTTCAGGGTCTTTTTTTTTTTTTTTTGGTTTGGGATATACATTTTATTTTAACACAAATATCTATTTCTTACCATTTTACACCTGACACATGCTATAAAGTTATTTTACTATTGTAAGCTTTGTAGCCCTCTAGTAGTTGCACTTTAGGTTTTGCCAGGAATATCACATGTGCTTTAGAATTTCTCATTCAGTCCATTACATATTGAGATAAAGTATTTTCTTATTTGAAAAAAGAAATTTTGGTATAGTGAAATTTGTTTTAGTTTTAAAGCGTAGAAATAGAATCATAATAGGACTGGGTTTTTTATTCCCTTCCACAGAATGTCTAATTCGCCCAACTCTCTGTCTCTTTCAACCAAGGAGGATTATTTTGATAAACCAAGCAACTCTGGTAGCTAGGTTTCAACAAATATGTTGTCCATTGATTTAATGTCTTCTGAAAGTCCAAAAAATAATATTTTCTAGGTTATCTACCATATATACTGAATGATAGTAGATAACAATTGAACAAAAAACAAGAATAGTTCTTGTATGCATATTCTGCACGAAATAGCATAAAAAATAGTTGACAAAGAAAATTTAGTGTCCATAGTCTCAATGACTATACGCAAATCCACTTAAGTCAGTTGCGTATCCTATATTTTCAATGGGACTTGCATAACGCCAGTATTACGAGTCTAACCAAAAGTGAGCGGTAGACCCTCTCCTGTCAAGACTGATGCCGCATTTAAAAGTCAGTATTTAAGAGTTTTACACTACAACGCCGTAGCATAAACTTTTAACTAAACTCTTAACTAAAGTGCTAAAAAGTACACTAACACCCATAAACTACCTATAACCCCTAAACCGAGGCCCCCCCACATCGCAAACACTAAAATAAATATTTTAACGTCGCCGCCACTATATTAAATGTATTAACCCCTAAACCTAAGTCTAACCCTAAACCTAACCCCCCTACCTGAAATATAATTTTAATAAATCTAAATAAAATTCCTATCATTAACTAAATTATTCCTATTTAAAACTAAATACTTACCTATAAAATAAACCCTAAGATAGCTACAACTTAACTAATAGTTACATTGTATCTATCTTAGGGTTTATTTTTATTTTACAGGCAATTTTGTATTTATTTTAACTAGGTAGAATAGTTATTAAATAGTTATTAACTATTTGAAAACTACCTAGTAAAAATAAAGACAAATTTATCTGCAAAAAAAAACCTAACCTATGTTAGAATTACACCTAACACTACACTATAATTAATTACCTAAACTAAATACAATTAATTACAATTTAAATAAATTATCTAAAGTACGAAAACCCCCCACTAAATTACAGAAAATAATAAAATAATTACAAGAATTTTAAACTAATTACACCTACTCTAATCCCCCTAACAAAAAAAAGCCCCCCAAAATAAAAAAATCCCTACCCTACACTAAATTACAAATAGCCCTTAAAAGGGTAATCAGCTCTTTTACCTGTAAAAATAAATTACAACCCCCCAACATTAAAACCCACCACCCACACAACCAACCCTACTCTAAAACCCACCCAATCCCCCCTTAAAATAACCTAACACTAACCCCTTGAAGATCACCCTACCTTGAGAAGTCTTCACCCAACCAGGCCGAAGTCCTCCACGAAGCCGGCAGAAGTGGTCCTCCAGACGGGCAGAAGTGGCCCTCCAGATGGGCAGAAATGGTCCTCCAGACGGGCAGAAGTCTTCATCCAGGCGGCATCTTCTATCTTCATCCATCCGGCACAGAGCAGCTCCATCTTCAAGACATCCAACGCGGAGCATCCTCTTCAAGCGACGGCCGACAGAAGAATGAAGGTTCCTTTAAATGACGTCATCCAAGATGGCGTCCCTTCAATTCCGATTGGCTGATAGAATTCTATCAGCCAATCGGAATTAAGGTAGAAAAAATCCTATTGGCTGATGCAATCAGCCAATAGGATTAAAGTTCAATCCTATTGGCTGATCGAATCAGCCAATAGGATTGAGCTGGCAATCTATTGGCTGATTGGATCAGCCAATAGAATGTGAGCTCAATCCTATTGGCTGATTGCATCAAGTCTATCAGCCAATCAGAATTGAAGGGACGCCATCTTGGATGACGTCATTTAAAGGAACCTTCATTCTTCAGTTGGCCGTCATTTGAAGAGGATGCTCCGTGTCGGATGTCTTGAAGGTGGAGCCGCTCCGCGCTGGATGGATGAAGATAGAAGATGCCGCCTGGATGAAGACTTCTTCCCGTCTGGGGGACCTCTTCTGCCGACTTCGTGGAGGACTTTGGCCCAGTTGGGTGAAGACTTCTCAAGGTAGAGTGATCTTCAAGGGGTTAGTGTTAGGTTTTTTTAAGAGAGGGTTGGGTGGGTTTTAGAGTACGGTTGGTTGTGTAGGTGGTGGGTTTTAATGTTGGGGGGGTTGTAATTTTTTTTACAGGTAAAAGAGCTGATTACTTTTAAGGGCTATTTGTAATTTAGTGTAGGGTAGGGCTTTTTTATTTTGGGGGGCTTTTTTATTTTGTTAGGGGGATTAGAGTAGGTATAATTAGTTTAAAATTCTTGTAATTATTTTATTAATTTCTGTAATTTAGTGTTTGTTTCTTTCGTACTTTAGATAATTTATTTAAATTTTAAATCATTGTATTTAGTTTAGGTAATTAATTTAATTATAGTGTAGTGTTAGGTGTAATTGTAACATAGGTTAGGTGTTATTTTACAGGTAAATTTGTCTTTATTTTAACTAGGTAGTTATTAAATAGTTAATAACTATTTAATAACTATTGTACCTAGTTAAAATAAATACAAAGTTGCCTGTAAAATAAAAATAAACCCTAATATAGATACAATGTAACTATTAGTTATATTGTAGCTAGCTTACGGTTTATTTTACAGGTAAGTATTTAGTTTTAAATAGGAATAATTTAGTTAATGATAGGAATTTTATCTAGATTTATTTAAATTATATTTAAGTTAGGGGGGGTTAGGTTTAGGGGTTAATACTTTTAATATAGTGGCGGCGACGTGGGCGGCAGATTAGGGGTTAATAAATGTAGTTAGGTTGCGGCAACATTGGGGCGGCAGACTAGGGGTTAATAAATATTATGTCGTTTTCGGCGATGTTGGGGGCAACAGATTAGGGGTTCATAAGTAAGACAAATTTACCTGTAAAAAAAAAAACCTAACCTATGTTACAATTACACCTAACACTACACTATAATTAATTACCTAAACTAAATACAATTAATTACAATTTAAATAAATTATCTAAAGTACGAAAAACCCCCACTACATTACAGAAAATAAAATAATTACAAGAATTTTAAACTAATTACACCTACTCTAATCCCCCTAACAAAAAAAAGCCCCCCAAAATAAAAAAAGCCCTACCCTACACTAAATTACAAATAGCCCTTAAAAGGGCCTTTTGCGGGGTATTGCCCCAAAGTAATCAGCTCTTTTACCTGTAAAAAAAATTACAACCCCCCCAACATTAAAACCCACCACCTACACAACCAACCGTACTCTAAAACCCACCCAACCCTCTCTTAAAAAAACCTAACACTAACCCCTTGAAGATCACTCTACCTTGAGAAGTCTTCACCCAACCGGGCCGAAGTCCTCCACGAAGCCGGCAGAAGTGGTCCTCCAGATGGGCAGAAGTGGTCCTCCAGACGGGCAGAAATTCCTCCAGATGGGCAGAAGTCTTCATCCAGGCGGCATCTTCTATCTTCATCCATCCGGCACAGAGCAGCTACATCTTCAAGACATCCAACGCGGAGCATCCTCTTCAAGCGACGGTCGACAGAAGAATGAAGGTTCCTTTAAATGACGTCATCCAAGATGGCGTCCCTTCAATTCCGATTGGCTGATAGAATTCTATCAGCCAATCGGAATTAAGGTAGAAAAAATCCTATTGGCTGATGCAATCAGCCAATTGGATTGAAGTTCAATCCTATTGGCTGATAGAATCAGCCAATAGGATTGAGCTGGCAATCTATTGGCTGATTGGATCAGCCAATAGAATGTGAGCTCAATCCTATTGGCTGATTGCATAAATTCTATCAGCCAATCAGAATTGAAGGGACACCATCTTGGATGACGTCATTTAAAGGAACCTTCATTCTTCAGTCGGCCGTCATTTGAAGAGGATGCTCCGTGTCGGATGTCTTGAAGGTGGAGCCGCTCCGCGCTGGATGGATGAAGATAGAAGATGCCGCCTGGATGAAGACTTCTGCCCTTCTGGGGGACCTCTTCTGCCGACTTCGTGGAGGACTTCGGCCCAGTTGGGTGAAGACTTCTCAAGGTAGAGTGATCTTCAAGGGGTTAGTGTTAGGTTTTTTTAAGAGAGGGTTGGGTGGGTTTTAGAGTACGGTTGGTTGTGTAGGTGGTGGGTTTTAATGTTGGGGGGGTTGTAATTTTTTTTACAGGTAAAAGAGCTGATTACTTTGGGGCAATACCCCGCAAAAGGCCCTTTTAAGGGCTATTTGTAATTTAGTGTAGGGTAGGGCTTTTTTTTATTTTGGGGGGCTTTTTTATTTTATTAGGGGGATTAGAGTAGGTGTAATTAGTTTAAAATTCTTGTAATTATTTTATTAATTTCTGTAATTTAGTTTTTGTTTCTTTCGTACTTTAGATAATTTATTTAAATTTTAAATCATTGTATTTAGTTTAGGTAATTAATTTAATTGAAAAGATTTTTATTGAATTTTTCTTCTTAATTACATAACAAAGTAAATGCAAATGTTACATCAACAAAACTTGAAACATATTGAGGTATATCTCGGCAGGTCAGCATGTCATATAAACATCAATAAATTTTACCGTACATTTCATTTCGCATTATAAACCAATACTCATTAAGCAATAAATACTCTCAGAAACTTAGGTTGTTAACTAACAACTCTGGCTTCAGAAAACATAATCCATGGTTCCCAGACAGAAAGAAACTGTTCTTCAGTGTCAAGCATGTTAGCTGCATTATTACTCATTTGGTAGTAGTAACCAATTTTATTTAGAATAATCTGAAAGTTAGGGATCTCAACTTTCCAATACTGGGCTAATGTTAATCTTACTATAGTAAAGATGGTAAAAATAAACTTGTTTCGTGCCCTGTTAAACCCTGGAATAGGCTCATGCAGAAGGGCTTGAGAGGCCGACACTCTTAAAGTGCGCCCAAAAATGTTGCCCAACAGACTGAAGGTTTGTGACCAGATATTTGCTACCCGTGGGCAGTCCCACCACATGTGCGAATAAGTACCTAACTCATCACACCCTCTTAGACATTTTCTATTACCTATCTCCAATTTATGTAATCTCGAGGGGTGAAAATACCAACGAAAAGCAGTCTTCATGTAATCTTTTAAATGAGCGCATATGGAAAAGGAGGGTCCCCTAAACAAAACATCATTCCATTTTTCTAGAGACCAAGTAAATTGAAATTCTTCTTCCCACTTGTGCATGAAAGGAAGCTTATGAGTCTTTGGTGGAGAGTTAAAAATGGCACACAGTCCAGTAATGGTCCCTCTCATTCTCTGTCCAGCTAAGCAAATTTGTTCTAAGTATGTGGTGCTCCCTTTGTATGAGTTACCTATCACCTCGCAAACTCTTGCCTTCAACTGAAGATATTGATACCAACTGGGTCTATCTTGTTCATTAAGGCTAGCATATGTGTTAAAGTCCATAAAGTTCTGTCCCCTTAAAGTGTCAGCAATTCTGTACAGCCCCCTATTGGCCCACTTATTCTGAAGCCCCACGTCAAGTGCAGTAGACAGCGTTATTAATGGCATTACCTTAGAAGTATCTGAGATTAGCTTAAATTTAGTAGACAAAGAGTCCCATAGCGAGACGGAGTGTGCTACTGCTGCAAATTTTTTCCATATGTTAGTGTCAGGATTTCACACTGTCCCTTTAAGTTTTAGAAACAATCTGATTGGTAGCAACGCCTTTAAATCCTTACCACTTCCTTTACTCAGTGCTTAGTAATTTTCTTACAGCTACCTGTATTCATTTGGAAATACTGAAGCCTACTAAACGCAATTCTTTCAAATAAGGATTTGTTATTTCATTCAATCCACAAAGCATTGATACCTTCTCAAACAATTATTAAGGAAACATAAATTAACTTACAATTCTGCTTTAATTTTACAAATCCCATCTAAAGATTCATTCTTACTTCAACAATCCGGAATTTGTTTGGCAAACCCTCCTCTCAATACTTTGCCTAGTACCTTGTCAGTAAGAAAACAGACCGGACCGGAGCAACGGCTTTCCATTCTCCTCCCCTCTGTGACGTCAGACGCCACCGGACCGCGGTAAGAGTTACATCTCTTTCTCTCCTCTCACACAGCCTCCGCTACAGCTCATACCTGACTACCGAAGCAGTTTATTCCCAGAGGCAACAAACTACGAACTAATACAGCCTCCTGCTGAAAGTAAAAGCCACGATACCGCAGCATTTACAGCCGGAAATAAAAGTACAAGCAAGGTAAAATTTAAGTCAATTTATTCAGAAGCTGTCCTTATTGTTTAATTAATACAAAGACTGTTTATCAAGTTTGGGGTTTTGCTGACACATATATTCAAGACTGAATACCACAAGTTTGTTTCCTAAGTTGAAGTTATTCAAATACCTAAGTGATACTTTAATTTTACTTACTCTGGAATACTTAGGATTTTGATAATACCTTTAAGTTAACACCATTAACTTGAGTTCTTGTATATGAAGTAATATACAGAATTAACCTTTATTAAACTTCACTAAATACTTATTGAATCCTTTTTTAACCAATAGAGGATTCACATTTATTCAGTGATACACTATAACATTTAAAGGTACAGCATTTGTGTTCCTTTAAAGGAGTTTGTTCCTTATATAATTACTAAGCCATAAATTATGGAACCAGCTGACCTCCCACAAATCGTCTACAATCTTTCTCAAAAGGTAGACCAACTCACTCAAGCAGTTCGAGATGTACAGATTGAAAATCAATCATTAAGAACCATTATAAGAGACTCAATTACAGTAAGAGCTTCACAACATGAGAATTCCCCTGAACCGCAAGTTTCTTTGCCTGAGACTTTTTCAGGAAACAGAAAACTATATAGACAGTTCAAAAACTCCTGTCAGTTATTGTTTAATCTTAGACCCAGGACATACCCCACAGACAGAGTAAAAGTTTTAAGCACCATCTCTTTTCTCAGAGGGGAACCCAGGACCTGGGCTGATAACCTCTGTGAGAATGATGACCCTTTGTTAGAGTCCTTAGAAGATTTTTTTACATCATTGGATGAGCTATATCAAGACTCTGATGTACAGATTACAGCAGAATCCTCCATGAGGAATTTAAGACAAGGGAAAAGACCTGTGGAGGATTACATCACAGAGTTCAAGATGTATGCAGCCGACTCTCAATGGAATCAAGTCTCTTTAAGGAATCAATTCCGACTTGGATTAGCTGAAAATCTTAAAGATGAATTAGCACGTTTCGAGTTACCCAAAACATTAGATGCTCTGATGAGAACCTCAGTCCAACTGGATCGTAGGCTACGTGAACGCAGAGCAGAACGCTACACTTCTGAGGTTCGTCCTAAGTCATCAAGTTATCCCCAGGCTCATAATAACACACCTACGACCAAAAATACAGCTGAACCTATGGAGATTGGAGTGCTCAGAGGACCTTTAACTCCCGAAGAAAGGCTCCGCCGAAGAGTTAAAAGTCTATGCATGTACTGCGCAAATCCGTTACATACTGTGCAAGATTGTCCTTTACTTCAAAAATCTAAAAGAAGTAAGTCTACATATCTTAATAACTCTATACAGACCACCAACCAATCTTCTTTTAACATTTTATCTATCTCTCTACAGTGGCACCAAAGACAACTGAAGGTTGAAGGCATTATTGATTCTGGGGCATATGGAAACTTCATTGATTACCACACTGCTGTTTCTAATAAAATTCCTTTGATTTGCAAACCAAAACCTGTTTGTGTTCGTGTCATTGATGGCTCTACCATTCCCACAGGGCCTATTACACATCACACAGAACCACTTCTTGTTTCATTATTAGGACACACAGAACTATTATCTTTCGATGTGATTCCTTCCCCAAATTTTTCTATTATCCTGGGTATTACTTGGCTTAAACGTCATAATCCTTACATCAGTTGGAATCCTTTTACAATTACTTTTTCCTCCACATATTGTAAAAAACAATGTATACCTGAGTCTTTAATCCTGCAGGTTGATTCTCCTGAAGAAACATTACCAAAGGAATATAAACAATACCAAGATGTGTTCAGTAAAACAGAGGCAGAGAATCTCCCTCCTCATCGATCATACGATTGTCCCATTGAGTTACAACCTGGGGCCAGCATCCCCTACGGACATCTCTATCCTATGAGCCAACCTGAATTAGATTACCTAAAACAATATCTCGACGATAATCTAAGGAAAGGCTTTATAAGAACTTCAACTTCCCCAGCAGGAGCTGGGATGTTTTTTGTACGCAACAAAGACTCAACCATCAGGCCAATAATAGACTATCGTGAGCTCAACAAAAGAACCATAAAAAACAGATATCCTTTACCATTAATACCGGAATTAATCGAACGTCTTTCACAAGCCACCATCTACTCCAAGTTGGATCTGAGAGGAGCATACAATCTGGTTCGCATAAAGGAAGGACACGAATGGTTAACTGCATTCAGAACCAGATACGGACTCTATGAATATCTTGTCATGCCTTTTGGATTGTGCAACGCACCCGCCACGTTCCAACATTTTATTAATGATGTCTTCCGTGATCTTCTGGATAATTGCCTTGTAGTATATTTAGATGACATACTCATTTACTCAAAAAATAAGTCAGACCATATTGAACATGTAAGCAAGGTACTTCAAAGGTTGAGAGAGAACAAATTATATGCCAAATTGGAGAAATGTATTTTTCATACGAACAAAGTTTCTTTCCTTGGATACAACATTTCCCCCCAGGGAATAGAAATGCAAAAAGAAAAAGTTGAAGCAGTTGAAAATTGGCCTACCCCTAGAAACAAAAAGGAGCTTCAAAAGTTTCTAGGATTCTCCAACTACTACAGAAAATTTATAAAAGATTATTCGAAAATTGCAAAACCACTTACACGTTTAACCAGTTCTTTAATTCCTTATCATTGGGACACTGATGCTGCTACTTCCTTTACAGCATTAAAAAAACGCTTTACTACCGCTCCTATATTGAAATATCCAAACCCCAAGCTACCATATATACTTGAGGTGGATTCCTCTGATTTTGCTTTGGGAGCAGTCCTTTCACAACAAGAAGATCTTAGTAGCCCTATCCACCCTGTTTCATTCCTTTCCAAAATGATGACGCCAGCAGAAAGAAATTACCCAATAGGGGAAAAAGAACTGTTAGCTATTAAACAAGCCTTTGAGCATTGGAGACATCTGTTGGAGGGCACTACTTACCCTGTTACAGTCTATACTGACCACAAAAATCTTCAGTATTTGCAATGCAATAAAACACTATCTGCAAGACAAGTTCGTTGGAGCCTTTATTTCTCTAGGTTCAATTTTAATATCATATATAGACCAGCAAATAAAAATGGCAAGGCAGATGCCCTCTCACGATTACCAGACAAACCTCAAGACCTTAATAACAATTACCCTATCATTCCTAAGGACCAGTTTATTGGTTTCACAAACCTGTTCCTTGAAGATATAAGGAGATTTACAAGTCAAGAACCAGATCCTCCACATCCATCACTTATAAAGAAAGAAGACAGTTACTACCATGGTGAGAAACTCTATGTTCCAGAAGCAATGAGATCACAAATTCTTAAGACTTACCACGATACTCCTCTAGCAGGACATCCTGGAATTTTACGTACAACTGAATTAGTAAAAAGGGATTTTTGGTGGCCTAACATGCAGAAGACTATACAAGAACACGTTCAACGCTGTCTGATCTGTACAACCTCAAAATCAGAAAAGAAACCTCCTTATGGTCTACTTATGCCATTACCTACCCCCACTAGACCTTGGTACCATTTGTCAATGGACTTTATAGTTGATTTGCCTAATTCTAACAATCAAAATACTATTTTCGTGGTAATTGACATCTTCTCGAAAATGGCTCACTTTATCCCGTACCATAAGCTTCCGACCTCTTCAGAAACAGCACATCTTTTTATCAATAATATCGTCAAACTTCATGGTATTCCCCCAATTCTAACAACCGACAGGGGATCTCAATTCACCTCTCATTTTTGGAAAAATCTCTGTAAAATAACAGGCATAGAACATAGATACACCACTGCTTTCCACCCTCAAACCAATGGACAAGCTGAACGTCTTAACCAATGGTTGGAGCAATATCTAAGGTGTTTCTGCTCTTACCACCAAAACGACTGGATGAAATTCATTGCAATGGCTGAGTTTGCGTATAATAATTCCTTGAATTCCTCAACTAAACTCACTCCTTTCTACGCCAATTATGGGTTTCATCCACCAATCAATATAAGTTCTCAAGAGATTACTAATTCCCCCCTTGTCGAAGATTTTCAGAATTCCCTTCTCGACAATTTTTCTTTCATCCATAATAATATCAAAAAAGCACAAACCATACAGAAATCATATTATGACCTTCGTAGAAGAATTCCTCCTCCTTATAAAATCGGAGATAAGGTTTGGTTATCTACCAAAAATCTAAGATTACAGATACCCAGTAAGAAATTGGCAACCTTATTTCTTGGACCTTTTCCTATTATACGGGTTGTGAATGACAACGCTGTAACCCTTCAATTACCTGACAGTATTAAAGTCCATCCCACCTTCCATGTGTCTCTTCTAAAACCCTTTTTGAGTACTAGACAGGATACAACTGTCCTACCTCCTCAACCACAGACTTTGGACCCTGATGAATATGAAGTACAATCAATACTGGATTCTAGATATCATTTGGGTGAACTTCAATATTTAATCCGGTGGAAGAACTATTCTCCTGATGATGATACTTGGGAACCGGCTTCTAACCTTAATGCCCCTAGGTTAATTTCTGTCTTCCATCGCAGACATCCAGACCGTCCTAGACCCACAGCTGTGGGACAGCTGTCTTGAAGGGGGGGGTTATGTCAGGATTTCACACTGTCCCTTTAAGTTTTAGAAACAATCTGATTGGTAGCAACGCCTTTAAATCCTTACCACTTCCTTTACTCAGTGCTTAGTAATTTTCTTACAGCTACCTGTATTCATTTGGAAATACTGAAGCCTACTAAACGCAATTCTTTCAAATAAGGATTTGTTATTTCATTCAATCCACAAAGCATTGATACCTTCTCAAACAATTATTAAGGAAACATAAATTAACTTACAATTCTGCTTTAATTTTACAAATCCCATCTAAAGATTCATTCTTACTTCAACAATCCGGAATTTGTTTGGCAAACCCTCCTCTCAATACTTTGCCTAGTACCTTGTCAGTAAGAAAACAGACCGGACCGGAGCAACGGCTTTCCATTCTCCTCCCCTCTGTGACGTCAGACGCCACCGGACCGCGGTAAGAGTTACATCTCTTTCTCTCCTCTCACACAGCCTCCGCTACAGCTCATACCTGACTACCGAAGCAGTTTATTCCCAGAGGCAACAAACTACGAACTAATACAGCCTCCTGCTGAAAGTAAAAGCCACGATACCGCAGCATTTACAGCCGGAAATAAAAGTACAAGCAAGGTAAAATTTAAGTCAATTTATTCAGAAGCTGTCCTTATTGTTTAATTAATACAAAGACTGTTTATCAAGTTTGGGGTTTTGCTGACACATATATTCAAGACTGAATACCACAAGTTTGTTTCCTAAGTTGAAGTTATTCAAATACCTAAGTGATACTTTAATTTTACTTACTCTGGAATACTTAGGATTTTGATAATACCTTTAAGTTAACACCATTAACTTGAGTTCTTGTATATGAAGTAATATACAGAATTAACCTTTATTAAACTTCACTAAATACTTATTGAATCCTTTTTTAACCAATAGAGGATTCACATTTATTCAGTGATACACTATAACATTTAAAGGTACAGCATTTGTGTTCCTTTAAAGGAGTTTGTTCCTTATAGTTAGGCCTATGAGTTCTATTAGTCCATAGAAGTTTATAAATTGGCTCCACCCCAACCATGTCTGACTCCAGTTGTACCCACTGAATATTATCAGTCTTGTTATGCCATAACGCAGTCTGAGCCACACGGGCCGCATGGTAGTATGCTAGAAAATCTGGCAATCCCATCCCTCCCCCTCTTCTATTTCTGCAGAGAGTTTGTCTATTAGTTCTTGCTCTTTTACCTTGCCAAATAAACGAAATTACATACTTCTGGAGTTGTGTGAGTGTTTTGGATGGCACAGAGACTGGTAAGCATCTAAATAGGTATAATATTTTTGGGAGAATTGTCATTTTAATTCCAATTTTTCTGCCATATAGCGAAATTTTCAACTTTTCCCATTTCTGTAGCAAGTTTTTAAACTGTGATATCAAAGGCGTGTATTTTAATTGATACAGATCTTCAGTCCTATTTGTAAGTATCACTCCTAAATATCTCATTCCCTTCTCAGCCCATGAGAAAGAGAAATTAATCTCCATGAGTTTTTTAGTGTGTGCTGGTAGATTTACACTAATAGCCTCACACTTATCATTGTTAATTTTATAACCTGATATTGCTGCAAACTTATCTATAGTGGAATACAGTACTGGAAGAGAAATAAGTGGCTTTGTGATCGAAAGAATAATGTCATCTGCAAAAAGACTGATTTTATATTCTTTTGCCTTTATATGTATGCCTGTAATATCTACATTTCGTCTGATGCTGGCTGCTAAGGGTTCAATACACAGGGCAAATAGAAGCGGGGAAAGAGGGCATCCCTGTCTAGTACCATTTGCTATTTCAATGGGTCCTGACTTATACCCCACAATTTTAACAAATGCTGAGGGATGAGAGTATATCGTGGCGATCGCTTTTCTAAAGTTTCTCGTTATGCCAAATGCATCTAACACCTTATCGAGGTAGTCCCAGTAAATACGGTCGAATGCCTTCTCCGCGTCCAAGGAAAGGAACAGAGAAGGCATCCCTTTAACCGACGCAAGATTAATCAAATCAATCACCTTTCTCACATTATCCGGGGCCTCCCTGTTCGCTATGAACCCCACCTGATCCGGATGGACTAGTTTAGGCATTAGTTTGTTGAGTCTGGTGGCTAAAATTTTAGAGAAAATCTTTATGCCTTGGTTAATTAGAGATATAGGCCAATAATTTTTGCAGTGTTGCTTGTTTTTTCCTGGCTTCGGAATTACTGAAATTCGAGCTAGTAAGAATTCTTTCGGGATATATCCCCCTTTTAACATATGGTTAAAGGTGTTCACTAATAAGGGGCCTAATTCGTCTAGAAATGTCTTATAAAAAATACCAGTGTATCCATCCGGACCAGGTGCTTTATTGGTTTTTAGGTGTTTGATTGTTTGTCTAATTTCAGCTAATGTGATAGGTGCGTTTAGCCCATCTACATCATCTGCGTCAAGCTTAGGCATATCGTCGTGGCCCAAAAAATTCCTGGTAGTTTTCAAATTGTCGGGGATTCCTGTCTCCCCGAGGGAGTGCATATAATGATTGGTAATATGATGCAAAGGTATCTGCTATAATTTGAGGATGGTTAGTGGTAGAACCATCTGGCTTATGCAACTGAGGGACCATTGTGAGCCTTGTCATATCTTTCAGCCTACAAGCCAACATTCTGTCAGGCTTGTTAGCGTGGATGAAATATTGTGCATCAATAAGTTTTAAAGATCTAGATGCTTCCTGAGATAACAATTTATCCAGTTCCTCCCTTTTACTATTTAGCCTTTTAAGTGTATTTGCGCTCTGAGTGGTGCAGTGAAGATTGTGTAATTGCTTAATTTCTTTCTTTAGCCTCTCACCATAAGCATGTGCCGCTTTTAATTTGGAGCTAGATTCTCTAATTAATATGCCTCTTGTAAAGGCCTTAAGCGCCCCCCACACATATGAAGGATTTTCTACTGACTGTTGATTAGAGCCAATAAAAACTCCAATTTCCCTTCTCAAAAACTCTAAGAACAATTTATCTTTGAATAGGGTAGGGTTCAAATGCCAACTCTTGTTTCTAAGCGGGTCTATTAAGCCTGAAAGTGTTGTCAAAACCGCATTATGGTCTGACCAGGTGCTAACTATTATGTCTGATTTCATAATTAATGGTGCCAGTATTTGGCTCACAAGAATATGGTCAATTCGTGAATAAACCTTATGGGCTGAGGAATAAAAGGTATAATCCCTATTATTTCCATTTTGAACTCTCCAGCTATCTAATAGGTTGTGATCTAACAAAAAATCATATAGTACTTTTCTAAATTTCTGTGTTTGAGAAGCTGACCTCATCCCTGATCTGTCCATTTCGGGGTCTACCACCGTGTTAAAATCTCCCCCAATGATTAGCCTATACTGTTTCCAGTACGTTAGTAACTTACTGAGTTTAGCCAAGAAAGGGGCCTGAGATTCATTAGGAGCATAGATATTACCTATTACCACTGGGGTGTCATGAATCTTACCTCTGAGAATTATGTATCTACCCTGTGTATCTATAAAAGACTCTTCTTCCTGGAAATTGATACTATTGTGCATAAGAATAGAGACACCACACTTTTTCTTACTACAAGTGGCGTGATACTGTAATGGATATGCCCTGTCCCAATATTTAGGGGTTGCTGTCTTGGTGAAATGTGTCTCCTGCATGAGAATAACGTGTGCCCCTAGAGATTTATACATGCTAATGGCTTTGCGTCTTTTTACATTGGAATGAAGACCTTTAACATTATGCGTAAGCACCTTAAGTGACATATGTGTAATGATTAATATCTGCTTTCAACATGTGTACATTGCTATACATGTCTTTAAATAACCATAGTGCACCTCTCCCTGACAAGAGACATGAACCTGCATACAATAAACAAGATAAGGATTGGACCCCAAACACATTCTGATACATTCGGTACCTGAAAACCAACGACTTAGAAGACCTTGACCTGCCGAGGAAAAAAAAAACATTGCCAACAGTAACATAAAACTGTAGAACTGAATATACAAACAACATTATCTGTACCCCGACATCCGGGTTTGAGAACATAATAAAATGATAACAAAAAACAACCAGGAAAAAACCTGTAAGAAAACTGTTAGCGGACTCAGTGGGAAGGGAAAGGGGGAAGGAAAGACAAGGGGAAAGGTCCAGCAAGAGGGTTATCATGAAAAGAAGTCCGCCAGGAACTCCAAGCTGAACCAGTGAACTGAATGAAGAATAATGACATTAGCCACTCTTTATTGGTTTCTCCACTCATGAAGAATTAGAGTTGAGGTATCAAAAATGGATATCAGAGGTGTCCCCAACTGCTCTCCTCAAGTAGGACTCTCCTGATTTCTACTAGGCCGAGCATTTTTGCTGTTCTTGCCCACAGATGTCCATTCTTTCGTAATCGCTTTACATTGAGGCTTTGGGGAAGAGGACTCTGCTTCGTTTATTTTCTCTAGCTTTAGTTTCTCCAAAATGCTTTGTCCTTCTGAAAGAGATGAACAAGAGCATGATGACTTCTCATACATAAAAATAAGCTTGAATGGGAAACCCCAACGATATTTGATCTGTGCCTTGATTAACACTGAAACCACTGGTTTGAGCTCTCTTCTCCTCCTGAGGGTAGTTGGCGAAAGATCTGTGAAAAGCTGCAAGGCATGACCTTCAAATGTTATTCTAGGAACATTGCGTACTGCTTGCATGATTTGGTCCTTTATATGATAATAATGTAACTTGGTGATCACATCTCTTGCTGTCGCTGTTGTGGGTGGTCTGGCCAGTGCTCTGTGTGCTCTGTCCATCAGAAACAATGAAGGATCTGTATCCGGTACTAATTGTTGAAATATTTTTAGTAATGTATCCGGTAAGTTGTTGTATGATTCTGGCAGGTTTCGAATTCTAATATTGGATCTTCTGGATCTGTTCTCCAGATCCTCTAATGCATCCTCCAACTTCTGTATTTGCTCCTGCTGTGTTTGTATAGTGTTTTGCAAAATAGGTATTTCTTCTGCAATATCGTCCATTTTATCCTCCAAAGTTGCCGTCATATCTCCAATTTCTGATATATCTTGTTTTAATTCTGAGAGAGCTGCCCTCATCTCTTCCTTAAACATTTGCTTAATCTGTAATAGGAGATCACTACTCTGTGGACCCCCCTCTGCAGCTGTGTGGGGGCTTTTTGGGGAGGATGGTTGGGACTCTGCATCTACAGATAGTTCCCCAGCACTTTGGTTTTTTTTTAGCTGAGATCTAGAGAGACAGTCTTTGACTGACGGATTTCTTCCTTTCATCATGGCAAACTAGATAGATTACAGTAGATAACAAAAACTGGAAATCAATAATTATTGACAAAGCACTGGCAGACCACAATATTTAGGGCAGTTATAATAAATGCATAGGAAAGGGTTCCCACTCAGTCCGCTTGTAGAATATGCTTTTAATTCAGCTTCATGTCAATATGTAGAACAGGGTGCAGCTTATAAATCAGTATGTACCTAGAGGGTGCCAGTTTTTGAGGCTTATTGAATGCTGCTTCCTTGGTATCCCAGGCCCAACTAACTCCTGTGGGGCTAGGGAAGGGGCAACCAGTGTCTGTAAAGTCCTTTAACTGTAGCAAACACTCCTCTCAGGTATTGCAAGTTACTTAAGCTTGTCCTGCCATATAATCTCTCTCCCCAGGAGTTTGTCCTCACAGGACGATCACGGAAAAAGGAATTGGGAATATGACCCACCACCACAGAGGATGGCAGGAAGGGGGGGGGGGAGATAAAAATCTAGTTGTTTTCAAAGTTCCAAAAACTCAAAGCTGTTGTAATGTGTTACGCTGTAATGTTGCACAAGCTATCAGATTAGCAGTCTTTTTAGTGAGAATATAAAAAGTTCTATTAGGTTAGCACTCCAGACACTATAAATACTCTTGCAAATTATTTGGGCTTTGTTGATGAAGTGATATGTACAGGACAGATAGAAAATGGCTACTTTCCCGCCACAGGCCCCTCTCCTGAATCCTCTTGCCACACAGTCTATGTAGTAGTTATGATTTGCAAGTCCCCAGAACAAGCCAGCAGTCTCCCCAAGTGTATCCTAACTGTATTTCACCTCTAGTTGCTGTTAGAGAACCGCAGCTTAACTCTGTGATCTCTGAGCTGTTATGTCTTTTTCAATCAAAAATTGGGAATAAAAATAGTGGGTTCTTACCCCAATCCTCTGGTGTATGTCCGTTGAAGCCCTTAGATCTGAGACAATCCAATTTTCTTCTTTTTTTCGCCAGTGACGAACCGTGATCTGGGGTCCGGTGTCGGCCGCAGCCCCGGCCTTTCATACTTTTTCTCTGGTTCTGTGAACCGGCCCGCCACGATCTTCCTCAAACTTTGCAAATTTTTGTGAAAATTGATCCAAATCAATACACAGGTGCCCAAAGGTTGGGATTTGGACAGATTCTACTGAAAATATCACCTTTGTAGCTAATTCTTAGTATTATTTGAGCAGAGCTGCTGCAAACTGCTTCTGCTCCTGTTGCTGGCTAGCTCTGCCTCTCGTTTAGGTAATTAATTTAATTATAGTGTAGTGTTAGGTGTAATTGTAACATAGGCTAGGTGTTATTTTACAGGTAAATTTGTCTTTATTTTAACTAGGTAGTTATTAAATAGTTAATAACTATTTAATAACTATTCTACCTAGTTAAAATAAATACAAAGTTGCCTGTAAAATAAAAATAAACCCTAAGATAGATACAATGTAACTATTAGTTATATTGTAGCTAGCTTAGGGTTTATTTTACAGGTAAGTATTTAGTTTTAAATAGGAATAATTTAGTTAATGATAGGAATTTTATCTAGATTTATTTAAATTATATTTAAGTTAGGGGGGTTAGGTTTAGGGGTTAATACTTTTAATATAGTGGCGGCGACGTGGGTGGCAGATTAGGGGTTAATAAATGTAGTTAGGTTGCGGCGACATTGGGGCGGCAGACTAGGGGTTAATAAATATAATGTAGGTTTTGGCGATGTTGGGGGCAGCAGATTAGGGGTTCATAAGTATAATGTAGTTGGCGGCGGTCTCCGGAGCAGCAGATTAGGAGTTAATAATATAATGTAGGTGTCTGCGATGTTGGGGGCAGCAGATTAGGGGTTAATAAGTGTAATATTAGGGGTGTTTAGACTCGGGGTTCATGTTATGGTGTTAGGTGTAGACATAAAATTTATTTCCCCATAGGAATCAATGGGGCTGCGTTAGAAGCTGAACTTTGCTTTTTTGCAGGTGTTAGGTTTTTTTTCAGCCGGCTCTCCCCCATTGATTCCTATGGGGAAATCGTGCACAAGCACGTTTTACCTGCTCACCACTACCGTAAGCAGCGCTGGTATTAAGGTGAGATGTGGAGCTAAATTTTGCTCTTAGCTCACTTTTTTGCAGTTAACGCCGGGTTTGTAAAAACCCGTAATACCAGCGCTGTCTGCAAGTGAGTGGTGAGCATAAACTGCTTGTTAGCACTGCACCCCTGTTAGCGCAAAACTCGTAATCTGGCCAATGTGTTTAAAGTCCATTTAACCTATAAATGACCGCCGACATACCCTGTACGTCAGCTGGTCATTCACCTTACTGTGTGTGCCTTGGTTTTAGCACAGGTCTGTATGCTTCCTTAAATGAGGCATGCAGTACTAGCGCAGCTTCGCCTCTGTCAGCAAAACTGAGCTAGTAAAATCCCTTAACAACGGCGGGATGTACATGGTATGCCTGTCATTAAGAGGTTAAGGAAAACAATATTATTTGATTGAGCAGAAAGCCGGTAAGAGTCAGCTTACATGTGATTGCTGTACTTTGATTTTTGTATATTCTGGGCTAGTTATATATGTATTCTCTTTAGATAATAGGAGTAAATTGTAATTTTTTTAATTTGTATGCTCTATTTGAATCATAACTATTTTTATTATTCTTTCCTTATAAGATTTGCTAATTTCCTTTGGACAGGAGGAGAGCCATAGCCATACAATTTGCAACAAATGATACCCATTGCAAGCACATATATCAGGCAAAAAGAAAAAACTCAACACCTGTATTCAGTTAGATCATTTTAAATTTATGTTTGAGAAACTGTTTTGTACGGAGCCCCAGAGGTGTCACAAGATTTTTCTATAAAATGTGTGCACAATTTAGCAAAATGTGCGCACGATTTAGCAAACTGTGGTCACTATTTAGTAAAATGTGCTCACGATTTAGCAAACTGTGGTCACTATTTAGTAAAATGTGCTCACGATTCAGCAAAAGGTGCTCACGATTTAGCAAAATGAGCTCACTTTAGTAAAATGTGCTCACGATTTAGCAAACTGTGGTCACAATTTAGTCAAATGTGCTCATGATTTAGCTAATTGTGCTTATGATTTAGCAAAATGAGCTCACTATTTAGTAAAATGTGCTTACATTTTTAAAAAAAATCTTGTTTGACAATTCAGGGTCTTTTTTTTTTTTTTTGGTTTGGGATATACATTTTATTTTAACACAAATATCTATTTCTTACCATTTTACACCTGACACATGCTATAAAGTTATTTTACTATTGTAAGCTTTGTAGCCCTCTAGTAGTTGCACTTTAGGTTTTGCCAGGAATATCACATGTGCTTTAGAATTTCTCATTCAGTCCATTACATATTGGGATAAAGTATGTTCTTATTTGAAAAAAGAAATTTTGGTATAGTGAAATTTGTTTTAGTTTTAAAGCGTAGAAATAGAATCATAATAGGACTGGGTTTTTTATTCCCTTCCACAGAATGTCTAATTCGCCCAACTCTCTGTCTCTTTCAACCAAGGAGGATTATTTTGATAAACCAAGCAACTCTGGTAGCTAGGTTTCAACAAATATGTTGTCCATTGATTTAATGTCTTCTGAAAGTCCAAAAAATAATATTTTCTAGGTTTTCTACCATATATACTGTACTTTATTGAAAGTACAACATAGTTCAATGATAGTAGATAACAATTGAACAAAAAACAAGAATAGTTCTTGTATGCATATTCTGCACGAAATAGCAGAAAAAATAGTTGACAAAGAAAATATAGGCCTAGATTTCGAGTTCGGCGGTAAAAGGGCTGTTAACGCTCCGCAGGCTTTTTTCTGGCCGCACCATAAAATTAACTCTGGTATCGAGAGTTCAAACAAATGCTGCGTTAGGCTCCAAAAAAGGAGCGTAGAGCATTTTTACCGCAAAAGCAACTCTCGATACCAGAGTTGCTTACGGACGCGGCCGGCCTCAAAAACGTGCTCGTGCACGATTCCCCCATAGGAAACAATGGGGCTGTTTGAGCTGAAAAAAAACCTAACACCTGCAAAAAAGCCGCGTTCAGCTCCTAACGCAGCCCCATTGTTTGCTATGGGGAAACACTTCCTACGTCTGCACCTAACACTCTAACATGTACCCCGAGTCTAAACACCCCTAGCCTTACACTTATTAACCCCTAATCTGCCGCCCCCGCTATCGCTGACACCTGCATATTTTTTTTAACCCCTAATCTGCCGCTCCGTAAACCGCCGCCACCTACGTTATCCCTATGTACCCCTAATCTGCTGCCCCTAACACCGCCGACCCCTATATTATATTTATTAACCCCTAATCTGCCCCCCTCAACGTCGCCGACACCTGCCTACACTTATTAACCCCTAATCTGCCGAGCGGACCTGAGCGCTACTATAATAAAGTTATGAACCCCTAACCCGCCTCACTAACCCTATCATAAATAGTATTAACCCCTAATCTGCCCTCCCTAACATCGCCGACACCTAACTTCAATTATTAACCCCTAATCTGCCGACCGGAGCTCACCGCTATTCTAATAAATGTATTAACCCCTAAAGCTAAGTCTAACCCTAACACTAACACCCCCCTAAGTTAAATATAATTTTTATCTAACGAAATAAATTAACTCTTATTAAATAAATGATTCCTATTTAAAGCTAAATACTTACCTGTAAAATAAACCCTAATATAGCTACAATATAAATTATAATTATATTGTAGCTATTTTAGGATTAATATTTATTTTACAGGCAACTTTGTAATTATTTTAACCAGGTACAATAGCTATTAAATAGTTAAGAACTATTTAATATTTACCTAGTTAAAATAATAACAAATTTACCTGTAAAATAAATCCTAACCTAAGATATAATTAAACCTAACACTAGACTATCAATAAAATAATTAAATAAACTACCTACAAATACCTACAATTAACCTAACACTACACTATCAATAAATTAATTAAACACAATTCCTACAAATAAATACGATTAAATAAACTAGCTAAAGTACAAAAAATAAAAAAGAACGAAGTTACAGATAATAAAAAAATATTTACAAACATAATAAAAATATTACAACAATTTTAAACTAATTACACCTACTCTAAGCCCCCTAATAAAACAACAAAGCCCCCCAAAATAAAAAATTCCCTACCCTATTCTAAATTAAAAAAGTTACAAGCTCTTTTACCTTACCAGCCCTGAACAGGGCCCTTTGCGGGGCATGCCCCAAGAATTTCAGCTCTTTTGCCTGTAAAAGAATAAATACAATACCCCCCCCCAACATTACAACCCACCACCCACATACCCCTAATCTAACCCAAACCCCCCTTAAATAAACCTAACACTAAGCCCCTGAAGATCTTCCTACCTTGTCTTCACCATACCAGGTTCACCGATCCGTCCTGAAGAGCTCCTCCGATGTCCTGATCCAAGCCCAAGCGGGGGCTGAAGAGGTCCATGATCCGGTCAAAGTCTTCATCCAAGCGGGGCAGAAGAGGATCTTCCATCCGATTGAAGTCATCATCCAGGCGTCATCTTCTATGGTCTTCCATCCGGAGCGAAGCGGCAGGATCCTGAAGACCTCCAGCGCGGAACATCCATCCGGACCGACGACTGAACGACGAATGACTGTTCCTTTAAGGGACGTCATCCAAGATGGCGTCCCTCGAATTCCTATTGGCTGATAGGATTCTATCAGCCAATCGGAATTAAGGTAGGAATTTTCTGATTGGCTGATGGAATCAGCCAATCAGAATCAAGTTCAATCCGATTGGCTGATCCAATCAGCCAATCAGATTGAGCTCGCATTCTATTGGCTGTTCCGATCAGCCAATAGAATGCGAGCTCAATCTGATTGGCTGATTGGATCGGCCAATCGGATTGAACTAGATTCTGATTGGCTGATTCCATCAGCCAATCAGAAAATTCCTACCTTAATTCCGATTGGCTGATAGAATCCTATCAGCCAATCGGAATTCGAGGGACGCCATCTTGGATGACGTCCCTTAAAGGAACAGTCATTCGTCGTTCAGTCGTCGGTCCGGATGGATGTTCCGCGCTGGATGTCTTCAGGATCCTGCCGCTTCGCTCCGAGTGGAAGAAGATCGAAGATGCCGCTTGGAGAAGATGTTTGCCGGTCCGGATGTCCTCTTCTTGCCGGATAGGAGGAAGACTTTGGAGCCTCTTCTGGACCGGATTATGGATCGCCAACCCCCGCTTGGGTTGGATGAAGATGTTGGAGCCAGGACGGATCGGTGATACCTGGATGATGAAGACAAGGTAGGAAGATCTTCAGGGGCTTAGTGTTAGGTTTATTTAAGGGGGGTTTGGGTTAGATTAGGGGTATGTGGGTGGTGGGTTGTAATGTTGGGGGGGGGGGGTATTGTATGTTTTTTTTTTACAGGCAAAAGAGCTGAAATTCTTGGGGCATGCCCCGCAAAGGGCCCTGTTCAGGGCTGGTAAGGTAAAAGAGCTTGTAACTTTTTTAATTTAGAATAGGGTAGGGAATTTTTTATTTTGGGGGGCTTTGTTATTTTATTAGGGGGCTTAGAGTAGGTGTAATTAGTTTAAAATTGTTGTAATATTTTTCTTATGTTTGTAAATATTTTTTTATTTTTTGTAACTTAGTTCTTTTTTATTTTTTGTACTTTAGCTAGTTTATTTAATTGTATTTATTTGTAGGAATTGTGTTTAATTAATTTATTGATAGTGTAGTGTTAGGTTAATTGTAGGTAATTGTAGGTAGTTTATTTAATTAATTTATTGATAGGGTAGTGTTAGGTTTAATTATATCTTAGGTTAGGATTTATTTTACAGGTAAATTTGTTATTATTTTAACTAGGTAACTATTAAATAGTTCTTAACTATTTAATAGCTATTTTACCTGGTTAAAATAATAACAAAGTTGCCTGTAAAATAAATATTAATCCTAAAATAGCTATAATATAATTATAATTTATATTGTAGCTATATTAGGATTTATTTTACAGGTAAGTATTTAGCTTTAAATAGGAATAAGTTATTTAATAAGAGTTAATTTATTTCGTTAGATAAATATTATATTTAACTTAGGGGGGTGTTAGTGTTAGGGTTAGACTTAGCTTTAGGGGTTAATCCATTTATTAGAATAGCGGTGAGCTCCGGTCGGAAGATTAGGGGTTAATAATTGAAGTTAGGTGTCGGCGATGTTAGGGAGGGCAGATTAGGGGTTAATACTATTTATGATAGGGTTAGTGAGGCGGATTAGGGGTTAATACATTTATTATAGTAGCGCTCAGGTCCGCTCGGCAGATTAGGGGTTAATAAGTGTAGGCAGGTGTCGGCGACGTTGAGGGGGGCAGATTAGGGGTTAATAAATATAATATAGGGGTCGGCGATGTTAGGGCAGCAGATTAGGGGTACATAGGGATAACGTAGGTGGCGGCGATTTGCGGTCGGAAGATTAGGGGTTAATTATTTTAAGTAGCTGGCGGCGACGTTGTGGGGGGCAAGTTAGGGGTTAATAAATGTAATACAGGGGTCGGCGGGGTTAGGGGCAGCAGATTAGGGGTACATAAGTATAACGTAGGTGGCGGTCGGCAGATTAGGGGTTAAAAATTTTAATCGAGTGGCGGCGGTGTGGGGGGACCTCGGTTTAGGGGTACATAGGTAGTTTATGGGTGTTAGTGTACTTTAGGGCACAGTAGTTAAGAGCTTTATAAACCGGCGTTAGCCAGAAAGCTCTTAACTCCTGCTATTTTCAGGCGGCTGGAATCTTGTCGTTAGAGCTCTAACGCTCACTTCAGAAACGACTCTAAATACCAGCGTTAGAAAGATCCCATTGAAAATATAGGCTACGCAAATGGCGTAGGGGGATCTGCGGTATGGAAAAGTCGCGGCTGAAAAGTGAGCGTTAGACCCTTTAATCACTGACTCCAAATACCAGCGGGCGCCCAAAACCAGCGTTAGGAGCCTCTAACGCTGGTTTTGACGGCTACCGCCGAACTCCAAATCTAGGCCTTAGTGTCTATAGTCTCAATGAACCACATGACAATTTTTTCTTTCATGATGCAATTTTAAGCAACTTTCTAATTTATTCATATTATCAATTTTTGGTATCTTTATTTGAAAAAGCAGAAATGTATGTGTAGGAGCCGGCCCATTTTTGGTTCAGTACATGGGTAGCGCTTGCTGATTGGTGGCTACATTTAGCAACCAATCAGCAAGTGCTACCCAAGGTCTGAACCAAAAAAGGGGCTGACTCCTATGGTTACATTCCTGCTTCTCAAAGATATTGGTGATATCCAATAACAGAAAAAAAGATATAGCAAATATGAAGTAATCAGGATACATATATATATATATATATATATATATATATATATATATATATATACACAAACATATACATAGAAGTGAAGAAGGCACTCGTCGTTAAACAATTTATTCAGCAGTAGTATATATACAAGAACAGAACATAATTATTTCACAAGGCATTACAAGTAGTAAACGTTTGCAGTATACTTTACTTCTAGGTAAATATAAGCAGCATACAATAGCTAATGGCATATTACCCACTATTTAAAAAGTGAGGGTGGGCTATAAAAAATATAATTATAAAGGTCAAGGATTCACTAGTCAAAGTAAGATAAGATGTCAGCAATAACAAATTGAAAACCTGTTTTTTGTTAATTTCACTGTTGATGGTAGAAAGGCTGGAAAAGCAAATTTTTATATCTTGCTGTCATACTTATTCTGATATTGTGTATATGGTTTAAAACTTTGTTCTTTAAGAATGATCATAATCTGCATCAGTTCATGGTACTTAGTTGTGTTTTCAAAAGTTAAGATGTCTTTTATTTAATTAGGGGGAAGACCTCCTTCTGAAGTCAAACTTGCAAAAGATTTCAATGTTTTCTGCTCTCCTTTCATTTTTTTGTATGAGTTTTCATTAATCTGTTAAAAGGAATATAATAATGTTATAATGATATATTTTGATGTGCTACAACACTATTGTTGCACAAATGCTTATGTGTAATTGTTTTTAACTCATGCAAAGGGTTAAATGTATATTTAATCTCCATCACTAAGGAGGCTATGAAGCTGATCCTTACTAGACTTAAGGCATTTAAGGGACACTAAACACCTTTTATTTACAAGATAATTATGTTGTGTTGTTATAGAATAACATATCAGTCAAGTCTAACAAATTAACATCTCTCAATTGGAGGAGCCAGTCTGGGCTTGAGTACATATGTGACAAAGCTGGCCACGGTTATATTGTTAGTAGGAAGGGGATCATTTTGCAGTTCTTATATGTTAAAGTCAGTTAGGGAAATACATGTAACAGGGTTAGCCTTGATAAGTTTTCTGTCTGCTATTTCATTTCAGAGAATAAGAAAAGCCACACATTTAATAATAACAGTAGAATGCAAAGCTGTTTTATTATTCATAAGTAAACCTTTTATATTAACTTCTCAATGTGTTTACGGTCCCTTTATATGACCTACTTTGAAAATGTTTGAAACTTATAAATATCAATTTCCATCCCATCCCAATTAATAATACATTAAGTTGTAATTGGATATTACAATAAAATAACTTAAAGGTGCATTAAACACTAAAGGCCAGATTACAAGTGGAGCACTAAATATCGCTTTCATGAAAGTGATATTTGAGCTCCACTGTGTAATACCAGCGCATGCTAAAGTGCGCTGGTATTACAAGTTCACAGCAATGCAAATGCAACCTCGTGTTCGCATTGCTGGGAAGCATTGCGCTCATGAGAGAGTGCTTGCATAGGCTCCTATGGGAGTCTCATTCTGATGCATCGGCATCAGAACTTCAGCGCAGCGAAGGGGTAAGTAGTGCAGCAGTGGCAGCAAATTGCAAATATATATGTACAGTATATGCTGATATACATATATATTTATGTGTTAATATGTGTATATACATATATATTTATGTGTTAATATGTGTATATACATATATATTTATGTGCTAATATGTGTATATACATATATATTTATGTGTTAATATGTGTATATACATATATATTTATGTGCTAATATGTGTATATACATATATATTTATGTGTTAATATGTGTATATACATATATATTTATGTGTTAATATGTGTATATACATATATATTTATGTGCTAATATGTGTATATACATATATATTTATGTGTTAATATGTGTATATACATATATATTTATGTGTTAATATGTGTATATACATATATATTTATGTGTTAATATGTGTATATACATATATATTTATGTGTTTGTATGTGTATATACATATATATTTATGTGTTAATATGTGTATATACATATATATTTATGTGTTAATATGTGTATATACATATATATTTATGTGTTTGTATGTGTATATACATATATATTTATGTGCTAATATGTGTATATACATATATATTTATGTGCTAATATGTGCATATATACATATATATTTATGTGTTAATATGTGTATATACATATATATTTATGTGTTAATATGTGCATATACATTTATATTTATGTGTTAATATGTGTATATACATATATATTTATGTGCTAATATGTGTATATACATATATATTTATGTGTTTGTATGTGTATATACATATATATTTATGTGTTAATATGTGTATATACATATATATTTATGTGTTAATATGTGTATATACATATATATTTATGTGTTTGTATGTGTATATACATATATATTTATGTGTTAATATGTGTATATACATATATATTTATGTGTTAATATGTGTATATACATATATATTTATGTGTTAATATGTGTATATACATATATATTTATGTGTTAATATGTGCATATACATTTATATTTATGTGTTAATATGTGTATATACATATATATTTATGTGTTAATATGTGTATATACATATATATGTATGTGCTAGTATGTGTATATACATATATATTTATGTGCTAATATGTGTATATACATATATATTTATGTGTTTGTATGTGTATATACATATATATTTATGTGTTAATATGTGTATATACATATATATTTATGTGTTTGTATGTGTATATACATATATATTTATGTGTTAATATGTGTATATACATATATATTTATGTGTTTGTATGTGTATATACATATATATTTATGTGTTAATATGTGTATATACATATATATTTATGTGTTTGTATGTGTATATACATATATATTTATGTGTTAATATGTGTATATACATATATATTTATGTGCTAATATGTGTATATACATATATATTTATGTGCTAATATGTGTATATACATATATATTTATGTGCTAATATGTGTATACACATATATATTTATGTGTTAATATGTGTATATACATATATATTTATGTGTTTGTATGTGTATATACATATATATTTATGTGCTAATATGTGTATATACATATATATTTATGTGCTAATATGTGCATATATACATATATATTTATGTGTTAATATGTGTATATACATATATATTTATGTGTTAATATGTGTATATACATATATATTTATGTGTTAATATGTGTATATACATATATATTTATGTGTTAATATGTGTATATACATATATATTTATGTGCTAAAATGTGTATATACATATATATTTATGTGCTAATATGTGCATATACATTTATATTTATGTGTTAATATGTGTATATACATTTATATTTATGTGTTAATATGTGCATATACATTTATATTTATGTGTTAATATGTGTATATACATATATATTTATGTGTTAATATGTGCATATACATTTATATTTATGTGTTAATATGTGTATATACATATATATTTATGTGTTAATATGTGCATATACATATATATTTATGTGTTAATATGTGTATATACATATATATTTATGTGTTAATATGTGTATATACATATATATTTATGTGTTAATATGTGTATATACATATATATTTATGTGTTAATATGTGTATATACATATATATTTATGTGCTAATATGTGTATATACATATATATTTATGTGTTAATATGTGTATATACATATATATTTATGTGCTAATATGTGTATATACATATATATGTATGTGTTAATATGTGTATATACATATATATTTATGTGTTAATATGTGTATATACATATATATTTATGTGTTAATATGTGTATATACATATATATTTATGTGTTAATATGTGTATATACATATATATTTATGTGTTAATATGTGTATATACATATATATTTATGTGTTAATATGTGTATATACATATATATTTATGTGTTAATATGTGTATATACATATATATTTATGTGTTAATATGTGTATATACATATATATTTATGTGTTTGTATGTGTATATACATATATATTTATGTGTTAATATGTGTATATACATATATATTTATGTGTTAATATGTGTATATACATATATATTTATGTGTTAATATGTGTATATACATTTATATTTATGTGTTAATATGTGTATATACATATATATTTATGTGTTAATATGTGTATATACATATATATTTATGTGTTAATATGTGTATATACATATATATTTATGTGTTAATATGTGTATATACATATATATTTATGTGTTAATATGTGTATATACATATATATTTATATGTTAATATGTGTATATACATATATATTTATGTGTTAATATGTGTATATACATATATATTTATGTGTTTGTATGTGTATATACATATATATTTATGTGTTAATATGTGTATATACATATATATTTATGTGTTAATATGTGTATATACATATATATTTATGTGTTTGTATGTGTATATACATATATATTTATGTGTTAATATGTGTATATACATATATATTTATGTGTTAATATGTGTATATACATATATATTTATGTGTTAATATGTGTATATACATATATATTTATGTGTTAATATGTGTATATACATATATATTTATGTGTTAATATGTGTATATACATATATATTTATGTGTTTGTATGTGTATATACATATATATTTATGTGTTAATATGTGTATATACATATATATTTATGTGTTAATATGTGTATATACATTTATATTTATGTGTTAATATGTGTATATACATATATATTTATGTGTTAATATGTGTATATACATATATATTTATGTGTTAATATGTGTATATACATATATATTTATGTGTTAATATGTGTATATACATATATATTTATATGTTAATATGTGTATATACATATATATTTATGTGTTAATATGTGTATATACATATATATTTATGTGTTAATATGTGTATATACATATATATTTATGTGTTAATATGTGTATATACATATATATTTATGTGTTTGTATGTGTATATACATATATATTTATGTGTTAATATGTGTATATACATATATATTTATGTGTTAATATGTGTATATACATATATATTTATGTGTTAATATGTGTATATACATATATTAGCACACACACACATACATACTGTATATGTTGTATATATTTGAACATTTAAAATTGTGGTTTTTACACTTGAAATAAATACCAATATTATTACTAAAAAGCGGTTTGCACATTTTTGTAGCGCTGTTACCATTTGTAATTCAATATATATATATATATATATATATATATATATATATATATATATATATATATATATATGTGTGTGTGTGTTTATAAGCATATACATTTATATATTTACAGGAAACACACACTGTTCCTATAGACTGAAATGTAAAGGCACTTTTCAGAGCCCTTTTTTCCTAATACCCTACTCCCACAAATGTTAGTCCCAAAATACTGCCTGCTGCTATCTTTATTTTTTTATAACATACACAAGACTGTATCTTGGGGCCATTTTGGGCACATTTATAAAATGAACCATAAATCTGATCTCTGGTTAATTTTCTAAGCGCTAATTGCTACCACAAGCTCGCGGTATATTAATAACCAGCCACTAGTAATGGCTAATTAACTATCGTGTGCCCACAAATGGGCAAATTTTCACACTTGCAGGGTGCACAATAATTTAGCGCTCCACTTGTAATCTTGCCCTAAATACATTTCATGCACCTCCGTCTAATTATGGTTGCTGCCATTTTGTAACCTAGGTTACACTGCAGGTATCTGAAGCAGAGTTGCTTCAAACACATCAGCAGTGGAATGTAGTGATAGTTTTTAACATAGTGGCACCCATGACTAGAGGGAGGTTGGGATTATCCACAAAACTTTACTTATAAAGGGCTAGATTACAAGTGGAGCACAATTTTAACTTACCCACAAAAAAGTGTATAGTTCTTTTATAAAAAATATGAGCATCTTTAGTTTTAAAAAAAAAAAATAACTGCACAAAGCAGTTATAAGGGGTTAAAGTGAGGGGATGTGGGGTGTTAGAAAAGAAATGGTACTAAGAAGTTTCTTTACATTGCGGTCTATTGGGATTGTGTTGACACTGAAAATATATATATATATATATATATATATATATATACTTTATATGTTTATATACAGTACATATAATATTTGTATATACACATATAAACACACAATTATATATGTATATATTCATATACACATATATAATTTAAACATGCTGCCCATTGCTGCATGACTTACCCCATACCCCATTCGCTGCACTAGGTTCTGTGCCATGTCTATTGGCATCAGAACAAGGCTCCCTTTGGAATGTGTATGCGAGGTCACATTCACAATGCACTTTACTTGTAATACCAGCGTACATTTGCGTGGGCCGGTATTACTGAGTGGATCGCAAATACGTTAGAGAAAGCGCAATTTGGCACTCCACTCGTAATCTGGCCCAAAATGTATTCCTACTCTATAAACCCCTAATAAAATGGACATTGGTCCAGGTATTTAGATATAATGCAGTGACAACTTCTAAACCCTGCAGACATCAACTCTTTGGCCTGTAGATCAACACAGGAAGGAGCCCCCCAAGGCGGCTACCTGGGCCAAGACTAACATCCAGAAGAGACCAAGATCCTATAATAAACGGGACTCTTGCAGTGACAAATGTAAATAGGGGACATAATAAGTAACTAAGAGTAATCACTGCTTAAAGGGACATGAAACCTACCTTTTTCAGAATTCAGATATAATTTGAAATAAAAAAATAAATTTTTTCAATTTGTTTCTATTATCAAAATGTACTTAATTCTTTTTGTATCCTTTGTTGTAAAGTAGGTAGGTAGAATCTCTTATATGCACATGTCTATAGCACTATATAATCACCTTAAAAGCCTAGTGAAACTTATGTTTCTAGTCTAATTTGCTGTAGCTAATTATAGACATATTTAATACGTTTGTGCTTTGTTCTAGTCATTCAATTGTTCTGGCTCTAGAAAAGAACAGAAGGCTTCTGCCATTTTTTTTTAGCTTCTTGGTTGAAACGTATGAATTACAAGGCTTATTTGGAGTCAGGTCAGCATCCATCACAATGGTTTACTGCTAATTCTACCAGGTCAGTTGCAACTTCATGGGCTTTTAAGAATGAGGCCTCAGTATGTTTCATGTTTTTAAGTGCATTTTAAAAAATTTATTGAGGTTGTTGATTTCATTTCTCAGTGAAAAAGATGCTTTTAAATCTCTCCCTTTATGTTGTTACTTGTGGACTCCATGAGTAATGGATTGTGAACTCCATGAGTAATGGATTGTGGACTCTCACCACCTGTATGAATGAAAACATAATTTATGCTTACCTTACTACTTTTTAAGTACATCTTTTTCCCTGCTCCATTTTTTTGGCTCTTGCTCTTTTTCTTACATCACTTCTGCTTGGCTATGTGTTAGTCTGAAGTATGTGTAAGGTTGGAGGGGTTATTTAGAGCTCTTGTGGTTTTGGATTCTTTGCCTCCTCCAAGTGGTAGGGGAGGTAATTCCCATGAGTAATGGATAGTGGACTCTCACCGCCATGATATCAATGAATTAATCAGGTAAGCAATTTTTTTTTTATTCAGCACAGAAACATCCATTAAAACAAATACTTTGAATGTCCCTATAAGTTTGTTGAAGACAATACAATTTCTAGAGATATTTTACAGAAAAATCAGGCAAAATAAATGAGTGTATGTTGCTAATGTATTTTTCCCTTATTTAAATATTTTGGTTTACATTACAATTGAAGCTAAAAATATAAGCACTATTGTGCGCTAACATTGCTCAAGTTAAATCAATAGTGCTCAATTGAAAGTCTAGGGGCTTGCTAACATCTGGATGATGTATAATGAATCCCTCACATAATAGACTTCAATGGGTGCATGCTGAAAAACTTATGTTGGGTGTCACACAAACGCTAAGCTAAAGGTGCACTAAGGTCAAATAGTGGAGTTCTTCACTAACTTTGAAAATATGATTAAATTATGTTTAAAACACTACATACATACATACACACACAATCATACACACATATACATACATACACATATATATATATATATATATATATATATATATATATATATATATATATATATATATGAACCATAGTTACAACAAGAGAAGGATTGAATATAATAATGTATCAATCAAAGAAGGACCAAGGCTGCACAGTGTTCGACTTGCTTTATTACTAAAAAATACATGGAATGACTCCCAAGAGTGGGACGTCTATGCTCCACCCAAATCCCAACAACACAAAACACACTACTAAAAACTATGAGAGCCTAGAGTGGCTAAACAAACAGAACCCCTAACTGCGATACTGCAGTATGCAAATACAGTACTAAATGTGATTGCCCATACAGGCACAAGATACAACTAAATAGCACACAATGTATCAAATTCTCAAGTAACCGGTTACTGCTGTGAATTATAGCAAGCGGGGCCCCAAAAAATACTGACAAGATGTCAATGAATATCTTTGTTGATTTGGATGTATGCTTTGGGTCGTTGTCATGCTGAAAAATGAAGTTCCTCTTTATGTTCAGCTTTGCAAAAACACATCTGAAGTTTCCCAAAAGCATGTTGCAAAAGGTGTTCTGGTCTGATGAAACCAAAGTTGAACTTTTTGGCCATAATTCCAAAAGATATGTTTGGTGCAAAAACAACACTGTATATCACCAAAAGAACACCTTACCCACAGTAAAGCATGGTGGTGTCAGCATCATGCTTTGGGGCTGTTTTTCTTCAGTTAGAACTGGGGCCTTAGTCAAGGTAGAGAGAATAATGAACAGTTCTAAATACCAGACAATATTGGCACAAAACCTTCAGGCTTCTGCTAGATGTCTTGAAGATGGAGCCGCTCCGCGTCGGATGGATGAAAATAGAAGATGCCGTCTGGATGAAGACTTCTGCCCGTCTGGAGGACCACTTCGCCCGGCTTGGATGAAGACTTCTCCCGGCTTCGTTGAGGAGTGAGGACTTCGGCTCGGTTGGATGAAGACTTCTGCCGCTTCCTTGAGGATGGATGTCCGGACTTCAGAACTGTAAGTCGATCTTCAGGGGGTTAGTGTTAGGTTTTTTTAAGGGTGTATTGGGTGGGTTTTATTTTTAGGTTAAGGACTTTGGACCGCAAAAGAGCTAACTGCCCTTTTAAGGGCAATGCCCATCCAAATGCACTTTTCAGGGCAATGGGGAGCTTAGGTTTTTTTGGATAGTATTTTATTTGGGGGGTTGGTTGTGTGGGTGGTGGGTTTTACTGTTGGGGGGTTGTTTGTATTTTTTCTACAGGTAAAAGAGCTGATTTCTTTGGGGCAATGCCCTGCAAAAGGCCCTTTTAAGGTATATTGATAGTTTAGTTTAGGCTAGGTTTTTTTTTTTTTATTTTGGGGGGGCTTTTTTTTATTTTTATAGGGCTATTAGATTAGGTGTAATTAGTTTAAAAATCTTGTAATTTGTTTATTATTTTCTGTAATTTAGTGGGGGGTTTTTGTACTTTAGCTAATTTAATTTATTTTATTTAATTGTTGTTAATTTAGTTAATTTATTTAATTATAGTGTAGTGTTAGGTGTTAGTCTAACTTAGGTTAGGTTTTATTTTACAGGTCAATTTGTATTTATTTTAGCTAGGTAGTTGTTAAATAGTTAATAACTATTTAGTAACTATTCTACCTAGTTAAAATAAATACAAACTTGACTGTAAAATAAAAATAAACCCTAAGATAGCTACAATGTAAGTATTAGTTATATTGTAGCTAGCTTAGGGTTTATTTTATATTTAAGTATTTAGTTTTAAATAGGAATTATTTAGTTATTAATAGTAAGTTTTCTTTAGATTTATTGTAATTATATTTAAGTTAGGGGGTGTTAGGGTTAGACTTAGGTTTAGGGGTTAATACATTTAGTATAGTGGCGGCGATGTTGGGGCGGCAGATTAGGGGTTAATAAATGTAGGTAGGTGGTGGCGATGTTAGGGACGGCAGATTAGGGGTTAATAATATTTAACTAATGTTTGCGAGGCGGGAGTGCAGTGGTTTAGGGGTTAATATGTTTATTATAGTGGCAGCGACGTTGGGGGCGGCAGATTAGGGGTTAATAAATATAATATAGGTGTCGGCGATGTTGGGGGCAGCAGATTAGGGGTTCATAAATATAATGTAGGTGGCGGCGATGTCCGGAGCGGCAGATTATTTTATAATTTATTTTACTGTTTGCGATGTGGGAGGGCCTCGGTTTAGGGGTTAATAGGTAGTTTATGGGTGTAAGTTTACTTTTTAGCACTTTAGTTATGAGTTTTATGTTACGGCGTTGCACTATAAAACTCATAACTCGGGGCGGAGTTTGCCATCATAGCAAGAGGTCGCATCTAAGCAGAGCTCTGCAGACCAACACTGTTTTTTTTTCCTTTTTCACATCCTTAAACCCTTACTCAACTATTTTATTTGTCCTACTTTATCTCTCTAACACATGGGGACTACTTCTCTGCAAATTTAAAGATCGGATTTCACTCTAAATCCTATTTTTTTAACTAACTTAAGAAAATTTTCTTACTGCGTCACACTCCCTTGTGGCGCTCCTGATACTCCACTTCCGGACTTGTTCCTCCATGAAGCCCAAACTACCTCAGGCTTCCTGATCTCACCACCCTTGATCTCCAACTGATTCAGCTGCCTCCCGGACGATACTCACTCCACCCGGTCTCAACAGCCGACCTCACACAGCATTTCAACATCTACAGCTGATTACACTCACCGGAGGGAAGTCCCCTCTCTACCGCTCCCCTGCCGGGTATACCATCTTCACCAGACGCAGTGTACCTGCCGGACCCTTCACCACCTGGTCTCAGCGGCTACCCTCACGCAGCCTTTCAGTCACCGCGGCTGTTTGATTTTGCCGGTGGGAGGCCCCTTCTTTACCGCTCCCCTGCCGGGGATACTACCGCTGCTGGGCATCGTGAAACGGCCTGACTTCCCTCACCGGCTTTCTCTGACACACGGCGTGTCATAACCAAGATCAGAGCTCACTCCTCTAGTTGCCGGATCCCAGTGAGACCTGGAAAAAACATAGCGGTCCGGACCTTAATGGTAAGCTACCCCCAAGTGGGATCCACATACCATATACTTGACATAAACAATTCTGGGGCCACTATATCTACCCTAACTCCAACTCGCTGTGTTAAGCTACAGGCCCCTTAGAAACTCTGTTGCAGAGGCAGACTGCACTGCACTACATTGCTCCAAAATTTATTCACTGTGGGAATCTACATACACAGCACCATCTCACTGTATCTCACTCTAATTTTTGACTACTCTTCATAAGCTACCAACGTCAGTATACTGTGTTTGCAGACAAGTGACAGAACACATCACATTTGAAACTGTGGCAGTGCATTCATAGATTTTGACTCCTTCAATACTTCTCAGCAACGTATTGAGGAAAAATCACTCTATTTCCTTATATATGAGGCTGTTCCTTCCTGAGACCTCCAAAGTTTACTACAGCATATGTCATGCTTACTTCATATATCTGAACACTGCAGCTTCTGTTCAGGCCAGCTCTAACCTAGAGTTTAAGGACTAACTGTTCTGCTATCTGTGGATACCTCCAAATTCCCACCAGCTCATCATAGGTGTTACTATTCTCCTCAGCCACTATACCTCACCAACACCCTTCCTGAAGTACTTCCTTGCTTCATAGCGTGAACCTGTCTGTCATTGTCCTCACTTGACCTCTCTCCCCCCCCTTTCCTGCCGGCCCACTGTGCCCGCAGGTCATACCCCATACTCCCCTTTTCCTTACTCGCTCGGCAGAGAGCAATCCCCTGGGGAGAGAGTCACTCAGTATTCAAGCCTCCTACCCCACGTCTTTAATCAAGATCTATGTGAATCCAGAGAAGACATAAACCAGTATCAGTGAGAGACCACCACCAGCTCACCTGCCTGCCTTTTTCTAACCAGCTGCTCACTTTCTCATGCTAGGCTAGGCACCGCCACCTGGGGGGTGCCTGACATATTATCCCTGCTCCACGTTCTACCACTACAAGCTCCATCAGAATCTCCCCAAGTGAGTTCCTTGTCCATAAGGTCAACCATGAGTAAAATGCCTCACTCACAAAGAAAAAAACCGAAACACAGAGATATTCCGACACAGACACTTTCAGATCATTTCTCATACAAGAACACTACCGACCAGGACCTCTCTGATGACGACTCTAGAGATTCTACCATCTTTCCCAAGGAATCTTCCCGATCCCTCTCCCTCTCTACAGAAAGACTTGCCCACTCCTCCTCCACTATTCTTGACTCCATTAAAGATCTCTCAAACAAAATGGACTCCCACTATACTTCACTAAAGCAAGAACTTAAAGCCTCTGTTTCCGAATTGAAGAGAGATATCTCCCTTCTGGGGGAGAGAACAGATTCTCTAGAAAAAAGAAGACCTGCATGTTGATCACTCCAACCTTCTAAGTTATACCCAATCTCTAGCTGAAATGATATCTGGTCTGGAGACCAAACTTGCAGATCAGGAGGACAGGTCACGTCGGAATAACCTCAGAATACGAGGCATTCCTGAGGAAATCACCCCAACGGAATTATCTACCCATTTACAATCCTTCTTCACAGAGCTACTAGGTCCTACTCCTCCTCAGGAAAGTCTAATTGATAGAGCCCACAGAGTTCTTAGGCCTAGGAATGCACCCATGGGGTCCCCCAGAGATGTAATCGTGAGGTTACACTACTTCACATTCAAAGAAAGAATCATTAGGACCTCATTCCAGAAGAAGACTTTGAAGGAGCCATTTAAGGATATACAGGTTTTTCCAGACCTTTCTGCCCATACCCTGTCTAGCAGAAGACTCTTCCACCAAGTCACTCAATGTCTTCGCAATAACAACATCAAATACCGATGGGGCTTCCCTGTCCGTATATTTTTTCAATACAAAGATACTGCCTATACCATCACTACTCTTGAACAAGGTTTCCAAATTCTACAATCTCTGAAACTCCTCATGACTGACAATCTTCCCCAGGCTCCTCAGGACACTTTCAGGAAGCTCAACGCTGCTACTGTCTCTGGGCAGCCTCAACGCCAAGTTTTCAGCTTTCAATCTTCTAGAGCAAGACCCCCATCACCATCGCCCCCGCAACTGCAACCACTTCTGATGTGAAGAGAGACTCCTGATTTCTAATGTACTGTGATATACCCTGCTAGACCCATACGGGTCTACTCATACCGGACTGCCCCTCTTTTGTCCACTCTGGTTCTTTATATTTAGCTACCACTTTTACCCATTCCCCTCTTCTCCTGCAGTTCCCCTCCGAATGACACTGTTTATCCTCATGGGACTCTTAAACAACAGTGTCTAGAAGAAGCTGGAAGGGTAACGTAAATGTAAATCTTATCTGTAAATGTTTGGTTTTTTCTATCTGTTCATGTGTTTGGTTTCTGTTTTTTTTTTCTTTTTTTTGTTTTTGTTTTTTTTTGTTTTTTTTTTCCTTAACTATAGTCGATTCTACACTGGGGATCCTTCCCTAAGTACGCTCCTTACGATGCATCTATTAGCTTTGACAACATACTAACTCTGGACACCTCACCTTAGACCTTAAAATATTCATCTATTAGCTTTGACAACACACTAACTCTGGACACCTCACCTTAGACCTTAAAATATTCAGTCGCCACTTTAACATAGTGAGACACATTCCCTCATGGTAGAACCTACCCTAATCTCTATTTGACGGCTTGACTTAACCTATTAGTCATCATAGACAGCAACTTTTAATTAATCATACTAGACCTTCTGGAAGATAACTGGGGTTTATGCTTGGTCCTCAGGTTCTCATGAACTATCTATCATATCTTATAACCCGTATATCATGTTAAGATTAATGACTGGACCTTAGTAAGCCAAAGCTCTCTCTATTTCTCACATAGTGAAAACAGCTCTCTGGTTATTATTTACGCACTCCTAGTCTATTACAGACAATACTGTTGTGATGATCTACATATGATAGTGATGTAATGTTGTCAATCCCCTCTAAGGTCTCTTATATAATTCTACTGTACAGTTCACATATTTGCAATGTCTGACAAGATGTTTTTGTTTTGTTTTGATTTGCTATGGTTACAATGTTTGAAATGTTATGTATGCTGTCTTTACTCTACTTTTTTAGTATTGAACAGATTCACCTCCCTCAATAGTTATCACCCTCCATGTGTATTACCGCCCCTAAGCTACTCCCCTTATTTACTCTCCCCTTACTCTTCTTAATTCATTGAGTGAAGCAGAATCCTAATCAGGCACCCCCCCCCTTCTCCCTTAGTTCTCCATATTATTCTAACTTTGTCCCCTCCCTCTTGCACTTAGTTCCGCTTACACTGGCCTCGGTAGGACCCCACTCCTTTGAAATCCAGCTGATAATAGTTACTACGGATAGCACATCACAGTAAATATCCTTACCCTCCCCACTTTCAGTACTAACCCATCTCGTGGACACCCTCTTACCTCCTCCCTCTTTTTAATCTCTTCTTCCTCTCTTAGGTCTGCATCTCTACCTCCACACCACGAAACATCCTAATTAAAAGTTCATTATCTAAGCAACTCCAACCCCCCATTACTTCCCCCTCCTATATCCCTTTATCCCCCAATTTGAGCGGCTTTCGCCCGCTGCTTCCCTCTCCCCTCACTCCTATAAGTGGGCTCTTCACAGTTAAACTAGTGACCCTTCTCTAACCATACTGCTCTCATAGTTACACACACTAGGAATCGGAGACATATAGTTTTGATCCCATAATGTCAGAATTGAAATTTTTAACCCTTAACACTCAAGGGCTTAATTCCCCGACCAAACGTAGTTTAATGCTTAACATGTTATCACGCAATAAGATTGATGTAGCTTTTATTCAGGAGACGCATTGGCTAGTTAACAAAGATTCCGCATACACATACAGAAAATTCCCAACAGTAGTCACATCATCTTTCCATTCCAAGTCCCGAGGGGTCGCCATTCTAGTCAGCTCCTCTACCCTATATGAAGCAATTTATATTGAAAAAGATTCCCAGGCACGCTCTATTATTTTAATCTGTAAACTCAACCACAGACTATTCACACTAGTAAACGCATATGCACCTAACTCAGGGCAAATTCGATTTCTTAGATCACTGCTGGAGTCGGTGGTTGCCGTGACCCAAGGAGAACTGATTGTGGGTGGAGACCTCAATCTTATCTGGAACCCCTTAGTAGACAGGTCAGGCCCCCCGATCTCCACTTCAGAGAGGACATTGCGCCCACTATCTTGCGCCTTCCAAAACCTAGTCAAACAGTATGATCTCTATGATGTTTGGAGAGCTATACATCCAAACAGACGAGAACACACTTTCTATTCAGCCCCCCACAAGTCCCATACACGGATTGATTTCTTTTTCTCAAGCTCACGCCTCTTAGACATGGTCTCTGATGCGACGATATCGGCAATTTCTTGGTCGGACCATGACTCCTTGACAATCGAACTAGGTAACCCTCCTTTACATGGAGTAGGCTTATCGTGGCGTCTTAAAGATTTTCTGGTAACTAACCCTGAAGTTAGAGCGGAGACTCTATCCACGCTTGCCTCGTTCTTGAGTACTAATCGCACTCCCCTTATTTCGGAAGAAGTATTATGGGCTACACTTAAGTCATACCTCAGAGGTTTCTATATTGACAAATTCACCCAGATTAGAAAGGCGCGAGGAACCTCACTTGCTTCACTTAACTGTCGACTCAGGACCTTGAAACTTGAGCTTTCTAACTCTTATTCCGCAGCAACTAATGCTCAACTATCGGAGATTACTAACCAGATCAAGGAGTTGGAAGTTAGTGAATCCCAGCGCATGTTAGACAGACTTAAACAGGTCTACTATCATAATAACAATAAGGCCTCTACCTTACTGGCCAGAAAACTAAGAAATCGGACGGCGCAAGCTAAAATCACTTCCATAAAAACCACAGGTGGTCACGTGACCTCCCCAACAGCTATAGGGGAGGCTTTTAGATATTTTTACCACCAGCTGTACAATTTGAGCTCTTCAGATCCCACGAAAACTCTTGATCCTATTAGCATTCGTGAATATCTCTCCTCTCTAGATCTCCCTCGGTTAGATCAAAACGAAATATTGACTCTAACATCCCCTATCTCTCTTCAAGAAGTCACCCTAGCCATTAAAGACCTTAAACTTGGGAAGTCTCCAGGTCCTGATGGCTTCACAAGTCGATTCTACAAATCCTATTCCCTTCAAATTTCCCCAATTCTCTGTAAGGTCTTTAACGAAGTGTTTATCAAAGGTAGTTTCCGAAAAGAATTTCTTGAAGCCTCCATCATTACTATTCTAAAAGCTGGCAAGGATCCTCAGGATTGTGGGAGCTATCGTCCAATCTCTCTGCTTAATATCGACACCAAACTCTACGCAAAGATAATTGCAAATCGGCTTGCCCACATCACCCCCGCTCTGATACATCCAGATCAAGTGGGATTTATCCCTCGGAGAGAAGGTCCAGACGCCACAAGGCGCATTCTAGATATACTAATGGAGAGCACAAAGGGAGATACCCCCACGTTAGCCCTATCATTGGACGCTGAGAAAGCTTTTGATAGGGTGAGGTGGGAGTACTTATGGGAAACTCTGCGGGTCTTTGGGATCCCTGACAAATTCGTTGTTGCTATTCAGGCTCTATACTCCAGTCCATCCGCGAGAGTCAAGGGAATAGGGTTTCAATCTAACAGCTTCGACATAACCAATGGGACGAGACAAGGCTGTCCCCTTTCCCCGCTCTTATTTGCTTTCTCCATTGAGCCATTAGCTCAAGCCATGAGGACAGCCCCGGATATTCTTGGCGTTACCGTGGGCCCACACCAGCACACCATCTCCCTATATGCGGATGATGTAACTCTCCTGCTGACCAGTCCTCTCAAGTCCCTCCCTCCCGTCTTCAAGATCATCTCTCAATTTAAGGTCCTAAGTTACTATAAATTAAATGTTACCAAAACTGAAGCTTTACATGTTAACATCACACCCCATGATCTCCTCATTCTACGTGAAAGATATCGGTTCCAATGGTCACCCCACTCCTTAAAAATTCTGGGTATCCACCTCTCCCCAAATGCCTCCACTGTCATTCTTAGGAATTTCACAGAGAAACTCCCCGATTGGAAAAAACTACTAGAGTCTTGGGACTTTCGAGATATCTCATGGACTGGCAGAATTGCCGCCATTAAAATGTCTTTTATTCCGAAAATTATATATCTATTCCGCACTATCCCACTGAATCTGCCTCGCCCAATTCTGAATAAGCTTCAGAGTCTTATTACAGGTTATGTCTGGAAGGGCAAGCACCCACGAACGTCGAGACAAACACTTCAAAGAACAAGTGATAGAGGAGGCCTTGGAACGCCCAATATCATTCTTTACTATCAAGCGGCACGCCTAACCCACTTGATTGACTGGGGACACACTGATGACTCTCCACGTTGGAGAGATATTGAACGGTCTTTACTTCCTCTAGGAGTGAGGTTATGTGACCTCCCTTGGATCCCCTCTCACTATTGGAAAAACCTGGGTACTTCACACCCAGTGATACTAGACACCCTCAAGTTTTGGGATCAGACAAGACACTTAGATTCGATTGCCCCCCACCCCTCCCCGTGTCAAACCATAGCTAGTGCTCTTTTCTGCCTTCCTGATACTCATATCTCCAGATGGTCCTCCCTTGGAGTAGACCGTATTGCTGACCTCTATGGACATACCGGAGGTATCTCTCATACATCGATCTGTAGTAAACTTCGGATCCCAACCCCGTTGAAGTTTGAGGCCTTCCGACTCTCTTCCATTTTTAGATCATGGGGTTTCCCCAGAGAGTACCTCAGAATCAACACAAAATGGGAACAACGATGGTCCCTTCCTCACAAGCTTTAGGGAACCTTATCGTTCCATTATGAGATATTATTAGATCCCCCCTCTCAGCAAAAAGTCTCCCAGTTTATAGCTTGGGAAACTGAACTTAACTTCACGGTTGACGCCGACTCCTGGTACAGTGAACTTGAGTTTACTAGAAAGCTATTACACTCCACATCTCTTTGGGAACTCCACTATAAAATCACAGTGAGATGGCATCTGGTCCCAGTTACCCTACATAAGATTTATAATCCTCAATCTCCTCTCTGCTGGAGGGGCTGTGGACAAATTGGAACGCAGGCACATATTTGGTGGTTTTGCCCGAAACTCTCCCCCACATGGTTATGGGTAACTAATTTACTTAACTCCCTAGGCATATTTATACAGCTTAACCCCCAAATTGGTTTACTCCACCTCAACTTCCCGGCCCTCACACCTACACAGAAAGCCTTGTCCATTTATGTTTTGATGGCCACTAAGTTAGAAATCGCAAAAGCCTGGAAACAAGCCTCTCCTCCTAGCACCCCACAGATTTTAGCTACTGTCAATTACATATCTAAGATGGAAGCCCACTCCCACTCTGCCATTAATAAACTAGATTTTTATCATGCTACTTGGGCCCCTTGGTGGGAAAAATTCTCTAACTAAACTAATCCTACATTGTTAGGACCTTAACCACTTCTATCTGACACCATATACCATCAACATTAGATACTACAGCCTCATCATAGTACTCACCCTCTCCTCAGTCCCTTTCCTAACCCATTGCTGGCTCCTCATCCTCTTCTCCGTTCCTCGCCACATTACGCTTCGCCAAACTACCCTATGAGAGCATATATATATCCCCACTTACTTACTATTAATATAAAATTGAGGAAGATACTATCTCTTTCTTCTCTTCGTTTTATGTGAAATGTCGTACAACATTAGATTCTGACGTTGATGATTGCTGTTATTTCCTTGTATTCATACTTTTCAAAATGTTGTCTTTGTATGATAATTCTGTTTTATGTGTTTTCCTCAAACAAATAAAAATATTTAAAAAAAAAAAAAACTCATAACTCACCACAAGTTGTAATACGAGACATATTAAAGCACTCTAGGCTATCCATTCACAGTTTAGGGTGCATCTGTATTATTTGTCTTTGTTAAGATTCTCTCGCAATTCATTTGTAATCTAGCCCCTTTATGGGGACTTTATTTTGAATTTTTAAAACCTATATAACACATACGGCTAGATTACAATTGGCATGCTAACAGTTGTGCATGAGAGATAAGGGGCTTATTGTGGCTCTTTGTACACGTCAGAAGTAGCGCCCATATTACAAGTTAAAAGCAAATGCATTCCGTTGAGTGCAATTAAATTTAAAGCGCATCAGTATAGTGTGACTTAAGAGCTCTGGTTAACTGCTATTTTTGACTAAAAAGTTGCACAAAATACATCAAAAATACATTTAAAAGTACAGTACAGTAACTGTGTTAAAAAGAAGTTGCACCCAGGTGGTAAACCGCAATAGAACAGGCTAACAATGTTATTGAGCTGGTTGTTCGTTCCTAGGAGTGCACTTCTGTGTGTATGTATATATATATATATATATATATATATATATATATACAGTATATATGTATATATATATATATATATATATATATATATATATATATATATATATATATATATACACATATACACACACACACACTCACTGGCCACTTTATTAGGTACACCCTGCTAGACCGGGTTGGACTCCCTTTTGCCTTCAGAACTGCCTTAATTCTTCATGGCATAAATTCAACAAAGTGTTGGAAACATTCCTCTGAGATTTTGGTTCATATTGACATGATAGCATCACATTGTTGCTGCAGATTTGTCGGCTGCACATCCATGATGTGAATCTCCCGTTCCACCACATACCAAAGGTGCTCTATTGGATTGAGATCTGGTGACTGTGGAGGACATTGGAGTACAGTGAACTCATTGTCATCTTCAAGAAACCAGTTTGAGATGATTTGAGCTTTGTGACATAGTGCATTAACCAGCTGGAAGTAGCCATCAGAAGATGGGTACACTGTAGTCATAAAGGGAGGGACACTGTCAGAAACAATACTCAGGTAGGCCGTAGCATTTAAACGATGCTCAGTTGGTACTAAGGGGCCCAAAATGTGGAAAGATAATATCCCCAACACCATTACACCACCAGCCTGAACCATTGATACAAGGCAGGATGGACCCATGCTTTCATGTTGTTTATGCCAAATTCTGACCCTACCATCTGAATGTTGCAGGTGAAATCGAGACTCATCAGACCAGGCAACATTTTTCCAATCTTCTATTGTCCAATTTTAGTGAGCCTGTGCGAAATGCAGTCTCAGTTTCCTGTTATTAGCTGACAGGAGTGGACCCGGGTTGGTCTTCTGCTGTAGCCTATCTGCTTCAAGGTTCAACGTGTTGAGATGGTATTCTGCATACCTTGGATGTAATGAGTGGTTATTTGAGTTACTGTTGCCTTTCTATATTTTCGAACCAGTCTGCCCATTCTTCTCTGACCTCTGACATCAACAAGGCATTGTCGTCTACACAACTGCCGCTCACTGGATATTTTTGGACCATTCTCTATAAACCCTAGAGATGGTTGTGCATGAAAATCCCAGTAGATCAGCAGTTATTGAAGTACTCAGACCAGCCCGTCTTCCCCATTCTGATGTTCGGTTTGAACCTCAGCAAGTCGTCTTCACCACGTCTAGATGCCCAAATGCATTACGTTGCTGCCATGTGATTGGCTGATTAGCAATTTGTGTTATTAAGCAATTGAACAGGTGTACCTAATAAAGTGGCAGTGAGTGTATATATACAGTATATATATATATATATATATATATATATACAGTATATATAAAATCCTATAGATACACACACACACATATATCTATATATATATATATATATATATATATATATATATATATATATAGAGAGAGAGAGAGAGAGAGAGAGAGAGAGAGAGAGAGAGAGAGAGAGATAGAGAGAGAGAGAATATGTATTTATGAAAAAAATAAAACATTTTTCATGTCGGGTTAGCACACTTGAAAACATGTGATCAGGTTTGCGCAACTTGTTGAGTGTTTTTCCACTTTTCCTGCTCCATTGAAGTCTAAGGGGGAAATACGTTAATGCAGTCGGTAATGCGATTGTCTGGGGTTGCTGTGTTCCTTGTTCAAAGATGAATTGCCTGATATTTCAGCACTGGACTGCCGGTAAATAGGCGGGATCAGACTGATATACTGCAGGAAAGTTCCTATGATTAAGTGCCTGGTGTGGCACGAAACTAGTCAGTAGTTTCCTGATATGTATCTGTATTTTAAAAGTCAATAAAGTTTTCACTTTTTTCAGCCTCCTATCTGGTGCCTTTTGTAGTGCGGCTGCATTTTTTTTTTCTTTTGATGCTTTTTGGCTGACTTGTTTGGCCACTGAAGCGTGCACCCCCTCCAGCATTTGCCCAGTGGTTTGTTCCACTTCCTCATTCCATTTGCAAGGAGCATTCAGGGAGCTGCAGCGGCAAGACCTGTTTGTTTGGCAGGAAAGTTCTACCTTGTGAAAAGTATTACTGGGCTAAAAGATGATGCACCCAGGTGGTAAATATATACACACACACATACACACACACACACATATATATATATATATATATATATATATATATATATATATATATAATTCAATCCAATATAGACCAGCACTCTCCAAATAATAAAGCAGTTTCCAGGGTGCTCCTGAACAAATGTATCTACCATCCAAAAGAAATCAGGCACTCTCCGGTATAAAAATCCAAAGTTTTTCTTTATTGTGATGTTTCGGGGTCTTTAGCTCCTTCCTCAGACCATAACTTGTGTTAGTAGGTATATACTTGGGAGGATATCTAACCGAGGAGTCAACAAGGAGTATATACCTACTAACACAAGTGCTGTTTAAATACCTCACATTGGTGGAATGAAAGGTAGCAGAGTCTCCTGTAATGGAGTTAAGGGATGAGCTGACAGGCTAGTGGAAAATCCCAGTGTAGTGTAGTAGCAACAATGTTGCAAAGTGAGGGGAGGTCTTAGGCTTACCTCATATAAGGGAAGTTCTGGAACAATCTGGCCTCTTCCACCTGGGATTTTTCAAGAAGAAAGTTTGTGCCATACTTCAAGTGAAGATGTCTCGGTCCAGGAGAAGTGCTGCGGTGCCCATTTGCTTCAGGGAGTCCCCTAGGAGATCCTTGAGGAGTACACCTGTAATAGAGGAAGAAGATGAGGATGTGGTGCCACCAACCCCTGCTGAAACAAGGCCAGTATTGTCTGCTATACCACCTAGTCTGGTAATACACAGTCCCCCAGCCCCTGATCCTGCACCCGCCGGGCCCAGTACTGTTATTATTGCGGGACAGGCGGGTGCAGGGAGTGCAGGCCCATCCAATCTTGATAGAGCTTTGGAGGCAGGCCTGGGGGCCCTCACGGCCTCCGGGATGTCTCATGAGGCAGCGGCGGCCATTGTGGGCCTGTTTAAGGCACTTACGGCCGCCGTTTTGCCCCAGGTGGGAACCCAGGTGGAACCGGGGCCTAGCGCCCCTCAACAAACAGTAGTATTGCCCAATGCTTGCCCGGGGCCTAGCACCCCTCATCAACCAGGGCCTAGCGTGTCCACCCATCCGACTGGGTCCCTAGCGCCCCGTGCGGATGCCTCATTGGTGGCGCAGTCCGCCGCTGGAGTGGGGCCTATAGGCCCTATGATGCTTACAATACTGCATCAGTCATTGGTGGCTCAGTCGGAGCCTGCTACTTCCAGAGCAGGCTCTGGTTGCGGCCTCGCGTCCTCCGCGCTCATTTCCGGCCAGTCAGGTGACACGCGTGATGTCACTTCCGGAGCAGCGGCAGTCAGACGGCCGGAACATGGAGAGGAAGGTCGCATCTCTGGGGCAAGAAAGAGGCCTAGCCGGGTTCTCTCCACAGGTGAGGGGGGAGTATCCGGGCGGGCCCGCTCCGCTGCGCAGCACTCTGCAGCATCTGACATTGCGAACAGGGCCAATATGTTACAGAGGGGGCGCGGCATGCAAAGGGGGAGGCTCATGGGGTCCAATGTTAATAGGCAGGCATATGGGAGAGCAAGAAGTTTGTTGATGGGGCACCAGTGGTCTAACAGGGGGGGTGCCAGAAATAATTATGTACCTCAAATGGGGGGGAATGCGCTTGCAGATGGCGCACAGGGCGAGTCATTACAGCGAAGAGTTGCAGGGGTTCAGGGAGACCTTGGAACTATTAATGCAGGTGCTCAGAGCGTAAATATAGGCAGGGAGCCCGTGGTCAGGGCATCCTCCTCTGTTGCAGGGACAGTGAATGAATGGAGTGGTAATATGGATGGTGAAAGGGCGAGAGGCGTCCCAACTAGGGCTGGGGTCAGTACTTCTACCCCGGTTAGGGGTGACAGGCAGGGGGACCGCATGGCTGGCCTGGATACACCCCTCTTGTTTATTTCTCCTCCACAGGATATAATGGCTGCAGCGCCAAGTGCAGAGATCTCTGGTACAGCAGGAGTTGGACCATCAGTACAGACGTCAGGAGGACCAGTGGGAGCTGCACCCGGAACATTTACACCTTCCACATCTGCAGTTGGTGAGAGAAATGTAATTAATTTGTCACACACCATTGACACTGACTATAGCACTGATTCAGACTCAGATGGTGTTAAAAAATTAGGGCTAAATAGCAAGGGGCAGCGCCGCATGTTCAAAATGTTGAAGCTGCTAGTGGCTGAGCGTAATCAGGCTAAGGGTTTAGGTAGCATGGAGCAGCCTGTGCTGCCGGCAGGGCAAAGCACAGCGTCAGCCTCCGCGGGCAGTGCTCAGGGAGGGGAGACCGCTGTGCAGCCGCAGGATATACCAGTTAACGCCAGGAGGGTGGCTCTGCAGGGGGACTCTTACCCCTGCAAGATCCACTGCCTGCATGCACATCTCAAACCAAAGACGGTACAAAAAATTTGCGATCATAAGTATGTCAATATGTTTGAGCTGTCCCTAGAGGCGCAGCGCGACAAGGAGCGTAGTGAGAATGGGACTGGACCAAAAAAGATCCAGCGCCCGGATACATTTGAAGAGTGGAGGCGGTGCTTCAGGGTATTCTCCTCCTGTTACATTGAACAGAGGCCGGAGGCCGCGGTAGATGTAATCAAGTACGCAGAGATAATAGAATGTATCTATAATAGATACGGGGAAGGCATGTGGCGGGCCTATGATAGTGAATTTCGAAGGGAAAAGGGTCGGTAATCCAGTTTTGAACTTCGGGGTGAAAGACTTGGACCTGTGGTCCCTGCTCATACCGGAAAAAGGGGGGGCAGGGGGATCGCTGCTGCGGACAGGGCCCCGGAGGCCACCGAGCCTTGTCAAGCGTCGGGGCAGGGAGTGGAGTGGAAGTACAACGAGAAGCAGTGTGACAAAGGGGCCTCCTGTTCCTTTCGGCATGCCTGCATGTACTGCGGCGGTCAACACCCGGGAGTTGAGTGCCCCAAGCGGAGGGACGGCGGAGCCTTCCGTGGGGCAAAATCGGGGGGGTCTGGACAAAAGAGCTCCAACACCCCTGAAGCTGGACGCCATTAGGCCTTGGCTAGCGGCCTACCCAGATATGGTGGCGGCTACCAACCTATTGGCGGGGATTGGAGAAGGATTCAAGATACCAACATTGGGGTTGGTAATTGGGTCTGCCTCGCATAAGAATTTAAAGTCGGCTTAGGAAATGCCGGGCGAAGTTCGGGCGAAATTGAGCAAAGAAATTGCTCTGGGGAGGTTTGCTGGTCCATTTGAACAACCTCCCATCCCTGACCTGGTTATATCCCCTTTAGGGGTGGTCCCTAAAAAGGAACCAGGGAAATTCCGCCTGATTCAGCATTTGTCTTATCCAAAAGGAGGTACTGTCAATGACGCAATAGACCCCCTGTTAAGCTCGGTGTCGTACCAATCGTTTGACTAGGCTTTGGAGTTGGTAGTTGCGGCGGGGCCGGGCACGCTGCTGGCCAAAATGGACATTGAGTCTGCCTTTCGGCTACTCCCCATACACCCATCATCGTTCAGACTGATGGGGTGTAAATTCGAGGGAAGTTATTTTATTGACAAATGCTTGCCCATGGGTTGCTCGCTATCGTGTGCTTATTTTGAGGAATTTAGCTCATTTTTACATTGGGCTATCATCGCGGCGGCCGGCGGGGGAATAATTGCCCATTACCTGGATGACTTCCTGCTGGTCGGCACCGCAAATACACGCGAGTGCGATCGGCTGATCGCAGTAATGGAGGATTAATGGCGAAATTTGGAGTGCCACTAGCTGAGGAAAAAACCCAGGGCCCCTGTACAAGGCTCACGTACTTGGGGATAGAAATTGACACTGCTGCAAGGCTATGTCGTCTTCCAACCAACAAGGTGGAAGCCATGCCCTCAGTGGTACGCAAGGCTGGGGCAGCAAGGAGCTTGCTCCTGAGGGAGCTGCAGTCAGTGCTAGGCTTACTCAATTTTGCGTGCAAAATTATACCCATGGGCCGCGTGTTCAACAGGAGGATGGAAGCTTTGCTTTCCACTCCTCATGGTGCACGTAAGGTGTCGGTTTCTGAGGACATGCAGGAAGACCTAAGGGTGTGGGAGCATTTCCTGAGAGACTTTAACGGAACGCTGCTTTGGCGCGCTCCTTGGGTTTCCAGTCAGACAGTGCACCTGCTGACGGATGCTGCTGGAGCGGCGGGTTATGGCGCTTACTTGGACGGGCAATGGAGTGCTGAGCCATGGCCCCTAGCATGGGTCCAAGTGGGTCTGACAAGGAACTTGACACTACTGGAGCTCTTTCCCATAGTCGTGGCTATGGAACTCTGGGGGCCGGCCTTAAAGGACCGGTTTATCGTGTTTTGGACGGACAACGCTAGCGTTGTGTTCTCAATAAATAGGTTGTCTGCGTCGTCACCTGTAGTGGTTAGGTATTTGCGCCAGCTGGTGCTGAGGTGCTTGCAATGCAATATTCAGTTTACCGCGAGACACGTCCCCGGGGTCAACAACACCCTGGCGGACGCGCTCTCAAGGTTCCAATGGGAGCAGTTTCGCAGACTGGCTCCTAACACAGCAGCAGTTGGCTTACCTTGTCCCCACTCTATTTGGCAGTTGGCGGGGCATGGAGGTCCATAGGGCACCTAGTGAGGGCGTCCCTGGTGCCGAATACCTGGAGAGCTTATTCACAGCACTGGGGCGAGTGGGTAAGTTATTGTCACGAACAGGGTGCAGCGGCAAGAGAAGCCCCTAGGGATCTATTCTTGGAGTGGCTTGCAGAGAGAAACAGGCAGGGAATTTCGAAGGACGCTATATCCAATAGGATAGCTGCTTTCTCCTTCTTTTGCAACATGTTAGAGTGGCCCAACATCACTAAGGGATTCCTGGTGCGGCAAGCGATTAAGGGTTGGGGTAGGCTCGAAGGTAGATCGAAGGATGCACGTAAACCAGTGATGTTTTGCAGATTAGCCAAGCTGCTGGACGCCACCGGGGGCATTTGCATTGAACCTGGGGAAAGAGAGCTGTTTCAGTGCGCATTTTGTTTGGCATTTTTTGCTGAACTTAGGCCAGGGGAGCTGGTCGCCGCTTCAAAGGACACGGTTAACTCGGGAATGCAGTTGGCTCATGTTAAATATACGGGTGATAATTTGTTATTGTTTATCCCGCACTCAAAGACAGACCAGGAGGGGAGAGGAGTGTAGCTCACTCTAACACCCTCAGCCTTGGGCGTCTGCCTGGTTTTGAGTACAAGGGCTTATATGGCGCAGCGACCGCGAGGCCCCATTCAGTTCTTAGTGCATTCTGATGAATCAAATCTGTCTCGGTATCAGTTCGCAGCGGTGCTCAAAAAGGTAGCGCTCGCGGCAGGTTTGGGGAACTGTAGAATCACCCCCCATTCCTTCAGGATAGGGGCTGCTACCAGCGCTGCGGCGCTGGGTTGGAGGGGGGAACACATCCAGAAGTTGGGAAGATGGAGGTCCCAATGTTATAAGTCTTACGTGCGCCCGCCAGCAGAGGCGTAGTGGTTAATCGGGGCGTGAGTAAGAAAACATGCGCCTTGCAGTTGTTCTGGTTGTGTTGTCTGTCGATGGCTTCTGGTGATTAACTATGTAATCCGTTTTTTAGGTGTGGCTACAGGTCCTACTCGTATCTGGATAATAGGGCACTCCTACGTGCACTGGACGGCACTAAGGGCCCATTCTCTTCCTGATGGGCAGCAGTTGGGTCTTCAGACGTCAAAGGCATCGATACGGTGGTTGGGCCGCAGAGGCTTACAGTGGGATGGTTTGCCTGCCCTCCTTCAGAATGCTAGACATAGATGGGGACAGCCCCACATCATCCTCCTACACATGGGGGGGAACGATATAGGGAGTGCACCGGCCCTGGACCTCATCAATGCGATGAGGTCCGATGTCAAGTGGATCTGTACCACGTTCCCGGGAGTTAGGTTGGCTTGGTCCAACATAATTCCTTGGTTGCGTTGGAGATATTTTCCCACACCTAGAGTAGCTTATAGAGTTAGGAAAAAAGTTAACAGGGAGCTGGGTAGAGCAGTACTAGCGGTAGGTGGTTTTGTGGTCCGCCATGAACTGATCTCAGCGGACAAGAAAGGGCTGTATCACCCGGACGGGGTGCACCTGTCCGATGAGGGGCTGGCGATCTTCCTGGCGGACCTCAAAACGGCTTTGGATAGTAATATTTAGCGGGTGGCGGCAAGAGCCCGGTTTTGGGGAGTGCCTGTCTCTTGTGGTGGGAGGTCGTAGCCATCAACAATTTGAGGGCGTAGTCTGCAGAGGTGACAGTTGGGCTAATGGGCGGGGGTGTTGTCCTCAGGTCGTGACCTGGGGGCCCCGCCCACAGGTCTGCTGGCTGAAGATCCTTTAGGAAGTCCGCGCCTATTAGACGGAATGGGGTGGGGCCACATTTGCGGACCACCCTTGGCATTTGCAATTCCACAACATCTGGCTGCGACCTCTTGTCATATGGAGCTAATAGTATCATTTTACTAGGCCTCGAATGCCGCCACAGGTTAAATATTTGAAGTGACTTCCGTTGAAGTCAAGTTAATCTTTGTTAATAAATATGACCATTGTCATGGTCTTTAAATCCCAGCTATCTGTGTTGTGTGTTTTATTTCTAGAATAAGTAGTTATTGAAGTGTTTTGTAAGGGGTTGGAACTACCAAATACAGCATCAGCCCTTAGGGGAATGAAAGGTAGCAGAGTCTCCTGTAATGGAGTTAAGGGATGAGCTGACAGGCTAGTGGAAAATCCCAGTGCAGTGTAGTAGCAACAATGTTGCAAAGTGAGGGGAGGTCTTAGGCTTACCTCATATAAGGGAAGTTCTGGAACAATCTGGCCTCTTCCACCTGGGATTTTGCAAGAAGAAAGTTTCCCTCCCTCCCAACCCTATTGTTAGTGGTTATTAAGTTGTTGTTAATGCAACGTTCATGGCGTCATTCAGGCAGATGGCTTCCCTGTTGGGTTGCTGGTCCTTAGATGCGAAAGGCAGGGATGGGGTTAGTTGACATAGTCTTGGTAAGACCTTAGCCGTAATTTAGTTGCTTTCTGGATGAGCATTGCTGCAGGGCTTTGCTATACCAGTGCCTTAGAGGTTGAAGCGCATCATAACAACCACGTATCTCCTAGTGGTGGGAGGTCGTAGCCATCAACAATTTGAGGGCGGAGTCTGCAGAGGTGACAGTCGGGCTAATGGGCGGGGGTGTTGTCCTCAGGTCGTGACCTGGGGGGCCCCGCCCCGCGGGTCTGCTGGCTGAAGATCCTTTAGGATGTCCGCTCCTATTAGACAGAATGGGGTGGGGCCATATTTGCGGACCACCCTTGGCATTTGCAATTCCACAACATCTGGCTGCGACCTCTTGTCATATGGAGCTAATAGTATCATTTTACTAGGCCTCGAATGCTGCCAAAGGTTAAATATTTGAAGTGACTTCCGTTGAAGTCAAGTTAATCTTTGTTAATAAATATGACCATTGTCATGGTCTTTAAATCCCAGCTATCTGTGTTGTGTGTTTTATTTCTAGAATAAGTAGTTATTGAAGTGTTTTGTAAGGGGTTGGAACTACCAAATACAGCATCAGCCCTTATGAGGTAAAACCAAGTGAGTGTGGATATTTCACCTGTTTTATGTGTACACATATACAAAACGTATTACACTAGGAGTGCCTCTGTGCGCCTGTCTACTTCTACTTCTACTAGATAAATACCCACAAACACACACACACACCTATACATAATCATATAGATACACACATTATATATATATATATATATATATATATATATATATATATATATATATATATATATATATATATATATATATATATATACTGTATATATATATACACACCTATATATAGTCATATATATACACACACACACACATATATATATATATATATATATATGTATACAGCTAGGAGAGGGCTATGAGTACAGCTCTGTTGAGCTAAAATGAATTACAACTGGTCTATCTCCAACCCATTTTACTGTTTTGGAATGTTCTATGCTGTTTTTAATAGAAGAAATAAAGACTCACGGCTGGTTTTCACTGCTTCTCTGAGTACATATATAGATAGATAGATGATAGATAGATAGATAGATAGATAGATAGATAGATAGATAGATACATAGATACCATTTTATATATATATATATATATATATAAATATATACATATACATATATATATATATATATATATATATATATATATATATATATATATATATATATATATATATTTATGAAAAAATAAAACATATTCTTCCATGTGAAGAACATTGGAATGGGAAATACTAATATTTCATGTCGGGATAGCACACTTGAAAAAATGTGAATAGGTTTTGCACAACTTTTGTTTTTTTTCCACTTTTTGTGCTCTATTGAAGTCTAAGGGGGGGATACTTTAACACAGTCGCGATATTCTAACCTGCTTTTTGCGCGTGTTTGATTTGCGTGCAAGCGAAAACCTTTTACTTTCAAGTTATAATACATCGGGTACTCAACTTGGGCAAAAAGTCAAAGTCATGCAGAGTTAACGTGCGTGAGGGAGCGCAAACTACCACCCCACTTGTAATCTAGCCCATACATGATTTTCTGGAGGGGACAAAAGTAGTCAATGCTCCCCTGGACTTTTGCCCATATAACCATAAGTGTTCAGTGAGTCACTATTTTTAAAATGATGTACAGAGTATTTGTTCAAGAAGAAACTTTATCCTGCTGTTCATGTTGCCACTGATATTATCATTTATTTTTTGCCACTCCCCCAAAACAATTTCTATGATTGCCAAAAAGTATAGAGAATTCTGTGTATCTCTTGCTTTTACCAATGGATTATAACAGAGCTACTACTGACCTTGTAAAACCTTTACCTCAGTGATATGTGGACTTCTTCTGGTCTCATGTTTAATGGGTGACCGTGCCAAACAGTCTGAAAAGTTAGGTTAAAGGGACAGCAAATTCCAAATTAAACTTTCATGCTTTTAATAGGGCATGTCATTTTTAACAACTTTCCAATTTACTTTATCATCAAATTTGCTTTGTTCTCGTGGTATTCTTCATTGAAAGCTAAACCTATGTAGGATTATGTGCTAATTTCTAAACCCTTGACGGTCGCCTCTTATCTGAATGCATTTAACAGTTTTTCACAGTCAGAAGACGTTAGTTCATTCGTGCAATAAAAATAACATTGTGCTCATGCTGTGCAGTTGAAATGCAAGTCTGTCAAAAGAACTAAGATAAGGGTGCAGTCTGCAGAGGCTTAGATATAAGGTAATTACAGAGGTAAAACGTGTAGTTATATAACTGTGCTGGTTATGCAAAACTGGGGAATGGTAAATAAAGAGATTATCGATCTTTTTAAACAATAACATTTTTGTTGTTTACTATCCCTTTAATTGGTTGCTTATTGTGATGCAAACTATTTTATAAAAATAAATAATATAAAATATGAATTTACATATTTTTTTATGTTACACGTGTATAAACAACATGTTTTAGCTTTACAAAAGCAACAAAATTAATTCTACCAAAAAAAAATAAAAAAATTGTGTCAGCAGGAAATATATTACAGCAGAATATAATCTGTTTACTTTTACATAATACTTTAAGAAGCTACAGTGGCATAAATAGTGTGGTTCTAAATACAGACATTTTCCTTAAATAACCTGACATGAAAATCAGAGCAGCTTTATTCCTTTCCTCCCACAATGTATTCATCAGATATTCTCAGGGAGCTTAACCAAACAAGTGTAAACAAGACAATGTTAGAATATATTAATAAAGCAGTATACAAAACTGCTTCATTGGAGTAATACCTCACATATATTTCCTCTCTAACCCCTTTTGTTTTTTTATCTTGTTTTAGTATGTGTTTTCTTTATTGGCATATTGGTTTTGACAGCTTAATTTTCAAACATGTTACTAGTTGAATGATAAGTATTAGAACATAAAGACACAATCACATTATCACATTCAAATATATTTAAGTGAGACATTGGCCTAGATTCTGAGGTTGATGACGAGTCTTATTGTAAAGACGAGATCTTGTTCGAAATTCATAGAGCAACACTTAAATGATATTTTCCAGCATTTAGTTATTGGTTCTCCTTCTATGAACTTCTATAGATTCCATTAACTTCTATAGTTACGTGTAGTGCCCAATAAATAATATCTCAGACATTTATGGACATATTACAAGTGGAGTGTTATTTAACGCTCCTGCTTGAGCATTAACTGCACTAGAAGTAAGATTTTTGCGTGAGTCGGGTTGCACTTGTATTAAAAGTTGAAAGTAAACTGTTTTCGCTTGCCTGCTAACCCAACAAGTGTAAAAAGCTGTACTTACAATATTGTACGCGCAATAACCTACCCCACCATAGAAGTCAAGAGCGAAAAACTAACACCTAATTTGAGCGCAAAGCCGATCACATATTCCCAAGTCCACTAACCTAACATGAACATATGAATATTTTACATTTCAATGTTCTTCACATTCAATCAGCCAATAGAATGTGAGCTCAATCCTATTGGCTGATTGGATCAGCCAATAGGATTGAACTTCAATCCTATTGACTGATTGCATCAGCCAATAGGATTTTTTCTACCTTAATTCCAATTGGCTGATAGAATTCTATAAGCCAATCAGAATCTAAGGGACGCCATCTTGGATGACATCACTTAAAGGTACCTTCATTCAGTTTCAGTCTTCGGATGAAGAGGAAGCTCTGCGTCGGATGACTTGAAGATGGACCCGCTCCGCGCCGGATGGATGAAGATAGAAGATGCCGTCTGGATGAAGACTTCTGCCTGTCTGGAGGACCACTTCACCCGGCTTGCTCTTCAGGGGGTTATATATATTGGGTGGGTTTTATTTTTAGGTTAGGGACTTTGGGCTGCAATAGAGCTAACTGCCCTTTTAAGGGCAATGGCCATCCAAATGCCCTTTTCATGGCAATGGGGAGCTTAGGTTTTTTTGGGGGGTTGGTTGTGTGGGTGGTGGGTTTTACTGTTGGGGGGGTTGTTTGTATTTTTTTTTACAGGTAAAAGGGCTGATTACTTTGGGGCAATGCCCTACAAAATGCCATTTTAAGGGCTATTAAAAGTTTAGTTTAGGCTAGGGTTTTTTTTTGGGTGACTTTTTTATTTAATAGGGCTATTAGAGTAGGTGTAATTAGTTTAAATATCTGTGATTTGTTTATTATTTTGTGTAATTTAGTGTGTTTTTTTTGTACTTTAGCTAATTTAATTTAGATAATTGTATTTAATTTAGTTAATTTATTTAATTATAGTGTAGTGTTAGGTATTATTGTAACTTAGGTTAGGTTTTATTTTACAGGTACTTTTGTATTTATTTTAGCTAGGTAGTTACTAAATAGTTAATAACTATTTACTAACTAGTCTACCTAGTTAAAATAAATACAAACTTGCCTATAAAATAAAAATAAACCCTAAGCTAGCTACAATGTAACTATTAGTTATATTGTAGCTATCTAGGGTTTATTTTATAGGTAAGTATTTAGTTTTAAATAGGGATAATTTAGTTAATGATAGTAATTTTTATTTAGATTTATTGTAATTATATTTAAGTTAGGGGGTGTTAGGGTTAGGGTTAGACTTAGGTTTATGGGTTAATAACTTTATTATAGTGGCGGCGACATTGGGGACAGCAGATTAGGGGTTAATAAATGTAGGTAGGTTGCGGCGACATTGGGAGCGGCAGATTAGGGGTTAATAAATAGTATGTAGGTGTCGGCGATGTTGGGGGCAGCAGATTAGGGGTTAATACATATAATGTAGGTGGCGGTGGTGTCCGTAGCGGCAGATTAGGGGTTAATAAATATAATGCAGGTGTCGGCGATATTGGGGGTGGCAGATTAGGGGTTAAAAAGTGTAAGATTAGGGGTGTTTAGACTCGGGGTTCATGTTAGGGTGTTAGGTGTAGACATAAAATGTGTTTCCCCATAGGAATCAATGGGGCTGTGTTAAGGAGTTTTACGCTGCTTTTTGGCAGGTGTTAGACTTTTTCTCAGCCGGCTCTCCCCGTTGATTCCTATGGGGAAATCGTGCATGAGCACGTACGACCAGCTCACCGCTGACTTAAGCAGTGCTGGTATTGGAGTGCAGTAATGAGCAGAATTTTGCTCAACGCTCACTTCTTGTCTTTTAACGGTTTCTGAAAACTCGTAATACCAGCGCTACATATAAGTGAGCGGTGAGGGAAAACTGCTCGTTAGCACCGCATAGCCTCTAACGCAAAACTCATAATCTAGGTGAAAGTTTCTTCTCTTTAAATTTTATCTACTTTAAGTATATTTCTTTATATACATAACCCCTAAACCGCAAAACTCCTAAATCGCAATAAACATATTTACCCTATTAGCCCCTAAACCTCAAAACCCCTACATCGCAATAAACCTATTTAACTTATTAACCCTTTAAACCACCAAAACCCACAACGCAAATAACTATTTAAAAAACTAAGTACAGTATACTAACCTAACACCCCCTAACAACCCCTAACCTAACAACCCCTAACCTAACACCCCATTAAATAAACCCATATTACCTAAACAAATAGCATGAGATCAAATGAAATTCTATTGGCTGATTTGAATAGCCAATAAAATTTCACTTGCTCTCATCCTATTGGCTAATTTAAACAGTCAATAGGATTTGAGTAGCTTTCATCCTATTGGCTGATTTGAATTGGAAGAATCAAATCAGCCAATAGGAATTCAAGGGACGCCATCTTTAATCGCATACCTTGAATTCACTATTCAGTGTACAGCGGAGATCATACGAAGAGGATCCTCCACGCTCCATGGCTCTGGGGTCGCCGGTCTTCAGTTCCAGAGTCGCCGGTCTTCAGCTCCGCGGTCTTCAGCTCCGCTCCGTGCAGGATGTTCCTGGAAGAAGACTTCTCCGCCTGGAACAGGTCCTTCTCCGTCGGACTTTAGGAACCATGAGTACCAACCTGGGGGTTAGATTTAGGATTTTTTAAGAGTTTATTTGGGGAATTTTTTTTATTTAGATTAGGGATGGGCAGAAAAAGAGCTAAATGGGGGGGAGGGTTTGTGAGTGGGGGGGTTACTGTTAGGGGGGCTTTGTGTATTTTCTTGCCAAAGAGCTGATTATCTTGGGGCAATGCCCTGCAAAAAGCCCTTTTAAGGGCTACTGGTAGTTCATTATTAGAGTAGGGGGTGTTTTTATTTTGGGGAGTCTTTTTTTATTTTCATAGGGATTAGGTTTAATTTTGTTAAATTTGGTAATTTGATTATTTTTCTGTAATGTTAGCTTTTTTTATTTTTTGTAAACTTATTTTTTTTATTTTTTGTAACTTTAGAATATATTAGTTTAGGTAATTTGGGTTTATTTAATGGGGTGTTAGGTTAGAGGTTGTTAGGTTAGTGTACTGTACTTAGTTATTTAAATAGCTATTTATTTTGTGGGTTTTGGAGGTTTAAAGGGTTAATAAGTTAAATAGGTTAATTGCGATGTAGGGTTTTTGCGGTTTAGGGGTTAATAGGGTAAATAGGTTTATTGCGATGTAAGGGTTTAGGGGTTAACAGGTTAAATAGGTTTATTGCGAGGTAGGGGTTTTGCGGTTTAGGGGTTAATAGGGTAACTAGGTTTATTGCGATGTAGGGATTTTGCAGTTTAGGGGTTAATAGGGTAAATAGGTTTATTGCGATGTGGGAGTTTTGTGTTTAGGGGTTAATAGGGTAAATAGGTTTATTGTGATGTGGGAGTTTTGTGGTTTAGGAGTTAATACTTCGTGTAGGATTTTTTTTTTTGTTATATTTCATGCGGGCAGTGTTTTTTTTTTCATAATACTTAATGTGGGCGATTATTTTTTTTTAAAAAAATACTTTAATGTGGGCGATTAGGTGTTGCTTTTGTAATGCTCCATTTGCCTTCGCTGCATCCACCGGGATGCAGCTTACGCTACATCCCGGTGGATTGCGAAAATGGCAAGGTGGTGAAAGAATCCTTATAACTGACTTCATATGTTTGAGTCCTTATAACTTTTTTGTGCAATATTTTTTTTAATTATTTTAAATTAGAAAGTGTTATCATGGGGGATATCTATCAAGCCATCAACTGTGTTGCATTTGCCGGCATCAATACGCTTGCCTAACATCGCCTAATATCGCTGCCGTGTATCTCAATACGCTCTCCTTATTTATGAAAAAAGCCGGCAAAAAGATGCCCACCAAGTACGGGGCGATGAGCATCGGACTGTTGTTAACTAGCAGTCATCGATCTTGGTCTATTCGGCTTTTTCCCAACTTTATTTATACCCTGTCACTAAATGACGCCACTATATTAAAATGTTTAACCCCTATCCTGCCACTCCCTGACATCGAAGCAACCTAAATAAATGTATTAACCCCTAACCCGCCACTCCCCGACATCGCTGCAACCTAAATAAAGTTATTAACCCCTATCCCACCGCTCCCTGACATTGCCGCATCCTAAATTAAATGATTAACCCCTATCCCGCAGTTACCCGGCCCCCGCCGACACTAAATAAACATATTAATCCCTAAACCTCTGGCCTCCCATATCACCACCACTAACTAAACCTATTAAAGAGACATTAAACACTAAATACATGCTAGATAGAATGATGCATTCAAAGAAAAGATTAGTCCATGAGTAACATGTAGATGTATTTTTTAAAGTTTCATTAGTTGTTTAAAAAGTGACAAAATAAGTGTAAAGTTTTAGTGTCTATAAAACACTGGGAGCTGCCATGTTGTAACTTGTGTTACCTTCTCTGCTGTGGCCAATTAGGGTCAGTTATAAATAGGTCACTAGAGTGTGCAGCCAATGGTTGTGCTGGATTTAACAGTGTTCTGCACTTCCATTTCTAACAGGAACTGAAAAGCTCACAATTTCAGAATGGAATTACAGGCAAAGAGGACAAAATAAATAATGAAAGTATATTGCAGAGTTGTTTTTATATATACAATTTATCATTTTATATTACCATTTCAAAGTGTTTAATGTCCCTTTAACTCCGAAACCGTCAGCCCCCCACATTGCCATAAACTAAATTAGATAAACAGATACACAACAGGCAAAAGCAAAATAAGAGGCGCCAAAGATGAGAAATAGATGAATTATAAGATGAGTAGTAAATATAATAATATATCTTTGACATATATACAGTATTAAATAAAATAATATATCTTTAGCAAATGTGAAATAAATAGATGAAATGAAATATCTTTGACAGTTATGTAGCCCATCTAGTAATAGGTCTGATAGACCAGAGTATATATAATACAATGAAATGATCTTGATACAATAACCTGTATATCAATAACAAATAGACTTAATCCAGTCACCAGTATATCAATAACAGGTATGAGAGATATCAGCAGGCAATATTAATACAAAAAGAATAAAATACATAACACATATGTTATGCAATGATCAAATGACAAATTAAATACTGTAAAATAAAATAAAGTAAATATCCAAATGTAGTGATGACAGAAAAAAGTCCTGGTAAAGAACTTATCCAAAGACAAGAAAGTTTCACAATCCTCAAGCAGCTCCTCTGATGTGTCACACCATGACACAAGATCGATACATCTAGAATATAAAAGATAGAGGGCGCCACATGGTGCAGATCAAACTAGCAAGGTGTAGGACATGGGGGTAAGCAAAAACCTACTCACGTGATAAAATGCACCAATGTGCAGTACAAGCAGACCGGATTCAATGAGTCGCCCGACAGATTCCTAGGCACCTGGAACTGATAAGATTCTTGTCCCACCAGAGGGAGTCCAGAGATACAGTGTAGTTCTCACAAGGTGTCTCAGGCCATGGACAGAGAAAAACCCAGTACTCTCCTGGGCACAGTGGCAGATGTGTGAAGGGATGGCAAAAGTATTGTAGATCCAAAAGGAAAAAGTGCAGCAGCGAGATACCAAATGTTAAAAATTTATTAAAAGGTTAAAAAAACAGCAACGCGTTTCTCCATGTCACAGCATGGTTTTCATCAGGCTACTTGGCTTACCCCCATGTCCTACTCCTTGCTAGTTTGGTTTGCACCATGTGGCACCCTCTATCTTTGGTATTCTATAAACGAAATTAAGCTATTAACCCCTAAACCTAACAACCCGCTAACTTTAAATTAAAATGACAGCATTCCAATCTTCAAATAAATTTAAACTTACCTGTAGAATTAAAATAAACTAATTTAAACTATTAATTAACCTACCCTAACTATTATCCTACAATTAAATTAAACTACCAATTAAATAAACTAAATTACATATTAAAAAAAAATAATCCTACTTAAATTATTTAAATATACAATTAAACATTATTAAAAGTACTAAATTACAGAAAAAAAAACACTAAATTACGAAAAATAAAAAACCAAATTATCAAAAATAAAAATGAATTACAGCTAATCTAATAGCCCTATCAAAATAAAAAAGCCCCCCAAAATAAAAAATAAACCCTAGCCTACAATAAACTACCAATGGCCCTTAATAGGGCCTTTTGTGGGGCATTGCCCCAAACGTAACAATAACCCCCGACGATCCACTTACAGTTCTTGAAGTCCCGCTTGAAGGCTTCATCCAGCCGGAGAAGTCCTCATCCAGGCGGCAAGAAGTCTTCATCCACACGGCATCTTCTATCTTCATCAATCCGGTGCAGAGAGGGTCCATCCTGAAGACATCCGGCATGGAGCATCCTCTTCATACGGTCGCCCAAGATGGCGTCCCTTGCATTCCTATTGGCTGAAAGATTTCAATCAGCTAATAGGATTATAGCTGCTAAAATCCTATTGGCTGTTCCAATCAGCCAATAGGATTTGAGCAGCTCTCATCCTATTGGCTGTTCCATTCGGCCAAAAGAATGAGAGTTCAAATCCTATCCTTTTTATTTGGGGGAGTTGGTTGGTTGGGTGGTGGGTTTTACTGTTGGAGGGTGTTTGTATTTTTTTTACAGGTAAAAGAGCTGATATCTTTGGGGCAATGCCTCAGAAAAGGCCCTTTTAAGGGCCATTGGTAGTTTATTGTAGGCTAGGTTTTTATTTTATTTTGGGGGGGCTTTTTTATTTTGATAGGGCTATTAGATTAGGTGTAATTCTTTTTTATTTTTGATAATTTAGGCCTAGATTTAGAGTTGGGCGGTAGCCGTCAAAACCAGCGTTAGAGGCTCCTAACGCTGGTTTTGGGCTACCGCTGGTATTTAGAGTCAGTCAGGAAAGGGTCTAACGATCACTTTCCAGCCGCGTCTTTTCCATACCGCAGATCCCCTTACGTCAATTGCGTATCCTATCTTTTCAATGGGATCTTTCTAACGCTGGTATTTAGAGTCGTGTCTGAAGTGAGCGTTAGAAATCTAACGACAAAACTCCAGCAGCAGAAAAAAGTCAGTAGTTAAGAGCTTTCTGGGCTAACGCCGGTTTATAAAGCTCTTAACTACTGTGCTCTAAAGTACACTAACACCCGTAAACTACCTATGTATCTCTAAACCGAGGTCCCCCCACATCGCCGCCACTCTATTAAAATTTTTTAACCCCTAATCTGCCGACCGCACGTCGCTGCCACCTACATTATCCCTATGAACCCCTAATCTGCTGCCCCTAACACCGCCGACCCCAATATTATATTTATTAACCCCTAATCTGCCGCCCCCGCTATCGCTGACCCCTGCATATTATTATTAACCCCTAATCTTCCGCTCCGTACACCGCTGCCACCTACATTATAGCTATGTACCCCAATCTGCTGCGCCTAACACCGCCGACCCCTATATTATATTTATTAACCCCTAATCTGCCCCCCTCACCGTCGCCTCCACCTGCCTACACTTATTAACCCCTAATCTGCCGAACGGACCGCACCGCTACTATAATAAAGTTATTAACCCCTAATCCGCCTCACTCCCGCCTCAATAACCCTATAATAAATAGTATTAACCCCTAATGTGCCCTCCCTAACATCGCCGACACCTAACTTCAAGTATTAACCCCTAATCTGCCGATCGGAGCTCACCACTACTCTAATAAATTTTTTAACCCCTAAAGCTAAGTCTAACCCTAACCCTAACACCCCCCTAAGTTAAATATAATTTTATACTAACGAAATAAATTAACTCTTATTAAATAAATTATTCCTATTTAAAGCTAAATACTTACCTGTAAAATAAACCCTAATATAGCTACAATATAAATAATAATTATATTGTAGCTATTTTAGGATTAATATTTATTTTACAGGCAACTTTGTATTTATTTTAACCAGGTACAATAGCTATTAAATAGTTAATAACTATTTAATAGCTAAAATAGTTAAAATAATTACAAAATTACCTGTCAAATAAATCCTAACCTAAGTTACAATTAAACCTAACACTACACTATCAATAAATTAATTAAATACAATACCTACAATTATCTATAATTAAACCTAACACTACACTATCAATTAATTATTTAAATACAATACCTACAAATAAATACAATTAAATAAACTAACTAAAGTACAAAAAATAAAAAAGAACTAAGTTACAAAAAATAAAAAAACATTTACAAACATTAGAAAAATATTACAACAATTTTAAACTAATTACACCTACTCTAAGCCCCCTAATAAAATAACAAAGCCCCCCAAAATAAAAAAATGCCCTACCCTATTCTAAAATAAAAAAGTTCAAAGCTCTTTTACCTTACCAGCCCTGAAAAGGGCCCTTTGCGGGGCATGCCCCAAAGAATTCAGCTCTTTTGCCTGTAAAAAAAACACATACAATACACCCCCCAACATTACAACCCACCACCCACATACCCCTAATCTAACCCAAACCCCCCTTAAATAAACCTAACACTAAGCCCCTGAAGATCTCCCTACCTTGTCTTCACCTCACCGGGTCCCGATCTGTCCAGAAGAGGGTCCGAAGTCTTGATCCAAGCCCAAGCGGGGGGCTGAAGAGTGACGTCCATCCTCGGGCTGAAGTCTGGATCCAAGCGGCGGCTGAAGAACTCCATCATCGGGCTGAAGTCGGAAGTCCATCATCGGGATGAAGTCTTCTATCAAGCCGCATCTTCAATCTTCTTTCTTCCGGAGCAGAGCGGAGCCATCTTCTTCCAAGCCGACGCGGAACATCCTCTTCAACCGACGCCTACTCGCCAAATGACGGTTCCTTTAAATGACGTCATCCAAGATGGCGTCCCTCGAATTCCGATTGGCTGATAGGATTCTATCAGCCAATCGGAATTAAGGTAGGAATATTCTGATTGGCTGATGGAATCAGCCAATCAGATTCAAGTTCAATCCGATTGGCTGATTGGATCAGCCAATCAGATTGAGCTCGCATTCTATTGGCTGATCGGAACAGCCAATAAAATGCAAGCTCAATCTGATTGGCTGATTGAATCAGCCAATCGGATTGAACTTTATTCTGATTGGCTAATTCCATCAGCCAATCAGAATTTTCCTACCTTAATTCCGATTGGCTGATAGAATCCTATCAGCCAATCGGAATTCGAGGAACCGTCATTCGTCGGGAAGTCGTCGGAAGAAGAAGATGGGTCCGCGGTGGAGGTCTTCAAGATGGAGCCGGTCCTCATCGGATGAAGATAGAAGATGCCGCTTGGAAGAAGATGGTTGCCGGTCCGGATCTACTCTTCTTCCCGGATAGGATGAAGACTTTGGAGCCTCTTCTGGACTTCTTCAGCTGTCGGATGATGGATGTCTAGCCCCCGCTTGGGCTTGGATGAAGATTTCGGAGCTTGGAACAATCGGTGATACCTGGCATGGTGAAGACAAGGTAGGAAGATCTTCAGGGGCTTAGTGTTAGGTTTATTTAAGGGGAGTTTGGGTTAGATTAGGGGTATGTGGGTGGTGGGTTGTAATGTGGGGGGGGGTATTGTATGTTTTTTTTTTACAGGCAAAAGAGCTGAATTCTTTGGGGCATGCCCCGCAAAGGGCCCTTTTCAGGGCTGGTAAGGTAAAAGAGCTTTGAACTTTTGTAATTTAGAATAGGGTAGGGCATTTTTTTATTTTGGGGGGCTTTGTTATTTTATTAGGGGGCTTAGAGTAGGTGTAATTAGTTTAAAATTGTTGTAATATTTTTTTGTAACTTAGCTCTTTTTTATTTTTTGTACTTTAGTTAGTTTATTTAATTGTATTTATTTGAAGATATTGTATTTAATTAATTTATTGATAGTGTAGTGTTAGGTTTAATTGTAACTTAGGTTAGGATTTATTTTACAGGTAATTTTGTAATTATTTTAACTATTTTAGCTATTAAATAGTTCTTAACTATTTAATAGCTATTGTACCTGGTTAAAATAAATACAAAGTTACCTGTAAAATAAATATAAATCCTAAAATAGCTATAATATAATTATAATTTATATTGTAGCTATATTAGGGTTTATTTTACAGGTAAGTATTTAGCTTTAAATAGGAATAATTTATTTAATAAGAGTTAATTTATTTAGTTATATTTAAATTATATTTAACTTAGGGGGGTGTTAGGGTTAGGGTTAGACTTAGCTTTAGGGGTTAATCCATTTATTACAGTAGCGGCGAGATTCGGTCGGCAGATTGGGGGTTAATAATTGAAGTTAGGTGTCGGCGATGTTAGGGAGGGCAGATTAGGGGTTAATACTATTTATTATAGGTTTATTGAGGCGGATTAGGGGTTAATAACTTTATTATAGTAGCGGTGCGGTCCGCTCGGCAGATTAGGGGTTAATAAGTGTAGGCAGGTGGAGGCGACATTGTGGAGGGCAGATTAGGGGTTAATAAATATAATATAGGGGTCGGCGGTGTTAGGGGCAGCAGATTAGGGGTACACAGAGATAATGTAGGTAACGGCGGTGTACGGAGCGGCAGATTAGGGGTTAAAAAAATATGCAGGTGTCAGCAATAGCGGGGGCGGCAGATTAGGGGTTAATAAGTGTAAGGTTAGGGGAGTTTAGACTCGGGGTACATGTTAGAGTGTTAGGTGCAGACGTAGGAAGTGTTTCCCCATAGACAACAATGGGGCTGCGTTAAGAGCTGAACGCTGCTTTTTTGCAGGTGTAAGGTTTTTTTTCAGCTCAAAATGCCCCATTGTTTTCTATGGGGATATCGTGCACGAGCACGTTTTTGAAGCTGGCCGCGTCCGTAAGCACCGCTGGTATCTAGAGTTGCAGTGGCGTTAAATTATGCTCTACGCTCCCTTTTTGGAGCCTAATGCAGTGAAAACCCAGCCATTCTGTGAACTCTAAATACCAGCGGTATTTAAAAGGTGCGGGAGAAAAAAAGCACGCGTAGCTAACGCACCCCTTTGGCCGCCAAACTCTAAATCTAGGCGTTAGTTTTTTATTTTTCATAATTTAGTGTTTTGTTTTTTTTGTAACTTAGTGTTTGTTTTTTTCTGTAATTTAGTACTTTTAATAATGTTTAATAGTATATTTAAATAATTTGAGTAGGGTTAGGTTTCTTTTATATGTAATTTCGTTTATTTAATTGGTATTTTAATTTAATTGTAGTATAATAGGTAGGGTAGGTGAATTAATAGTTTGAAATAGTTTATTTTAATTCTACAGGTAAGTTTACATTTATTTGAAGATAGGGATGTTCTAATTTTAATTTAAAGTTAGCAGGTTTTTAGATTTAGTGGTTAATAGCTTAATTTAGTTTATGGGGATGTGGGGGGCTGATGGTTTAGGGGTTAATAGGCTTAGTTAGTGGTGGTGATGTGGGAGGCCAGAGGTTTAGGGGTTAATACGTTTATTTAGTGGCGGCGGTGTCGGGGAACAGCAGGATAGGGGCTAATAATTATATGTAGGTTGTTGCGGAGTTCGGGATCGGCAGAATAGGGGTTAATACATTTTATTTAGGTTGCGGCAATGTTGGGGCGGCAGATTAGGGGTGTTAGACTTGGGGTTTATTTTAGGGTGTAAATGTTACTAGTTTTCTTCCATAGAAAGTAATGGGTTATATTTCTTTGTCTTGCAGCATCGAACATAAGCTTTCGCTGCTTTCAGACTCCCATTGATTTCTATGGCATCTGCGGCCTCCAGGGTGGCAGATTAAAAACCAGGTACGCTGGGTCGGAATAGCCGCGAGCGTACCTGTTAAAAGTTTGATAACTTGGAAAAAGTGTCAGACATCTGTAATGACATAAGCATCGATCTGCGTCGGATTGAGACTGGCGGATCGTATGTTACGTCACAAATTTCAACTTTTTCCGGTCTTGAGGCTTTGATAATTAGGTCGGATCAATCTCACAACAATTACGATGCAGAATTCCGGCGTATTTGCGGTTGACACGTTGATAGATAGGCCTCTATGAGTGCAACTGTACTTTTTAATGTATTTTGCGGCACTTTTTTTGTTTCTGAGGTCGCTCTAACCTTATGTGTGTTAACTTCAATTGCACTCATGCGATTAAGTTTACTTTCAACTTGTAATACGAGCGAAAACGTGACGCACACTAACAACGGCAATAAACCCCCTAAGACGCGTAACGTTTTGTGCTCCACTTGTAATCTTGCCTTAATGTGATCTACTAGCAATGCAAAAAAACAATAATTACAGCTGCAATGCTTTGAGAAAATTCTTGTAAAACCGTCTATATAAATGTTTGTAATTATAAAATATTAACATTTCTATTTTGTTATGGGAAAGTAGTCTTGCTGAACAGAGCAAAATGTGTCCCCTATGCCCCCCCCCATGTTGTATTTTGTACCCTTGTGTCTGATAAGAAAATTAAACGATAAAATAAAAACATAAAGTCCAGTTGTGATAGCAGAGAAGAAAGATAGAACAATAAATGTAAAAAAGATTTGTATTTGGCAGCATTACAGGTAAAAGATCAGATCCTTTTTCTCTGCAATGGTAATGTTCTAAATGCATGATATAATATGTCACTTGTTACATATTGATCTGTATACATTTAAAATGCAATCTAATAGCAAGATGTAATCAATCAATGGAATTCTCCTTTGCATTAGTAGTGTGATCTCACAGACATCAACAATGTTACATATATATTCAGTTTTCAAGTGAATTCTATTACAGCAGTTTGGCAACAGTGCATCTACCATCAAGAAAGACATTGGGGACGGATATTTAAACTATATCTGCTTTCTGGGTTAAATCCAAGTTGATCCTTGTCCATATACGACTACTGCTAATTATACCTTGATTGATTAGAATGTAAAGAACAACTTTTGCTTTTTTTCTTTGTTCTTTGTACGATTGTATAATATAATGTAATACAAGATTTTTTTTTTCTTCTGTATATGGTTTGGAAACCAAACCAAAGGGAGCTGCTGGATTTTCAGAAAAGGTGAAACTGTGATGTTAAATAAGCAAAATATTTTATGAACGTAATTTTTATGATGCAGTATAACTATTTTCGTTTTTCTGTATAATGATCATTTCATTATTAATTGTTCTATAAGTTAAATTAAGTAAGGTTAACAGCTAGGTGTGTAGTCTTTAAATATTTTTGGAATGCGCTAAAGTTAAATATTCTCTTCTTACTCAAAGGATTTACAACTCAATTAAAGGGGCAATGAAACATAAATGGCAAAAGCACTGTAGTCAGGGGCGTAACAAGAGTTCATTGAGCCAGAGAGCAATGGCTGTGGTAGGGTCCCCCACCCCCCTCAATTTCAACAGCTTGGTTGTTTGTCTTCAGCAGAAACTGAGTGTCGCGATCGCTCAGCTGATCGCTCTCTCTGCTTTTTCCGGTGCTGTTGCGCTTCCCTTGGTTGCCTAGCAACTCTGTATGCCACCGGCCCCTTCTGCTGACGTCAGAAGGGCTTCTTATTCCGGCGTCTCCTCTCCTCCGGTGCCTGTTTGTTCTCATTCCCGGCTTGTGAGTACTATTTTGAACTTCTTGTTATATAAGAACCTCTGGCTTGCTTGACTTCGACCCTGCTTAACCCCTACCTGCTTACCTGACTATTCTACTGGTTAACCCCTAACTGCCTGATTACACATTGCTGGAACTTTGATTGCTTGACTATTCTACTGGTTAACCCCAAACTGCCTGATTACACGTTGCTGGAACGTTGCTAGCTTGACTATTCTACTGGTTAACCCTAACTGCCTGATTACACGTTGCTGGAACTTTGCGTGCTTGACTATTCTACTGGTTAACACCTAACTGCCTGATTACACGTTGCTGGAACTTTGCTTGCTTGACTATTCTGCTGGTTAACCCCTAAACTGCCTGATTACACATTGCTAGAACTTTGCTTGCTTGACCATTCTACTGGTTAACCCCTAACGGCCTGATTACACGTTGCTGGACTTTGTTTAATTTCTCTTGGACGACTCTCTTGGATTATCCCTATCTGCTTGAAGTTTCATCGCCTGATCCTGCTGAGCCAACTCCCACCTTATTTCAGTGAGTACCTATTTTTCTGAAGCTGTCGTGGGGTCAGGTCCTGGTTTATACTCACAGTGCTAGGGTGTAATAACCTAATTCTAGCATTGGGGTCTGGCTCTGGACTTTTCCTATCCTGACACTGAGCCTGCGGTCACATAATTGAGTCATCCATCCCTCTTGGTTGGCCCACACAAAAGAAAATGCACTTGTGCAGCCTTCATGTACAAATATGGTAGCTGTATTTCTCTTTTTTTACAGCAACATCGTGGTGGGCATCTTAGAACCTTACCGCCATATTTGTAAAGGCCAACCCATACACTTTCTGTACACTGTGTGCACTGATTTGCAGGGGGCACAGAGAGGGTCCAGACATGATGCAAGAGGAACTTGGGACCCGCCAAATCCCCCTGAATTAAAGGGACAGTCTACAATAGAATTTTTATTGTTTTAAAAGATAGATAATCCCTTTATTACCCATTCCCCAGTTTTGCACAACCAACACAGTTATGTTGTTGATATACTTTTTACCTCTGTGATTGCCTTGTATCTAAGAATCTTCTGACAGCCCCCTGATCACTTGACTGTGACTAGTTAGAATCTATTGAGTTGCATTTAGTACTGTGTTGTGCTACTCTCTTAAATAACTTCCCGGGTGTGAACATATTGTTATCTATATGGCCCACATGGACTATCAGTCTCCTGTTGTGAAAAGCAAATAAAATAGCATGTGATTAAGAGACTGTCAATAGAGCTTTTGAAACAGGCAGAAACTTAGAGGTTTAAATGTTATAAAGTATATTAATATAACAATTTTGGTTGTGGAAAGTTGGGGAATGGGTACTAAAGGCATTATCTATCTTTTTAAACAATAACAATTGTTGTGTAGACTGTCCTTTTAATGCCAATACTGGCTGCATGTAAGATGGGCACCAAAGAAGTGTAGGCCCAGTCTTAATTGAGACCTCAGAGACTCCTGTAGTTTTGCCCCGATTGAAGTGAAATAGTTAATGTCATGAGATGCAGGACACAGCATAGAAGGTACAACACTATTTTATTGCAGAGCATATAAGTATACAGCTTGTACAACACATCTAACTTGGTAACTGCGACATAGACAAAAACGGCCCTAAACCACGCCCCCATCTGGTGACATCACTTCCCATTCTCATAACAGTTAATATATGAGACACAAAACTTTTACAGAAAAAATGCTAAAAGTGTGGCTTTATTTTATATGTAGATTAATCGTGGCTCTCTTCAAACATCTGAGACTGTTAGCATTCATTATTTGTGTGGTGGCAGTAGTTTTTAAATCCTTCAGGCTACCAATTTCTATCCTTAGCCCACTGCATTATACCTCTTCCTGGCATTCAAACAGTTAAAAAAAAATGTGCATCACCACAAGCAAAACTAACTATATCATAGTGCAAGCATTGCTTTCTGCCTCCCCAGAAGTGGAGAAGACTAGAAGTTATAGGAACTCAGTAAACTCACTTTGCAAGTTTGCAGCACCACACGAAGATGAAGTGAATGTGCTATTTACAAGGTGTTCTCTAAGTAATGTTGTGTGGCAACCAGAATGAAGACAACTGTTATATCTGCTACCCTATAAAGAATTATAGTAAGGAGTTATACACTTCTGCTCTGTTACAATTTCACTCCTGCAATGTCATAGCTCTGCAACAACAACCTAAAAGGTGAATAGTTTCACCTGTAGCAAAGGAATATTTACATTCTTTTAACGAAAATGAATGTAAATGTTCCCCGAACACTCTGTATTTTTTTGTTTAAACCAAAACAAATACAGAATAGCGCGGCAGCCAGATATTCGGAAAACGAATTTTTCTGAATATTCGGCCTAAAAGATTTTGTCAAACCAATTTTTTGCACACCTCTAGATAATTTGAAATATATATATATATATATATATATATATATATATATATATATATATATATATATATATATATATATATATCCTCAAATATGTTAATTTATATTTTTTAAATTTACTGAACATTCTCACTGTTGTCGGGTTTCCAATGTTTAAACCATGTTTTATTATTTTCTTTTTTGGTTTATTAATCCTAAGTATAGGAAAAGTGGACAGTAAGGGGTCAATTTATCGAGCTCGGTATGGAGCTTGATGCACCGTGTTTCTGGCGAGCCTTCAGGCTTGCCGGAAACAGAAGTTATGAAGCAGCGGTCTAAAGACCGCTGCCCCATAACCTGTCTGCCTGATCTGAGGTGGCGGACAGAAATCAACCCATTCGAATACGATTGGGTTGATTGACACCCCCTGCTAGTGGCTGATTGGCCGCAAATCTGCAGGGGGCGGTATTACACCAGCAGTTCACAAGAACTGCTGGTGCAATTAAAAATACCAACAGCGTATGCTGTCGGCAAATATCGATGTGCAGCGGACATGATACGCTACATTGTATCATGTCCGCTCGCACATTAATAAATTGACCCCCCCATGTATGCATTTGTGAAAATGCCATAGTTAATGTCAATAAAAAAATTAGATTGAACAGACAATCTTTTATTGTGTTTGTCCGTGCATGCATAGCTAAAACTTTAAAAGATTATGTTGCAGAGTTAAATTCTTGTGCTTAATGGGAGGTCAGTAGGCCCAAGGTACTGAAAAGATTCAAGAAATACTGCTTGAAAGTGTTTACTATTTGATTAGAATAATAATAATAATGTTTAATTGTTTGGTGAAACGCGTATAGTGGATTCATGATACAAAAGCATTTTAAAAGCATAGTATAAACATGTTATCTTGGGGCTGTCAAATGGTTTCAATTTGAATAACTAACAAACATCAATTTAATGCACTTTGCAAATAAATTGATTGATTGAAATAGAAACGATAGTTAGCAAGGGAAACTAATGCAAAAATAATATTTTCTATTGAAATAGAACATGTTATTTTTGCATTAGAATGTCCCTTTAAATATTTTTAGCAAGTACATTTGATCATATAGATAATTACATGGGAAATTCCCTGTCTAAGCATTGTCCCATAACACAAATATGTCAATACTTTTATAATAAAGCAGTAATGTTTCAACACTATACAAAGGGTATGATCGATGTAAGTTGAGATTTGATCAGGGACTTTGAACAAACATTATACACTTTCCCCATTGTGAAAGGCTCACTAATCTTGAGAGGCTTTTATTATCAAAGGAGACATATGAGGAAATCTTTTATCTGGGTGCTTATCCAAAAACGTCCCTTTGATCTTTCACATTTTAATACCAATAATCTTTCTTTTGAGCACAACCTGTAATAGGCTAGAATTGCTTCTTCTCACTTGAAAGAGATTTCAAGTTTAGTGCTTCATAAATACTGTCAGCCGCAAGGCCATCTGTATCAATAGAGTATAGTATTTGTAAATTAAGTACTAATACACAACATTTGCCACAAGTACATAATGCTTATAAGACATAATGGAGAACATACTGTACACATCGTGATTCTAAACAGTTTGAATAAATATCATCTAATTAAAGTTGTTACAAGGGAAGCTGGCTTTTCATAAAGACAAACTTGTTTTTAAGTTTTCCTACTTGGGGTGCAAAGTTTCTTTCATATAATATACTGACTTATTCATAAATTATGATCTTTTTACTTGATCTTATCACCTCCCTGTCTACTACCCTCATATTGATTATAAATCATGTCTTTTATCTATGTTTTCATTATGAAATTAATCTGTAACAAACATCATTTAATTTAACTCTCTCCTTGGGCCTGATCAACATGGAGAGAACTCACACAAAATCTTTAGGGGAGGGGGCTTTTTTGAGCATTATTATTGTGATGCAACAGTACTGATGAGACTTATTTGATAATCTTGCCAGACATTATGATACTCTTCAGCCACAGAAATTAGTTTTCCTTTTTACCCCTCTTCTAATCGAACTGGAGGCCAAGTAGAAATATATGCACCTAATTATGGATGTAAGGCTTCTTGGGCACCTTAGCCGGATAACAGCTTTTAAGGTCTCAACACATTTTTATGCCCTATCCAAGTTATTACTTTTGAAAGCTTTCCCTACCATAACAAGTATTTAGATTTTGGAACTACATTTCCCATGATGCTCAGACACTGTTTAGGCTAGCTGAGTATCATGGGAAATCTAGTCCCAAAACATCTGGAGTGACAAGGTTGCTGACCCCTGCGGTAGGGTACAGAAGGGATCTTTAGCATCCCCCCAGTGGAAAATAACTGATTTTGGTGCCTCTGGCTCTTATTATTATGTAAAGGCTTACTGAATCTGATGTGTCAATGGTAAAAGTTAATGGGTGTCAGGGTTTTTTTTCCCTGTTGTTTGCCATGTGCTACTGGCAGCCATTTTACTCACCTCTCTTCCTGACTATGGTGCATTGTGAGGGATGCTGCTCATTTCCTACACTTCCTTTTATGGCCAGACTGGTGAGCATCATCCATGTAAGACAGGATGCAGTCTCAGAATTGTGATGTCATCACTTATTATTTAAAGGGCCTCTGTTCAGTATGCTTTGCCTTTGCGTTGTCTCAGACCTGTTTGTGAGAGTTCCTGTGTATTACCTGGCTGCCTGACGTTCTTCCTGGTTCCTGATCCCTGGCTTGTTCCTGACTCTGCTGTTTTCCTTGTTCCTGATTTCGGCTCGTCTGACTATTCGTTTTGGCTCCTGACTCGGCTCATCTGACTACAAGCTTTGGTTTTTACTCCTGGCTTGTTATTTGACTTGTGGACTTTTTATTATTTTTTGCTATTAATAAAGGTGTTATTATTTTTGCACTTCTCGTCTCAGTCTGATTCCTGGCACCCTGACATTAAGCAAAGGCCATGAATCCTGATGGTGCTAATAATCCACCTTTACCTGCCATCATTTCCAGGATGGATGAATAGGATCACTGCTTGGATCAATTTGCACTAGCCCTGCAAACCCTGCTGACTCACACTGCATATTTGGACCAAAGTGTCCTGCAAGTTATGGCTGCTCCTGTTTCCGTTGTTGCACCTATGCCTACCAGGAGCATGTCTGGTTCTGCACCTCTACCTCAGCAATATGGAGGCAATACTATTCAGTGCAGAGGCTTTTTGAACCAGGTGGGCATTTACTTTGAGATGTTACCTCAGGCGTTTTCCTCTGACAGAGCTAAGGTGGGATTTCTCATCTCATTGCTCTCTGACACAGCTCTTGCCTGGGCTAATCCCTTGTGGGAGACTAATAAACCTGTGATTTCAAATTACCCTGAATTTGTGGCCTCCTTTCGAAGGGTATTTTATGTTCCGGCTCACTCCTCCTCAGCTGCTAAACGACTCATGTCCATTCAGCAAGGTACAGGATATGTTGCTCAGTATGCTATTGAGTTCCGTATGCTTGCCGCAGAGGTAGGTTGGAACAATTAAGCCCTTGTTGCCGCCTTCTTTCATGGGCTCTCTGATGCGATTAAAGATGAAGTTGCTGCCAGAGATTTACCAGAGTACTCGAGGCATTGGTGTCTTTTTGGATCCTAATTGACATCAGACTCAGAGAGAGGCCCTCTTTCAAGGAGTGCTTGCGGAAGCCTCCTGTTCCGTTGTCTCCTACGTGTTCGTTCCCACCCATGCCTCCCTCTCCTCCCATGCCTCCTGTTCCCGAGTCACCAGATACTGCTGAGCCAATGCAGTTGGCATTCACGCATCTCTCTGCGGTGGAGATGGCCTTTAGGAGGAGGGAGGGGCTCTGCCTCTATTGTGGGTTACAGGGCCACCTTTTGAAGTCTTGTCCTACACGGCCGGGAAACGCTCACACTTAAGGTCCTGTCAGGGGCAGACCTTGGGTGGTTTATCCTCGTCCCCGGAACAGCTTAAGGAGAAACCTTTTGTCACGGTTGTCCTTTCCTGGGTGGACTCCTCCATAGTCACTCAGGCTCTTGTTTACTCTGGTGCTGCGGGCTATTTCATTGACAGTGCTTTTGTATCAAAGCACTCCATTCCTGTTTTGCCTCGGTCCGTTCCACTTGCTATTGAGGCCATTGATGGCAGGCCCCTTCAGCCCGCACTCGTTACTAACGAAACTGCTCCATTGTCCATGGCTGTTGGGGCTCTCCATTTTAAAAACCCTCCAGTTCCAGGTGATTAACTCTCTGCATTTTCCAGTTGTTCTGGGTTATCCCTGGCTCCAAAAGCACAATCTCAGTCTCGACTGGTGCAGGTCCGAAATTTTGTTGTGGTCCCCGCAATGTATTTCCACTTGTCTTTGGAAACCAGTTAAAGTCTTGTGCACTTCTTCGGTATCTCAATAGCCAGAGGAGTACAGAGAGTTCCTAGACGTGTTTGACAAGGTGCATGCCGGTACATTGCCTCCTCACCGGTCTTACGATTGTGCCATAGACCTGCAACCCGGAGCCATTCCTCCTCGGGGCCAGGTGTACCTTCTGTCTGTTGCAGAGAATTGTGCTATGGTGGAGTATGTTGCCGATGCTCTGTCGCGGGGAATCATCCACAAATCCTGCTCTCCTGCAGGGGCTGGCTTCTTCTTTGTGAAGAAAAAGGGTGGCGAGTTAAGACCATGTATCGATTATAGGGGTCTTAATCGTCTTACCATTAAGAATGCTTACCCTATTCCGCTCATTACGGAACTCTTTGACCGCCTCAAGGGAGCTATGGTCTTTACTAAACTTGATTTGAGAGGAGCGTACAATCTCGTTAGGATTAAGGAGGGTCACAAATGGCAAACAGCATTTAACACCAGGAGAGGGCATTATGAGTATCTTGTAATGCCCTTTGGGCTATGTAATGCTCCTGCTGTTTTTCAGGAATTTATTAATGATGTCCTATGAGATATGTTGCAACAGTGTGTTGTGGTGTACTTAGACGACATCCTCATACACTCACCCACACTTGAGGCTCATCGTTCTGATGTTACACAGGTTCTTCAGAGACTACGTGAGAACGGCCTGTTTTGTAAACCTGAGAATCAGACTCAAGTAACCTTCCTAGGTTATGTCATCTCCATTGCAGGGTTCTCCCTGGATCCTGACAAGTTATCTGCAGTTCTGCAGTGGCCTTGCCCAGTTGGTCTTTGGTCTATTCAACGTTTTTTGGGGCTCACCAATTACTATAGAAAGTTTATTAAAAACTTTTCTTCCTTGGTCAAACCTATCACAGACATGACCCGTAAAGAGAATGATCCACTCCGTTGGTCACCTACTGCCATTAAGGCCTTTGATAGTCTTAACACTGCCTTTGCTGCCGCTCCAGTTCTGGCTCATCCTAACCCTGTCCTGCCTTTCGTTCTTGAGTTTGATGCGTCTGAGACTGGAGTAGGTGCCCTCTTGTCTCAACATCCTATGCCTGATGGTTCCTTGCATCCATGTGGTTTCTTCTCTAAGAAATTGTCTCCAGCGGAGTGCAATTATGAAATTGGTGACAGGGAATTACTGGCCATAATTTTGGCACTCAAGGAATGGAGGCATCTTCTCGAGGGTACTAGCGTGCCAGTGCTTATTCTTACTGTCTTACTGACCACAATAATTTAACTTATCTATCTGAAGCAAAACGTTTGATGCCCCGACAGGTCAGATGGGCGCTATTTTTGTCTCGGTTTAATTATGTGGTCTCCTACCTGCCTGGTAGTAAGAATGTTAGGGCTGATGCCCTCTCTCGACAATTTTTGCCTCTGTCCAAGGAGAAGTCTGTACCTACTCCTGTTATACCGACCATATTTTGGCTACCATACGTACTAATTTGACTTCTCCCTTGGGGGAGGAGATCCTGGCTGCACAAACCAATGCACCTCCTGAGAAACCTAGTGGTAAGTGTTTTGTTCTTGAGAATCTTCAAACTAAACTTTTGCACACTTACCACTATCCTAAAGCCGCAGGTCACCCAGGCAAGAACCAAATGATTTAGTCTGTCACTCGACAATTCTGGTGGCCAGCTCTTCGTTCTGATGTTGCTGCGTATGTTGCCTCCTGCTCAGTTTGTGCACAGAATAAGACTCCTCAATGTCTTCCTGTGGGTCTTCTTCAACCTATTGCAATGGGGAGCGTCCTTGGACACATCTTTCCATGGACTTCATTGTCGAGCTCCCTGTTTCCAATGGCAATACTGTTATCGTTATGGTGGTTGACCGTTTTTCTAAAATGTCATATTGCATTCCCTTGATGAAGCTGCCTACCGCTCAGAAGCTTGCTTCGATTTTTACAGGGGAGGTCTTCCGTTTAAATCGGTTACCTAAGGAGATAGTGTCGGACTGAAGTAGCCAGTTTGTCTCCAGATTTTGGTGTTCCTTTTGTGCTCAAATGGGGATCCAGCGTTCCTTATCCTGGGCATATCACCCTCAATCCAATGGGGCTTTGGAACGGTCTAATCAAGATCTGGAACAGTTCCTCCATTGCTATGTCTCAGATCACCACAATAATTGGTCTGAACTGTTACCTTGGGCAGAGTTTGCTCGTAATAGTGCTATTAATGCTTCCTCCAAGTTTTCCCCGTTCATGCCGAATTATGGGTTTCAACCATCCTTGTTGCCCGATTCATTCATGTCTCAGGGTATTCCGGCTTAGGAGGAGCATCTCCGGCAACTCTGTTCCTCGTGGGTGCAGATTCAGGATTGCCTTCATCGTTCTATGCAGCGCCAAAAGTTCCAGGCTGATCATAGGCGTCTGCCTGCACCTTCCTACCAGGTTGGTGAGAGAGCTTGGCTGTCCTCCCGCAACTTGAACCTTTGTGTGCCTTCCAATAAATTGGCTCCCCGTTATGTTGATCCTTTTCGAATACTCCGATGGGTTAATCCTGTAGCCTACGCTCTTGACCTTCCTCCTGCTATGCGCATCTCCAATGTTTTTCATGTCTCCCTCTTGAAACCATTGGTTTGTAATCAGTTTACCACTGTGTTGCCTCGTCCCCATCCTATCTTTGTTGACAACCATGAGGAGTATGAGGTCAGCAGCATTATTGACTCTCGTATGTCCAGGGGTTGTTTACAGTATTTGGTTCACTGGAGGGGCTATGGTCCGGAGGAGCTTTCTTGGGTTCCCTCCTCTGATGTTCATGCTCCCACCCTCCTCCGTGCCTTCCATGCCCATTTCCCTAATATGCCTTTTGTCCTCCCACGGGGGAGGGGTTGTTGAGGGGAGGGTACTGTCATGGTTTTTTCCTGTTGTTGCCATGTGCTGCTGGCAGCCATTTTACTCACCTCTCTTCCTGACTATGGTGCATTGTGGGGGATGCTGCTCATTTCCTACACTTCCTTTTATGGCCAGACTGGTGTTCATCATCCATGAGACACAGGATGCAGTCTCAGAATTGTGATGTCATCACTTATTATTTAAAGGACCTCTGTTCAGTATGCTTTGCCTTTGCGTTGTCTCAGACCTGTTTGTGAGAGTTCCTGTATATTACCTGGCTGCCTGACGTTCTTCCTGGTTCCTGATCCCTGGCTTGTTCCTGACTCTGCTGTATTCCTTGTTCCTGATTTCGGCTCGTCTGACTATTCGCTTTGGCTCCTGACTCGGCTCGTCTGACTACCAGCTCTGGTTTTGACTCCTGGCTTGTTATTTGACTTGTGGACTTTTTATTATTTTTTGCTATTAATAAAGGTGTGATTATTTTTGCACTTCTCGTCTCAGTCTGATTCCTGGCACCCTGACAATGGGTTGGGTTACTGTTTCCTTCACCTCTTTAATATAAAGTCACAGCCTAGAAAGCAAGCATAGTTCTGCACCATAAAGTATATGGGTGCCAATAGCTGACCACAATGATAAATATCAAGGAAGCAGTAAAGATTTAGCAGATAACTAACTAAAAAAATGTGATCAAACAAGCACAGAATAGAATTTGCTATTAGGGGAATTGCATTCTAGATGTTAAATTCTTACACAGACAACTTGACCACTATATCAGTTCCCAATAATTTTTTTAAATTTATTTAAAAGGTTTTAAATCTAAAAATATTAATATAGTCTGAGAGGACATTTAAATGATAACTAATATGTTCTATATGTTTTTGAGTACATAGTACATGGACCGTCAGGAGTTAATTAAACAAAAGTGATTAACCAATAAGATGAAAGGAACTTTGGACCAATAAGAGGACGTTAGTGGAGATTTAAACTTGAACTGAGACTAGAACAAACATCCTTGAAAAAGTTGCCTCAGAGCGAGGAAACGTACGTTGGAGAAGATAATTATTCACAGAGCGGCATCAACAGAAGAATGGGACATTGCCCAGTTACAAATAGAGCGGTGTAGTGACTAAAGATAAACTGAGGTTACTTGGAATAAACAGTCCCACTGAAGTTTACAGGTCTAATACGCTGCCAGTGTGCACTTACTTGATTGAAATCTGTGCCTGAGTAAGATTTGTTTGTATTTTATCTGGTTTTATACATATCTTTTTTTTTTTATTTTGTAATAAACCCTTGGAATGCATGTTCCGGTCTAAGGGAGAGGGATTTTAAATAACATCTATAACTTAGAGCTATAGAAGCTCTTCCCCATATGAGTACCATTCATTCGGATTGGCATATCATTTTAGATGTAAACTGTTTTGCACTATGTCTTTGTTTCTATCTTTTTGAGGAAACCACCCTAAGTCATTACTATAACAGAAGAATTCAGAAAAATAAAGTGTACTTTCTACATCTATTTTCATTTCTGGTGAATTATAATTTAAGTATATTTTTTGCATTTTTTTCTATGCACTGTGCTTTTTGATCACATTTTTATTTGCGTTGTTGTATCACTTATTTAGAGTGTATAATTTTAAAACACATTTAAAAACATCAGTGGGAGATCTGATAGAGTCATGTTCAAGTTGTCTGCCTAAGAATTTAACATCTAGAGTTCAATTCCCCAAATAGCAAATTATATTCTGTGTTTGATCACGTTTTATTTTTTTAGTTATAGATATCTGCTAAATCTTTACTGTTTCCTTGATATTTATCATTGTGGTCAGCTATTAGTACCCATACACTTTATGGTGTAGAACTACACTTGCTTTCTAGGCTGGGACTTTATATTACAGAGGTGAAGGAAACAGTAACCCAACCCATTAGCTTTTACCATTGATGCATCAGTAAGCCTTAATAAATTGTATATACAATATATTAAATAAGTATCATCCCCTTTAGGAATGTGGTGTCTAAAAAAGCCACTAAAAATAAGGATGAGAGATAAATCCATCATCATCCTTTTTTATCACATTTTTATTTGCTTTGTTGTTTTACTTTTAAATGTATTACTTTTAAATACATTTAAAAACATCAGTGGGAGCTGATAGAGTAGTGGTCAAGTTGTTTGTTTAAGAATGTAACATCTAGTATTCAATTCCCCTAATAACAACTTATGTGCACTGTTTTTTTTATCCCATTTTTATTTTTCTATACTAGTTTTCTTGTTGTATCACTTACACAGAGTGAATTACTTTATATTTTTTCTTTTAGGTAACTGTGACTAAAAATGATATCATCTGCTACTTCTGTAAAGATTAGCAGATAACTGTAACTAGAAACTAGATTACCTGCTACATCTGTAAAGATTTAGCAGATAACTGTAACTAGAAACTAGATTACCTGTTACTTCTGTAAAGATGTAAAAGATAACTAACAAGAGACAAGACCTGGTTCTCCTGTAAACAGGGACGGAACTATCAGTGATGCAGAGATCGCGACTGCGACCGGGCCCAGGATGTCCCCCATCAGGGGGGGCCCAACCTTCAGCACAACAATTTTTTTTTCCAAATTGTATTTATTTTTATTTAATTTAAAATGTCTTGCTCCCGCGTGCCTGTCTCTCCCCCCCCCCCACACCTCTTCCCCCCACAGAGATCTTCTCCATTTGCCTGTGCTGTGCTGCTGTGTGACTGATTTTCCTGACAGTTTTTAAATCAGAGCGTTGCCGTGGGTTACCATGGCAACGCTCTGAGACATTTTCTTCTTAGTGAGCGGGAAAGAAGGTGCTATCGCTATGTGTCTGCATGCAGTAGCTAACAGCTCAGTGAAGTGGAACTGTCTGGAGGGATGGCAACACTGCAACACTGCACAAGAGATCCGGACGGCGGGTGTTGGCAGTAGGCCGGTGCCGTTTCAGAACTTGCAGAAGACAAGTGCACTGTGCAAGTAAAGTCCCCGTCGGGTGTGTGAGTGACATTAGTAGCAATGAATGCATCATGATGGCAGATAGAGCCCAGCGCAGTGACTCCCCTGTACACAGCCAGCCACTCCAGCACACAGCCCATCGGATGGCCCATCTGCAGAGACAGCTTAGAACTCCAGAGCTTATCGGTCACTTCACGGTCAGTACCTATTCTTATCTCTCACTACGCTGCTGGGTATCAGGACGTTAGGAAGGAGGATTCAGGCCTATCAGCTGTCACTGCGGTGATGCTAAACATTGCAATCCTCACTCTGCTAAGCAAAGTAATAAGGTTCCACCACAGGCAGCTCAGTGCATAGTGCATGGTTACTGCCATGACAGCTCTCTCTGGTCACTCTGCCTTTAAGAGCACATTGTAATATCTTTAACTTTCACCAACTCATTGTCTTTTTTCTGTTGGTACTTGCATATGGGCTACCCTTTTCTTTATTTTTGCCAATCAATTTTCTGCTTGTGCATCATTACTATACAGACACAAGGTCAATTATCCCATTATATTTCAGTTGACCTCTTATGGCAATTGGCAAATAAATAAAATTTGCCCTAAGGACTAAATGCTTTACTGCCCTCAACCATGGACATTAGATGGATAGTAGCATCATGTGTGTAAAAATATATTTATAGTATTCCTATTTGTATGTATATGTATGTATATATATATATATATATATATATATATATATATATATATATATATATATATATATATATATATATATATATATATTTATTTATATATATTCAAATATAAATATAACATATAAAGGCTAAAGTAAAGGGACATGAAACTTATTTTTCTATTCAGATAGTCCATACAATTTTAAACAACTGAACTTATATTATCAAATTAGCTTTTTTCTCTTTGTATCCTTTGTTTAAGGATCAGCAATGCTCTACTGGGAGCTTGATGAACACATTGGGTGAGCCAATCACAATAGGTATATATGCATAGCCACCAATCAGCACATAGGTTCCAGCAGTGAACTGCTGCTGCTTCTGATCCTTTTCAATAAAGGATACCAAGAGAACAAATCAAATTAGATGTAACTTAGAAATTTGTTTAAAATTGCATGCTCTATCTAAAATTTAATTTTGACATTATTTTTTGTTATTACACAGACACCTTTATCAAATGTGGTAGATGCTGACAACATTTTAATGTGTTAAATGTTTTTAAAAAATAAATAAGTATATGTATCAAATTCACATTTTTTTTTGGGGGGGGGGTGTTTGGGGGGGGGGCCCTTTTTAGATTCTTGCACCTGGGCCCTGTGGTTTCTAGTTACGCCTCTGCCTGTAAGTATTTAGCAGATAACTGTAGCTAGAAATTATATTGCCTGGTACTCAGGGATCAAGTCCACCGAGAACGCATGGGTACGGAGTACCTGCACTATTTTTGCAAGATAAACTAAGTTCCCTCTTGACAGACAACTGAAATGCTTCAGTAAACACTGCTGGTGGGAGGAACTAGAGCACAGTCTGGTTAGGGATAGTAATGGGCAGTAACAATTCCTACAATACACTAAATGCAAGACTGTCAGCGGTCCTGCTGTGTTATCACCCCGCAATGTGTGTAACACCCAATGCTTTCATTTCTGTGTGGCTTGCTCTGGGGTTATTTAGCTCTCTTCAGTAGAAATACGACTATTGCATCTTAAGTGGTTGATACTCTGTGACAGATAAGGAGCCTAATGTTGCTGTCAGACACTGAGGTTTCAGTCCACCCTGGAAAGGAAGGAGAGGGGGGGAAGAAGGATGTGAGGAACTGAAGCTAAGATGGCTATGCACCATGTGAGTTAAAAACAAAGTATGGACACTGTGGATATTGACATTAAACAACAGGTGTTCATGTGTGTCTAGTTTAGTTAGTTGTTTTAAAAAAATGTCAGTGTTTCACCAGAGAAAAAATGTGCTCATCAAGCAGGGAAAAGTCATATCCTTCCAGCTCCCTGCTTTCACTTTGATTGGAATTCATTTTAGTTCTTCCAGAGATAGCTGGAATGAGGTTTGCAAGAGAAATACATGTATACACACAAAGTAAAATAGTTCTTGTAGTTAATGGTGTTCATTAAACATCTTGAAGTAGGATAAAGTCCAATTACTTTATTTTATATACCAATAGTATGTGCAGTCTGTTTATCTAAGTTGGTGTCTGAATGACTATCAATTTATAGTCAGCAGGCCAGGTTCTCTGCAGAATGCTGACCTGTGCAAGATAATGTATTTGCTGCAGATTCAACCTTACCAGTTTCATCCCAAAGTGCAAGGTGACCTGTTTTGCTTTCAATGTTACTGTACCCTAATACCTCCTGCTTTCTCTGCCAGTGTAACTTGCTTCACATTTACTTGGTATACATGTTAATTGTAAAAGAAAATGACACTCAAAGGCCTTGTGACCATAATAATATTTTTTTTAAATCACATTATCATTGTTTTTTACTACAAAGTGAATGCACTCACAAACCTTATCAAGATCATGATGAAAAATGTGTACATTACAGAACCTTACACATGGGAACCATGTAGTAACATCTCCTAAAATTTTACTAAGGTTCCTAGCTTTTGGGATTATTCAACATTGTCTATATACAAATGCCCCTTTGTGTGTTCTAAAAAGAGTGTGTCTGGCTTCTCAGTATTCAATATCAGTTGAATCCTAATTTACCAATAAAAATTTCACCCCTGCCATGTCAAAATGTAGTCATCCTCAGACCCAAAGGCAACCATTCAGTTTTTCATTGGTTTTAATTTGCTTTCATTACTCAGAGTGTATAGATTATATACATATAAATACAGTGTGTGTGTGTGTATGTGTGCGTGTGTATAAAACAATGTCAATTGTGAGGGGGTGGAAGTGAGTTCCCACACTTTTTGTTGTAGGACTTGACCCCTGCTGGTACTTCTGTAAAGATTTAGCAGATAACTGTAACTAGAAACTATATTACCTGCTACTTCTGTAAAGATTTAGCAGATAAATGTAACTAGAAACTAGATTACCTGCTACTTAGAAACATAGAAACATACACCTAGATTTAGAGTTCTGCCTTAGGGTTAAAAAGCAGCATTAAGGGGTCCTAACGCTGCTTTTTAACGCCCGCTGGTATTTAGAGTCAGGCAGGAAAGGGTCTACCGCTCACTTTCTTTCTGCGACTCGAGGCTACCGCAGATCCCCTTACGTCAATTACGTATCCTATCTTTTCTATAGGATTTGCCTAACGCTGGTATTACGAGTCTTGGAAGAAGTGAGCAGTAGAGCCTCTACCGACAAGACTCCAACCGCAAAAAAAAGTATGTAGTTAAGAGTTTTATGGGCTAACGCGGGAACATATAGCTCTTAACTACTGTGCTATAAAGTTCACTAACACCCATAAACTACCTGTGAACCCCTAAACCGAGGCCCCCCACATTGCAAACCCTATAATAATTTTTTTTAACCCCTAATCTGCCGCTTTGGACACCGCCACAACCTACATTATAGCTATGAACCCCTAATCTGCTGCCCCTAACATCGCCGACACCTATATTATATTTATTACCCCCTAATCTGCCCCCCCCAATGTCGCTGCCACCTACCTACACTTATTAACCCCTAATCTGCCGACCGGATATCGCTGCCACTATAATAAATGTATTAACCCCTAAACTGCTGCACTCCCGCCTTGCAAATACTATAATACATTTTATTAACCCCTAATCTGCCCTCCCTAACATCGCCGCCACCTACCTACAATTATTAACCCCTAATCTGCCGCCCCCAACGTCGCCGCTACTATAATAAAATTATTAACCCCTAAACCTAAGTCTAACCCTAATCCTAACACCCCTCTAACTTAAATATAATTTAAATTAAACGAACTAAATTTACTATCATTAAATAAATTAATCCTATTTAAAACTAAATACTTACCTATAAAATAAACCCTAATATAGCTACAATATAACTAATGGTTACATTGTAGCTATTTTAGGATTTATATTTATTTTACAGGCAACTTTGTATTTATTTTAACTAGGTACAATAGCTATTAAATAGTTAATAAGTATTTAATAGCTACCTACTTAAAATAAATACAAAATTACCTGTAAAATAAATCCTAACCTAAGTTACAAATACACCTAACACTACACTATCATTAAACTAATTAAATAAATTACCTACAATTATCTAAACTAAAATACAATTAAATAAACTAAACTATAGTACAAAAACAAACAAACACTAAATTACAAAAAATAAAAAAATATTACAATAAGTTTAAACTAATTACACCTAATCTAAGCCCCCTAATAAAATAAAAAAGCCCCCCAAAATAATAAAATGCCCTACCCTATCCTAAATTACAAAGTAATCAGATCTTTTACAAGCCCTTAAAAGGGCTTTTTGTGGGGCATTGCCCCAAAGTAATCAGCTCTTTTACCTGTAAATAAAAATACAATCCCCCCCAACATTACAACCCACCACCCACATACCCCTACTTTAAAACCCACCCGATCCCCCCTTAAAAAAAACTAACACTACCCCCCCTGAAGATCACCCTACCTGGAGCCGTGTTCACCCAGCCGGGCACCGATGGGCCAGAAGTGTACATCCGGAGCAGCAGAAGTCTTCATCCGATCAGGGCAGAAGAGGTCCTCCAAGTGGCAGATGTCTTCATCCAACCGGTATTTTCAATCTTCAATCAACCGGAGCGGAGCCATCTTGAATCCATCTGATGCGGAGCCATCCTCTTCGTATGATGTCCTAAGGCCGAATGACGGTTCCTTTAAATGACGTAATCCAAGATGGCGTCCCTCGAATTCCGATTGGCAAATCCAATCAGCCAATCGGATTGACCTTGCATTCTATTGGCTGATCGGAACAGCCAATAGAATGCGAGGTCAATCCGATTGGCTGATTGGATCAGCCAATCGGATTGAACTTCAATCTGATTGGCTGATTGCATCAGCCAATCAGATTTTTCCTACCTAAATTTCGATTGGCTGATAGAATCCTATTAGCCAATCGGAATTCGAGGGACGCCATCTTGGATGACGTCATTTAAAGGAACCTTCATTCGGCCTTAGGACATCGTACGAAGAGGATGACTCCACTTCGGATGGATTCAAGATGGCTCCGCTCCGGTTGATTGAAGATTGAAGATGCCGGTTTAATGAAGACTTCTGCCGCTTGGAGGATCTCTTCTGCCCCGATCGGATGAAGACTTCTGCCGCTCCGGATGTTCACTTCTGGCCCATCGGTGCCCGGCTGGGTGAACACGGCTCCAGGTAGGGTGATCTTCAGGGGGGGTAGTGTTAGTTTTTTTTAAGGGGGGATCGGGTGGGTTTTAGAGTAGGGGTATGTGGGTGGTGGGTTGTAATGTTGGGGGGAATTGTATTTTTATTTACAGGTAAAAGAGCTGATTACTTTGGGGCAATGCCCCGCAAAAAGTCCTTTTCAGGGCTGGTAAAAGAGCTGATTACTTTGTAATTTAGGATAGGGTAGGGCATTTTATTATTTTGGGGGGCTTTTTTATTTTATTAGGGGGCTTAGATTAGGTGTAATTAGTTTAAACTTATTGTAATATTTTTTTATTTTTTGTAATTTAGTGATTGTTTTTTTTTGTACTATAGTTTAGTTTATTTAATTGTATTTTAGTTTAGATAATTGTAGGTAATTTATTTAATTAGTTTAATGATAGTGTAGTGTTAGGTGTATTTGTAACTTAGGTTAGGATTTATTTTACAGGTAATTTTGTCATTATTTTAAGTAGGTAGCTATTAAATACTTATTAACTATTTAATAACTATTGTACCTAGTTAAAATAAATACAAAGTTGCCTGTAAAATAAATATAAATCCTAAAATAGCTACAATGTAACTATTAGTTATATTGTAGCTATATTAGGGTTTATTTTATAGGTAAGTATTTAGTTTTAAATAGGATTAATTTATTTAATGATAGTAAATTTAGTTAGTTTAATTTAAATTATATTTAAGTTAGGGGGGTTTTAGGGTTAGGGTTAGACTTAGGTTTAGGGGTTAATAACTTTATTATAGTAGCAGCGACGTTGGGGCGGCAGATTAGGGGTTAATAATTGTAGGTAGGTGGCGGCGATGTTAGGGAGGGCAGATTAGGGGTTAATAAAATTTATTATAGTGTTTGCGAGGCGGGAGTGCGGCGGTTTAGGGGTTAATACATTTATTATAGTGGTGGCGATGTCCGGTCGGCAGATTAGGGGTTAATAAGTGTAGGTAGGTGGCGGCGACGTTGGGGGGGCAGATTAGGGGGTAATAAATATAATATAGGTGTCGGCGATGTTAGGGGCAGCATATTAGGGGTTCATAGCTATAATGTAGGATGCGGTGGGTTAATAATAAAATGCAGGTGTCAGCGATAGCGGGGGCGGAAGATTAGGGGTTAATAAGTGTAAGGTTAGGGGTGTTTAGACTCAGGGTTCATGTTAGGATGTTAGGTGTAGACTTAGAAAGTGTTTCCCCATAGGAAACAATGGTGCTGCGTTAGGAGCTGAACGCTGCTTTTTTGCAGGTGTTAGGTTTTTTTTCAGCCAGCTCAGCCCCATTGTTTCCTATGGGGATATCGTGCACGAGCACGTTTTTCCAGCTTACCGCTACCGTAAGCAACGCTGGTATTGAGAGTTGAAGTGGAGCTAAATTATGCTCAACGCTCCCTTTTCTGAGGCTCACACAGCCATTCAGACAACTCGTAATACCAGCGTTGGCTTAAGCGTGCACTGGAAAAAAATGCCTCGTTAGCACCGCAGGTCTTTACCGACAAAACTCTAAAACTAGGCAATAGATATTAACAGCAGATAAGAGCCATAGGCCCAGAAAGTCTGCCCGATATTAACTAAAAGTATAAACTTATCTAGTTAGTAGGATAGCCAATGCTTGTAAATATGAAACAGATAACTGTAACTAGAAACTGCTGAGCAGTGACCAAGTGCATGGAGCACGAAACGTTTGCTGTTTTTTGTACCTGTTCTACAACTTGTTTTTGCACTATAGTGCTTACCACTTTTTAATCTATCCTGTATGATTTTAACATAGTTTGGAATAAAATTGAACTTTTATACATCTGTGGGCTTGGAGTGCTTATTTTTCCCTACATTGGATGGACTGTCGCTATTTTGTGTGTGTGCAGACGCACTGGGAATATTTGTTTGCCACCTAGGATGTTGTCTACATTTTTCTAGCACTTTTCACATATACCCTCACTCTATCAGTGCCTATTATAAGTTCAGGATTTGTTTCTACATACCCCAGGGGCGCTCCGTTGAGCAGGTTAGATTTGTATCACTGAAAGAGGGACTACTGTTCTGTATTACTGTCAGTCTTATTGACAAATGTTTTATTGGTTTGATGTAAAGGTGTGGATTACAGGAGATTAGAGAAACTTGACATTTATTGATTTTTTTTTTCTCAACTTAATTTATTATGTTACCATTATTAATAATCAATTAAAGGGCCGCTCAATTCAGTAGATTTGCATAATTAACAAGTGCAGAAAAAACGACAATGATTTAGCACCTACACTGAATTTCAAATAAGCAGTATATTTTTTTCTGACAAATTTAAGGGACACTGAACGCAATTTTTTTCTTTTATGATTCAGATAGAGCATGCAATTTTAAGCAACTTTCTATTTTACTCCTATTAACATTTTTTCTTAATTCTCTTGGTATCTTTATTTGAGAAGCAAGAATGTAAGTTTGGAAGCCGGCCCATATTTGGTGAACAACCTAGGTTGTTCTTGCTGATTAGTGGATAAATTCATCCACCAATAAACAAGTGCTGTCCAGAGTTCTGAACCAAACATTGGCTGGCTCTTTAGCATAGATGCGTTCTTTTTCAAATAAAGATAGCAAGAGAACGAAGAAAAATTGATAATAAAAGTAAATTAGAAAGTTTCTTAAAATTGCATGCTCTATCTAAATCATGAACGAAAAAAAAAATTGGGTTCAGTATCCCTTTAGTTTTTATCCCATATGCTGGCTTCCTGTATCATGTGAAAAGACATTAGCCAATCACAGACTAGTATACCTATACCATGTGAGCTTTTTCACATGCTCAGTAGGACCTTGTTCCTCAGAAGGTGTGTATATAAAAAGACTGCAAAATTTGATACAGGAAGTAAATTGGAAAGTGTCTTAAAATTGCATTCTCTTTCTGAATCATAAAAATGTATTTTTACTTGAGTGTCCCTTTAATAAAGATTTCAGGTGCTGAATTGCTTATAATTATTCCATAGCTACCTTGAAAATCTCTATTTAAAAAAGGAAAATGTTATCCTTCTATGGCATGGTAAAGAACTTAGATCAGATACTAGATTTATAAATACAGTGGTACTTATTGGTAGACGTTTTCTCTTAAATTATGGAAAGATAAGAAGGCCCGTAATATTAAACAACTCAAGACCAAGATGAATGATCAAATGTGCGTAGATTAATATGATGTACAATTGGGGTCAGAAAATAGAATTAGAAAATGTCTAAACAAATGGGAGTCTTAGATTCAATTCCAACCTTTAGATATCCAGGCACACATTTTGAAGCATTTTGAAAATTCTCAAAGATTATTAGAAGATCAGCTCATAGATAAAGGGCCAAATTTACCTCTATTAGTTTAGAGGGTGAGGAGTATTTTCTTATAAATTTTGATTGTTTTTTGTTTTTGTTTTTGTTTTTTCTTCCTCTTTGCTTCTTACATTTGAAGTGCTTTGTTTTTCTTTTTTTTTCATTTTCATATGTAAAATTCATAAGGTATTGTGATTTTAATATTTAAGAGACATTTATAAATAAATAATATTTATAGCTTGCTGTCGATGTTTTGGTATATATACAGTATCTGATGTAAAGATATAAATTATAGATATGGAAGACACAAATATGATGTTAATTTTATAACTATTTACTTTTACTTTGATCTCATTTCTGTATTACAAAATATCTTACATTGCCAATGTTCAATATGTATACCTTATTCAATAAAAGATTAAAAAGGAGCTTCATTGAACCAAAATAATCCATATGACAATGCTTATTATTATTAGATAAAACACCTTAAAGATCAAGCCTTTATATCTGCATAATGAAATGTGCAAAGCGTAATCATAGCTTGTGCACACTAAAACGCTTGTTATACAAAAACAAATTTCCCTGGGAACCTAGCAACACACTATCTAAGGATTTCAAAGAATACTTTGAAGATAATGTATGTTCTATCATATACCTTACTGTGTTGTGCATTGCCTGCAACTAAGGACTGGTAAAGGATCTGATATTCTAATTTAAAACACAAATTATTAGCGATGCATGAAGTGTTTGATATACATTATTTTTGAACTAATATTACATTTTGTTTTATTAAATGCAACATTTGTATTAACAAAAATACAAAGCAAAATGTAACATTTGAAAGATGGTTTGCATATATGTTCTTTGAAGTCTATGGAATCAACATTCACGTTACATTTGCAATTTTGATTATTTTTTTCCCTCCTAAAATTAAATATTGTAATCAGAATAACAAAAAGGTAACATTTATTCCATATAAACATTTAAATTAAAAAAAAATAAACTTGCATGATTCAGAGCATGTTTTTTTTAAGACAATTTTAAATTCACTTCTATGATAAAATTAACATTGTTATCTAGGTATTTTTTTTATTGAAAAGAATATTAATTTTAAAGGAGGTAGTAAATGCCAATACCTTGGATACATTTAAAAATTGGTTGGATATATTTCTGGCTAGAAACAGAATTCAGGGATATGATTGCTTGTGTTAAATGGGTCACTTTTTAATGGGTTTAATTTAAAGGGAAACTGAACCCAAATTTTTTCTTTTGTGATTCAGATAGAGCATGAAATTTTAAGCAACTTTCTAATTTACTCCTATTATAACATTTTCTTCATTCTCTTTGAATCTTTATTTGAAATGCAAGAATGTAATTTTAAATGCCAGCTCATTTTTGGTGAACAACCTATCCTGCACTACTGGTAGCTAACTGGTGATTGGTAGGTACAATTGTCTCTTATCATTGGCTCATCAGATGTTTTCAGCTAGCTCAATATAGTGCATTGCTACCCTGGAGATAACTTGTCTATAGGGACATTTATTTAACTGCATGATGTGAAAATTAGAAATTCGCCCATCCATACTTACAAGCCAGTGAGAGGAAACAAGTTGATGAGACTTGGTTTACATCTCAAAAAGAAGCAGACAGATAATATAACTTTTAAAAACTCTTATAAAGGTAAAGCAAACAGACAAAACCTTTCTTGATGTTATATGTTTCCCCAGAATAGACAATATATAAGCTCAGCTGATTATATTGGTACAAATATTACTAGAGCTTTAAATTGGACATGACCAAAATATGTTAAAAACTCTAATAAATTTCTTTCTGGGTTAAATTACAAGTGGCGCGTTAACTGTTGCATGTGTGCGATAAAGGGGTTATCGCGGCTCTTTGCACATGTATTACGAGTTAAAAGCAAATGTGTTCGTTTGAGCGCAATTGAATTTAATACGCATCAGGTTAGCTTGACTTCAGAGCTCAGGTAACACGAGTCCCAAAAGTTGCACAAACACATCAAAAATAAATTTAATAAGTACAGTTACACTCATAATAATAACACTGTGTAATAAAATGTATTAAAAAAAGAAGTTATAAGGACTCAAGGATATGAGGCCTCAGGTATTAGAAAAAAAAGTCAGGCAAAGGGCTTTAGCATAGAGATACACACATATACATGTCTAAATATATATGTGTATTATATAAATATTTATGTATTTATGTGTGTATATATATATATATATATATATATATATACACACACACACACATTAACAGGCATATATACACATATAAACACATAAATGTATTTGAGCCCTTTGTAGTCAAGCAACGGAAAACATGAGAAATCATATATATGCAATATTTATATTTATTAAAGTGTTTAACTATGTATTTACTATAAATATTTCAATGTTCTTCATATAGAGAAATATGTATTTTTAAATAGATATTCCTATATATATCCGTATATATCTATATTTATATTTAATCATATATAAGATATATATATATATTTTACCAAAAAAACATAAGATATATATAGAAATATGTATTTAAGAGTAAATAGAACATATTCTTCTATCTGAAGAACATTGGAATGTGACATATTAATATTTCTTTTCAGGTTAGCGTACCTGAGTGAACGTGATCAGGTTTGCATGTGAATAAGAGTGTTAGTTTGTGTCCAATCTTTGCGCTCCATTGAAGACCATGGGGGAAAACATTAACGCGTTCACGATTTTTGAAATTTGGCTTTTTGCACGCTTTGGTTTAGTCCTCGTGTGAAAATGTTTTAGTTTCAACTTGTAATACACGTGCAACCTGACACATGCAAAAAGCTTACTTCTAGCGAATTTAACACGGGAGTGATAAATTGCACTCCACTCAGAATCTAGCCCTCCATGTAGTCAGTTTAGCTGACAACCAGGGAAAATTCCATTGCACAATAATTGTGGGATCAATGATTGGTTTTGCAAGTGACCAGTGAGCAAAGTCAGTGTGGGTGGATCAGGTTGCTGTAGGAGGAGTTGACCTGCTTATCTTATTTCTCTCAATAAACCAATGCAAATACTTAGAGAAAGCAACTGAAAATTACACAGCAAAATTGGTATACCTTGCCCTAAGTCGATCTTAGGTAAATTTCCAGAGATGCCGTTATAATTGCTTTGCTGTTGTGATACAGCGGGACTGCTCAAAATACCTGTCTAATTTCAATTTTGCCTGCTTAAGATGTTGCTTATATAGAATTGCAGGATGTTTGTATATATATATATGTATATATATATATATATATATGTTTTGGTAATTACTTTTTTATTTTCTATATTCTTAGACTTTTGCTCTTTTTTTATAATGTTAGTTTTTTTTTTTATTTGATATAATCTTAGACTTTTTTATTTTTTGTAATGTTCATTTTTTTATTTTATGTAATGTTAGTTTTTTATTTTTAGTAATATTAGGTTTTTATTTAATTTTACAGGTAAGTTTTTTTGTTTTTGTTTTTAAGGTTGTTAGGATTTTTTTTTAATGTACGGGTATTTTCATTTGGGTTAAGTTAAGGGGTTTCGATGTCAGTTTATTACTTGGCATTGTGGGGGGCTGGCAGTTTAGGGGTTAATAGTTTATTTAGGTACTTTTTGATGTGGGGGATGACGGTTTAGGGGGGTTAATAATTTATTTAGGTACTTTGAGATGTGGGGGTTGGCAGTTTAGAAGTTAGTTTATTTAAGTACTTTGCGATGTGGGGGCTGGCGGTTTAGGGGTTAATAATTTACAGTGCCACTTGTAGTCTACTCAATAATCTAGCTGATAATTGGGAACACAAGAAGGGCTCCATTGACAGCTGCTCCTTAACCCCTTAACCCCTTAATGACCACAGCACTTTTCCATTTTCTGTCCGTTTGGGACCAAGGCTATTTTTACATTTTTTAGGTGTTTGTGTTTAGCTGTAATTTTCCTCTTACTCATTTACTGTACCCACACATATTATATACCGTTTTTCTCGCCATTAAATGGACTTTCTAAAGATACCATTATTTTCATCATATCTTATAATTTACTATAAAAAAAATTATAAAATATGAGGAAAAAATGGAAAAAAACACACTTTTTCTAACTTTGACCCCCAAAATCTGTTACACATCTACAACCACAAAAAAACACCCATGCTAAATAGTTTCTAAATTTTGTCCTGAATTTAGAAATACCCAATGTTAACATGTTCTTTGCTTTTTTTGTAAACTATAGGGCCATAAATACAAGTAGCACTTTGCTATTTCCAAACCATTTCTTTTCAAAATTAGCGCTAGTTACATTAGAACACTGATATCTTTCAGGAATCTCTGAATATCCATTGACATGTATATATTTTTTTTTAGTAGACAACCCAAAGTATTGATCTAGGCCCATTTTGGTATATTTCATGCCACCATTTCACCGCCAAATGCAATCAAATACAAAAAATCGTTCACTTTTCACAAATTTTTTCACAAACTTTTGGTTTCTAACTTAAATTATTTACAAACAGCTTGTGCAATTATGGCATAAATTGTTGTAAATTCTTATCTGGGATCCCCTTTGTTCAGAAATAGCAGACATATATGACTTTGGCGTTGCTTTTTGGTAATTAGAAGGCCGCTAAATGCCACTGCGCACCACACGTGTATTATGCCCAGCAGTGAAGGGGTTAATTAGGGAGCATGTAGGGAGCTTTTTGGGATAGTTTTAGCTTTAGTGTAGTGTAGTAGACAACCCCAAGTATTGATCTAGGCCAATTTTGGTATATTTTATGCCACCATTTCACCGCCAAATGCGATCAAATTAAAAAAAAAGTTAAATTTTTCTCAATTTTAGGTTTCTCACTGAAATTATTTACAAACAGCTTGTGCAATTATGGCACAAATGGTTGTAAATGCTTCTCTGGGATCCCCTTTGTTCAGAAATAGCAGACATATATGGCTTTGGCATTGCTTTTTGGTAATTAGAAGGCCTCTAAATGCCGCTGCGCATCACACGTGTATTATGGCTAGCAGTGAAGGGGTTAATTATGTAGCTTGTAGGGAGCTTGCAGGGTTAATTTTATCTTTAGTGTAGAGCTCAGCCTCCCACCTGAAACATCAGACCCCCTGATCCCTCCCAAACAGCTCTCTTCCCTCCCCCACCCCACAATTGTCCCCGCCATCTTAAGTACTGGCAGAAACTCTGCCAGTACTAAAATAAAAGGTATTTGGCCATTTTTTTTTTAAAAAAAAAAAGCATATTTACATATGCTGATGTGTATGATCCCCCCTTAGACCCCAACCTCACTGATCCCCCACCTAACAGCTCTCTAACCCTTCCCCTCTGCCTTAATGGGCGCCATCTTGGGTACTGGCAGCTGTCTGCCAGTACCCAGTTTTGCAAAAAAAGTGCCATTTTATTAAAAAAAAGCAATTTTCTGTAGTGTAGCTTTACCCCCCACCAAGACCAACCCCCCACCCCTTCCAGATCCCTGAGATTATATTTTTTAAAGTTTAAACTTTATTTTTTTTGAATACTTTTTACTATGTTTTTCTGTAGTGTAGCGGTTCCCACCCGCTCCCGCCCCGTGCACGCGCCCGCCCTCCAACCCCCGTGCACGCGCGCGCTCCCGTGCGCGCCCCCGTGGATCCCGCCCCCGATCCCGCCCCCCTCCACTCCATACACAACATCGATGGCCGCCCACCCGCCTCCCACGTAAGCTCCCACCCACCAACGATACCGGCCATCGATGTCCGGTGCAGAGAGGGCCACAGAGTGGCTCTCTCTGCATCGGATGGCCAAGGGGGGTTATTGCAGGATGCCTCCATATCGAGGCATCACTGCAATAACCGGAAAGCAGCTGGAAGCGAGCAGGATCGCTTCCAGCTGCTTTCCAGACCAAGGACGTACGCCACACGTCCTCGGTCATTAAGTGTATTTTTTTAGAGGACGTGTGGCGTACGTCCTTGGTCGTTAAGGGGTTAATGACCGCAGCACTTTTCCATTTTCTGTCCGTTTGGGACCAAGGCTATTTTTACATTTTTGTGGTGTTTGTGTTTAGCTGTAATTTTCCTCTTACACATTTACTGTACCCACACATATTATATACCGTTTTTCTCGCCATTAAATGGACTTTCTAAAGATACCATTATTTTCATCATATCTTATAATTTACTATAAAAATTTTTATAAAATATGAGGAAAAAATTGAAAAAAACACACTTTTTCTAACTTTGACCCCCAAAATCTGTTACATATCTACAACCACCAAAAAACACCCATGCTAAATAGTTTCTAAATTTTGTCCTGAGTTTAGAAATACCCAATGTTTACATCTTCTTTGCTTTTTTTGTAAGTTATAGGGCCATAAATACAAGTAGCACTTTGCTATTTCCAAACCATTATTTTTCAAAATTAGCGCTAGTTACATTAGAACACTAATATCTTTCAGGAATCTCTGAATATCCATTGACATGTATATATTTTTTTTTAGTAGACATCCCAAAGTATTGATCTAGGCCCATTTTGGTATATTTCATGCCACCATTTCACCGCCAAATGCGATTAAATACAAAAAATCGTTCACTTTTTTACAAATTTTTTCACAAACTTTTGGTTTCTCACTGAAATTATTTACAAACAGCTTGTGCAATTATGGCTTAAATGGTTGTAAATTCTTCTCTGGGATCCCCTTTGTTCAGAAATAGCAGACATATATGGCTTTGGCGTTGCTTTTTAGTAATTAGAAGGCTGCTAAATGCCACTGCGCACTACACGTGTATTATGCCCAGCAGTGAAGGGGTTAATTATGGAGCATGTAGGGAGCTTCTAGGGTTAATTTTAGCTTTAGTGTAGTGTAGTAGACAACCCCAAGTATTGATCTAGGCCCATTTTGGTATATTTCATGCCACCATTTCACCGCCAAATGCGATCAAATAAAAAAAAACGTTAAATTTTTCACAATTTTAGGTTTCTCACTGAAATCATTTACAAACAGCTTGTGCAATTATGGCACAAATGGTTGTAAATGCTTCTCTGGGATCCCCTTTGTTCAGAAATAGCAGACATATATGGCTTTGGCGTTGCTTTTTGGTAATTAGAAGGCCGCCAAATGCCGCTGCATTTCACACGTGTATTATGGCTAGCAGTGAAGGGGTTAATTATGTAGCTTGTAGGGAGCTTGCAGGGTTAATTTTAGCTTTAGTGTAGAGCTCAGCCTCCCACCTGAAACATGAGACCCCCTGATCCCTCCCAAACAGCTCTCTTCCCTCCCCCACCCCCCAATTGTCCCCGCCATCTTAAGTACTGGCAGAAACTCTGCCAGTACTAAAATAAAAGCTATATTTGGGCTTTTTTTGTGTTTTTTTTTTAGCATATTTACATATGCTGCTGTGTAGGATCCCCCCTTAGCCCCCAGCCTTACTGATCCCCCACCAAAGAGCTCTCTAACCCTCCCCCTCTGCCTTAATGGGCGCCATCTTGGGTACTGGCAGCTGTCTGCCAGTACCCAGTTTAGTGAAAAAAAATTTTGCCTTTTTTTTAAAAAAAAAACCCTTTTCTGCAGTGTAGCTTCCCCCCCCCCCAAGATCAACCCCCCACCCCTTCCACATCGCTTAGCTGTTTATTTACAGCTTTCAAAAAGTAATTTGTTTGTACTTTTTAAACTTTAATTTTCTGTAGTGTAGCGGTTCCCTCCCGCCCCGTGCACGCGCCCACCCTCCGCCCCCCGTGCACGCGCGCGCTCCCGTGCCTTCTCCCGCCCCTCCCGCCCCCGATCCCGCCCCCCTCCACTCCACTGGGCACATCGATGGCCGCCCACCCGCCTCCCAGCCTTGCTCCCACCCACCAACGATACCGGCCACCGATGTCCGGTGCAGAGAGGGCCACAGAGTGGCTCTCTCTGCATCGGATGGCCAAGGGGGGTTATTGCAGGATGCCTCCATATCGAGGCATCACTGCAATAACCGGAAAGCAGCTGGAAGCGAGCAGGATCGCTTCCAGCTGCTTTCCAGACCAAGGACGTACGCCACACGTCCTCGGTCATTAAGTGTATTTTTTTTGAGGACGTGTGGCGTACGTCCTTGGTCCTTAAGGGGTTAACCTGCCCGCCACCTAAAAGGTGGCAACTTGAAATCATCCCGATCTTGATCGGGGTGATTGCCCATGGGAGTGGCCGGTTAGCCACCAGCCAGTAGGGGGCGGCCTTTTACAAGCATATTTTTACATCTTAACTTTTTATTTATCAACATATATGCTTCTAAATATAAGTGAAAATGAATATATATTTTTTCTGATTATATTTCAAGTATGCTACATGAATATTATTTAACCTTGGAACAGCATCTAGGGACACAACATGTAGCAAAGTGAAATAATTATCTTTGAATAAATCCTTCTATATTTTTTTTCTATGAATTTTAAATCAAATGTTTACATTCAGAATCCATTTTCATGTATAACTTAATGACACACATACAAGGTTCTCTGTGATGAATTCCCAGAACGACACATCAGACACTGTTAATGTTCTATACTATAGTATATAATAGAAATAAAATCGTACTCAGTTATACACAGGAGGTTGAGGCCCTTGGTTTTGAGAATGCATTGTGAAAGTGTAGAAAGCTATCAAATGGAATTTATTGCATTAAAAAAGGGGAAAAAAAGTCAATGCTTTTTGATTAAGACTCTAAAGGAAACAGCTAGAAATTGATATACAAAATGTTTAGTTATTCATAATGAAACAACTTTGCAGTATATATTAATTATTTACTTTGCCCCCTTTTTTATACTTTAGCTGTTAAAATTGACTGACTTCTAAAGGCTAACTCTGCTACATGTATCTCCCCAGTTGACTTTAACTGATATCAACTGTAAACAATTAATTTTATACTAACATTATGAATGTTGCTATCTTTTTTGTTTGCAGACTAAAGTCTAGATTGGCTCCTCCAAATAATGCAAATGGTAGGTTGAGTTTGGATATTGATAAACAATGCAGTAAAATGTTAATTTGTTTGAAAAATGTTGAGACTTGTCTCATATAGAGCCAAATTACAAGAAACACTTCCGCTCAAGTGTTAGCTCAGCTAGAAGTACGCTTTTTGCACATGTCAGGTAGCACTCGTATTACAAGTTGAAAGTAAAAAGTTTTTGCTCATGCACTAGCCCGACACGCAAAAAAAGCTGAAGTTCGCATATAGCGTGCACATTAACATATTCCCCAATAGAAGTCAATGGAACAAAAAAAGTGGGCAAAAAACCTAACAACCTACTCAAACTCAATATCATAGTCTAAAGTGCGCTAACCAGACATGAAAATATTATTCACATTACAGAAAATGTTCTATTTATTCATAAAGGCATATTTATATATATATATCATGGTATTTTGGTACAATATATATCTAGATATATAGATGATTATATATAGGTATAGATATATACAGATACATCTAGAAATATTAATTTATTCCTTCTATTTGAAGAACTTTGACATTTAAAATAATTACAGTAAATACACTGTTAAAACCTTTCTTAAAAATGAATATTGCATAAATATGTTTCTTCATGTTTTCAGCTACTAAACTGCAAAGGGCTCCAATGCCCTCATATGTCTATGTATGTATACATATGTACTTATGTGTTAATGTCTGTAAATGCTTTTATACACATATAAATACATAATATACACACATACCTACATATATATATGCACACATCCATACATAAACATATTTAGACATGTATATGTATGTATCTTAATGTTAAAGACCTTTGGCTGCCTTGTTTTTCTCTAAGACCTCATATCTTTGAGCCCTTATATCTTTTTTGTGCATTTTTTTAAAAATATTTTTTATTAGATGGTGTAACTATGAATGTAAGTGTATTTTGGTTATTTGTTTTTTTATGTGTTTTGTGACACTTTTTTTGTTTAGTGAAACAATTAACTAGAGCTCTGAGGAATCATTCTAGCGTAAATTACGATTGTGCTCATGCCACTGCTTTTACTTTCAACTTGTAATATGAGTGCTAAAGCAATGCACGCAAAAGCCCACAATAAAACCCTTTTTGATCGCTCGTAACTCTTATAGTTCCATTCGTAATCTGGCTCATAATATTTTATACAGAAAAAAGAAAGAACAAGAACGCCCAAAGAAATCAAATCCTGCTGTGACCCCTCTTGATCAACTAAATAAATATGTAAACAAAATAGAAACAGCGCTAACAAAAGCATGGATTGGATTAAACCAGTGAACATTTGTGAATTTGTGAATATTTATAGAAACAAAGCTGGAGGAAACAATATAGTTAAACATCTGATTTATTGATCTAATCTAACAGCAAACAAACTTCAAGCATACTTATCCACTGGGACGTCTCCCAAAATAAAATATATTTAAAATAAAGATCATGCGCATGAAAAAGTCACATAAAAAATATATGACTATAATAAAAAAGCAATGTCCAAAGATTGGATATACAAAAGTGTCTATATTACACTGTGCAAATATGATCCTTCAAATTGTTGAGTAAAAAAATAGTGGTTTATTGATGGTTTATATACCTTAAATTTTACATTCCCATTTATAATGAGGGATGAAGATAAATTACCTTATTTTTTTCTGTGCATATTTCGAATACCCTTGGCGGGTCTCACCGCATCTTGGGGGGTGGTTAGCACTCACCGCTGGCTCCTTGGTGTCTGGGTAACCCTATTTGGCAGTTACTTTAGCCGGAATCCATTTGGTCTGGCAGTGTGTGAAACTGCGATTGAGCTGTCAGGAGCTTGATGCACGTGACCCATACAGGTGTCACGTGAGGTCAAAGGTAAAGCTTTAGATACAAAGTTGTTAAAATGGAATATGATATAGAAACAAACTAAAATGTGCTGATTGTATTAAGCAACTTAAGTGGATTTGCAGACTCGCAGGTCTTCCAAACTTCTCAGTGCCAATCTTTAATAGGCTTTTGGTAAAAGCAATACCTCCCTCTAATCTTGACTTGAAGTAGAAGGCAAATTAGTTTATGCAGCATAGGTGACAATTGTCTTGGTCAACGTGTTTCGTCCTCCTCTGGGCTTTATCAAGACGTATAGTCACTGGTCACTTTGCTGCTTTTTAAAAAGGACACATATTAATTTAAATGAATACGTGTCCTTTTTAAAAAGCAGCAAAGTGACCAGTGACTATACGTGGAAAAGGACAAATAAAGTAATTTACCTCCATCCCTGAGTATAAGTGGGAATGCGAATTTAAATTATATAAACCATCAATAAACCTCATAATATTTTATGGCAGCAAAAAATAAATTGTTTAGGTTCCCTTTAAACTCTGCCATTAATGTAGTATTTTTTACTTTTAATGTCCTTCAAGCTAAAAAGTAAACCTATCCAAAATTCTAATTATGTAGGAAGAGTTTAACAATATAAGGATCGTGTTTAGTTTAGCAACAGTACGAGGTGTCAGCCATTGTTATTATCACAGAGAGGATTGGGAATATGTTGTGGTCATTATTAAGATCAGTGGAGGGGGTTGGGTAAGGGTAGTTAAACATAAAGGGACACTGAACCCTAATTTTATCTTTTGTGATTCAGATAGAGCATGCAATTTTAAGCAACTTTCTAATTTACTCATATTATCACATGTTCTTTATTCTCTTGGTATGTTTATTTGAAAAGCAAGAATGTAAGTTTAGATGCCGGACCATTTTTGGTGAACAACATGGGTTGTCCTTGCTGATTGGACAGCACCAATAAACGAGTGCTGTCCATGGTCTGAACCAAACATTTGCTGGCTCCTTAGCTTAGATGCCTTCTTTTTCAAATAAAGATAGCAAGAGAATGAAGAAAAATTTATAATAGGAGTAAATTATAAAGTTGCTTAAAATTGCATGCTCTATCTGAATCATGAAAGAAAAAAATTGGGTTTCCAGTCAAAATTTAAATGCACATAGATTTATTGCATCTTTGAATAGAAACATATTTGCAATATACTTGTATTAGCAAAAATGCTTCTAGTAAGAGTTTTCACTGTTGTAGTGTTAACATTTTTTTCTGCACGTGCATGTGAAGCATAGCTAGATATTCTCACTGCACCTACATTTTAAATTATGTAGCTTCTCAGATCATCAGTGGGACTTGTATTATGTCAGCAATTAACAAATTGTGTCACTAACAGATGGTACCAGCACCTTAGGCTCTCTGAGCAAGTGCTGTGTTTAAAATGCTGGTGCACGGTGCATACTTAAATACACTTTTTAAACAGCTATAGCTTTTATTAGAAGCATTTTTTGCTAATGCATGTATATTACAAAAATGCTTCTGTTCAATACCGAAATGCACCCATGTGGTTTTCAATTTTGGCTGGAATATCCCTTTAAAGATATGAGTTCTCAGGTGTTGATAAAAAAAAGGCATGCAAAGGGCTTTACCATTTAGATACATACATAAACATGTCTAAATATGAGTGTACATATGTAATTATATATATATATATATATATATATATATATATATATATATATATATATATATATATATATATATATATATACACGATGAAGGAAGGCACTCACTGGTCTTTTCATCAAAAAAACTTTATTTAGCGTGACATTTCGGGGACACACTCCCCTTCCCCCGAAACGTCACGCTAAATAAAGTTTTTTTGATGAAAAGACCAGTGAGTGCCTTCCTTCATTGTGTACATTTACCTGCTGGCACCCTGGCATTAGGACTTTGAAAGTGAGAGTGCTCTCTATCTACATATATATATATATATATATATATATATTTACAGATATACGTAGACATATAAACACATAAATAAATATTTATACAGACATATATATTAATGCATAGGAGCCCTTTGCAAAAACATGAAAAAACATATTTATTCAATATTCATATTTATTAAAGTTTTAACTTTGTATTTCTCATTCCAATGTTCTTCACATATGTAAATATGTTCCAAGTAGTTTTATAGTTTTAAATAGATATTCATATATATATATATATATCTGAGTATATCTCTATCGCTATATATACATATATACATGAATATATACACAGATATATATATATATATATATATATATATACAGGGAGTGCAGAATTATTAGGCAAATGAGTATTTTGACCACATCATCCTCTTTATGCATGTTGTCTTACTCCAAGCTGCATAGGCTCGAAAGCCTACTACCAATTAAGCATATTAGGTGATGTGCATCTCTGTAATGAGAAGGGGTGTGGTCTAATGACATCAGGTGTGCATAATTATTAGGCAACTTCCTTTCCTTTGGCAAAATGGGTCAAAAGAAGGACTTGACAGGCACAGAAAAGTCAAAAATAGTGAGATATCTTGCAGAGGGATGCAGCACTCTTAAAATTGCAAAGCTTCTGAAGTGTGATCATCGAACAATCAAGCGTTTCATTCAAAATAGTCAACAGGGTCACAAGAAGCGTGTGGAAAAACCAAGGCGCAAAATAACTGCCCATGAACTGAGAAAAGTCAACCGTGCAGCTGCCAAGATGCCACTTGCCACCAGTTTGGCCATATTTCAGAGCTGCAACATCACTGGAGTGCCCAAAAGATCAAGGTGTGCAATACTCAGAGACATGGCCAAGGTAAGAAAGGCTGAAAGACGACCACCACTGAACAAGACACACAAGCTGAAACGTCAAGACTGGGCCAAGAAATATCTCAAGACTGATTTTTCTAAGGTTTTATGGACTGATGAAATGAGAGTGAGTCTTGATGGGCAAGATGAATGGGCCCGTGGCTGGATTGGTAAAGGGCAGAGAGCTCCAGTCCGACTCAGACACCAGCAAGGTGGAGGTGGAGTACTGGTTTGGGCTGGTATCATCAAAGATGAGCTTGTGGGGCCTTTTCGGGTTGAGGATGGAGTCAAGCTCAACTCCCAGTCCTACTGCCAGTTTCTGGAAGACACCTTCTTCAAGCAGTGGTACAGGAAGAAGTCTGCATTCTTCAAGAAAAACATGATTTTCATGCAGGACAATGCTCCATCACACGCGTCCAAGTACTCCACAGCGTGGCTGGCAAGAAAGGGTATAAAAGAAGAAAATCTAATGACATGGCCTCCTTGTTCACATGATCTGAACCCCATTGAGAACCTGTGGTCCATCATCAAATGTGAGATTTACAAGGAGGGAAAACAGTACACCTCTCTGAACAGTGTCTGGGAGGCTGTGGTTGCTGCTGCACGCAATGTTGATGGTGAACAGATCAAAACACTGACAGAATCCATGGATTGCAGGCTTTTGAGTGTCCTTGCAAAGAAAGGTGGCTATATTGGTCACTGATTTGTTTTTGTTTTGTTTTTGAATGTCAGAAATGTATATTTGTGAATGTTGAGATGTTATATTGGTTTCACTGGTAAAAATAAATAATTGAAATGGGTATATATTTGTTTTTTGTTAAGTTGCCTAATAATTATGCACAGTAATAGTCACCTGCACACACAGATATCCCCCTAAAATAGCTATAACTAAAAACAAACTAATAACTACTTCCAAAACTATTCAGCTTTGCTATTAATGAGTTTTTTGGGTTCATTGAGAACATGGTTGTTGTTCAATAATAAAATGAATCCTCAAAAATACAACTTGCCTAATAATTCTGCACTCCCTGTATATATATATATATATATATATATATATATATATATATATATATATATATATATATATATATATATATATATACATACAGTTGCAAGAAAAAGTATGTGAACCCTTTGGAATGATATGGACTTCTGCACAAATTGGTCATAAAATGTCATCTGATCATCATCTAAATCACAACAATAGACAATCACAGTCTGCTTAAACTAATAACACACAAAGAATGAAATGTTGCAATGTTTTATTGAACACACCATGTAAACATTCACAGTGCAGGTGGAAAAAGTATGTGAACCCTTGCATTTAATAACTGGTTGAACCTCCTTTGGCAGCAATAACTTCAACGAAACGTTTCCTGTAGTTGCAGATCAGAAGTGCACAATGGTCAGGAGTAATTCTTGACCATTCCTCTTTACAGAACTGTTTCAGTTCAGCAATATTCTTGGGATGTCTGGTGTGAATCGCTTTCTTGAGGTCATGCGACAGCATCTCAATCGGGTTGAGGTCAGGACTCTGACTGGGCCACTTCAGAAGGCGTATTTTCTTCTGTTTAAGCCATTCTGTTGTTGATTTACTTCCATGCTTTGGATCATTGTCCTGTTGCAACACCCATCTTCTGTTGAGCTTCAGCTGGTAGACAGATGGCCTTAAGTTCTCCTGCAAAATGTCTTGATAAACTTGGGAATTCTTTTTTCCTTCTATGATAGCAATCCGTCCAGGCTCTGACGCAGCAAAGCAGCCCCAAACCATGATTCCCCCACCACCATACTTCACAGTTGGGATGAGGTTTTGATGTTGGTGTGCTGTGCCTCTTTTTCATCACACATAGTGTTGTTTGTTTCTTCCAAACAACTCAACTTTGGTTTCATCTGTCTACATAATATTTTGCCAGTACTGCTGTGGAACATCCAGGTGCTCTTGTGCAAACTGTAAACGTGCAGCAATGTTTTATTTGGACAGCAGTAGCTTCCTCTGTGGTATCCTCCCATGAAATCCATTCTTGTTTAGTGTTTTACATATTGTAGATTCGCTAACAGGGATGTTAGCATTTGCCAGTGACTTTTGTAAGTCTTTAGCTGATACTCTAGGATTCTTCTTCACCTCATTGAGCAGTCTGCGCTGTGCTCTTGCAGTCATCTTTACAGGACAGCCACTTCTAGGGAGAGTAGCAGCAGTGCTGAACTTTCTCCATTTATAGACAATTTGTCTTACCGTGTACTGATGAACAGTAAGGCTTTTGGAGATACTTTTATAACCCTTTCCAGCTTTATGCAAGTCAACAATTCTTAATCGTAGGTCTTCTGAGAGCTCTTTTGTGTGAGGCATCATTCACGTCAGGCAATGCTTCTTGTGAAAAGCAAACCCAGAACTGGTGTGTGTTTTTTATAGGGCAGGGCAGCTTTAACCAACACCTCCAATCTCATCTCATTGATTGGACTCCAGTTGGCTGACATCTCACTCCAATTAGATCTTGGAGATGTCATTAGTCTAGGGGTTCACATACTTTTTCCACCTGCACTGTGAATGTTTACATGGTGTGTTCAATAAAAACATGGCAACATTTCATTCTTTGTGTGTTATTAGTTTAAGCAGACTGTGATTGTCTATTGTTGTGACTTAGATGATGATCAGATCACATTTTATGACCAATTTGTGCAGAAATCCATATCATTCCAAAGGGTTCACATACCTTTTCTTGCAACTGTATATACACACACATATATATATATATATATATATATATACACACACACACACACACACATATATATATATATATATTTACACACACACATATATATATATATGTACTGCCTTCTAATACTTTCAAATCAGAGGCTACAGGTGACATCTTTCCTATTGAAAGTTGTCTCAAGTGTACTTCAACATATGTTATTTATGTGTTGATTTGTACCACATGCCATCTACAATATGTTGGCCTCACCACTAATGAGATCAAGGTCAGAATACAAAATCATTTGTCCACAATACAGGCTGGGCAAGCCACAACTCCCCTAGTGCAACATTTTGCAAAATGACATCAAAAGAGTATAAACACTCTGAAATAGCAAGCAATAGAATGGGTCTTGTGTCCACCTAGAGGAGGAGATAGGGATAGGCTGCTGCAAAAGAGGGAGATGTACTGGATATTCAAGCTTTGGAACCGGGTACCTACCAGTCTGAATTCTGAGTATGATCTCATTAATTATTGGCAATAATGTGTTTTTTTTTTCATTTGTTTTTCAGTTCACCTCCCTCTTTCCCAGCATCACCTGTAGACATACAGTATATGCATACACGTTACTAGTCATTTAAGTCAATAAGCAATTAGATGTGCCTTTATATTCTGACATATAATATGCATACAGAGAGTGCAGAATTATTAGGCAAATTAGTATTTTGACCACATCATCCTCTTTATGCATGTTGTCTTACTCCAAGCTGTATAGGCTCGAAAGCCTACTACCAATTAAGCATATTAGGTGATGTGCATCTCTGTAATGAGAAGGGGTGTGGTCTAATGACATCAACACCCTATATCAGGTGTGCATAATTATTAGGCAACTTCCTTTCCTTTGGCAAAATGGGTCAAAAGAAGGACTTGGCAGGCTCAGAAAAGTCAAAAATAGTGAGATATCTTGCAGAGGGATGCAGCACTCTTAAAATTGCAAAGCTTCTGAAGCGTGATCATCGAACAATCAAGCGTTTCATTCAAAATATTCAACAGGGTCGCAAGAAGCGTGTGGAAAAACCAAGGCGCAAAATAACTGCCCATGAACTGAGAAAAGTCAAGCGTGCAGCTGCCAAGATGCCACTTGCCACCAGTTTGGCCATATTTCAGAGCTGCAACATCACTGGAGTGCCCAAAAGCACAAGGTGTGCAATACTCAGAGACATGGCCAAGGTAAGAAAGGCTGAAAGACGACCACCACTGAACAAGACACATAAGCTGAAACGTCAAGACTGGGCCAAGAAATATCTCAAGACTGATTTTTCTAAGGTTTTATGGACTGATGAAATGAGAGTGAGTCTTGATGGGCCAGATGGATGGGCCCATGGCTGGATTGGTAAAGGGCAGAGAGCTCCAGTCCGACTCAGACGCCAGCAAGGTGGAGGTGGAGTACTGGTTTGGGCTGGTATCATCAAAGATGAGCTTGTGGGGCCTTTTCGGGTTGAGGATGGAGTCAAGCTCAACTCCCAGTCCTACTGCCAGTTTCTGGAAGACACCTTCTTCAAGCAGTGGTACAGGAAGAAGTCTGCATCCTTCAAGAAAAACATGATTTTCATGCAGGACAATGCTCCATCACACGCGTCCAAGTACTCCGCAGCGTGGCTGGCAAGAAAGGGTATAAAAGAAGAAAATCTAATGACATGGCTTCCTTGTTCACCTGATCTGAACCCCATTGAGAACCTGTGGTCCATCATCAAATGTGAGATTTACAAGGAGGGAAAACAGTACACCTCTCTGAACAGTGTCTGGGAGGCTGTGGTTGCTGCTGCACGCAATGTTGATGGTGAACAGATCAAAACACTGACAGAATGCATGGATGGCAGGCTTTTGAGTGTCCTTGCAAAGAAAGGTGGCTATATTGGTCACTGATTTGTTTTTTTTTTTTTTTTTGAATGTCAGATATGTATATTTGTGAATGTTGAGATGTTATATTGGTTTCACTGGTAAAAATAAATAATTGAAATGGGTATATATTTGTTTTTTTGTTAAGTTGCCTAATAATTATGCACACTAATAGTCACCTCCACACACAGATATCCCCCTAAAATAGCTAAAACTAAAAACAAACTAAAAACTACTTCCAAAAATATTCAGCTTTGGTATTAATGAGTTTTTTGGGTTCATTGAGAACATGGTTGTTGTTCAATAATAAAATTAATCCTCAAAAATACAACTTGCCTAATAATTCTGCACTCCCTGTATATATATACATATGTACATACATGGCACTACATTCATACATGTACATTGAGTTTTGTAGGTCCCTTCTAATCTACCCACTAACTATTTAATTTGATTTAATTTGATTTATTTTTTCCATGTATATATGTTGTACCTTTTTCTAAATCTTATCTCTTCTATTTTTAGGGATTATAAGATAAAAGATAAAAGATATAGCCTTAAAAAGCAGCGTTGAGAGGTCCCAACACTGCTTTTAACGCCCACTGGTATAACGAGTCTTGCAGGTACAGGTGTACCGCTCAATTTTTTTCTGCGACTCGAGCATACCGCAAATCCACTTACGTAAATTGCGTATCCTATCTTTTCAATGGGACTTGCATAGCACCGGTATTACGAGTCTTGGAAAAAGTGAGCGGTACACCCTCTCCTGTCAAGACAACTACCGCATTTAAAAGTGAGTTTTATGGGCTAACGCCGTAACATAAAACTCTTAACTAAAGGTATAAAAAGTACACTAACACCCATAAACTACCTATTAACCCCTAAACCGAGTCCCCCCCCCACATTGCAAACACTTAAATAATTTTTTTAACCCCTAATCTGCCGACCGGACATCGCCGCCACTTCAATAAATATATTAACCCCTATACTGCCGCACTCCCACCTTGCAAACATTATTTAATTTTTTTAACCCTTAATCTGCCGTCCCTAACATCGCCGACACCTACCTACATTTATTAACCCCTAATCTGCTGCCCCAACGTCGCCCCAACTATATTAAAGTAATTAACTTCTAAATCTAAGTCTAACCCTAAAACCCCCCTAACTTAAATATAATTTAAAATAATCTAAATAAAATAACTACAATTAACTAAATTATTCCTATTAAAACTAAATACTTACCTATAAAATAAACCCTAAGCTAGCTACAATATAACTAATAGTTACATTCGTATCTAGCTTAGTGTTTATATTTATTTTACAGGCAACTTTGTATTTATTTTAACTAGGTACAATAGTTATTAAATAGTTATTAACTATTTAATAACGTCCTAGTTAAAATAAATACAAATATACCTGTAAAAGAAAACCTAACCTAAGTTACAATTACACCTACACTATCATTAAATAAATTAACTAAATTAACTACAATGAATTACAATTAAATTAAATAAACTAAAGTATGAAAAAAACACTAAATTACAGAAAATAATAAAATAATTACAAGATTTTTAAACTAATTACACCTAATCTAATCCCCCTAATAAAATAAAAAAGCCCCCCAAAATAAAAAAAATCCCTACCCTATACTAAATTACAAATAGCCCTTAAAAGGGCCTTTTGCAGGGCATTGCCCCAAAGTAATCAGCTCTTTTACCTGTAAAAAAGTACAATACCCCCCAACATTAAAACCCACCACCCACACCTATTCTAAAACCCACCCAATACCCCCTTAATAAAACCTAACGCTAACCCCTTGAAGATCACCCTACCGTGAGAAGTCTTCACCAAACCGGGCAGAAGTGGTCCTCCAGACGGCCAGAAGTCTTCATCCTATTCGGGCAGAAGAGGTCCTCTAGATGGGCAGAAGTCTTCATCCAGATGGCATCTTCTATCTTCATCCATCCGGAGCGGAGCGGGTCCACCGACGCAGAGCATTCTCTTCTTTCCGACGACTAACACTAAATGACGGCACCTTTAAGTGACGTCATCCAAGATGGTGCCCCTTTAATTCCGATTGGCTGATAGAATTCTATCAGCCAATCGGAATTAAGGTAGAAAAAATCCTATTGGCTGATCCAATCAGCCAATAGGATTGAAGTTGGAACAGCCAATAGAATGCAAGCTCAATCCTATTGGCTGATTGGATCAGCCAATTGGATTTTTTCTACCTTAATTCCGATTGGCTGATAGAATTCTATCAGCCAATCGAAATTGAAGGGAAGCCATTTGGATGACGTCACTTAAAGGTACCATCATTAGTGTTAGTCGTCGGAAGGAAGAGGATGCTCCGCGTCAGATGTCTTGAAGATGGACCCGCTCCGCTCCGGATGGATGAAGATAGAAGATGCCGCCTGGTTGAAGACTTCTGCCCGTCTGGAGGACCTCTTCTGCCCAGATAGCATGAAGACTTCGGACCATCTGGAGGACCATTTCTGCCCGGTTGGGTGAAGACGTCTCAAGGTAGGGTGATCTTCAAGGGGTTAGTGTTAGGTTTTATTAAGGGGTATTGGGTGGGTTTTAGAGTAGGGTTGGGTGTGTGGGTGGTGGGTTTTAATGTTGGGGGGTATTGCATTTTTTTTTACAGGTAAAAGAGCTGATTACTTTGGGGCAATGCCCCGCAAAAGGCCTTTTAAGGGCTATTTGTGATTTAGTATAGGGTAGGGATTTTTCTTATTTTATTTATTTGTTTATTTTATTAGGGAGATTAGATTAGGTGTAATTAGTTTAAAAATTTTTTAATTATTTTATTATTTTCTGTAATTTAGTGGGGGTTTTTTCGTACTTTAGTTTATTTAATTTAATTGTAATTAATTGTAGTTAATTTATTTAATGATAGTGTAGTGTTAGGTGTAATTGTAATTTTATTTTACAGGTATATTTGTTTTTATTTTAACTAGGAAGTTATTAAATAGTTAATAACTATTTAATAACTATTGTACATAGTTAAAATAAATACAAAGTTGCCTGTAAAATAAAAATAAACCCTAAGCTAGCTACAATGTAACTGTTAGTTATATTATAGCTATCTTAGGATTTATTTTATAGGTAAGTATTTAGTTTTAAATAGGAATTATTTAGTTAATTGTAGTAATTTTATTTAGATTATTTAAAATTATATTTAAATTAGGGGGGTGTTAGGGTTAGGGTTAGACTTAGGTTAAGGGGTTAATATATTTATTATAGTGGTGGCAACGTTGTGGGCAGCAGATTAGAGGTTAATAAATATAATGTATGGTTCGGCGATGTTGGGGGCATCAGATTAGGGGTTCATAAGTATAATGTAGGTGGCGGCGGTGTCCGGAGCGGCAGATTAGGGGTTAATAATATAAAGCAGGTGTCGGCGATGTCAAGGGTGGCGGATTAGTGGTTAATAAGTGTAAGATTAGGGGTGTTTAGACTCGGGGTTCATGTTAGGGTGTTAGGTGTAGGTGTGTTTCCCCAAAGGAATCAATGGGGCTGCGTTAGAAGCTGAACGCTGCTTTTTTGCAGGTGTTAGGTTTTTTTTCAGCCAGGCTCTGCCCCATCGAGTCCTATGGGGAAATCGTGCAGAAGCACGTTTTGCCAGCTTACAGCTACCGTAAGCAACGCTGGTATTGAGGTGAGATGTGGAGCTAAAATCTGCTCTACGCTCACTTTTTTGCGGCTAACGCCGGGTTTCTAAAGACCCATAATACCAGTGTTACTGTAGGTGAGCGGTAAGGAAAAACTGTGCGTTAGCACCGCACCCCTGTTACCGCAAAACTCGTAATCTAGGTGATAGATTCTTTACATCAATTCCACTGTGAGCCTATATATGTTGTGAATATACACTCTATTGTTTCTTCTTAGTCAAAGCGTATATACCTTTAAGGCTTTTAAGTGCAAATTTCTCTGCAAATCTAATGATGCTATATATATATATATATATATATATATATATTTATATATATATATATATATATATATATATATATATATATATATATGTGCAAACATGTAATTACTGCTAATATGTAATCACTGCAGGTATATTTCTTGGCAGTATTTCTTAGCAGTATTGTTAATTATTGTATTTTGTGACATATATTATGGATAGAGAACATACAGATACACATCAATATATACTAATTCTATTATTTATTGTGTTACGGTCCTAATGTAGCAGGCTCAAAATGGGCATAATGTTTAGAACTCTACTCGAGGAATAATGCATCACAAACACTCCCATTTCTCTTATCCAATCAGGATTCATCCTGTTGCTTTTAAATGTGCACAGGTGTTAAGTCTAACAGATATGATTACGACCTGAGGGTTGAAACATGTAAGCTGACTATGGCCTAGATTTGGAGTTTGGCGGTAGCCGTGAAAACCAGCGTTAGAGGCTCCTAACGCTGGTTTTAGGCTACCGCCGGTATTTGGATTCATTAAAAAAAGGGTCTAACGCTCACTTTTCAGCCGCGACTTGTCCATACCGCAGATCCCCTTACGTCATTTGCGTATCCTATCTTTTCAATGGGATCTTTTTAACTCCGGTATTTAGAGTCGAGTCTGAAGTGAGCGTTAGAAATCTAACGACAAAACTCCAGCCGCAGAAAAAAAGTCAGTAGAATAGCGGTGAGCTCCAGTTGGCAGATTAGGGGTTAATAATTGAAGTTAGGTGTCGGCGATGTTAGGGAGGGCAGATTAGGGGTTAATGCTATTTATTATAGGGTTAGTGAAGCGGATTAGGGGTTAATAACTTTATTATAGTAGCGCTCAGGTCCGGTCGGCAGATTAGGGGTTAATAAGTGTAGGCAGGTGGAGGCGACGTTGTGGGGGGCAGATTAGGGGTTAATAAATATAATATAGGGGTCGGCGGTGTTAGGGGCAGCAGATTAGGGGTACATAGGGATAATGTAAGTAGCGGCGGTTTACGGAGCAGCAGATTAGGGTTTAATAATAATATGCAGGGGTCAGCGATAGCAGGGGTGGCAGATTAGGGGTTAATAAGTGTAAGGTTAGGGGTGTTTAGACTCGGGGTACATGTTAGAGTGTTAGGTGCAGACGTAGGAAGTGTTTCCCCATAGCAAACAATGGGGCTGCGTTAGGAGCTGAACGCGGCTTTTTTGCAGGTGTTAGGTTTTTTTTCAGCTCAAACAGCCCCATTGTTTCCTATGGGGGAATAGTGCACGAGCACGTTTTTGAGGCTGGCCGCGTCCGTAAGCAACTCTGGTATCGAGAGTTGCAGTGGCGTTAAATATGCTCTACGCTCCTTTTTTGGAGCCTAACGCAGCCATTCTGTGGACTCTCAATACCAGAGTTATTTTAAAGGTGCGGCCAGAAAAAAGCCAGCGTTAGATACGCGGGTCGTTACCGACAAAACTCTAAATCTAGCCGTATGTGTTTTTGTTGATGCTGCTTGATGTGCTCTATGGATCTTTTTTTAACAAGTTGTTTAATAAAGACTTTATAATATTTATGGCTGATCGCATTCTGCATCCTTCTTTGCTGATTTTATATATATATATATAAATTATGGTAAGCCTATATATATGTATGTGTGTGTACACACAAACATACATATATATCGGCTTACCATAAGTTTTAGAGGTGATACTGGGACCACCTGGTGCAGTGCCAGTGGGGTGTGTGGTCGGGGCGTGGTCAAAGGGGTGGTCAATGAGGCCCGACAGTTGCTGACTGGAACTAATTTTCCAAAAAACTCACAAATGCATCATTTAATCTCTTTAAAAATAGGCTCTGACTGGAAAAGAAGGTATCAATAAGTGGTACTAGATCATCCAGTTATATGAAAGTAGTTAGGGTTGGAAAAGTTAGAAGTTAAAGCAGAAGCTACTCAGAGATGGTGAGGATATGGCTATGCAAATTAGTATTTCTACATATATAGAGGAATTATATTAAACAATATACATGTTGGCATCTGTAATGACCAATGCAACAGCATGGTGCACATTAGGAGACAGATACAGGCCCTGCAATTGTACAGGGATGGAGGTAGGTACTGTTATATGGAAGCATTAAACTGCTGGTCTGTGTTCATGACCAGATTATAGTAATAAACTGAATGAACAGTCAGTAGTTGAAGAGCAGGGGCAGAATGGTCATTGATGGGAGGCTACTGCTTGACCAGTCTGGGGCATAACTAAAGAAACCCTAGGCCCCATTGCAAAATGTAAAAAACTGAGCTCTTTCTTAACCCCCTTCCCTTTTATTTTTCACCCATATAAAAAAGAAGTAATTTGATCTGTTGCACTTGAATGCTTCGATTGGGGGGACAACAAAGACTAATTTTTAAATCTCTATTAAACCTCTCTGCATCTACTGTATAATAGAGAGAGGAGGCAGAAAAATATGTCTAATGCTGCTCCCTAGAACTTTTTGATGGATAACAACTACAGTCCTTGCATCCTAATTGATAAGCCTATAGTACCTAGAACTAATTAGTGGTTAATGGTTGTGGTTGAGAGGTCAGCGCTAGTCTAGTGATGGGAGGTTAGAGTAGAAGCAGTCGGTTGTGAATTATAACTATTCAAATAGTATTCATAGTAAGCACTGACCCAAACAGTATAAAGACAGTAAAAATATTATTATTTCACCATTTATTGATAGTAGTTGGAGACAGTACCAGTAAAATAAGAGAGTCTAGTTTCAGGAAATTAAGTGACGTAATTGTTGCTCCCGTAAATAAATACGAGTACTGGATAATACTACACCAAGATCCCAGTTTGTTGCATTTATTATTTACCTCCTAGTTTCGATGGCTCAGTCCTTATGAGACTATGACCCAAATAAGTGAAACTCACTGCTTGTAACACAATGATGACTGCTGATTCTGACTCACCAATTTCCTGAACCGATTATGCTCACTCTGAGGGGAGGCATGGTAGTGTGTACGGGAGGTAGCTTGGATATTTCTGGTCTTATTCGCTCCTGTTCTGCCCTGCGTGCCTTGGTGCCACATTTATGATTAACTCTTACCTGGTCCTGCTTTTGAGGATGCCCCACAGATGCTCAATAGGGTTTAGGTCTAGAGACATGCTTGGCCAGTCCACCACCTTTACCCTCAGCTTCTTTAGCAAAGCAGTGGTCGTCTTGGAGGTGTGTTTGGTGTTGTTATCATGTTGGAATACTACCCTGCGGCCCAGTTTCCGAAGGGAGGGGATCATGCTCTGTTTCAGTATGTCACAGTACATGTTGGCAATTATGGTTCCCTCAATGAACTGTAGCTCCCCAGTGCTGGTAGCACTCATGCAGGCCCAGACCATGACACTCCCACCACCCTGCTTGACTGTAGGCAAGACACACTTTTCTTTGTACTCCTCACCTGGTTTCCCGCCGCACATGCTTGACACCATCTGAACCAAATACATTTATCTTGGTCTCATCGGACCACAGGAAATGGTTCCAGTAATCCATGTCCTTAGTCTTCTTGTCTTCAGCAAACTGTTTTCAAGCTTTCTTGTGCATCATCTTTAGTAGAGGCTTCCTTCTGGGACGACAGCCATGCAGACCAATTTGATGCCATGTGCGGCATATGGTTTGAGCACTGACAGGTTGACCCCCCACCCCTTAAACCTCTGCAGCAATGCTGGCAGCACTCATACGTCTATTTCCCAAAGACAACCGCTGGATATGACGCTGAGCACGTGCACTCAAATTCTTTGGTCGACCATGGCGAGGCCTGTTCTGAGTAGAACCTGTACTGTGAAACCGCTGTATGGTCTTGCCCACTGTGCTGCAGCTCAATTTCAGGGTCTTAGCAATCTTCTTATAGCCTAGGCCATCTTTATATAGAGCAACAATTCTTTTTTTCAGATCCTCAGGAGAGTTCTTTGACATGAGGTGCCATGTTGAACTTCCAGTGACCAGTATGAGAGAGTGTAAAAGTGATAACACCAAATTTAACACACCTGCTCCCCATTCACACCTGAGACCTTGTAACACTAACGAGTCACATGACACCGGGGAGGGAAAATGGCTAATTGGGCCCAATTTGGACATTTCCACTTAGGGGTGTACTCACTTTTGTTGCCAACGGTTTAGACATTAATGGCTGTGTGTTGAGTTATTTTGAGGGGACAGCAAATTTACACTGTTATACAGGCTGTACACTCACTACTTTACATTGTAGCAAAGTGTTATTTCTTCAGTGTTGTCACATGAAAAATGTTAGGGGTGTACTCACGTTTGTGAGATACTGTATGTATATATACACATATATATATACACACATTATATATATATACAGTATACACACACATACATACAGTATATATATATATATATATATATATATATATATATATATATATATATATATATATATATATATATAAAAATAAATATAACATGAAGTATACTGCTATGCAAAGAGCACTGGAATGTGAAATAATAATATTTCATGTTGAGTTAGAACACTTGTTTAAATGTGATCAAGTTTGTGTGACTCATATGTTTTTTTTCCCACTTTTTCCACTCTTTTCAATTCTATGGAGTAATACGTTAACGCGGTCCCGCTATTCTAACGTTGGCTCTTTGCGCGCAAGCAAAAACTTTACTTTCAACTTGGTATACGCACATAAACCGATACTTGCAAAAAACTAACTTCTAGCAGAGTTAACGCTCAAGCAGGAGCGCTAAATAGTGCTCCATTTATAATCTAGTCCTCTATGCATTTTGTTCCCAAAGTAGAATACCCTTTTAAGTGAGTGACAGTTTTGCTGTGTCAGTATTGCATGTCTCTTAACCAATTTATCATATTTAATTACAATATCTGCATATAGTATTTACATGATCCCACAATATAAATCCTAGGGGTCTATTTAACAAGGGCCGAATGGCCCCTGATCCCCTTGTTTCCGGTCAAGCCTTCAGGCTTGCCGGAAACAGGAGTTAAGAAGCAGCGGTCCTTAACTCATATGCCACCTCTGAGGCGTACAGCAATCCACCTAATCGTGTACGATCGGGCTGATTGACACCCCCTACTAGTGGCCGATTGGCCGCGAATCTGCAGGGGGCGGCATTGCACAAGCAGTTTACTAGAACTACTTGTGCAATGCTGAATACCAACAGTATGCTGTCTGCATTCAGCGATGTCTGGCGGACATGATATGCTGCAGCATATCATGTCTGCCAGGTATTGTTAAATTGGCCTCATAGAATATAATATGTGACATGATTCACATAGCCAAAGTATATTTTATCTTTTTTATCTTTTTATTTATGTTCATTATAGTGTGATATGAAAATAACAGTTTTTATACATGTAACAAAGAGTAAAAATGAATTTCCATATGCATAAAAAATATCTTTCTGTTAGATGTCCCATATAAAAGCATTTGTGCCACAGAGGTCAAGATTACAGGACTGTAGTTGCAATTTGTTTGTAGACATTGGTTTTAACATTAGAGAAACTTTAAAGTAAAAATATTTCACAGGCATCAGTAGGAAAAATCTCCAGGTGTTCTCAATAATAAGCACTAAAAAGAAGATATGTAAGAAAATAGCACAGATAGCTTGCCCAGGTGAAGTACATTTCTGAATAAATAACATACAGCATAAAGTTTATTAAACAATTAAAACAAGAAGAAACTAATTATTATTTTTTTTACGGGATTCTACATTATCCCTGAAATATGATGAGCCTCATAATTAATTGTAAAATAAGTATGGAACCATAAATGACCAACAAAAGGCTAATACATTTAAAGGGCCATAATATTCAAAAAATGACAAGAACTAATTTGTTGCATACAATTTTCCAAGTTACTTCTTTTATCGATTTTGCATCATTTTATTGTTCTCCTTTATTGAAGGAGCATCAGTGTATTCCTGGGAGCTAACTGAACACATCTGTAAGCCAAAGATAAGCGGTATATATGTACAGCGACCAACTAGCAGATAGCATGCAGCTCCTGAGCCTACCTAGGTATGCTTTTCGAAAAGGCTACCAAGAGAACAAAACAAATTAGATAAAAGAAATAAATTGGAAAGAAAAGATTTTAGTTTCATATCCCTTTAAGGCTACTGACCCTGCATTGCTGTGTGTTTAACCCTCTGCTAGCCTCCAATAAGCAGCTAGCTCACAGTAGTGCATTTCTTCTCCTGAGTTTACTTATGTATGCTTTTCAACGAAGGATACCAAGAGAATAAAGGAAGTCATGGACTCTTGCCAATTACATGAAAGAAAACATAATTTATGTAAGAATTTACCTGATAAATTCATGTCTTTCATATTGGCAAGAGTCCATGAGCTAGTGACGTATGGGATATACAATCCTACCAGGAGGGGCAAAGTTTCCCAAATCTCAAAATGCCTATAAATACACCCCTCACCACACCCACAATTCAGTTTAACGAATAGCCACGTAGTGGGATGATAAAGAAAGGAGTAAAAAGCATCAACAAAGGAATTTGGAATTAATTGTGCTTTATACAAAAAAATCATAACCACCATAAAAAGGGTTGGCCTCATGGACTCTTGCCAATATGAAATTAATTTATCAGGTAAATTCTTACATAAATTATGTTTTCTTTCATGTAATTGGCTAGAGTCCATGAGCTAGTGACGTATGGGATATCAATACCCAAGATGTGGAACTCCACTCAAGAGTCACTAGAGAGGGAGGGATAAAAATAAAAAACAGCCATTTTCCACTGAAAAAATAATCCACAACCCAAATTATAAATTTATTCTTAATGACAAGAAAAACTTAAAACATCAGCAGAAGAATTAAACTGAAACAGCTGCCTGAAGAACTTTTCTACCAAAAACTGCTTCTGAAGAAGCAAATACATAAAAATGGTAGAATTTAGTAAATGTATTCAAAGATGACCAAGTTGCCGCTTTGCAAATCTGATCAACTGAAGCTTCATTCTTAAAAGCCCACGAAGTGGAAACTGATCTGGTAGAATGAGATGTAATTCTCTGAGACGGGGCCTGACCCGACTCCAAATAAGCTTAATGAATCAAAAGCTTTAACCAAGAAGCCAAGGAAATAGCAGAATCCTTCTGACCTTTCCTATAACCAGAAAATATAACAAATAGACTAGAAGTCTTCCTGAAATCTTTAGTAGCTTCAACATAATATTTCAAAGCTCTCACCACATACAAAGAATGTAAGGATTTTTCCAAAGAATTCTTAGGATTAGGACAAAAGGAAGGGACAACAATTTCTCTACTAATGTTGTTAGAATTCACAACCTTAGGTAAAATTTTAAATGAAGTCCATAAAACCGGCTTATCCTGATGAAAAAATCAGAAAAGGAGATTCACAAGAAAGAGCAGATAGCTCAGAAACTCTTCTAGCAGAAGAGATGGCCAAAAGGAACAACACTTTCCAAGAAAGTAGTTTAATATCCAAATAATGCATAGGATCAAATGGAGGAGCCTGTAAAGCCCTCAAAACCAAATTAAGACTCCAAGGAGGAGAGATTGATTTAATTACAGGCTTGATACAAACCAAAGCCTGTACAAAACAGTGAATATCAGGAAGTTTAGCAATCTTTCTGTGAAATAAAACAGAAAGAGCAGAGATTTGTCCCTTCAAGGAACTTGCAGACAAACCCTTATCCAAACCTTTCTGAAGAAACCGTAAAATTCTAGGAATTCTAAAAGAATGCCAAGAGAATTTATGAGAAGAACACCATGAAATGTAAGTCTTCCAAACTCGATAATAAATCTTCCTAGAGACAGATTTACGAGCTTGTAACATAGTATTAATCACTGAGTTAGAGAAACCTCTATGACTTAGCACTATGCGTTTAATTTTCACACCTTCAAATTTAATGATTTGAGATACTAATGGAAAAATGGACCTTGAGACAATAGGTCAGGCCTTAACGGAAGTGGCCAAGGTTGGCAACTGGACATTCGAACAAGATCCGCATACCAAAACCTGTGAGGCCATGCTGGAACCACCAGCAACACAAACGATTGCTCCATGATGATTTTGGAGATCACTCTTGGAAGAAGAACTAGAGGCGGGAAAATATAAGCAGGTTGATAGCACCAAGGAAGTGTTAACGCATCCACTACTTCCGTTTGAAAATCCCTGGACCTGGACAGGTATCTGGGAAGTTTCTTGTTTAGATAAGAGGCCATCAGATCTATCTCTGGAAGACCCCACATCTGAACAATCTGAGAAAACACATCTGGATGGAGGGACCACTACCCCGGATGTAAAGTCTAATGGCTGAGATAATCCGCCTCCCAAATGTCTACACCTGGGATATGTACCGCAGAAATTAGACAGGAGCTGGATTCTGCCCAAACAAGTATCCAAGATACTTCTTTCATAGCTTGGGGACTGTGAGTCCCATCCTGATGATTGACATATGCCACCGTTGTGATATTGTCTGTCTGAAAACAAATGAACGGTTCCCTCTTCAATAGAGGCCAAAACTGAAGAGCTCTGAGAATTGCACGGAGTTCTAAAATATTGATTGGTAATCTCTCAAATCTTGAGATTTCCAAACCCCTTGTACTGTCAGAGATCCCCAAACAGCTCCCAAACCTGAAAGACTCGCATCTGTTGTGATCACAGTCCAGGTTGGCCGAACAAAAGAAGCCCTTTGAACTAAACGCTGGCGATTTAACCACCACGTCAGAGAGTGTTGAACATTGGGATTTAAGGATATTAATTGTGATATCTTTGTATAATCCTTGCACCAATGATTCAGCATACAAAGCTGGAGAGGTCTCATGTGAAAACGAGCAAAGGGAATCATGTCCGATGTTGCAGTCATGAGACCTAAAACTTCCATGCACATAGCCACTGAAGGGAATAACTGAGACTGAAGGTGCCGACAGGCTGCAACCAATTTTAAACGTCTCTTGTCTGTTAGAGACAGAGTCATGGACACTAAATTATCTGGAAGCCTAAAAAGGTGACCCTTGTCTGAGGAATCAAGAAACTTTTTCGTAAATTGATCCTCCAACCATGTTTTCCTCCAACACTAGTTGATTCGTGTGAGATTCTGCAAAACATAAAGACTGAGCTAGTACTAAGATATCGTCCAAATAAGGATACACCGCAATACCCTGCTCTCTGGTTACAGAGAGCAGGGCACCGAGAACCTTTGAAAAGATTTTTGGAGCTGTTGCTAGGCCAAATGGAAGAGCAACAAATTGGTAATGCTTGTCTAAAAAACAGAATCTCAGGAACTGATAATGATCTGGATGAATTGGAATATGAAGGTATGCATCCCGCAAGTCTATTGTAGACATATAATGTCCTTGCTGAACAAAAGGCAGAATAGTCCTTATAGTCACCATCTTGAAAGCTAGTACTCTTACATAACGATTCAAAAATTTTAGATCCAGAAATGGTCTGAAAGAATTTTCCTTCTTTGGGACAATGAATAGATTTGAATAAAATCCCAGTCCCTGTTCCTGAAAAGGAACTGGCATGATTACCCCTGAAAACTCCAGGTCTGAAACACACTTCCGGAAAGCTTTAGCTTTTACTGGATTTGCTGGGATGCATGAGAGAAAAAATCTTCTCACAGGAAGTCTTACTCTGAATCCTATTTGATACTCCTGAGAGACAATGCTCTGAATCCATTGATTTTGGACAGAATTTATCCAAACATCCTTGAAAAACCTTAATCTGTCCCCTACCAGCTGAGCTGGAATGAGGGTCGCACCTTCATGCGCACTTAGGGGCTGACTTTGGTTTCTTAAATGGTTTGGATTTTTTCCAATTTTAGGAAGGCTTCCAATTGGAAGCAGATTCCTTGGGGGAAGGATTAGGTTTTTGTTCCTTATTTTGACGAAAGGAACGAAAACGGTTAGAAGCCTTAGATTTACACTTAGGTCTTTTATCCTGAGGCAAAAAACTCCCTTCCCCCCAGTAACAGTTGAAATAATAGAATCCAACTGAGAACAAAATAAATTATTACCTTGGAAAGAAAGCGATAGCAATCTAGACTTAGATGTCATATCAGCATTCCAAGATTTAAGCCACAAAGCTCGTCTAGCTAAAATAGCTAAAGACATGGATCTAACATCAATTTTGATAATATAAAAAATGGCATCACAAATAAAATGATTAGCATGTTTCAGTAAGCGAACAATGCTAGATAAGTCAGAATCCAATTCTTGTTGCTCTAAATTTTCCAACCAAAAAGTTGATGCAGCTGAAACATCAGCTAAAGAAATTGCAGGCCTGAGAAGATGACCTGAATATAAACAAGCTTTCCTTAGATAAGATTCAAGTTTCCTATCTAAAGGATCCTTTAAAGAAGTACTATCTTCCAAAGGAATAGTGGTACGTTTAGCAACAGTAGAAATAGCCCCATCAACTTTGGGGATCTTTTCCCAAAACTCTATTGAAATTGCTGGTAAAGGATACAATTTTTTAATTTTTTAATAAATTATTACCTTGGAAAGAAAGAGATAGCAATCTAGACTTAGATGTCATATCAGCATTCCAAGATTTAAGCCACAAAGCTCTTCTAGCTAAAATAGCTAAAGACATGGATCTAACATCAATTTTGATAATATCAAAAATGGCATCACAAATAAAATGATTAGCATGTTGCAGTAAGCGAACAATGCTAGATAAGTCAGAATCCAATTCTTGTTGCTCTAAATTTTCCAACCAAAAAGTTGATGCAGCTGCAACACCAGCTAAAGAAATTGCAGGCCTGAGAAGATGACATGAATATAAACAAGCTTTCCTTAGATAAGATTCCTATCTAAGGGATCCTTTAAAGAAGTACTATCTTCCAAAGGAATAGTGGTACGTTTAGCAAGAGTAGAAATAGCCCCATCAACTTTGGGGATCTTTTCCCAAAACTCTATTGAAATTGCTGGTAAAGGATACAATTTTTTAAACCTTGAAGAAGGAATAAAAGAAGTACCCGGCTTATCCCATTCCTTAGAAATCATATCAGAAATAGCATCAGGAATAGGAAAAAACTCTGGAGTAACCACAGGAGGTTTAAAAACAGAATTTAAACGTTTACTAGTTTTAATATCAAGAGGACTAGTTTCCTCAATATCCAAAGTAATTAACACTTCTTTTAACAAAGAACAAATATACTCAATTTTAAATAAATAAGTAGATGTGTCAGTGTCATTATCTGAGGAAGGATCTTCTGAATCAGATAGATCCTCATCATAGGAGGATAATTCATGTTGTCGGTCATTTGAAATTTCATCAATCTTATGAAAAGTTTTAAAAGACCTTTTATGTTTATTAGAAGGCGAAAAAGCAGACAGAGCCTTCTGAATAGAATCAGTAACAAATTCTTTAAAATTCATAGGAATATCATGTACATTAGAAGTTGAAGGAACTGCAACCGGTAATGTACTATTACTGATGGACAAGTTATCTGCCTGTAAAAGTTTATCATGACAACTATTACAAATGACATTCGGAGATATAATCTCCGCAAGTTTACAACAAATGCACTTAGCTTTGGTAGAACCGATATCAGGCAGCAAAGTTCCAACAGATACTTCTGAGACAGGATCAGATTGAGACATCTTGCAAAATGTAAAAGAAAAAACAACATATAAAGCAAAATTATCAATTTCCTTATATGACAGTTTCAGGAATGAGAAAAAATGCAAATAGCATAGCCCTCTGACATAGAAAAAAGCAAGAGGCAAATAGCAATGGGGTGACAAAATAATGAAAACAACATCTGGATACTCGTGTCAATAACGATGCAACCTGGTGTAAGGAACTCGGCGTCAACTATGACACCAGAAATGATGAACTTGTGCCAACGGACGTACTTTCACGGAAATTCGCGCCAAAAAATTCTCACGCCAAGAATGACACAATAAAGTCTAGCATTTGGCGCACCCGCAGGCCTAATCCTGCCCGCAATTTGCAAAGAAAAATGTAGTCAATTTAAAATCCCAGGTAAGAAAAATATTTCTTAATATGTTTATTTTCCCAAATATGAAACTGACAGTCTGCAAAAAAGAAATACATGTACCTGACTCATGGCAAAGTACAATACATATATTTAGAACTTTATATTATATTATAGCTGAGGTGTCTAAAGTAATAAAAACATACTTACCGAAAGACACCCATTCACATATAGCAGATAGCCAAACCAGTACTGAAACAGTTATCAGTAGAGGTAATGGTATATGAGAGTATATCCTCGATCTGAAAAGGGAGGTAGGAGATGAATCTCTACGACCGATAACAGAGAACCTATGAAATAGATCCCCGTGAGGAAAACCATTGCATTCAATAGGTGATACTCCCTTCACATCCCTCTGACATTCACTGTACTCTGAGAGGAATTGGGCTTCAAAATGCTGAGAAGCGCATATCAACGTAGAAATCTTAGCACAAACTTACTTCACCACCTCCACAGGAGGCAAAGTTTGTAAAACTGAATTGTGGGTGTGGTGAGGGGTGTATTTATAGGCATTTTGAGGTTTGGGAAACTTTGCCCCTCCTGGTAGGATTGTATATCCCATACGTCACTAGCTCATGGACTCTTGCCAATTACATGAAAGAAAAGTAAATTGGAAAGAAAAATGCACTCTCTACTGGCATCATTTAAATTTTACTTAACAGTTCCTTTAGCTATAAAGCAAGTAGTATGTAGTTGCGCTCAAGCACATCAGAGTAAAAATATAATACAAAAGCCCCCATGTATAAAGCTGCATATGCAGCTTCATGGCCAGAGCATTACAGACTCACAAGAGCGGGCCGGAAACGTTTGATAAAGGGGCAGTAAATTCGAAATTACACTTTTGTGGATCAGATTGAGCATGCAAGAACTTTCCAATTTTCTTCTGTTATCTAATGTTCTCCATTCTCTTAATATCTTTTGTTGAAAAAACATACCTAGGTAGGCTCAGCAGCACCAACAAAATACTGGGAGCGAGCTGCTGATTGGTAGCTGCACATATATATGTTTCTTGTCAATGGCTCACCGAATGTGTTCAACTAGCTCCCAGTAGCGCATTGCTGCTCTTTCAACAAAAGATGCCAAAAAGAATAAGGCAAGTAAGATAATAAAAGTAAATTGGATATTTTTTTTATATAATTTTAGATTGTGGGCTCTATCTGAATCAAGAAACAATTAGATTTTGATTTTCATGTCTCTTTAAGTAGCTGTGGCAGGACTGACTGTATTGATTGACAGGCCCTGCTTTCTCACAAGTGTATGTAAGGGAGCAGGGGAGCAGCTGCACAAGCAATTGCCGGAAGGACAAGGTTCCTGGATGGGAACCTTGTCTGTCAAGACTATAATAAATGGGGGGGGGGGGCAATGTGTCTACTTAATCTAAATCTACACTATATTACTATTAGTTTGCAACCACCATTTATCATGCTAACAGTCAAGTATATTTTTCTAAAGAAAAAAAAGAAAAAGGATCCTGAATCCAAAGGTAAAAACGTAAAAAAAAAAATCCAAATAATTGAAACAATAAAACTGACAGACAGGTTCTACACGTTTCAGCTAAGGGGCCGTAATCATAGACACTAAAGTCTTAGCAATGTCTACTCCTTAAAAAGGGTAATGCTAAAACATAATTTGTTGATGGGTGCACACACCCTACAACCTTAACCCTTTACACACCACATAATTTATTTATATGATACAAATGGTTAGGTAAATATTATTACTGACAACAAGCAAAAAAGCAGGAAGTCAAAAAAGCAATACCTTATTGTCAGTGGTCACAAAATAAACATAACATCTCAAACATAGATACGTTTACTTTTAAATCAAATGTAAAATAGTTTACTATTAAAATATTTCATTGTATGTACCTTAATAGAGAATATTCAGAAGTGACCTATTTTTTAGACATGTGGAATTTGTTTCGGCCGAATTTCGTTTTCAGACGAAATTTGGCCGATTCGGAGATTCGAATGAATACAAATTTCTAAATTGGCACCATAACTAAAATCCCCAAAAATTCAGAAAATGAATAAATTAGTTTCTAAATTTTTGGATCCATTCTTTATTCATATTCAGAATTTTTCATTGTTCTAATCTAAACCACAGTTCCCCAACATCACAGACACATTAATTAAATTACTAAATAAAGCTATTAACCTATTAACCCCTAAACCGCCGTTCCCCAACATCGCAGACACTAACTAAACCTATTAACCCCTAAACCGCAGTTCCCCGACATCGCTGACACTAACTAAACCTATTAACCCCTAAACCGATGTTCCCAAACATCGCCAACACTAACTAAACCTATTAACCCTTAAACCGCAGTTCCCCAACATCGCCGACACTAACTAAAACACTAAATAAACCTATTAACCCCTAAACCGACGTTCCCAAACTTCATCAACACTAACTTAACCTATTAACTCCTAAACCACCGGCTCCCACATTGCAACAACCTAAATTAAACTATTAACCCCTAAACCTAACACCCCCTAACTTTAACATAATTAAAATAGACCTAAATTAAAGTTACAATGATTAACTAACTACGTATTTAAAAATAAATACTAAACTTACCTGTGAAATAAAACTAAAACCTAAGCTAGCTACAATATAACTATTTACTAACTACCTAGTTAAAATAAATATAAACTTACTTGCGAAATAAAAATAAAACCTAAGCTTAAACTAATAAAACCTAACATTAGTAAAAATTTAAAACCTAACATTACTAAAAAAAAAATAAAAAAATAAGATTACTAAAAAATAATAAACACTAAAATTACAAAAAATAAAAAAAACTACCATTACAAAAAAAATAACAAACGAAATTATCCAAAATAATAAAAATTATTCCTATTCTAATACCCGTTTTAAAAAAAGGCCTTAAAAGGGCCTTTTGTAGGGCATTGTCCTAAAGTTAACAGCTCCTTTGCAAACAAATTAAAACAAACAACCCCCCACCCCCAAACCCACAAAATAAAAAAAACTAACTAAAAAAAACCTAATCTATCCATTGCCCTGAAAAGGGCATTTGTATGGGCATTGCCCTTAAAAGGGCATTCAGCTCTTTTTCAGCCCATTCATATAAAAAAAAACCTTATCTAGCGATAATCTAGGAATGAGAGCGGCTTAAATCCTATTGGCTGTTCAAATCAGCCAATAGGATTTATGCAGCTCTAATTCCTATTGTCTGATTTTAATTTTTCAGCCAATAGGAATACAATAGTACCCTAATATAAAAGGGGTGCCTTGCATTGAATCCTAAGTATGCGGAGGACGATCGCACGAAGAAGACCTCCACGTCGGACCGATGGACCTCCACCTGGACCTCCGCCTCTGTGCATCGACCACTCCGCCTCCGCAGGGATGAAGAAGATGCCAGTCCCGAAGATGGATGAAGATGGAGTTGTCTGGATGAAGATGCTTCACCCCTGGGATGAAGATCTTTCGCTGGACTTCAGCAACTGTGAGTACCGATTTTGGGGTTAGTGTTAGTTTTTTTTTGGGGGGGGTTTAGATTAGTTTTTTTATTTTAATGGCACAAAAAAGAGCTGAATGCCCTTTTAAGGGCAGTAAAATACAGAAAGTCCTTTTAAGGGCAATGCACATACAAATGCCCTTTTCAAGGCAATTGGTAGATTATTTTTTTTTCTTAGTTTTTTTTAATTTTGTGGGTTTGGGGGGGTTTGTAATGTTAGGGGGTGTTTGTTGTAATTTTTAGCGAAAGAGTTGTTAACTTTAGGACAATGCCCTACAAAAGGCCCTTTTAAGGGCTATTGGTAGTTTATTATAGATTAGGGGTTTTTTTTAATTTTGGGGTGTTTTTTTTTGTTTTTTGTATTAGAATAGGAATCATTTTTATTTTTTTGGATAATTTCGTTTGTTATTTTTGTAATGGTATTTTTTATATTTGGGGTGGGTTTTTTTTTAGATTAGGCATTTTTAGAGCTGAATGCACTTTTAAGGGCAATGCCCTTACAAATGCCCTTTTCAGGGGCAATGGGTAGATTAGGTTTATTTTTATTTTGTGGGTTTGGGGGGTGGGGGTTAGTAATGTCTGGGGTGTTTGTTTTTATTTTTTTTGCAAAAGAGCTATTAACTCTAGGGCAATGCCCTACTAAAGGACCTTTTAAGGGCTCTTGGTAGTTTATTATAGATTAGGTTTTTTTTGTTTGTTTTTTAAAACGGGGTATTAGAAAATGAATAATTTTATTTTTTTTAGATAATTTCGTTTGTTAATTTTTGTAATGGTATTTTTTTTTATTTTTTGTAATTGTAGTTTTAATTTTTTAGTAATCTTAGGTTTTTTATTTTTAGTTATGTTAGGTTTTATTAGTGTAAGCTTAGGTTTAATTTTTATTTCACAGGTAAGTTTGTATTTATTTTAACTAGATAATTAGTAAATAGTTATATTGTAGCTAGCTAGGTTTTATATTTATTACACAGGTAAGTTTGTATTTATTTTTAAAAAGGTAGTTAGTTAATAATTGTAACTTTAATTTAGGTCTATTTTAATTATGTTAAAGATAGGGGGTGTTAGGCTTATGGGTTAATATAGTTTAATTTAGGTTGTTGCAATGTGGTGGTGGTGGATTAGGGGTTAATAGGTTTATTTAGTGTTTAGTAAATTTTGGAGATATGGGAGTATGGTGGTTTAGGGGTTAATAGGTTTAGTTAGTGTCGGCGATGTCAGGGAACAGCGGTTTAGGGATTAATAGGTTTAGTTGGTGTCGGCGATGTCAGGGAACGGCGGTTTAGGGGTTAATAGGTTTATTTAGAGTTTTAGTTAGTGTCAGCGATGTCGGAGAACTGCAGTTTAGGGGTTAATAAGTTGAATTAGTGTTAGCGATGTCTGGGAACTGCGGTGTAGGGATTAATAGGTTTAGTTAGTGTCGGCGATGTCAGAGAATTGCGGTTTAGGGGTTAATGGCTTTATTTAGTGTTTTAGTTAGTGTTGGCGATGTCGGGGAACTGCGGTTTAGGGGTTAATAGTTTTAGTTAGTGTCGGCAATGTCGGGAAACTGTGGTTTAGGGATTTAATAGGTTAAATTAGTGTCAGCGATGTCGGGGAATGGCGGTTTAGGGGTTAATAGGTTTATTTAGTGTCGGCGACGTGGGGGTGATGGTTTAGGGGTTAATAGGTTTAGGTAGTGTTGGCAATGTGGGGGGACAGCGGTTTTGGGGTTAATAGCTTTATTTAGTGTTTTAGTTAGTGTCAGCAAAGTCAGGGAACTGCGGTTTAGGGGTTAATAGGTTTAGCTAGTGTTGGCGATGTTTGGGAACAGCGGTTTAGGGGTTAATAGGTTTAGTTAGTGTCGGCGATGTCGGAGAACTGCAGTTTAGGGGTTACTAGGTTTAGTTAGTGTCAGCGATGTCGGGGAACTGAGGTTTAGGGGTTAATAGGTTTAGTCAGTGTCAGCGATGTTGGGGAACGGCGGTTTAGGGTTTAATAGCTTTATTTAGTGATTTAATTAATGTGTCGGCGATGACCGGTTTAGATTAAAACTGTTATGTGGGTGGCGGCGGTTTTAGATAATTTTGTTTCGGCAATCGCTGGCATATTAGTTATGTTAAGTTAAATACGACTAGATTACAAGTCTTGCGTTAGTCTTAAAAAGCAGGGTTGGCCGGTCCCAACGTTGCTTTTTAACGCCCGCTGGTATTACGAGTCTTGAAGGTACAGGTGTACCGCTCACTTTTTTGGACAGGCTCGGAAATACCGCAAATCCACTTACGTCTATTGCGTATCCTATATTTTCAATGGGACTTGCATAGCCCCGGTATTACGAGTCTGACCAAAAGTGAGCGGTAGACCCTCTCCTGTCAAGCTTCGTACTGCATTTAAAAGTCAGTAGTTAAGAGTTTTACACTACAATGCCGTAGCATAAAACTCTTAACTAAAGTGCTAAAAAGTACACTAACACCCATAAACTACCTATTAACTCCTAACCGAGGCCCTCCCACATCGCAAACACTAAAATACATTTTTTAACCCCTAATCCGCCGAACCGGACATCCCCGCCACTATAATAAATATATTAACCCCTAAACCGTCGCACTCCCGCATCACAAACACTAGTTAAATATTATTAACCCCTAATCTGTCGGTCCTAACATCGCCACCACCTACCTACATTTATTAACCCTTAATCTGCTTCCCCCAACGTCGCTGCCACTATAATAAAGTTATTAAGCCCTAAACCTAAGTCTAACCCTAACCCTAACTCCCCCTAACTTAAATAAAATTTAAATAAATCTAAATAAAATTACTACAATTAACTAAATAATTCCTATTTAAAACTAAATACTTACCTATAAAATAAACCCTAAGCTAGCTAAAATATAACTAATAGTTACATTGTAGCTATCTTAGGATTTATTTTTATTTTACAGGCAAGTTTGTATTTATTTTAACTTGGTAGAATAGTTACTAAATAGTTATTAACTATTTAATAACTACCTAGCTACAATAAATACAAAGTTACCTGTAAAATAAAACCTAACCTAAGTTACAATTACACCTAACACTACACTACAATTAAATTAGTTACCAAAAATTAAATACAATTAATTACAATTAAATAAAATGATCTAAAGTACAACCCCCCCCACTAAATTACAGAAAATAATAAAGAAATTACAAGATTTTTAAACTTATTACACCTAATCTAATCCCCCTAGCAAAATAAAAAAGCCCCCCCAAAATAGAAAAGCCCTACTCTACACTAAATTACAAATAACCCTTAAAAGGGCCTTTTGCAGGTCTTTTACCTGAAAACAAAATTACAATCCCCCCACCAACATTAAAACCCACCACCCACATTGCATCAGCCAATAGGAATTTTTCTACCTTAATTCCGATTGGCTGATAGAATTCTATCAGCCAATCGGAATTGAAGGGATGCCATCTTGGATGACATCATTTAAAGGAACCTTCATTCTGTGTTTAGCCGTTGGAAGAAGAGGATGCTCCGCGTCGGATGTCTTGAAGATGGACCCGCTCCACGCCAGATGGATGAAGATAGAAGATGCCGTCTGGATGAAGACTTCTGCCGATCTGGAGGACCACTTCGCCCGGCTTGGATGAAGACTTCTCCCGGCTTCATTGAGGACTTCGGCCCGGTTGGGTGAAGACGTCTCCCGGTAAGGTGATCTTCAGGGGGTTAGTGTTAGTTTTTTTTAAGGGGGGATTGGGTGGGTTTTAGAGTAGGGTTGGTTGTGTGGGTGGTGGGTTTTAATGTTGGGGGGGATTGTAATTTTTTTTCAGGTAAAAGAGCTGATTACTTTGGGGCAATGCCCCGCAAAAGGCCCTTTTAAGGGCTATTTGTAATTTAGTGTAGGGTAGGGCTTTTTATATTTTGGAGGGTCTTTTTTTTAATTTTGTTAGGGGGATTAGATTAGGTGTAATTTGTTTTAAAATCTTGTAATTTCTTTATTATTTTCTGTAATTTAGTGTTTGTTTATTTTTTGTACTTTAGATAATTTTATTTAATTGTAATTAATTGTATTTAATTTAGGTAATTAATTTAATTGTAGTGTAGTGTTAGGTGTGATTGTAACTTAGGTTAGGTTTTATTTTACAGGTAAATTTGTCTTTATTTTAACTAGGTAGTTATTAAATAGTTAATAACTATTTAATAACTATTGTACCTAGTTAAAATAAATTCAAAGTTGCCTGTAAAATAAAAATAAACCCTAAGCTACCTACAATGTAACTATTAGTTATATTGTAGCTATCTTTGGGTTTATTTTATAGGTAAGTATTTAGTTTTAAATAGGAATTATTTAGTTAATTGTAGTAATTTTATTTAGATTTATTTAAATTATATTTAAGTTAGGGGGGTTAGGGTTACTGTTAGACTTAGGTTTAGGGGTTAATAACTTTATTATAGTGGTGGCAATGTTGGGGGTGGCAGATTAGGGGTTAATAAATGTAGTTAGGTTGCAGCGACATTGGGGGCAGCAGATTAGGGGTTAATAAATATAATGTAGGTGTCAGCGTTGTTGGGGGCAGCAGATTAAGTGTTCATAAGTATAATGTAGGTGGTGGCGGTGTCCGGAGCGGCAGATTAGGGGTTAATAATATAATGTAGGTGTCGGCAATGTCGGGGGCGGCAGATTAGGGGTTACTAAGTGTAAGATTAGGGGTGTTTAGACTCTGGGTTCATGTTAGGGTGTTAGGTGTAGACATAAATGTATTTTCCCCATAGGAATCAATGGGGTTGCGTTAGTAGCTTTACGCTGCTTTTTTGCAGGTGTTAGGTTTTTTCAGCCGACTCTCCCCCATTGATTCCTATGGGGAAATCGTGCACGAGCACGTTTAGCCAGCTCACCGCTAACGTAAGCAGTACTGGTATTGAGGTGAGATGTGGAGCAAAATTTTGCTCTACGATCACTTTTTTGAGGTAAAAACACGTAATACCAGCGCTGTCTGTAAGTGAGCGGTGAGCATAAACTGCTCGTTACGTTAGCACCGCACAGCTTCTAATGCAAAACTCGTAATCTAGGTGATCGTTTTTTCGGATCCATTCTTTATTCATATGCATTATTCTATTCTAAACTTCAGAATAGAATAAAGCATATGAATAAAGAATGGATCCGAAAAAACTATTTAAAAACTTAACTACTTTAAAAAGAAGATAATCCCTTTATTACCAATTACCCAGTTTCGCATAATCAACACAGTTATATTAATACACTTTTTACCTCTGTGATTACCTTGTATCTAAGCCTCTGCAAACTGCCCCTTTATTTCAGTTCTTTGACAGACTTGCTTTTTAGTGCTCACTCCAGTGCTCACTCCAGGGTAACTTCACGTGCATGAGCTCAATGTTATCTATATGAAACCCATGAACTAATGCCCTCTAGTGGTCAAAATGCATTTAGATTAGAGGCAGTATTCAAGGTTTAAAAAATTAGCATATAAACCTACTAGGTTTAGCTTTCAACTAAGAATACCAAGAGAACAAAGCAAAATTGGTTAAAAAAAGTAAACTGGAAAGTTGTTTAAAATTATATTTAAGGGGGCAGAGTCTAGCAGCCCAGGCAAATGGCTGCACACTAAGACGGCTCTGCAGATCTAAAGGTTGCCGAGACAAGCTATGGTACATAAATAACTGCCAATTGCCTTGAACTGGAGGGAGACATGATGTCTTAGGACGAGGTAGCACGAGCTAAGTGGTATCTCGCTGGGGATCACGAGGAGCTGTGCCATTACTGAAGCACGCCACAGAAGAGCAAAGTACACCTCGTACATGGCAACCACTGACCTACAAAGGTAAAAAGGCTGAAGCCCACATCGACATTGCTACCTGAAGCCGCAACAGTTTGTGAGGGAGAGCGGCACAGAAATTAGAACAGGGTTGGGAACTGACTGCGGATTGTGGCCCGTACACTCTGGACTCTAATATCACTACGCCCTAGTTGCGGTTCAATCGCTGAGTACGGTGCAATAACCAGTGCTGGCTTTGAGGTTAACCCTGAGCTCCCCATAAGGCCTCACAAACCAATAACTATATATAAATTAGATTGGCCTGAGAGACACATCTCGCGCTTCACAGAGGGCATAGATCTATCATCTACCTCTATCTATAAGCACTACTTGAGGTGCCATTTCCACGGATATGCCCTGCAAATGCGTCCCAAGGTCAGACAAACAGGCCTCCTCCCTGCCTATGAGCCACTATATGAGACCTCAGACACATACATCTGAGCAATCTACTGACCAGTATTCACAGTCGACTGAGACATCCCATAGGGACACACCTCAAGAAATGGAGCAGGCAGAAACAACTGTTATCACTAGGGAAGACCTAAAATTACTTTCCTCTAAAGAGGATGTCAAAGAAATCTTATCTGAGGTTAGAGGCCTTTTTGGAGAACTGAAGAAAGATGTATCCCAGCTTACTACCAGAACTGACACGCTAGAACAAGCACAAACTACAGTCCAAACAGAGATAGGGAGTAACTCCCAATCGATTGCACAACAAAATGATGCTATTAACTTCCTTTTAGATAAGATAGAAGACCTTGATAACCGCAATAGAAGGAATAATCTGTGTATCAGGGGCATCCCTGAATCAGTGTCACCATTGGCACTTAATGGATACCTTCAAGACCTATTTAGAGTGATAAAAAAACACCCCTTCCTCTCCTGACATCCCATTGGAGAGAGCCCACAGATAGTGATGTCCCGAACTGTTCGCCCGCGAACGGTTCACAGCAAACATAGCTTGTTTGCGTTCGCGTTTGTGGGCGAACAAATGGCGATGTTCGATCCGCCCCTATGTGTCATCATTGAGGAAACTTTGACCCTTTATGTCACAGCCGTCTGACACATTAGAGCCAATAAACATTAGACACTCCCTCACAGACCCTCCCTTTCTTAATGAGAGGACTTGTTGTGTTTTTGCTCCTGACATTTTAGGAAAAACATAGCTAGGCTAGTGTATTTAGTGTCCACTACAGTCCAGAAGGACTCCACTCATCTCTGCTGCAAGCACAGCACCCCAAAAAGCCATTTTTAGGGCTATATTTTGTGCCGTTTTTTTTATTAGCATTTGCCTGGCTTTCAGGCTGTGTGTTTAAGGCTCACAGCATATGCTGTGATTACTGCCACAACTGATATCTCCCTAACAACATTACTTTAAATGTAACTAACCAAAAAATTTAATTATTTTGCTAGTGTAATTTTTTTTTTCCATTTTCTATCAGGCCTGTGTCACACAGCATATACTCTGGTTCATTGCTCTGTGCCAGCCACCAGTGTTAATATCCGTTTATAACATTATTTTAAATAAAAAAAAAAAAAAAAAAAATATTTTGCTAGTGTAATCGAATTACATTTACTATCAGGCCTGTGTCTGTCATGCTCACTCAGCATTAATATACCTCATTTTTTTCAGTCCTTTGGTTAATTGGTCTGTGCCAGGCAGCCACCCAGCACTCATATCTTCTTCACCTTAATTTAAATATATAAAAAAAAAATTAAATGTGTTTGATAGTGTAATCTAATATAATTTTCTATCAGGCCTGTGTGTTTTGCTGACATACAGAGCCTACTGTGTTTACTTGCTGCCCTCCCTAGTCTATGAGCCACGACTCATATGTGTTTAACCTTTTTTTAATCCCCCCCCCCAAAAAAAATAATTTAAATCATTTTTCTAGTGTAATCTAATAGTATTTTCTATCAGGCATGTGTGTATCTGACTTACAGAGCCTACTGTTTTTAATAGCTGCCCTTCCAAGGCTATCAGCCACGACTCATATGTATGTGCTTAACCTTTTTCTTTAAATTCCCAAAAAAAAGTCTTTAAATCATTATGCTAGTGTAATCTAATTTTATTTTCTATCAGGCCTGTGTCTAACTGTCTATCTGACTTACACAGCATACTGTTGTTAATTGCTGCCCTACTTAGCAGCCAGCCAGTGCGACCACTCATAGAGTCATATGTGCATTGCACTTCTTAACATAATTTTAATATTAAAATCTAAAATTTAAAAATATTTTGCTAGTGTAATCTAACTTAATTTTCTATCAGGCCTGTGTTTTTGTCACTTACACAGCATACTGTGTTAAATTGCTGCCCTACCTACCATCCACGACTCATATCTGCCAGCCTGTGTGCCAGGCCCAACTAGCCAATTAGTGGCACCAATCATAATTCTTGTAACAGTATATAAAAAAATAAAAATCATAATTTTTTGGACTGCAAATATTCAGTCTCCTAGTGCCATTGAATTGCATTTACCTCCTGCTTGCCACTGCCAGCCTTTTGTGCCAGGCCGTCTAGCCAACTATTTACATCAATCATAATTGTTGTCACAGACAGTATAGTTACTAATTAAAATTAAAAAAATTTTGATTGTTGATCTTAATCCTCAGTTTGCTCGTGCCATAGAATTGCACTTTTCTACTGCCTTCCAAGCCTGTGTGCCAGGCCTACTTGAAAAATATTTACACCAATCATATTTGTTGTCACAGTATTCTTAATAATTAAAAATTTAAATTTTTGGTAATAGTTGTTGTGAATCCTCAGTTTGCTGGTGCCATTGAATTTTACTTTCCTCCTGCCTTGCAGCCTGCTGTGTGCCAGGCCCACCTAGCCAATTATTGACAGCAATCATATTTCTTTTAACAGTATTGCAAAAATTGTCAATCATCACTGTTTTGACTGTCAGTATTCAGTCTCCTAGTGTCCTTGAATTGCATTTACCTCCTGCCTGCCAGCCTTTTGTGCCAGGCCATCTGGCCAACTATTTACACCAATCATAATTGTTGTCACAGTATAGTTACTAATTAAAATTAAAAAATTCTTGATTGTTGATCTTAATCCTCAGTTTGCTCGTGCCCTAGAATTGCACTTTTCTACTGTCTTCCAAGCCTGTGTGCCAGGCCTACTTGAAAAATATTTACACCAATCATATTTGTTGTCACAGTATTCTTAATAATTAAAAATTAAAATTTTTGGTAATAGTTGTTGTGAATCCTCAGTTTGCTGGTGCCATTGAATTTTACTTTCCTCCTGCCTTGCAGCCTGCTGTGTGCCAGGCCCACCTAGCCAATTATTGCCAGCAATCATATTTCTTTTAACAGTATTGCAAAAATTGTCAATCATCACTGTTTTGACTGTCAGTAATCAGTCTCCTAGTGTCCTTGAATTGCATCTACCTCTTGCCTGCCAGCCTTTTGTGCCAGGCCGTCTTGCCAACTATTTACATGTGAAGATGCGGCCGTAACCCTTACACTACCTGATAGATACGACATCATAACTGATGTTTTAAAGCACGTTATTGCAAACAATTTGGGAATGTTAGTTGATTTAGGCCCATTATGGCTTAAAAACAGACTCTGCATAAACTATGTAATTTTCCATGGGAGTTTTGCCAGGGATCCCCCTCCAGCATGCGACAGTCCAGGTGTTAGTACCCTTGAAACAACTTTTCCATCACTATTGTGGCCAGAAAGAGTCCTTGTAGGTTTTAAAGTTCGCCTGCCTATTGAATTCAATGGCGGTTCGCGGGTTCGCGAACAATACCGGAAGTTCGAGTCCGCCGTTCGCGAACCGAAAATTTTATGTTCGCGACATCCCTGCCCACAGATCCCTATGCCCCAAACCCACAGCCAATGCCCCACCTAGAGATGTCATAATCTGCTTCTTAAGTTTTGTGGACAGAGAGGACATTGCCAGAGGGGCTAGAACTAAAGCTCCATTGACACACGCGGGGATAGCACTTCAGGTCTTCTCAGAATTATCAACCGCTACGTTACAGAAGCGAAGAGACCTTAGACACATAACAAAAACACTTAGAATTCATAAAATACCATACCACTGGGAGTTCCCTCTCAGTATAATAGCTAACCACAGCGGACAAACTGCTGTCTACAAAACAGAACAAGACCTGCCGAACTTCTACAAGACACTGGGTATCTCGCAGAACAGGATCTCAGGTGCTGCAGCTTCACCCCAGACTCGACATCTCCAGGAGGATCACTTGCATCAACCCACGACTTCTAATCAGGAGAAAGAGCTGACCCCTGAGGAGGGGACAAGTCCTAAAACATGGTTAGAAAGCCCATCAGTAAAAGAATCGACATGGGAAAAATGATGCTCTAAATGCTCATGGGACTAACTTTCCTTTTTTCTTCTCTCAGAGACTATGCAGATTGAATATTTACTATATTTTGCTGATGTTTGTTGTGACTCACTTTTTTATTGTTCTCCATTGAGAGCAATGGGAACCAACCCTACAGTGTTAAAAGGACAATTCAAAGAGGCACAGAAGAGAAGACGTCATGCAGATGAGTAATAGATATTATAATGTATCGACATGATTTGAAGTTATTATTCTTTGTTTTACATGTTTTGTTAATATTGTGTTGAAACAGTTTTCTTACATTACCTCGAAGAAGAAAGGTATGAGTAACCACATTGCACAGTTACAGACCTCACTACACAGATCTTAGACGGTTGCCACTCATTCATGACATGCACACAGCAATTACTCTTATTTAAAACATTATTGCAGGACAAAGGACTGTCAGAACTGTTTAATAGTTTTCACGAGTGTTCTGTATTATGGACACTTCGGTTATTAGACAAGAGCGGTATTAGGAATCAGTGAGACCCGCAATACATAGACTCTGATGTAGTCCCCTCCCCACAGCACTAGCATAGTACATATAAGGCCCATAAGGTGAAATAGGACTATCTAAGGACAACTGACTGACATTCCTCTCTCAATACTAACTGTAACCTACCTACAGCGTATACGGCCTCCCTCCACTAGGCATTGACAAAAGAAGACCACCAACTTGGTATATAGTATCATACCACAAGACCACAACATAGCACACGACTGATCAAAAAGGCAACAAAAGATCTCATTACCCACTACTTATTGTTAACATAGAAATTGTTATATTGTTACTATTCTGAATCTTTACCCCAGTTGGGTTTGTTCATTTGAGAATTTCAAGCCAGGAGTAGATAGATTTTATGCTCCCAACGTATTGTATATTTTGTTAATACAGATACTGTAATCTTCTTGTTTACCACTGCCACCTGAACAGGGCGTAGGCGGAGCTCCATCCCTCTCTTTTCCCTATATACCCCTTCTTTCCTTAACCCATCTGATACCGGTATGTTGGGCATGACTGCTAGGTATATACCACAAACTGGCTTGACACTTGCTTGTCTTATCCTTGGCCTGTATTTCCTGTTCTACACCATGCCGGAGACAGGAGGAATGCAATCTATCACTTTTACCACAGTAAATGTCAAAGGCTTTAACAAACCGCAAAAAAGAAATATAATACTTACAGACTTACACAAACAAAACTGCGCATTCATACTTCTCCAAGAAACGCACTTTAAAAAAGGCAGGGAACCACGTTGGCTCCTGCGTTCTTTGCTTCTGGCCAAACAAAAAAAAAATGGAGTGGGCATCCTCATTAGAAAAGACATTCCTTTCCAAAAATTGCACATAGAACAAGACACAGACGGTAGACTATTGATCCTGAAGGGACTATTATATAATAGACCTCTTACTCTGGTCAATGCTTACTTTCCTAACCGGGCACAAAAAACCTTCATGCGATATTTGTCTGGAAAGATACTTGACTACAAAAAGGGAATGCTAATTGTTGGTGGGGACCTAAATACCCCATTAAATCCAAAATTAGACACCTATGGAAGCTGCTCACATATACCGAAAAAGGACATTAAAAGCATCAATACACAAATACATACCCTAGCTCTCCATGATGTCTGGCGCACCTTTCACCCCACTTCCCAAGACTTCACTTTTTACTCACACCCACATAACTCCTACTCACGTATTGACTACATTCTAACCTACGCACTTACACTCCCCTTAGTAAAAAATACCTGTATTCATTAAATTACGCGGTCAGACCACACACCTGTCTCATGCACCATTAAGTGGCCTGAAAAACCAATAACCCCCTTCCAGTGGAAACTGGAGGATTATCTCCTAGATAACCCAATTATTAGCCAGGAAATAGAAAAAGCATTGACGGAATATTTCCTCCACAATGACGACACTGACACACCCTACACCAACATCTGGGAAGCGCATAAATGCGTACTAAGAGGCGAATTTATCAAACACAAAGCCAACTTAACTAAACAGCCCAGGCTCAAAATTGAAAAACTTATGGGTAACATAAGTACACTAGAATTATCTTACAAACAAACTCCCAACAATGACGCACTACTCACTGAGTTAAAAGAGACCAGGACAGAATTTAACCAGCTTATGCAGTATGAATACCAGAAACAAGCTTTCATTCTCCAACAAAAATATTTTGAGAAAGGAAATAAATCTGGTAAATTATTAGCTAGAATAATACACAGGAAACAACTAAAGTCACACATATATGCTGTTAAAAATAAGGAAGGAATAGAAAAAAAGGACAGCTTGGCCATAGCGGACATCTTCCATAAATACTACGCATCACTTTATGACTAGTGATGTCGCGAATAGTTCACCAGCAAATAGTTTCCGGCGAACATAGCTTGTTCGCGTTCGCCGCGGCGGGCGAACATATGCAATGTTCGATCCGCCCCCTATTCGTCATCATTGAGTAAACTTTGACCCTGTACCTCACAGTCAGCAGACACATTCCAGCCAATCAGCAGCAGACCCTCCCTCCCAGACCCTCCCACCTCCTGGACAGCATCCATTTTAGATTCATTCGGAAGCTGCATTCTTAGTGAGAGGAGGGACAGTGTAGCTGCTGCAGATTTAATAGGGAAATCGATAGCTAGGCTAGTGTATTCACTGTCCACTACAGTCCTGAAGGACTCATCTGATCTCTGCTGTAAGGACAGCACCCCAAAAAGCCCTTTTTAGGGCTAGAACATCAGTCTGTTTTTTTTTTTTTTCCCTGTGTAATCTAATTGCAGTTGCCTGCCTGCCAGCGTGTGTGTCAGGCTCACAGCGTATACTGTGCCCACTTGCCCAGTGCCACCACTCATATCTGTTGTAACAGTAGTGTACATTTAAAAAAAACAACACTTTTTTGACTGTGAAATAATAGCAGTCAGTTTCCTTCACACGAGTGCGTTTCAGTGCCTGCCAGGGCACAGTGTCACACCAATGCAACTCATATCTGGTGTAACAGTAGTGTACATTTTAAAAAAAAAACAACACCTTTTTGACTGTGAAATAATAGCAGTCAGTTTCCTTCACACGTGTGTGTTTCAGTGCCTGCCAGGGCACAGTGTCACACCAGTGCAACTCATATCTGGTGTAACAGTAGTGTACATTTAAAGAAAACAACACTTTTTTTACTGTGAAATAATAGCAGTCAGTTTCCTTCACACGTGTGCGTTTCAGTGCCTGCCAGGGCACAGTGTCACACCAGTGCAACTCAAATCTGGTGTAACAGTAGTGTACATTTTAAAAAAAAAAACACTTTTTTGACTGTGAAATAATAGCAGTCAGTTTCCTTCACACGTGTGCGTTTCAGTGCCTGCCAGGGCACAGTGTCACACCAGTGCAACTCATATCTGGTGTAACAGTAGTGTACATTTAAAAAAAAAAAACACCTTTTTGACTGTGAAATAATAGCAGTCAGTTTCTTTCACACGTGTGCGTTTCAGTGCCTGCCAGGGCACAGTGTCACACCAGTGCAAGTCATATCTGGTGTAACAGTAGTGTACATTTAAAAAAAAAAAACACTTTTTTGACTGTGAAATAATAGCAGTCAGTTTCCTTCACACGTGTGCGTTTCAGTGCCTGCCAGGGCACAGTGTCACACCAGTGCTACTCATATCTGGTGTAACAGCGTGTGTGTCAGGCCTACAGCGTCTACTCTGCCAACTTCTGCCAGTGCACAGTGTCACTCATATCTGTTGTCAAAGTAGCTTGCACGCATAGTACCACTAATCGGAAAAAAAATGACAGGCAGAGGAAGGCCACCCCGCAGGGGCCGTCATGGTCGTGGTGCTGTGATTTCCTTTGGCCCTAGAATAATGCCCAGTGTTCAGAGGCCACATACCCTGAACTCGAACAGTTCTGAGGACATAGTTGACTGGCTAACACAGGATACCCAATCTTCTACAGCTTCCGTTCGGAACCTTGACGCACCATCCTCCTCCAGCTTAGCTTCGGGCACCTCTCAAGTTACCACTCGCCTGCCTGCCACCACCACCAACACTAGCACCACAGCCGCTTCACTTGTCTGTCAGAGGAGTTATTTACACATCAGTTGGAAGAAATGAGTGATAGTTATGCGCAACCATTATTGCCAGAGGATGTAGATAACAGGGATATGTCTCAGTCAGGCAGCATTACACACACGGACGTACGGTGTGATGATAATGATGTTGTACCTGCTGCTGCTTCCTTTGCTGAGTTGTCAGATACAAGTGAAGCGGTTGATGATGACGATGCATCCGTGGATGTCACGTGGGTGCCCGCTAGAAGAGAAGAAGAACAGGGGGAAAGTTCAGATGGGGAGACAGAGAGGAGGAGGAGACGAGTTGGAAGCAGGGGGAGGTTGTCGCAAGGAGCTAGTGGCACAGTCAGACAACATGCATCGGCACCCGGGGTCAGCCAGACAGCACGCCAATCAACGCATGCTGTTGCCACCACCAGAATGCCGTCATTGCAGAGCTCAGCAGTGTGACATTTTTTGTGTGTGTCTGCCTCTGACAACAACAATGCCATTTGCAACCTGTGCCAAAAGAAACTGAGTCGTGGGAAGTCCAACACCCACCTAGGTGCAACTGCTTTGCGAAGGCACATGATCGCACATCACAAACGCCTATAGGTTCAACACATGAGTACAAGCAGCACACAAACTCAAAGCTGCCAACCTCCTCTTGGTCCAGCATCTTCAGCCACATCAGCCACTGCTGTCCTCCTTGCCCCCTCTCAACCATCCGCCACTCCTTGTCTCGCCTTGAGCAGTTCCTGCTCATCTGCCCACAGTCAGGTGTCTGTCAAGGACATGTTTGAGCGTAAGAAGCCAATGTCACAAAGTCACCCCCTTGCCCGGCATCTGACAGCTGGCTTGTCTGAACTCTTAGCCCGCCAGCTTTTACCATACAAGCTGGTGGAGTCTGAGGCGTTCAAAAAATTTGTAGCTATTGGGACACCGCAGTGGAAGGTACCCGGCTGAAATTTCTTTGCACAAAAGGCAATCCCCAACCTGTACTCGATTGTGCAAAAGGAAGTAATGGCATGTCTGGCACACAGTGTTGGGGCAAGGGTCCATCTGACCACTGATACATGGTCTGCAAAGCATGGTCAGGGCAGGTATATCACCTACACTATGCATTGGGTAAACCTGCTGACGGCTGCCAAGCATGGAATGCGTGGCTCTACAGAGGAGTTGGTGACACCACCACGACTTACAGGCAGGCCTGCTGCCACCTCCTCTACTCCTCCTACTCCATCCTCTTCCATAACCTCCTCGGCTGAGTCCTCTTCTGCTGCTGCAATTTGTTGGCGGCATTGAATTTGGGCAAGTTGACACATGTGCCGTGCATGGCACATGTGTGTAATCTGATCGTACAACGCTTTGTGCATAAGTACCCAGGCTTACAGGACATCCTGAAGCAGGCCAGGAAGGTGTGTGGCCATTTCAGGCATTCCTACACGGCCATGGCGCACTATTCAGATATCCAGCGGCGAAACAACATGCCAGTGACTTGATTTGCGACAGCCCGACACGTTGGAATTCAACACTCCTAATGTTCGACTGCCTGCTCCAACAAGAAAAAGCCATTAACGACTATTTGTATGACTGGGGTGCTAGGACAGCCACTGCAGAGCTGGGACTTTTTTTGCCACATTACTGGACGCTCATGCGCAATGCCTGTAGGCTCATGCGTCCTTTTGAGGAGGTGACAAACCTAGTCAGTCGCACCGAAGGCACCATCAGCGACATCATACCATTTGTTTTCTTCCTGGAGCATGCCCTGCGAAGAGTGCTGGATCAGGTCGTAGATGAGCGTGAAGAGGAAGAGTTGTGGTCACCATCACCACCAGAAACAGCCTTATCAGCATCGCTTGCTGGACCTGCGGCAACGCTGGAAGAGGATTGTGAGGAAGAGGAGTCAGAGGAGGAATGTGGCTTTGAGGATGAGGAGGAAGACCAACCACAACAGGCATCCCAGGGTGCTCGTTGTCACCTATTTGGTACCCGTGGTGTTCTACGTGGCTGGGGGGAAGAACATACCTTCAGTGAGATCACTGAGGACGAGGACGGGTCATGAGTAGCTCAACATCCAACCTTGTGCAAATGGGGTCTTTCATGCTGTCGTGCCTGTTGAGGGACCCTCGTATAAAAAGGCTGAAGGAGAACGACCTGTACTGGGGGTCCACGCTACTAGACCCCCGGTATAAGCATAAAGTGCCTGAAATGTTACCAAATTACCGCAAGTCGGAAAGGATGCAGCAGTTCCAAAATAAATTAAAAAGTATGCTTTTCACAGCGTATAAGGGTGATGTCACAGCACAACGAGAATCTAACAGGGGAAGAGGTGAAATTAATCCTCCTTCTCCCATGACCACGCCGACAAGGACAGGACGCTTTACAGACATGTTGTTGATGGAGGACATGCGGAGCTTTTTAAGTCCTACACTGAGAAGAGAAGTCGCCTAGGTAAAAAAAGTCTAGATTACCTCACCTTTATTAAGATGAATGAGGGATAGATCCCGAAGGGACTGATAGTGGGCAATACATTCGACTAAAAAAGGCCTGATGAGATGAGCTGCCTTGGGCTAAAAATGGTCCACACGCTGCTGTATTTTATCTCTGAATGCTGGATGACTTACGTGACTTATTCGCCACCAACTAGGTTTCAAGCCGAAATGTTTTAGGACACTTTCTGCCTGGGAAACAAACATAAATTTTTCTGGCTGCTGCTACAGCAGCGGCTGCAACAATACCGAATTTTTCAGGCATGTGTACATGCCTAATTTTTCTGGCCTCTGGTGCTACACTGTGGCTTCAAAAACCAAACCAAAAAAAGGCACATAACAGGGATTAAACTGATAGGAATAGTACTACTTAACACACCACTCATATCTGGTGGCACATTAGATTGCACGCGCAGTGCCCCAAATTTGAAGTAGGAGGTCCGACCAAGCATCTTTTTCCATCTCCCGGTTCCTAAAATCGATGCCATATACATGTCCCCTGATAGGGGACGTAACAGGGATTAAACTGATAAGAATAGAACTGCTTAACACACCACTCCTATCTGGTGGCACATTAGATTGCACGCGCAGTGCCCCAAATTTGAAGTAGGAGGACCAACCATGCATTTTTTTCCATCTCCCGGTTCCTAAAATCAATGCCATATACACGTCCCCTGATAGGGGACGTAACAGGGATTAAACTGATAGGAATAGTACTACTTAACACACCTTATAATAATGCAGAGAGAGGCAATGCAGAGAGAGGAGTCTGAAGTAGAGGAGTCAGAGGAGGAAGGTGGCTTTGAGGAGGTGGAAGACCAAACACAGCAGGCGTCCCAGGGGGCTTGTTGTCACCTTCCGGGGACCCTTGGTGTTGTACGTGGCTGGGTGGAGGAAGAGACCTTCAATGACATCAGTGAGGACAAGGAATGGGACATGACTAGCTTGGTATCCAACCTTGTGCAAATGGGGAGTTTGCGGTTGTGCAAATGGACTGTTTGTGGTTGTTTGCGGTGCGTTAAACGGGGAGTTTGGTCTGTCACTGTGAAGTGGGCATAACCCTTACACTACCTGATCGATACAACATCATACCTGATGTTTTAAAGCATGTTATTCCAAACAATATAGGAATGTTAGGTGATTTATGCCGTTTATGGATTAAAACCAGACTCTGCATCAACTATGTAATTTTCCATGGGAGTTTTGCCATGGATCCCCCACAGTCCAGGTGTTAGTCCCTTTGAAACAACTTTTCCATCACTATTGTGGCCAGAAAGAGCCACTGTGGGTTTTAAAATTCGCCTGCCTATTGAAGTCTATGGCAGTTCACCCGGTTTGCCTAGTTCGCCCGTTCGCGAACATTTGCAGAAATTCATGGTCGCCGTTCGCGAACGCAAAATTTTATGTTTGCGACATCACTATTTATGACTTATCTAGCTCCCTTCCCCAACTACATACACCCGAAACTAGGAGAGACAAACTGAATCACTACCTAGAAGATGTTTGTATACCTACTCTCACAGAGGAACAGTCACATACCCTAGACTCCCCTATTGCCATCACAGAGATAATGACAGCCATTAAAAATGTACCCGCCAGGAAAAGCCCGGGCCTAGATGGGTTCAGCACTAAATATTACAAGAAATTCTCTCAGATTCTTGCCCCCAAACTACACAAAACATTTAACTCTCTAGAAGAAACTTGCGGCTTCCCAAAATCCATGTTAGAAGCACACATTACCGTAATACCAAAACCGGGTAAGGCCCAGAATACCCCACAAAATTTCTGACCCATATCCCTTCTTAATACAGACATTAAGATTTTTGCCAAGATTTTAGCATATAGGCTGAACCAAATACTCAATCAAATCATATCTCTGGACCAGGTTGGCTTTATCCCTGGCAGAGAAGCTAGGGATAACACTCTGAAGGTCAGTCAGCTCATAATATATGCCCAAGTTAATCACATCCCTTTATCTCTCATTTCCACCGACACCGAAAAGGACTGGGATTTTCTCAGGGCCACCCTGTCTAAATTCAATATTGGCCAGGGATTAATATAACAAAATATTCTCCCTATATTTGGAACCTACAGCTAAGATCAAAGTCAATTCGATCTTATCAGAACCCTTTCATATTAGAAATAGCACTCGACAAGGGTGACCATTGTCACCCATTTTATTTGCACTATCCACAGAAATACTAGCACACAAAATTCGGTCGAATTCCCTGGTTAAGGGTATCTGCACAAAACATACAAATTACAAATTGGCAATGTTTGCGGATGATGTCCTGCTAACTATCACAGATTTAGAAAAATTTGTTACCCCCCCTTATGAGAGAGTTTGAGGAGTATGGTATGTACTTTAACTTCCTTCTCAACCTGGGGAAATCAGAAATATTAAATATAAATGTATATATATATTATGTTATATGGGTAATTTGAAACTCACATATTAAGCATATTGAGGGTAGCCTTGAAACTTGCATGAAGTCCAGCAAGAAACATTCCATGATGATATTTTCCTTTTCTATAAGTTGTAACATATGGTTCTATTATAAGATCCTCTCAACAATATGCTTATATGGGCATATTCTGTTATGTGCTATAATAACATTCTTATTTCCTGTGGGCCCCTTATGCAGATGTGAAGTTAACTACGTTTTTTATATATTTCCTGTGACCTCATGTATGACGTATAATTCACTATAAAGTCTTTGTGTGTTTTTCAATAAATGGGAATCTTGTGAAAACACTCAGTTGCATGTGTGTGTGATTTCAGTGGTCACCCCAGGGCCCTGAAGAAAACGTGTGCTGCACCCTTATCAGCCAGAGCAGAGCTAAGAAACAAAAGAAGTAACCCTACAAGATGGTGTCAGACAAGTGGGATGAAACAGGGAAATCTCGGAAGGTGAGTTGAACAAAGAGTCCTTTTTATTCTGACCTTTTTTCTCTTACCACGAGACCCCTTAAGTTTCATTTTACATAGGAATAGTTGGGAAATATACATGTGAATCTTTGGTAGATTCTAACTATTGTCTTTGGTAAACTAAAAAGAGGAATAGTAGATTTCTTTGGTAGAAATCAGGTAAAATATATATATGAATCTTTGGTAGATTTTAATTATTAAGTCTTTGGTAGACTAAACAAAAAGGGGAATAATAGATTTCTTTGGTAGAAATCAGGTTATATTAAGTCTGGCTGAAGGGTTAAACCACACATTTTCTTGCTGCTTGCTTTTGAAATATGCTGTATGGCTAACATTGCTTTAAAGTTATAAGATAAATACTGCATTGTTTATATGAATTCTTATGCTGCTTGCTTTTTAAATATGCTGAATGGCAAAATACTGTTTATTGTATAAAGTGTTAAGGAAGTAAAATTCTGCTTATTGTATAAAGTATTAAGAAAGTAAACTGTTGCTAATATGTATTGCTGTTTCTGAATGTTAGTAAAACGCTACATTTTTTCTGGTGAAGGGTGACCTTTGACATAGAGATAATTAAAGCCAGAGACTACTGAAAGAATCAGCATAGTGATATTTTTTTTCTTTCCCTTGTTGTAAACTTAAGCATTTAGGCACAATAACTGGTAACGGATTACAACCATTCTAGTTAATGTGGTCTTTGCAAAAAGATTCAATAATTAATTGCTCTTAAAGGTAAAGGTATTGAATTTTTTTATTTTTATTATTTTTTATTATTTATTTATTTATTTATTTATTTATTTATTTTGTGTTGTATTGTATTTTGTTGTAAAAGTTTTAAAGGATAAGTTAGGAGTTGAGAATGGGCAAATCCCAGTCTAAACAATTTCCATCACCTAGGCCAGGAGAAACATGTAAAGATTATGTGGGAAGGGTGTTGCCCGATGGGTTTCTGTATATTATTCTGTGGGTTCAGAATATGGCAGAATGGACAGAAGCTATGAGAAGCTCTGATCCATTCCCCAGAGAGGGGGATAATGATAAATTTCATATGAATATGGTAAAAGGGTTGTGTCTAGGTGATGAAGAGGCATTTCCATGGTATAAAGGTGACCCAGGGTGGAATATGGATTATATGAAAAAGGGTGGGGAAAATTGGCTGACTGTTGCTCCATACTGACAATATATTGATATAGATGGGAATAAAAAGAAGGGTAAAAGTGAGAAGCAAAGACAGACAGCATATTCACCCCCCTGCCCCATAAAATGCCCCTCACCTACCTTTGCCATCATATAACAGACTATATCCTAGCCTCCCATCCCCTAGTGACATAGATCTAGAGACTATAGCTATTGCCTCTGCTCAGGTACCCAAGGAATGGACCTTGCCAGGACCTTCTGTAACTCCCCGATACCAGGTCACTAAACCCCCAATTATGCCCAAACCCCCGATTAAGGTTGAACCAGTAACACCTTCCTACCCCCCTACAATAACCCCACAATATAAAAGAGGGAATGAAGAAGTAGAGGGGGAGGAGGCAGCTGTACCAGAAGCTAGTATGCCATTTCTTACTGTGGGAGACCAATTAATTATTAAACCTTTGTCCCCGGGTGAATTAAGGGAAATTACCAAGGGAGCCCCAAACCCCCGTCAACATCGATGAGCTTGTATTATGTATTTAAAAAGAATGTTACAAGGACAAAACATGACACAGACAGACATAACAATTATCATTGATGCACTTCTAGACTATGACCCTGAATCAGGTTGGGAGTGGGGTAATGTAAAGAGTATTAGTAAATTGAGTCGAGATCCAACAATTAACTATGCCCTAAACACATGTGAGGGACTTGATGAAATGGGGACAGAATTAAGTATAGAAATGCATAGAATATGGAAGGATAAACAAAGTATGTCAATTGCACTAGCGTGCAAACAGAATACAAAGGAAACAGTAGTAGAATTTGTTAAGCGTTTTTATAAATGCTGGAAGGAAGAGGCTGGAATGGAATCAGGAGATGCAATGGGCTCTCTGAAGGACAAGACTTGCATTAGTAAGACAGATACGGATAGGGTATAGCGCTAGACCAAAATCCTACTTAGCCTCACTAAAGGTTATTGTCTCCTCCCTAGACAATAGAGAATCAAGAATGTAAAATCAGTGGATATAGGAGGCGCTATAGAGCCGTAGGATATATAGATATAAATAAATGTAAAATTCACTGTATCGTGACCAGTTAAAACATTCAAAAAATTAAAATCCCAATGACCCTTAAGGGATACGTTAAAATACTATTTATGTGCAAAATCTGTGATAAAAAATCGTTGATAATAAAAAATAAAGGAAATATCTATGTACATATATATATAAAAACAATTTATCCAAGTGAAAAATCAAAGTGAAATAAATGCAGTATATCAAAGTGCAATCAATGATCAAGTGACAATAATTAGTAAAACACAGATGTGATATTTAATAAGTCAATGCATAAAAGGTTGACACAAACAATCCATATAACAATCAATCATACATAAAATAAAGTAAAACCGGTTTAAACATACACACTATACAAACTATACATAACCCCTCAGATTCCCCAAATCAAATGGGGCTGACGGAGAACACCTACAATGACTGTGTTCTAATCTTGGTGTTAGTAGTTCAAGGGGATCCCCCCAAAAAGATGGTCCGGAATGACAATGTGGGTTTAATTATTGTAAATCCAAAGATATAAATGTTAATGTTTCTGAATGGTGCCGTTATATCCCCAGTCTTATTTGGTCACAAATAAAAGCCCACGATGGTATAGAGCTCCTTCCTTAATGTTCTCTTAGTTAAAGGCAATCAAGTATTTATAACTTAGCCGGGAGGCTCTCCTACCTTCTTACAAGTGTCTGCCAGCGATCTCCTTACCTGGCCCGACACTCCGGCTGCTCCTTTAGATGTCTGCTCAGCGAAAATCCCGTGAGTGACGTCACCCGGTTCCGGATCCTAGGTGACCACTTGCGCAAGTGTTTGTTTCCACAGGATGTCCTCTGTACGCCAGGGTACAGAGAGTTCACTACAGCTTCGGTCCTCCAAATAATCGCAAACAGTAGCAGGTAAGTCCTCTACGCGTTTCAACCCCTTCTGGGTCTTTTTCAAGATGCTACTTCCTGCAACCTTTGCCCTTAAATCCACTCTCTGCACAGGTGATTCGCTATTGCTACAACACCTTTCTGCAGGTAACTATTTCCTGGGGGGGAATAAAAACACCTCACATGTCATTCTTTGTTCGTAAATTTTCACACCAAATCCCAAGCCAGATCTCTAGTGTTTAAAAACTCGTTTCCATATAATCAAATAACGTCAAAAACTCCTTAAAAATCCTTAAAAATAATACAATTGTGATAATACATAAGACTGCAATTTATAAAACAATATAAGGAGAAAATACATGACAAACAGGGAAAATAGAAAAATTCAGATGAAATATTGATGAAATATTGCGTGGTCAGCCTAAGGCCAAGATTTATCCCACTTTAGATGACATCCAAAACAACTAATGCATATAAAATTTAAAATTTGAAACATGAAAATCACATAGAATATAAATAGAACCTAGCTCAAACAAACCTAGCCCTACATTCCTATCTAAATGATTCCCTGCTCCACAATCTTAATACTAGTTATTACTCTCTAAAATATCAGGTCAAAGATCCACAAGGAAGAACTCTAAACTAAAACGCTGAAAAAAGCCAAAAATGCTAAAATGTAGGGTACTAAAGATAATCAATCCCTAAGTTAAAAAGGGGGCTAATTCCAACTCTGAATTCAAACCCAACGGATGCAAAGTGTTAAACTCATAGATTAATTCTGCTTCCCTTTTGAATAATCTATTTTCAAAGTCCCCCTCCCCTCCAGTTATTTCGCACTACACACAATCCCCAGTATTTTAGTTCTTTAATGTTGTTCATGTGGATTTCTCTAAAATGTGTGTATAGGTGGGTTTCCAATTTCCCCTTTTCTATGTTCCAGATATGCTCCCTAATCCGATCCCACAGCATTCTGGTGTTCTCTCCAATGTAAAACAGATTGCATGAGCACTGTAACATATACACAACCCCTTTATTACTACATCTTATGGTGTCCTTTATAGTAAACTCTCTATTCGTGCCCGGAATTGGAACCTTTTTCTTTTTTGACCCACATCTACATGCTTTGCATGTTGCACAGGGAAAGAAACCTCTGACTTCTTCCCCCCTCAAATCCAAGTCCTTTTTATTTTTATTTTTTCCTTGCCTTCTAAACTCACTGGGTGCTAGCAGCGATTTCAAGTTCTTAGTTTTTTTGTAAACTATCCTAGGGTAAACTGGTAATTTGTCCCCAATAACTGGGTCGTTTCTCAACAAGTGCCAGTGCTTTATCAGAATCTTCTTCATTAATACATGATCCTCACTATATGTGTTCACAAATGGTATATCCAATGTATCCTTTCTTTGATCTTCCTTTCTTTTATATTCTAGCAGTGAGTCCCTGTTGGTGGTCCTTGCCCTTGTTACAGCATTCTTTATATTATTTTCTTTATAGCCCCTTCCTTAAACCTTTCCTCCAATATTGTTACCTGTTCATTAAAATCCTCAATTCTTGTGCAATTCTTTCTGATTCTCAGGCATTGTCCTACCGGTATATTTTCCTTCCACTTAAAAAAGTGACAGCTGTTTGCGTGGATATAATTATTGGAGTCCGTCGGTTTAAAGTGCGTTCTAGTTATTAATTCCTCCTCATTTACCACTATCTCTAAATCTAAAAAATTAATTGACTCCCTGCTAATTTCATACGTAAAAGTTAAGCCCCTATCATTGTTGTTCATAGTTTGGAACAATTCTTTAAGGGAATCTTCACTACCCCGCCAGATGATCAAAATGTCATCTATATATCTTTTGAAAAGCACGAGATTCGCACCGAGCTCCGCAAAATGGAGGAACCTATGCTCCCAATCCCCCATAAACAAATTTGCGTAACTCGGTGCGAATCTCGTGCCCATCGCTGTCCCCTCAATTTGTAGGAAATACTTTCCATCGAATGAAAAATAGTTGTGTTCTAAAATAAAGCTTATAATTTCTAAAATAAAATTCCTCTGTTCTTCCACTATTGTGTTATCTTTAGTCAGATATCCCTCAACCGCCTCCAATCCTAAACTATGCTTGATATTGGTGTAAAGTGATGATACATCACAAGTGGCCATCACAAAGTCTTTCTCCCACTTAATCCCTTCAAGTATTCTCAATACGCTGGTGGAATCCTTTAGATATGAGTCTAATTGTACCACATATTTTTGTAGGAACTTATCCACCTATTCTGATAGATTGGCCGTTATTGAGTCTATCCCTGAGACTATAGGTCTCCCCGGTGGATTGGTAAGACTTTTGTGGACTTTGGGTAGGAAATAAAATATAGGAATCCTAGGATGTTGGGGTTTAATATATAAATATTCAAAATCCCTTTTTCTTTGCCCTTATTTAAAATCTTGTCCAGCTTTTCCCTGAATTTATTGGTTGGGTCCATATCAAGTTTCATATAGGTTTTCCTATCGCTTAACAATCTCTCAGCTTCTATCTTATACTTAGTTCTATCTAAAATAACTAGGCCTCCACCCTTATCTGCCATTTCTATGGTTATATCGTTATCATTCTGTAGATTCTCTATTACTTCCCTTTCTTTCTTGCTTAAATTTCTCTTAAATTTGTGTTTTCTGTCTGCACCCTCCCTTAGATCTGCCAAAACCATCTTTTCAAAGGTTTCCAAATTGCTCCCTCTGTCATTTCTAGGGTAAAACTTCGATTTAGTTTTTAATTCTGTATGTTTATATAGATCAGATTCTCTTGCCTCATTAGTAATAAATCTTTCAACAGGATTCTTTAAAAAGAAACGTTTAAGGGTCAGATTTCTCACATACTTTCTAACATTTATATGTGTCTCGAATCTATTTAGTTTTTTTGAAGGGGCAAAAGAGAGTCCCAAGTTCAGAACTCTCTCCTCTTCTTTACTTAAATTTTTTTCGCTCAAGTTAAAAATCCCTACTTTCTTTTCTACTTCTGTCTTTTGGCTTCCATTTTTTCTTCTTCTCTCTCTTCTTCCTCCTCTAACTCCTCTATTTGTCTTTTTCTTTCCCTTGATCTTAAAGCTTTTTCTTCCTTTCCTTGTCCGTTTATGCCTCTTAATTGTAGAGCCCCCTCCCTGAGGGGTGTGTGGCCTAAAAAATCTTTCTCCTCTCTAGTTAGGTCTATATGACCCCTTGTTTCACTGGGGGCAGGTTGATGTTTATTTATCGTAACCAGGGGAGTGAACCTATTTGTCAGGGGTATTTCTGGCTGTCTTGGCTCCCATCTACTTTCATCCTTATTCTTTTGCTGATTTGATCTCCCTTGATACTGATTACCTTCCTCAAAATAACCTTCATTCCTCTGCCTGTAGTTGTTTGGACCTCTTTCTCCGTAGAAATTCCTATTCCCCCTATAGTCTCCTCTCCAATAGTGATCCCTATTTTCAAAGCGATTACCCCAACCATAATGGTTGCCATAGTGATTATTAAATCTCATATCGGGACCCCGATTCCACCCTCCAGGGTTCCTATTTCTAAAATTTCTATTCTGATATCCTCTGTTATCCTCAAAATTATTTCTATCCTTATATCTATTACTATAAAAATTATTCTGATGGTCATATCTTCTCCTATCGTTCCTTTCCCATGTATTGTTGTTAACCCTTTGGGTATCTGTATTTCCCCTTTCTCTATTTTGTTCAGCAGCCCCTTGTGTCATGGAGAGCTCAGAAATATCCCTTTCTAATTTTTTGCATTTGGTGACTATAATTTCTTTCTTCACATTTTCTAATCTCTCAATGATAACCTGTTGTCTTTCTTTCAAAGTCTGATCTTCTCTGACTACTTCCAGTTTCTCTTTAATACTCAAAATCTCACTGTTAATTTGTTCTATGCTCTCATTTCTAGATTTTTTAATAACTTTGATCAGTCCTTTGGAAGCTTCCTTTAATACATCATCCCATTCTGCTTGTAAATGTTCACTTAACTCAAAAGTGCAACTTTTCTTTAATTTTAACCCTCTAGGGATAGTATTCTGATCCAAGTACTTATCTAAGAAGATCAGTTCCATTTTCTGCCTTAATTCTCTATTTAGAACTTTCTCTAAATCTCCCACTAGTTTTAGTACTTCCGCTTTATTCATAATGCATTCTTCAGGTTTCTGAAATTCATTTTTCATGATTTCAGATAGCAGTTTATCCCTATATGAGAATATTTCCATATCTATACTGGACTTGCAGCTAATACACCTCAGGAAGATAAAGGATAAATAAGACAGATACAGATAGGGTATAGCGCTAGACCAAAAACCTACTTAGCCTCACTAAAGGTTATTGTCTCCTCCCTAGACAATAGAGAATCAAGAATGTAAAATCAGTGGATATAGGAGGCGCTATAGAGCCGTAGGATATATAGATATAAATAAATGTAAAATTCACTGTATCGTGACCAGTTAAAACATTCAAAAAATTAAAATCCCAATGACCCTTAAGGGATACGTTAAAATACTATTTATGTGCAAAATCTGTGATAAAAAATCGGTGATAATAAAAAATAAAGGAAATATCTACGTACATATATATATAAAAACAATTTATCCAAGTGAAAAATCAAAGTGAAATAAATGCAGTATATCAAAGTGCAATCAATGATCAAGTGACAATAATTAGTAAAACACAGATGTGATATTTAATAAGTCAATGCATAAAAGGTTGACACAAACAATCCATATAACAATCAATCATACATAAAATAAAGTAAAACCGGTTTAAATATACACACTATACAAACTATACATAACCCCTCAGATTCCCCAAATCAAATGGGGCTGGCGGAGAACACCTACAATGACTGTGTTCTAATCTTGGTGTTAGTAGTTCAAGGGGATCCCCCAAAAAAGATGGTCCGGAATGACAATGTGGGTTTAATTATTGTAAATCCAAAGATATAAATGTTAATGTTTCTGAATGGTGCCGTTATATCCCCAGTCTTATTTGGTCACAAATAAAAGCCCACAATGGTATAGAGCTCCTTCCTTAATGTTCTCTTAGTTAAAGGCATTTGTTCCAAACTATGAACAACAATGATAGGGGCTTAACTTTTACGTATGAAATTAGCAGGGAGTCAATTAATTTTTTAGATTTAGAGATAGTGGTAAATGAGGAGGAATTAATAACTAGAACGCACTTTATTTATTTAAATTATCTTTTTATTGAAGTCAAAAACCAGTACAGAGTATAAGGCATGTCACAAAACATTCACAAAACAATGTGTACAGAGCATAATTAGGAGACAATATATTCTAGTATCGCAAACATATCCGTACAGTATGGGCAATCACATAAAGAGACTTCAGTTTTGTTTTAGAGTATAGCAGATGTAATATAAGTAAAAATGATCCTCTCCTAGCTATATACAAAGACAAGTAAGGTAGCTAATCAGATGAGAGTAAAACTAGGTAGGGGGTGACTCTATAGTTATATGGGAAAGAGGGATGCAGCGGGCAAGAGCCGCTCAAAATGTAATAGGGTGGGGTGGGGGGGTGGAGGGGCGGAGCCAGTTAGTATGTCTACACCAGGGGCAAATTTAGGTGGGACTAGGGTGTTATTACTTAATATAAATATAATCAAACTCATCTAAACCCTTATATTCCTATAGAGGGGGCCTAGAGTCCTATAATATATTGTCAGATGGAGGGGGGACGTCAGATTAATTGGAGACTGGGGGGCTTGGGGGACCTCTGGGTGAGCCCCTCTCCTAAGGGAGTGCCACCTCTAGGCGATGTTGGAGAGGGAGAAGGGATATGACCCGCAGGCATAAGTACTGGCAGGAAAGGGAGGAGAGAAGCTCAATCAAGAGAAATATAATGTGCTAGAAATGTGAGTGAGAGCATAGATAAACTAGGAATAACAGTCGTATAATCACAGAGAATTAAAGTCAGTAACGTATATAAATATAACATAGCACTTAGGTAAACCATGTGTTGTTATGCAAGGTTCCAACGTTCAGTGACAACCAAACTAACTAGGGCTAAACTGCGACATTTTTTTTTTTAACCTATAATACGGCTATGTTTCAGGGAAGATATGGAAGAATTACTCAAGTCTAGCTCTAGAAGTGCTTGTAATAAATAACAGAACCCAGACAAATATGAGATACTAATACAACATAAAACAGTAAATAAAATTAGCATAAAGAAAATGAAGCAAAAATGAGGAGTGTCTACAAGTATAATGATAACCCTCTTTATCAATGAGAAATAGTTAAATTCAGGGGGGGGGGATATTAAAGCTCCATCTCCTGAAATGTAGTACATATATATAGCAGGAGCTAGAGATTATAGATAAATAGCGTGATCTGCATACCTGCCTGAATGTCCGATAACACAAATATTAATACCAGAGGAACTGTATTAGCTATGTTTCTGCACAAACGCTGTATCTATGTATTAATATTCTGATATTGAGCTCGACGCTACATTTCAGCTGTATTTATATATTAGAGTGCACCATGCTGGATTTGTCACATAATACACACTGCCCCTTCAAACTAAAAGCCCTGAATTGTATATGTTACAATACACAAGTCGTATCTATGTACTAGAAGGCTTTCTATTCAGCTTGTTGCTGAACTCACTTTATACCCATAAACTACAGGGATTACGCTACTTTTATTGCTATATATAAACTGTACCTATATGCTAGATACCAGTATGCAGGCAAGGGTGCAGTTCATAATAGAATGATATAATGGTTTGCATCTATATTGGAACTAGAAACTAACAGCATACTTAGGTATGTCATAAAAGCTGATAGCTATACAGAGATAATCTCTGAAAGAGGGAGATGCACATATTAACATTCAGCGGTTTTTATACAAACTAAACATAACCATATAGAATTTTATAATAATGATGACCTGTCCTGCTGTGAAGTATAGATACATGTTGGACATATATTTTAAACTTCTAATATTACACACCCTAAACGCAAAGCCCTATATACCACACAATACAAGGCTCTTGCAAAGAGGGTAGTTTAAAGTTGATGTTCATAGTCACTCAAACTGATATTTCAGCTCAGTAATGTCCATCATGGTATCCGGTCGGCAGAGAAATGATCTATTGGTCAGGGAGAGGTCTAGGTGATAGGGAACCCAGGCTAACAGGAATACCGTGATTTAGAAAACAAAATGAGAAAGCAAGGAGCAGTAATAAAACTATAACGAAAGCCCACAGAATCATAGTATGTTCAAGGAAACATTTTGTTATGCAGCGATACTTGCAGATGTAATCAATCCACAGAAGTCCCGGGCACAGCTCTGAGCATAAGTATCACTAATGTCCGCATGTCCTCTGCTAGCCTACACCTAGGCGAACCCATCCTGTGGCCTGCGTGTCAGCGCTAATCTTGAGGCGGCTAGTATAGGAGTCAGGAGCTGAGCAGATGGGGTGAGGACCCTGCCGGAGGAAATCTCCCAACCGCATCCACGCTACTGAGGTTAAGGGCACCGGGTAAGGGCACACGGCATGAGTCGCTTCAGTACCTGTCGGGAAGGATCTCACACGAGAGATAGAGCTGCCGGTCATCCCCGTATCACTAGGCAGAAACATACCACATAATGAAGAACCGGCCTCGATCAACCCAACTGGTAGCTGTTTTCTCTCGGGCACATTGGCGATCACTGGGACATAGGGGAGAGATGCGTCGTTTCCACAACCTTGGTGCCATAAGTAGGTTCTTATGTGCTTCATAGGTGCAGCTTCATAGAGTGCTAGGGAGCTCAATTTAGGCTCCCCCACGTTAAGTGGGGGTCGCGAGTAGGTACACTGCACTTCATATTCCTCTATGGGCGCCATTTTCTTCTCCTCTAGCGGCTGCTGTTTAGGGTGCGCTGTTAAAATAGATGTCAGGCTAGAAAAGTGATAGTCTATTTTCTGATCTAAAGCGACTAGTAATGCCAGCAATTCGTTATAGTAAGTTTCATCCATATTGAGAAGTTTATCTGCTGCTTATTGATAGCAGGGTATTAGCTGGTTCGTTAGCCACGAGTGCCACAGTAAAGCAAACTTGTTCATGCGTCGCTTCACAGGCCCGAAGGCACCTTCTGTATAATCTTCCTCTGAGCACCGTCAGGGTCCTGAAAAAGGGGTCATCCACCTATGGAGAGTTGACCCCTCATTATTTATATATGACATAGAGTGTAAAAGTCTTGTAAATTAACTTGTTTGAGTATTATGCTTGAGGAGCTCCATGTAAAGACGTCTGTACTGCGTGGCTGTTGGCTCCGCCCCCCACTAGAACGCACTTTAAACCGACGGACTCCAATAACTATATCCAAGCAAACAGCTGTCACTTTTTTAAGTGGAAGGAAAATATACCGGTAGGACAATGCCTGAGAATCAGAAAGAATTGCACAAGAATTGAGGATTTTAATGAACAGGTAACAATATTGGAGGAAAGGTTTAAGGAAAGGGGCTATAAATAAAATAATATAAAGAATGCTGTAACAAGGGCAAGGACCACCAACAGGGACTCACTGCTAGAATATAAAAGAAAGGAAGATCAAAGAAAGGATACATTGGATATACCATTTCTGAACACATATAGTGAGGATCATGTATTAATGAAGAAGATTCTGAGAAAGCACTGGCACTTGTTGAGAAACGACCCAGTTATTGGGGACAAATTGCCAGTTTACCCTAGGATAGTTTACAAAAAAACTAAGAACTTGAAATCACTGCTAGCACCCAGTGAGTTTAGAAGGCAAGGAAAAAATAAAAATAAAAAGGACTTGGATTTGAGGGGGGAAGAAGTCAGGGGTTTCTTTCCATGTGCAACATGCAAAGCATGTAGATGTGGGTCAAAAAAGAAAAAGGTTCCAATTCCGGGCAAGAATAGAGAGTTTACTATAAAGGACACCATAAGATGTAGTAATAAAGGGGTTGTGTATATGTTACAGTGCTCATGCAATCTGTTTTACATTGGAGAGACAACCAGAATGCTGAGGGATCGGATTAGGGAGCATATCTGGAACATAGAAAAGGGGAAATTGGAAACCCACCTATACACACATTTTAGAGAAATCCACATGAACAAAATTAAAGAACTAAAATACTGGGGATTGTGTGTAGTGCGAAATAACTGGAGGCGGGGGGACTTTGAAAATAGATTAATCAAAAGGGAAGCAGAATTAATCTATGAGTTTAACACTTTGCATCCGTTGGGTTTGAATTCAGAGTTGGAATTAGCCCCCTTTTTAACTTAGGGATTGATTATCTTTAGTACCCTACATTTTAGCATTTTTGGCTTTTTTCAGCGTTTTAGTTTAGAGTTCTTCCTTGTGGATCTTTGACCTGATATTTTAGAGAGTAATAACTAGTATTAAGATTGTGGAGCAGGGAATCATTTAGATAGGAATGTAGGGCTAGGTTTGTTTGAGCTAGGTTCTATTTATATTCTATGTGATTTTCATGTTTCAAATTTTAAATCTTATATGCATTAGTTGTTTTGGATGTCATCTAAAGTGGGATAAATCTTGGCCTTAGGCTGACCACGCAATATTTCATCAATATTTCATCTGAATTTTTCTATTTTCCCTGTTTGTCATGTATTTTCTCCTTATATTGTTTTATAAATTGCAGTCTTATGTATTATCACAATTGTATTATTTTTAAGGATTTTTAAGGAGTTTTTGACGTTATTTGATTATATGGAAACGAGTTTTTAAACACTAGAGATCTGGCTTGGGATTTGGTGTGAAAATTTATGAACAAAGAATGACATGTGAGGTGTTTTGATTCCCCCCCAGGAAATAGTTACCTGCGGAAAGGTGTTGTAGCAATAGCGAATCACCTGTGCAGAGAGTGGATTTAAGGGCAAAGGTTGCAGGAAGTAGCATCTTGAAAAAGACCCAGAAGGGGTTGAAACGCGTAGAGGACTTACCTGCTACTTTTTGCGATTATTTGGAGGACCAAAGCTGTAGTGAACTCTCTGTACCCTGGCGTACAGAGGACATCCTGTGGAAACAAACACTTGCGCAAGTGGTCACCTAGGATCCGGAACCGGGTGACGTCACTCACGGGATTTTCGCTGAGCAGACATCTAAAGGAGCAGCCGGAGTGTCGGGCCAGGTAAGGAGATCGCTGGCAGACACTTGTAAGAAGGTAGGAGAGCCTCCCGGCTAAGTTATAAATACTTGATTGCCTTTAACTAAGAGAACATTAAGGAAGGAGCTCTATACCATCGTGGGCTTTTATTTGTGACCAAATAAGACTGGGGATATAACGGCACCATTCAGAAACATTAACATTTATATCTTTGGATTTACAATAATTAAACCCACATTGTCATTCCGGACCATCTTTTTGGGGGGATCCCCTTGAACTACTAACACCAAGATTAGAACACAGTCATTGTAGGTGTTCTCCTCCAGCCCCATTTGATTTGGGGAATCTGAGGGGTTATGTATAGTTTGTATAGTGTGTATGTTAAAACCGGTTTTACTTTATTTTATGTATGATTGATTGTTATATGGATTGTTTGTGTCAACCTTTTATGCATTGACTTATTAAATATCACATCTGTGTTTTACTAATTATTGTCACTTGATCATTGATTGCACTTTGATATACTGCATTTATTTCACTTTGATTTTTCACTTGGATAAATTGTTTTTATATATATATGTACGTAGATATTTCCTTTATTTTTTATTATCACCGATTTTTTATCACAGATTTTGCACATAAATAGTATTTTAACATATCCCTTAAGGGTCATTGGGATTTTAATTTTTTGAATGTTTTAACTGGTCACGATACAGTGAATTTTACATTTATTTATATCTATATATCCTACGGCTCTATAGCGCCTCCTATATCCACTGATTTTACAAGACTTGCATTAGTAATATGCAACCTCAGCTTTCTTTGTTGGTGAAACAACTTGTCTATGATTGGCCAGAGTTGACTCCAGCAGAATTCTTGAAAAGAATTCATGAAAAAGAAGGGGCAGGTTGTTTTGACATCAGGAAATTAGAGGGAAAAAACGCTGCTTTTTATCAAAAGCAGAGTTTACAACATTGTGATCCATTCCAGGCCAGGGAAAGGGATAATACAGGGAGTAATAGAATGTATGTGAGAGGTAGAGGGAGAGCTAGAGGAAGAGCTAGAGGGAATTATACTTCAAACGGAACACATTGTTTTAACTGTGGGGAACAGGGACATTGGAAAAATGAATGCCCAAAACCCCCTAATAATTCTGGCCCGCCTTACAATCCCTGACAGTATAACAGACAGCCTTACATAGCCCCTGCACCCATGGAGGCACCCAAAAACAACATACAATGGCCATAGGGGTGCCTAGAAGGTAGCACTCCAATTTTTCCAGTGGTGTCAACAAGTTATCATGAGCAACCATACTTAGTCTTAGAAGTGGAGGGAGAACCCCTACCATTTCTAGTAGACACAGGAGCAACATGCTCTGCCTTATGCTCAGAAATGTATGATGGCCTTACTGGAAAATCTGAACCTTTTTTAGGGATTAATAGAGTGCTTACTCAGACTTGCATCACACCGCCACTTGAAGTTAGGGTACCCTGTACTGGCCAACAACTTTTGCACCCATTTCATATTATAACTGGGTGTCCCCTTAACCTTTTGGGTCATAATCTTATGGGTCCCCTTGGAGTGAAAGTAGCTGTCACTAGACAGGGTGGGTTAGACGTGAGTCTAGGGTCCACTAACCTGTGTTTTTATAATGACATATTGACAGATGTCCCATCCTCTGTATAGGCATCTTCAAAACTTGACGTTGGTTTAGTTCAGTGTACCCCATATAAAGCCAGATTAAAACCTAATACTACTCCAGTGTTTATTAAACAATATCCATTGTCTAGAGAAAAGAAAGAAGGGATAAGACCCATGATAGAGGAATTCCTTAAACAAGGAAGCCTCCGTCCAGTAGTTTCTCCCTATAATACCCCCATAAACCCGATCCCAAAGAAAGACAATGAATATAGGTTAGTACAAGACCTAAGGGCAATTAATGAAATAGTAATCCCAATTGCCCCAATAGTCCCAGATGTTACAACCTTACTCACAGCCATTCCACATGATGCCTGTATATTTACAGTCATTGATTTAGCTAACGCATTCTTTTCAGTCCGATTGGACCCTGAGACACAGCTACTTATGGCTTTTTATTATGATGGGCGTCAGCTTACCTGGACATGCCTCCCTCAAGGCTATGTGGCCTCACCTGCGGTCTACTCACTGGTGCTCCAACGTAACTTGCGGTCATGGACACCCAGCCAAGGTTCTGTCCTCCTTCAGTACGTCAATGACCTACTGTTGTGTAGTCCTAACCAGGAGGCAAATACAGTAGATACAATAAGTCTGTTAAAACACCTTGCTGCTGAAGGTCATAAAATAGCAAAACATAAGCTACAAGTAGGAGTGACAAATGTGGATTACCTTGGTTTTGTGCTTTCCCAAGGCCACCGGTCCATTAGTCCAAACAAATCCAAGCGATTCAACAGATCCCAAAGCCAGTTACTAGAAAGGACATGCTCACCTTTCTAGGTATGATTAATTATTGCAGACAATGGATTCCTGAGTGCTCCCATCATTATTCCATTCTAAGACAAGCCACAAAAGGGATAAGCCCTGAACATATACAATGGACATAACTAAATCCTACATAGCTCTGAAGACTAGCATTATTAGTGCCCCTGCTTTAGGACTACCTGATTATTGTAAAACCATTTAACTTGTATGCAAGTGACAATTGTAAAACCATGGCTGCTGTCTGTGCCCAAGAGCATGGTGGAGGCAATTTGTGTTCCGTAGCTTTCTTTTCCAAAGTAGTTCCAATACCGGTACAAGGGATGCCGGCGTGTCTCCGAGCATTGGCGGCTTGCGTCATGGCTGTAGAGATTGTTGAAACAATCACATTAGGCCATCCAATAGTACTACACACTAGTCACCAAGTTTTACATCTTGTAAAAAATGTCACTACCCAACATATGACTTCTCAAAGACTTTCTGGTTATGAATGTATATTACTGAATAATACAAATCTGACTATTAAATATAGTAGTGTATCCTCAGGGCCAACTCAAATACTTAGTGCCTTACTTACAGGATCACCAGATTTAAGGATACTGTCTCTTTAAGACTTGGCTGAAGTTTCATTGGTCACCTCAGTTATAAATCTCACCATTTCCGGCTGCTCACTGCTTAGTAATTTTAGTAGTATACCTACAGATACCTGAGCCGTTACCTGAAAGACTTCTTGGATATATAATACCTAATTTTGAGTTTCTTATTCCAACTTCAGCTAAATCACCGTACTAGAACTTGCAGCCGAAGTTATTACCTAAGCTTAATGCTGCTAAAGTTACAGTTGTACCAAACACTGTTGCGACTTGCAAAGGATACAGTTTACCTATGTGACGTTTCACTCAGAGTTACAAGTTCTATGAACTTCCGACTAATCTAATGCTTGTAACAACTAGGACTTACTTTTTCACAAGTAACTGATAGTTTTTTTGGAAAACAAAACAACTACAGAGTCCCACTGACTCCACCCCTCAAGACCGTGCTCCAGCGTTCAACACGCTTCTGCTCGATACTCACAGAGCCTGTCAGTTCTTACAATCCTCACAGAGGATACTGCTCTCCAGCACGAAAATACCTAGCTTACGAAAAACAGCTCCTCAAACTAATTGTGAGTACACTTCAAACTTCCAACACTTCTGAGTTATTTTCCGGTGCCGCTGTATTCAGCCTGTCAGTCTGTCAATCACTTCATTTTTCTCACTGAACTCAGCGTCCATACACGCTGTTCCGCATACTGCCAAAGAAGCCTGTCAGAAGCTACTTACCTTACACACAGGTTCTCCTGCTGCAGAGTGTTAAAGTATAGAGCGGTTAACACTGAATATTAAGACTCTCACCTTTTCCTTGGGGTTATTCCATTCACTGCTGTGAAACAAAACAAAATTACTAAATTCTGCAATTGTGTTCCAATAGTTACAGTGTACCACAACACCTTACATATTGCTAAGCCTAAATTTTTTGACATGGAACCAGCAGAATTACCGCAGATGGTATACAATCAATCTCAAAAGGTAGACCAATTGGCTCAGGCTGTCCATGATCAACAAGTGGAGAATCAATCCCTTCGGGGTATAATAAGAGAATCTATCACTCCTCAGACATCACAGGTTCATCAAACACCAGAACCTTCTATATCTTTACCTGAACCATTTAATGGCAATAGAAAGAATTACAGGCAGTTCAAGAACTCCTGCCACTTGCTATATAACCTAAGACCCCAAAGTTATCCAACTGAGAGGATTAAAGTACTCAGCACTATATCCTTCCTAAGGGGTGAGCCCCGTATCTGGGCGGACAACTTATGTGAACACAAAGACCCAGTATTAGTTTCTCTTGGAGACTTTTTCACAGCCATGGATGATCTCTTCCATGATACAGATGTGCAGATGTCCGCTGAAGCATCCATGAGAGGTTTAAGACAGGGGAAGCGCCCTGTAGAAAAGTACATTACGGAATTTAAAATGTACGCTGTGGACTCCCAATGGAGTCAAATTGCACTACGGAACCAATTTCGTCTTGGTCTCTCAGAAGGACTAAAAGATGAAATTGCCAGAATTGAGTTGCCTAAAACCCTTGAAGGCCTTATGAGATCCGCACAACAACTAGACAGAAGATTACGTGAAAGAAAAGCAGAGAGATACTCCTTTGATACTCGGCCTAAAGGGTCCCCTACACCTACTACTCATCCAACTTTTCAACCTCGACCTGCTGCCATACCCATGGAGATTGGGGCGGTTAGAGGATCCCTTACTCCTGATGAAAGGAACCGCAAAAAGACAAAAAATCTTTGTATGTACTGAGCCAATCCGGCACATTCAGTCCAGGACTGTCCTGTATTACTGAAATCAAAGAAAAGTAAGTACTCAAGTAAGTACTCACAAATTAATTCATCAATACATGAATGCAAACAAAATTCTTATGCTATGCTATCCCTCTCTCTACAGTGGGATCTAGATCAAGTGACGACTGAAGGAATCATAGACTCCGGAGCTTATGGATGTTTCATAGACCAACAACTTGTGAATTCCAATAAAATACCTGTTATTCAAAAGCTTAACCCTGTTGTTATTCGTATGATTGATGGTTCCACACCAAGTTCTGGTCCTATAACACACCAAACGATACCTCTTCCTGCTCCGAAGAGACCTTGGCAACACATCTCAATGGACTACATAGTGGACCTTCCTATGTCCAATAATCAAAACACTATTCTGGTTGTGGTGGATTTGTTCACGAAGATGGGTCATTTCCTACCTTATCACAAGTTACCCACCTCGTCAGAGACTGCTAACTTATTCCTGGATAATATAGTGAAATTACATGGTTTCCCTTCCATCATAACGACAGATAGAGGAACCCAGTTCACCTCCCAGTTTTGGACTAAATTGTGTGAACTCACACAAATGGATCATCGTTTCACGACTGCTTTCCACCCACAAACCAACGGACAATCCGAAAGGTTGAACCAGTGGCTCGAGCAGTATTTGCGCTGCTACTGCTCATATCACCAAGAAGATTGGGCGAAATTTCTTTCAATGGCTGAATTTGCTTATAACAACGCAACAAATTCCTCAACTAAAGTTTCACCCTTCTTTGCAAATTGTGGTTTTCATCCGGACCTAGTTTTATCCTGTTCAGAAACTCATACCTCACCTGCTATTGATAACCTACAAGACTCCCTACAACAGAATTTTAATTTCATCCATCAAAACATTTTGAAAGCTCAACAAACTCAGAAACATCATTACAATCTTCGTAGAAGACCTTCTCCTCCTTACACGTTAGGGGATCTAGTATGGTTATCGACGAAGAATTTAAAATTACAAATACCCTGAAAAAAACTTGCTGGCTTTTTCATTGGTCCTTCTCCTATAATTAAAATCATCAACGAAAATGCTGGTACTCTAAAATTACCATACTCGATGAGAGTCCATCCTACATTCCACGTATCCCTCTTATCTTAAAACCATACCAACCTACAAGACAGTCTCGGACCTTCCTCCCACCTCTTCCTCCAACACTAGAACAGGATGAATATGAAGTAGATTCCATACTTGACTCCAGAATACACAGAGGTGAACTTCAATATTTAATCCATTGGAAGAATTACTCTCACGATGAAGATTCCTGGGAACCTGCTGCTAATATCTCCGCACAGAGATTGTTAACTCAATTTCACAGAAGGAATCCTGATCGTTCGAGACCTGCAACTGTGGCACAGTTGCCTTGAGGAGGGGGTCATGTAAGGATACTCTCTCTTTAAGACTTGGCTGAAGTTTCATTGGTCACCTCAGTTATAAATCTCACCATTTCCGGCTGCTCACTGCTTAGTAATTTTAGTAGTATACCTACAGATACCTGAGCCGTTACCTGAAAGACTTCTTGGATATATAACACCTAATTTTGAGTTTCTTATTCCAACTTCAGCTAAATCACCGTACTAAAACTTGCAGCCGAAGTTATTACCTAAGCTTAATGCTGCTAAAGTTACAGTTGTACCAAACACTGTTGCAATTTGCAAAGGATACAGTTTACCTATGTGACGTTTCACTCGGAGTTACAAGTTCTATGAACTTCCGACTAATCTAATGCTTGTAACAACTAGGACTTACTTTTTCACAAGTAACTGATAGTTTTTTTTGGAAAACAAAACAACTACAGAGTCCCACTGACTCCACCCCTCAAGACCGCGCTCCAGCGTTCAACACGCTTCTGCTCGATACTCACAGAGCCTGTCAGTTCTTACAATCCTCACAGAGGATACTGCTCTCCAGCACGAAAATACCCAGCTTACGAAAAACAGCTCCTCAAACTAATTGTGAGTACACTTCAAATTTCCAACACCTCTGTGTTATTTTCTGGTGCTGCTGTATTCAGTCTGTCAGTCACTTCAGTTCTCTCACTGAACTCAGGGTCCATACACGCTGTTCCACATACTGCCAAAGCAGCCTGTCAGCAGCTACTTACCTTACACACAGGTTCTCCTGCTCCCGAGTGTTAAAGTATAGAGCGGTTAACACTGAACTCTCTTACAGTTATATCTAATTTCAAGTACCAATTCCAATATTACTTATCTAATATTCACAATAAGAATATTAAGACTCTCACCCTTTCCTTGGGGTTATTCCATATAATAATCAAACACTGCAGGAAAAGAGTTCCACTCATCAATAGTGTTGCTCCATTTACTGCTGTGAAACAAAACAAAATTACTAAATTCTGCAATTGTGTTCCAATAGTTACAGTGTTCCACAACACCTTACACCAGACTTTCCAACAGACCATGACTGTATAGAGGTAATACACCACATTACTACACCAAGACCTGACTTGATGGATAAACCTTTTGACCATGCTGATAATGTGTTTGTTGATGGTTCTTGTTCCCGACCTAGTGACGGTATTTATAAGACAGGCTATGCCATTGTGCAACTACCAGACATTGTTCTAGATGCAGGCCCCATTCCTTATCCTTCAGCACAAGCTGCAGAATAAATAGCACTCACAAAAGCATGTAAATTGTTTGAAAATAAATCTGTTAACATTTAAACTGACTCTCGCTATGCTTTTGGGGTTGTGCACGATTTTGGTATGATATGGAAACAACATGGTTTTGTTTCAGCAGATGGCAAGACCATCTCTCATACAGACCTGATTAATGACCTTTTAGAGGCCATACAACTCCCAAAGGACATAGCGATCATACATTGCCATGCACATACATACAAGTCTGACCCTATTTCCTTGGGTAATGCACTTGCAGATAAAATTGCTAAAGAGGCTGCTTATGTTTCTCATACACCCGGATCCATCCTCCGTATGTATGCTGTTTTAGCCCCACCTTCATGTCTACAGACCATATGCTTCTTGAACTCCAGGGACATGCCACTCCTAGTGACATATCTTTCTGGACTACTAATGGGTTAACTTTAGATGAGAATGGTTTGTTTTCTAAAGAGGGGAAGGTGGGCATACCGGAAAGCAGTGCACCACTCTTTATAGCACAAGGCCATGGTGTTGGACACCTAGGTATAAAACCAACAACTAACTTGTTGAAGCAATCTTTCTACATTAGAGGTATAGGTGATCATTGCAAGGCATATATTAATAGATGTGTATATTGCTTACAGACCAATGCAACCATCCCCAATAAAGCCCAGCATGACCACTTACCCCCACCTACAGCCCCATTCACACATCTACAAATTGATTTTACACATATTCCAAAAACTGGCACAAAACAATTATATCTGCTTGTAATAGTTGACCAATTTTCTAAGTGGCCAGAAGCTTTTGTTACCCAGAGGGAAGATGCAAAAACAGTCGCTAAAATTTTAGCCACTGAAATAATTCCTAGATTTGGTTGTCCGCTTCAGATTAATTCTGATAACGGTCCAGCGTTCATTAGTAAAATCACACATGAGTTAGTAGAATGGTTACAGATTAATTGGAACTTTCACATTCCCTACCATCCTCAAAGCTCAGGGATTGTAGAAAGAATGAATCACAATATCAAGGAAAAACCTTTAAAGGCAGCAGCAGGTACATGGGTTAAATGGCAAAACTATTTACCTGCGATTTTAGCAGAAATCAGAATGACCCCAAATCGGACAACCAGGTTGTCTCCATTTGAGGTCCTAATGGGTAGACCATTCCCGACTCCATCCATTCCCGACTCCATGGGTAAAAGGCCCACTTATCATTAAAAGTGGTGATTTAGATTGTATTAAGGAACAATATGTAAAACAATTGATTGATAAATTGAATGGCATCTATGGTGATGTGTCTTCCCGTTTACCTCTTCCCTCACAGGAACCAACCCATCCTTTCAAGCCTGGAGATCTGGTCTGCATTCGCCAGCTGAATAAAGCAAAGAAAGGAGGTTTCCCGTTCAGCAAGCCAGTCACTGTGATCGCTGTAAGGACATCTGGATACACGCTTCACGAGTGAAACTCTGTCCAAAGAGAGGAGAAGTTGGTGACAAGCTATCGGTCACCCCTCACAAAGGAGAAGTGGGTGATAAAGTACAGATCACTCCTCACAAAGACCAGGATGACGATCTCAATCATGGATCCAAGACATTCCTGCAAGATCTTCCTTTTCCTAATGGGGATATTGATCTTTGTGTATATCCAAATAGTATTAATAACGGCATGTTATTACTCGTCTGAAGATGCTGAACACTTTACACCTATTTGTTTACTATTATTAACATTGTTTAATTGTTACATGTCTTGTACTTTACGAAAGAAAATACCAGGTATGATACAAGATGCAGAAAAAGTTCAACTGCAAAATTTAATTAGAGGTAGACCCAGATAGTTTATATTGTAGGAACATTACAGGTTATGTGATCACAATGTGATCAAAGAGGGGAATGATGGGTATATATATATATATATATATATATATATATATATATATATATATATATATATATATATATATATATATATATGTATATATATATATATATATATATATATATATATATATATATATATATATATATATATATATATATATATATTATATATATTATGTTATATGGGTAATTTGAAACTCACATATTAAGCATATTGAGGGTAGCCTTGAAACTTGCATGAAGTCCAGCAAGAAACATTCCATGATGATATTTTCCTTTTCTATAAGTTGTAACATATGGTTCTAATATAAGATCTTCTCAACAATATGCTTATATGGGCATATTCTGTTATGTGCTATAACAACATTCTTATTTCCTGTGGGCCCCTTATGCAGATGTGAAGTTAACTACGTTTTTTTATATATTTCCTGTGACCTCTGTATGACATATAATTCACTATAAAGTCTTTGTGTGTTTTTCAATAAATGGGAATCTTGTGAAAACACTCAGTTGCATGTGTGTGTGATTTCAGTGGTCACCCCAGGGCCCTGAAGAAAACGTGTGCTGCAACCTTATCAGCCAGAGCAGAGCTAAGAAACAAAAGAAGTAACCCTACACAACTCTATTCACAAACAGTGGATACAATTGGATAGGGAGATACTCAAAGTAACAAATGTAGGCGGTTTGAGCTGGCTCCAACCTGCCGACAGACCCAATGTGATACATGATTATCCCCTCCTACAAGAATACTTTTCACAGTGGGACAAATTGACAGCAAATAGCACACATATTACATCTAACCCTTCTCCACTGACACCGTTATCTAATAACCCTGAAACCCCTTTCCTACCCCCCTATCGTTACATTCCACAATAAGCCCCCAACATTCCAACACATTCCTGGAAAAATATTACCAAGAATGGAAAACTCATTACTAGACAAGAACTCACTGAGAAGTAGACATGGTTACCCACCTCCTGGTATTTGTACACGCAACTATCACACTACCTTAGCTCCCACAAACAAAAACGTAACCTTACTAGACCTCTTACAAGGTTTGAATCATTATGTGCACTACCTTTTAGGCCATGTCATACTATCTCCATTATCTATAGAATTTTATCAAGCTCAGGACCAGAGGATCTCCCCACATACTGTTACAGATGGCATAGCGACTTGGGTACTGAGATTATAAAGAATGGGGGAAAGGTTTCATTCACCACAAAAGGACGTCTGTCTCGGCAAAATTTTTAGAAATTAACTATAAATTCTTGGCCCAGTGGTATCTCACGCCGCAGAGGATACATAAAATATTCAAGCATGCTTATAACAAGTGCTGGCGGAATTGCGGCGAGACGGCCGACATCCTACACATTTGGTGGGCGTGCCCTAGGCTGGATTCCTTTTGGAGTCAGATCTTTACACACATAAACAACACACTCTCATCTGAAATCCCACAAGACCCATGTATCCTACTCATGCTCGACTTACCAGACCTTAGGGAAGATGCTAAAATGTCCCTACTGTATATAATGTTAAGCAGTGCAAAAATCCTAATTCCACAGAGATGGAAAACGCAACACATACCTACCCTGAATATGTGGATAGATCAGGTGGACTCGTTACTAGCCCTGGAAAGATATCACTTCCACAGGACAGGAAAGATTGCTACACACAAACTTATGCTCATGAGATGGAATGCCTCCAAAACTACGCAGACTGAATAATAGACAATATAACACAATAACCCAGACTCAACACACTACAGTACCTGCCTCTCGCCCAGCATGCCTTTACCCTCCCCATCCCCCCTATCTCCTTTTCCGTCTGCGCCCGACATTATCAATGATGGTCCTGACTGGGAGAAAGAAAATTTCAGTTTGTTAACAGGAGAGTCTCTGTGTGACAGAGCAAATGTGACCCCTGCCACCCATATTTTCACCATCTTTCTTGTTGACCCTTTATATGGGCACTCGTGCATTTGTGTAACTCAAGGTATCGAAAAGCCGCCCTGCCAAACTTAAATTGTTATAAACTGTGGACTCTCTAATACAGAAACAGTCATCAAGGAACTCTTGTACTAAACCCCATATATGTACTGGAGTCCTGGTCTATACCGCTTGTTAAGGCGAATAACGGGCGAATACCTAGATTCACTTTGTATAAGATGTTGACCTATTCAATTAATGACTTGTGTATAATTGTATGGAGTGCCTCTCGCTTGTTTCTTTCTATATTGTACTGTATCTGTTATACCAATAAAAAGAAATTTAAAACAAACAAAAAATATATATATATTTAAATCATGAAAGTTTTTTGGACTTGACTGTCCCTTCAACATAACTAATTTGCCGAAACATTTTTTTTTTTTTTAAACTTAACTAAACTAATTTGCCAAAAAAAAATATTTAACTAATGAAAACGAGACAAAACGAAATTGTTAGCGTTGCACATATCTACTATTTTTTTAAAGTCTGCAAGATAATATTTTCTCTTACAAACTAACCAAACCTATTTACCTGCAACAGCTTTCATTGGCTTTGACATTTCAGTGAAGCTTAGGTTTAAACCTAAATTAGATAAACTTTTATAATATTCACTCATAGATCTATAATATATGTAAATTCCAAACTTATAATTTTTAAAATAAACTAAAACTCTAAATCTGTAGTTAAAATTGTATTTCACATACATGAAAATGAAAGTTAATGTTTTTAAATTCAGAATGGCAGATGGTACTTCTTTGTACAAATTTCACCTTCTGCCAATAAAACTAAATGTATATATGGGTATCTGCATACATGTTTATAGTGGGGGGCGTGGGCAATAAAATGTCCAAACATAATATTAGTGGCAATATAATTAAAATAACATTTTTTAAATTACCCTACAATTTTATCCACCATAATTGAACAAAAAAGTTTCAAGATACAATGGGGCCTATCTATCAAGCTCCGAATGGAGCTTCACGGCCCGTGTTTCTGGTGAGTCTTCAGGCTCGCCAGAAATAGCAGTTATAAAGCAGCAGTCTAAAGACTGCTGCTCCATAACCCTGTCTGCCTGTCTTGTGAGCTGCTGGTGCAATGCTCCTCATTCAGCAAGGTCTTGCGGACCTGATCCGCACTGAATTTAAACCAATAACCTAGTATCAGTTGGGCATTTCTTTTAATGTTGAGAGCCAACAACTGACACAACTCTTTAATTTTAAAATGAAATTTTGCCTGAAAAAAATAATACAGTATGGGACATGAAACCTATCTTTTTAAAGGGACTTGAAACCCAATTTTTTTTCTTTCATGAGTCAGATAGAGAATACAATTATAAGAAAGTTTCCAATTCACTTCTATTATTAAATTTGCATCATTCTCATGATATTCTTTGTTGAAGCGGTATCCAGATTCACATGTCTTGAGCACTACATGACAGGAAATAGTGCTGCCATCTAGTGCTCTTGCTTATTTATAACATTGTACCAAAACTGCTGCCATATAATGCTGAAGACACGTGCACAATCCTGAACTTATCTTCCTGCTTTTCAACAAAGGATAAAAAAGAGGGGGGCGGAGCTAACCGGCAACTAAGATGGTCGCACGATATGGGAGCTCTGCAACGTAAACATCCAAAAATAGCGTTTTTAGTGACTGTAAATCACAAAACATGCATGTGATGACATAGATATTGCCTGGTGTAGACTTATATGTGCTGGGAAGAAACTATCAAATTAGAAGATTTATGCTGAGCTAAAAACCTACATCCGAACAGACCGCAACACTCAGCAAGGCAACACCATCACTGACTTCCAGCACGTTCAGAGTGGAGATAGATTGTGGTGTGTATATATACCTGACATCCACGACTCAGTTAATCCTCTGTCTACACGAAGGGCTATAATACATGGCATTATGAAAACACCGAAAATCAGGTACCTGCTCACAAATTAAAAAGTGCGCTCTAGAAGAGAGCTGACGGCCGCAAAAAACTAATGCCCATTAGAAAATTCGCAATGCGGGCCAGAAGCATTTGGACATAAACCTACAAGCCGACATAAACAATTCTATAAATCGCCGGAGCAATGAACGGACAGATTGACCTGTAGGGGAGGTACCACACTGTGGAGAAAGTGCAAAGAGAGACCGGAATCAAAGGCCTACGTCTCACTGCAGAAAAGACATTGCAGCAGCAGTAAACAGTGTGACACTAAACTACAGCAGTAAAGGTCTCAGAACACCACCCAACAAGACCTGCTAGACTATCATCCCACCCGAGTTTCACAGACAGCTGGACCGCATGTGAGTGCCTCTGCATATTACCGCATACGCAACACAAATCACCTATATACGGCCCCATCAAAACCGACACTGTACACTCTCCTCCATAAAGCTTTAGTCAGTGGAAAGTAAACCTAAACTGTCGGGAGGAGTAGCGGAAGGCCTTAGAACAGTAACGGACTAAGCAGGGTACAACACTCGCACCAGAATCCTCTCTGAGAATTATACCTGCGCCATAGAGGCCTATATTCCAGACCACGAGGCGTACAACAGCAGACAGCTAGACAGGTATTTGCATACATGCCAAACGCAGGTGCTGATACAGATGTCAGGCAAATGGAAATATTAAAAAAATATAAGAGAAATGCCTGGATGTACTTATACTTCCCATCCGGATAGAGAGAAAAGATATAAAAAAGGAAAGAGGGTACCTTTCCTCCCGCCTGGAGAATGGACAAATGTCAAGGACAGCAATAGAAGCCAGACTCCATAACTAATTCCAGTAGCTGCTCATAAGTTACACTTCTCTCAAGTGCTCAAAAACATGCAATCCTTAGATACTCAGGAAGATCCGATCATACAACTTTTGAATAATTATTTTATGGATTTCAAACGGAGCCTACTTACAGTACTGCACCACGCCCAACAAATTTTCTCACAGCGTGAGCCGCAGCACAGGAGTTGTGGAGTTCCCCTATCAATACCTGGGGACTGCCCTGCCAGCAGAGAAGATGACACTCTGGATCAAGGAACGGCTTACACCACATCTAAATTGCCTCACACTAGAAGTAGGAGTTATGGGGTCGAGCAAGTTTTAGCCAGCCAGCCCAGTAATTACTCACACAGCAGCCTAAGGACTCTTCCTAATCTCCTACTAGCAGGAACTCAGAAAGGACAAGTGGACCTTCCATTTTGGTCTCCAACTCCCCCGGATGATACATGGAGGCTGCACCATGGCCATAGTTACTCCTTCACTACCCTGGCACTGGGTTTCAAAGCTGCATGGTGACAGCGTGGGGTCAATTACCTCATACTATACTGTGTATAAGTCTGGAATTGGCTGACATATTTCCTTGCCAGGACGAGTAACTTGCAGTTTCACCAGTCCACCCTACCTCTCATTTTACTACCTGCAGACCCCAGGACTCTCCCTTTCTTTCCCCTAATCCCGGTTTGTTAACATTTATAGTATGATTCTTAAACATGTACTTAGACTCTTCTGGTTCATAGTTAGTTAATTGGGAAACTGTTTTATTTTTATTCTCATCAAGGTTCCTATAATATCTCTGTCTTATGGAGATCTTAAATGTCTAACATGTCATATATCTCAACAGATTATTCCTATATAGAACAGTCCTCCCATACACAACTCCTGACAGGCTACTTACGAGGCCAGAAGCTGCAAGCAGTTGAGACGTCTCCTGCTCACTTCACTAAAACTGGAATTGGGTAGATATATGCTGCATATATATCTCTGCATATTGAGCTGCTCCGATAACATAGAACTTTAAACCTGGCCTATCGCTATGCTAGCAGAGTTTTTATCACTTAGATTGACTTTTACCGCACTCTTGACTTGACATCTGTTGAACCACTGTGATGTTATTGGGGGGTAGTTATCAAGCAGTCAACCTCAAATATGCTGGAATTCCGCAGCGTATTTGTGGCGAGGCTGATTTGCCTTAGTTATCAAAGGCTAGAGACCGGCAAAAGTAGAATTTTGTGACGTAAGCTTCGATCCGCCAGACTCAGTCCGACACAGATCGATTCTTACGTCACTCCAGATGTTCCGCACACAAGTGCGGCACAATCTGACTACTTTTGCTAGTTATCAAAAAACTAGCAGGTACGCTCGGCACTTTTCCGGCCCAGCGGCGGCGGATCCCATAGGAATCAATGGGAGTCTGACCATTGCGAAAGTTCAGGTTCGCTGCTGCCAGACATCCCATTGATTCCTATGGGAGCTGTCTGCACCTAATACCCTAACATGTACCCCGAGTCTAAACACCACTAATCTGTCCCCCCTACACCGCCGCAACTAAATAAAGTGTTTTCCCCCTAAACCGCCGCTCCCGGAGCCCACCGCCACTATAATTAACTGATTAACCCCTAAACCGCCGCTCCCGGACCCGCCGCCACTATAATAAATATGTTAACCCCTAAACCGGCGCCCCCGGAGCCCCCCACAACTAAATAAAGTTAGTAACCCCTAAACCGCCGCTCCTAGACCCCGCCGCAACTCTTATACATGTATTAACCCCTAAACCGCCGCTCCTAGACCCCGCCGCAACTCTTATAAATGTATTAACCCCTAAACCGCCGCTCACGGACACCGCCGCCACCTACATTATACCTACTAACCCCTATCCTGCCCCCCCTACACCTATAATAAATTTATTAACCCCTATCCTGCCCCCCCCTACACCGCCGCCACTGTAATAAATTTATTAACCCCTAAACCTAAGTCTAACACTAAACCTAACACCCCCCTAACTTAAATATTAATTAAATAAATCTAAATAATATTTCTCTTATTAACTAAATGAATCCTATTTAAAAATAAATACTTACCTATAAAATAAACCCTAATATAGCTACAATATAAATAATAATTACATTGTAGCTATCTTAGGGTTTATTTTACAGGTAAGTATTTAGTTTAAATAGGAATAATTTATTAAAGTATAGTGTAGTGTTAGGTGTAATTGTAACTTAGGTTAGTTTTTATTTTACAAGTTAATTTCTCTTTATTTTAACTAGGTAGCTATTAAATAGTTAATAACTATTTAATAGCTATTGTACCTAGTTAAAATAAATTGAAAGTTGCCTGTAAAATAAAAATAAATCCTAAGATAGCTACAATATAATTATTATTTATATTGTAGCTATATTAGGGTTTATTTTATAGGTAAGTATTTATTTTTAAATAGGATTCATTTAGTTAATAAGAGAAATATTATTTAGGTTTATTTAATTAATATTTAAGTTAGGGGGTGTTAGGTTTAGTGTTAGACTTAGGTTTAGGGGTTGATAAATTTATTACAGTGGCGGCAGTGTAGGGGGGGCAGGATAGGGGTTAATACATTTATTATAGGTGGCGACAGTGTAGGGGGGGCAGGATAGGGGTTAGTAGGTATAATGTAGGTGGCGGCGGTGTCCGTGAGCGGCGGTTAAGGGGTTAATACATTTATAAGAGTTGCGGCGGGGTCTAGGAACGGCGGTTTAGGGGTTAGTAACTTTATTTAGTTGCGGGGGGCTCCGGGGGCACCGGTATAGGGGGTAGAACAGTGTAGTTTTGTGTGAGTGCTTAGTGACAGGCTAGCAATAAAGCTGTCAAAAAGCCGAAGAGCAGCGAGATCGGATGAGTGATAACTCTCACAGTCCACTGCTCATCGCCCCGTACTTGGTGCGTGGCTTTTTGACAGATTTATTGATAACTTAGGCGAAATTTTGCAGTTCCGCGGCGGCGATGGTAGGCGAGCTTAGGCGGGCGTATTGAACCGGCGAAGGCAGTTAAATTAGACGCGTTGATAACTAGCCCCTATTATCTCATTGTTATGTATACCTGCTATTGGGTTCTAGATCCCAGGCGGCATATGCTTCCTTCCCTATGCTAATATATACACTCTATTTATCAGCTATCACACATATATTTTCTGCTACAGTCGGAGGGAGATATATTTAATATTGCATCAATTTGAGCATTGTAATGTTAAGACATGGGTCCTCGTCTCCCCCTAGCCGGCAGGGGGGGGGAGGGGGGTTGTGGTCATCAATGGCAATGGATGCTAGTTTCGACTGATTGCCAGTCTGGTGTTGTACGAATACTTCTCACTCCGTTGTGGTTATACTTGCAGAGAGGTTCTAGATGACGGTACAACATATGCATTTCTATACATTTGTGATTGGGAACTTGCATATCTGTAAATATTGTAGTTGCTCTTATCTCTGTAAATACTGGTCAGCTGTCTTTCCTTGTCTAGGTTATACATGGGTGTTTTAAAATAGCGCTGTTTGCTAGCTAATGGGGTACAACATCAATCTTATGGTATGATCTTCTATTTTGTAATCTTGAAGCGACAGGGAATAGTTGTTATAGTTATCTAGGACTACTTATTATACTTTACATATTTTACTCAGCTCTTTACCATATTGCTGAGCTGACACATATACAGGATAATATATAACAGGGTCACTTAGATGTAGATGAGGTCACGCTGTGATGAAAGTATGCTTAGAATTTATTTGGGAGATATAGCAGCCAGTTTAGTGCTCCACAACATACTATTATAAGTACATGCAGGTTGTAATCCTTCCGGTAGATGCTCATATGCTGAAAGTTAGTTCTTTGTATAGGTAATACTCTTTGCTTTATGCTAATCACTTATGTTATATTTCTATATGTACATGTATATATGGCATTACTTGTTTGATTCAAGCTAGACTATTTTTTTTAGTCTCATCACCACCCAGTTCTCTTAATATTGTTACTCTCACCCTGGGTAAACTTCCTAATCTCAATTGATAACCTCCCCCCCCCCCCCACATCCCATCTTATATTATATAATTTTACTTTATATTGTCATTTTTGTGATGTTGTTCGCCTATGGTCCATGTTTGACCACTTAATTTCAAGCGGTATTTACCCGCTGAATAATTTCCCTTTCAATGTAACCATCATATTCCAACGTTTATCTTACCTATATTAAAGGGTCCATGAGGGGCCGGATAACTGGTCACATATAGAAACTACTGTATATATAAAATGGAGGTTTCAGTTAATGGTGTGATAACTCTTATGTCTGTCAAATTTTTCCTTTAAAAATTGCATTGTGTTGTGCTTTGAGACAGGCTGTTGTTATATATAATATGTACCATCTATTGTATGTGTTACTTTATGTTTTCTTCTTGCAAAACCTCAATAAAAGAATTTAAAATAAAAAAAAAGGATAAAAAAGAAAATGAAGAATATTTGTTTATTGAATTAAATTGGAAAGTTTTCTTAAATTGTATGTTCTATCTTAAACATAAAATAAATCTTTTGGGTTTTATGTTCCTTTAAGTATAACACCCTTTAACTGGCTGACCTAACCATGAACTCACACATGAATTACCCTGACCTCACTGTGTCACCAAGACTCCACAAACTGCTTATCCTGACTAAATCCTCAACTCTCTGTGTCCAAAATCTAATGCATATTTCCGACTTCCTTCAATTTTTGTGTTGTTTTTTAGATGAATTATTATAGAACTTGAAGTGAATTTAAAAACTAAACTCTTTGAGTTCAAGCTCAAGTTTCTCTCGTCTAAAAGAAGGATTTTTAATATATATATTTTAAGTGATGTTCCTGAGGCCATTATATTTGCTTATGGACGCATTCGCCTACCAGCCAAATACATACGGGGCTCTACCAGTTGCCCAAATAGGCGGTCGCTTAAGGCCTCACTTAAATAGAGGTCTTCCCTCTTGCGGTTGTTGAATAGTTGACATAAAACTATATATATCTATATATTTAGACATATATATGTATGTATATATATATATATATATATATATATATATATATATATATATATATATATAATGTAAAATATATATTAAATATTAAAATATTTTTAAAAATATATATAAATTATTAAAAATGATTAAACATGCAGTAAAATATTTAATTATTTAGATTATTTTACAGTGTTTATTGGTTTCTAATAATTTTTTATTCATTTTTATTAATATTTTATATTTAATATTTCAAAAACGTGCCTTAACAATGCTAAATTTTAATGTGCGCTAACCTAACCTCGTTAAGATCTAGATTAAGAAACTCTTTTACGAAAAACGCATATTTTACATTCCTATGTTCTTCACATAGAAAATGATGTACTTTTTATCGTTATCTATATATATGTATATATAAAATACATAAACACATAAATACATATATATATATATATATATATATATATATAGTATATATATATATATATATATATATATATATATATATATATATGTGTGTGCATTAGAGCTCTTTGTAGTCAAGTAGCTAAATTTTTTTAAAGTCATTGTGATGAGAGTGGGAAGTGACATCACCGGATGGGGCGTGGCTTTGGGGTCGTCATTGTCTATGTCACAGTTACCAAGTTAGATGTGTTCTGCAAGCTGTATACTTCTATGCTCTGCAATAAAATAGGGTTGTACCTTCTATTCTGTGTCTCATAACATGGTGTCAGAAGTACTTGCCTGCACTTCTGTTTCCTGATTAATGATGATGCAGACGTTTACCCCACCTGAGACTTTTGTTTTTTTCTCAGCCTCTCGCTTTGCTCACATGGCGTCAGCGTTTTCAACGCTTCAGGGTTGCTTCCAAGCTGGACAAGGAGAGTGGTGAAGTACAAGTTAATTCTCTTTTATACTCTATGGGGAAAGATGTGGAGCCAGTGTTCAATGCCTTTACTTTCCAAGAAGGGGAAGAATTTGACTTTGAAATAGTTATGAACAAACTCAGTGCTCACTTTGTGCCCAAAATAAATGTGATTCATGAGAGGGCTTGTTTTCACAAACATGCTCAGCGTGTGGGAGAATCTGTGGAGTCATTTGTGCGCATCCTGTATGAACTAGCTGAATTCTTTGAGTTTGGTGTTGCCAAAGAGGAGCAAATCAGAGACAGAATAGTCATAAGAATTGCAGATGCTAAGGTCTCACTGAAGCTACAGTTGGAGGCTGTTTTAACATTGGATGGGGCTATTAGGATGGCCCGCCATAGTGAAATGGTGAAAAAGCAAAGTGCTGATCTGAGGTCCAAGAGTATTGTGGATGAAGTGCAGCAGTTCAGGAGAGCTGCTAGTGAAAGGCACAGTGTGAGCGGTAGACCAAGGGCAACAGATAGGCCCAGAAGTGGACGCAGTATGCTCGCTGCATCCAGTGTAACCATACCCATGATCAGAGTGTCGTATGCCCTGCTAAAGATAAAAGATGTAGAAAATGTAACTGAATGGGCCATTTTGAAGTGGCGTGTAAAACTGAATACATTAAGGAGATGCAGGTGGATAGTCACCAGGAGGGTCAAGAAGTGTCCTTTGTAGGGTCTGTTGTTGAACGGTCTGGTTTAGATAAGGATTGGTGGGTTACTCTTACTGTAATGGGAGCCAAAGTTGCCTTTAAGATTGACACAGGAGCAGACATCACCGTTATGTCCCTTGCAGCATTCATAAAACTGCCTCGACAGCCTCAGCTGGTGAAAGTTACAACAAAAGTTCATAGCCCTGGAGGCCGCATCGATTGTGCAGGGAAATTTCTTGCAAGCTGCGAGTAAAAGCAGAGGAAATTCACTATGTGGGTACATGGGATTAGAGGTCAGTGTGTTAAAAACCTATTAAGCAGAAAAGCAGCCTGTGGCTTGGGCCTGGTTGCCAGAATGAATGAGATTTCCGAAGACATATTTGGTGAATTGGGCCTACTGAATTGCAACCCAGTCCGTATATCACTTAAAGGTGACGCAGTCCCATAAATCATTACCACTCCTTGTAGAATCCCATTCCCGCTCATGCCTCAAGTGGAGAAGGGACTTCTGCGTATGAAGAATATGGGAGTTATTGAAGAGGTTGTTGAAGCAACTGACTGGTGTACCCCCATTGTGTCTGTTGAAAAGAAAAATGGGAAGGTACGCATCTGCGTAGACTTGAAAAGGCAGAACGCGGCGGTAAATAGAGTGAGATATGTGCTGCCAATGCTTGAAGACATTGCTCCGAAATTGGCTGGGGCGAAGTTCTTCTCTACACTTAATGCTTCCAGCAGCTTCTGGAAGATACCTCTAGATCCAAAGTGCCTCAAACTGACTACCTTCATTACACCGGTAGGTCGGTTTTTCTTCTGCAGACTCCCCATCGGGATATCCTCTGCTCCTGAAATCTTTCAAAGAGAGATGAGTTCTCTCCTAAGGAACCATGAGGGCACGGCAGTCATCATGGACGACATTTTGGTGTATGGGTCTAAATTTGAAGAACATGATCAGCGATTGAGCTGTGTGCTGCAGACCATTAGAGATTACTTTAGGTATATTATCAATGGACATGGCATCAAGCTGGACCCTGATAAAATCCTTGCTATTGAACAGATGAAAAGTCCTTCTGATGTACATGAGCTGAGACAAATATTGGGCCTTGTGAATTATGTGGGCAGGTTCCTTCCAGATTTATCCACAATACTACACTCTATCACAGAATTGTTAAAGAAAGATGTTGCCTGAGTCTGGGGACCTTCACAGGAAGAAACTTTTGTGCAGGTCAAGTCCCTGCTGGGGTCTGCCCCTGTGTTGGGGTTCTACGACCCTTCTAAAAAGACTGTGGTTAGTGCTGATGCGAGCAGTTATGAGTTAGGAGCCACCCTCCTGCAGTTGAATGAGAACAAACTACAACCCATTGCCTACTGTTCCAGTACACTGATGGCTGCTGAGTTGAAATACGCCCAAATTGAGAAAGAGTGCCTGGCTGCAGTTTGGGCCTGTGAGCACTTCCAGTGTTACCTAGTGGGTTTAGAGAAATTTAGTCTGGAGACTGACCATAAACCGCTAGTCCCTCTAATCAACTCCTATGATATTGACAAAACACCCCTAAGATGCCAGAGACTTCTGATGAGGCTGCTCAGGTTCAACGTTCAGGCAGTGCATGTGCTGGGGAAACAACTGGTAGTGGAAGATACACTTTCCAGGCTCCCACTGGCTGCTGCTGAAGAATCTTCAATGGAATCAGATGTGAAAGTTTATGTAGATTCAGTTCTGGCATCCAAATCCATTTTGTCAGGGAAGCTAGAGCAAATAAGAAAGGAGAGATATTTAGATACTGACCTTCAAGAAGTTATTAAGTACATAAAAGAAGGTTGGCCAAAGAGCCGGGCAGCCTGGATGTCTTTAAATTCTTACCAGTCAGAAAGGTCGCAGCTCACGGAGCTGGATGGGTTGGTGCTATTCCAGAACCGTATTGTTATTCCTGTTAGCATGCGGCAGGAGATGTTAAGCAGGATTCATGATGGCCACTAAGGCATTACAAAGTGCAGAGAAAGGACAGCTATGGCAGTATGGTGACCTGGGATCAGTTCCGACATCGCAAGCCATGTGTCAAAATGTGCCTTTTGAAGGGAACACCGGCCTACACAGAGAATGGATTTACAGAGAAGGGGGGTCCAATGGCACTACTTGAGAAGTATAAAAGAAGATAAGTTAATGCTAAAATGTGAAGATAAGTTAATGCTAAAATGTGGTATTATCTTATACCCTTCAACCCTGTTGTATAATGTATCACAATAGGTAATGTGTACTAGCTAATATTTAAGAAAAAAAGCAGTACAAGACTGCAAGGAATGTACACATTCAAGCACTCAAAGTTCCTTATAATGAACTAGACTTGTGAGCAGACACTTAGCAGATCTTCAAGGAGAAAAATATGTTTAAAAAATAACTTTTATTAGGGCAAATTAAAATAATGGATAACACAATTAAAAACACAGGATTGTCTTCTAATTTATGGGACGGTTGAATTACGCGGTTGTGGTTAACCTTTTTAGGATCACTAAACTGCAAATCACTGGGCTGGGGGTCTAGTGATATAGAAGGGGATTAGGCAACACTTGTCATCAAAAGACCTAGGATGAGGCTGTTAATCTTTAGTCTTTGAAATAATTAGCAAAATGTACTCAATATTCTCTATAAATATAGCGGTCCTAGTGGTATAGTTGAATCAAGTTCAGTCTGTATTGAGTGATTATGGCACATTATGATGTTCCATATACATGGGGAGTAAATAATATAGACTAGACTTTTCCAACTGAACTGGAATACTGATTATAAACCTTAATTTAGTTTCTGTGTATATTTAAATAAAGAACAATACAAGGATATACAATTATACTGCCAGTATTTTTGCAATGTGCCTGTCTGTTAGCAAAACACATGGTAAACTAATCTAATGCTTTATAGCAAATGCATCTGGCTTCTACTCCGGTGCTCAATTGGTTTATAATTAACTATATCAAGTATCCAAAAAAGAGGCGTGATAGTGAAGCCACAGCGGTTTAGCTCCCAAATGATATTGCTAGACTAGTTCCCTATATTCAGGTATTATAAATAATATTTATCAAATAACAATTACTGATATTAACATTCTATGTATATGCTGGTAAAGGCTAGTTGCCTGTGCCTTTTATATTACAGTCTTAGATTGACACTAGTATCAATTAGGTATATAACATAAAATAGCAGCTTTGCAAAGTGATTCTAGCATTAACCTGCCATAACCCGCTTTATAGATAAATACTAAATCTTGAACCAACACACCAGTCTATGTAATTATAGCTTTGTATACGTCTTAAGACTAGAATGAGCTGGTAATTAACAAATGTGATTTTTTTGGTTAGAATCCTGCTAAGTTTAAAAAGAAGAATTAGAGCCCATTAACTCCCAACCTCCCCTGACATGTTCTCAAAGGGTTTACGGCTATGCCGTTGTGGCGGGTATTTATCCCCTTGTAGCTCCGCCTACTGTTCTGATGTCACATTTGGACCTCCAATCGATAAAAATGTATGTCGATATTTGTTTGTTTAGAAAAAATTGTTTACATATGCAGATTTACCCACTTACATATTTTACGGCCACTGGTTAGGAAGCCCTCATAATCCAATTGATAGAGTTGGGCATAATTGCCCTATATTATGTATAGTAGATATTTATATTTACTCTATAGTGAGTGGGTTAATGAAGTTCTTTTATTCATCTTACTCTAAATCGCATATAATTTATCATAATTGTGATAACCCCCTGGTTAATGTTTTACACAATATAATATTGTTTTAAAGAAATTCTGACAGGCCATTGAATATTTTGTGTTTCTCTTTATATATAAAACCAATATATACGGCTCAGAATTTATTCTCTGAATACAGATGTAATATCAGTTTTTCCATGTATGATAGACTACCATTAATCTATGTTCATAATAATACTCCTGCCCAACTACATGGATACTGATTACATCTTATAAATATTTGCAAATTGAAACAGAGTCTATTGAAAAAGTATTAGATATAAGATATAATATAACATATACTCATGCCATACACATATAGTCTTTAAATGTGTGGATGATAAACATTGTGTGTTTTAATTTTTATATCAGGTATGATATTAATTTATATCCATATTTCTGATTCCATAATCTAATTCATTTCTTAATCCATAGTTTTCTCATGATTAGAGAAGATTTTCCTGATGTGACATAAAGGTAATGAAGATTTTTTTCTCGCTCTGGTGTGACATAATGGTAATAATCATTAGAATGGGAGAGAGAAGAGAAGGGAGCCTTTGATTTCTACTCCGCTGCCTGCAGGCCCGTGGCAGAAAATAGCTGCTGATTTGTGCGAACTGCACGGGAAAAAGTACCTAGTCGTGATTGACTACTATTCCAGGTATTTAGAGATTGCACCCTTGAATGAGATCACCAGTGAAGCCGTTATCACTCGTCTCAAGAGCTTGTTCACCAGGTGGGGCATACCAATGGAGTTAGTGAGTGATAACGGAATGCAGTTTGCTTCCACGGAGTTCAGTTCTTTCAGCAGTGAATATGATTTTGTCCATTCTACGTCGAGTCCACATTACCCGCAGACCAATGGAATGGCTGAAAGGGCAGTTCAAACAACAAAGTTAATTTTGAAGCAATCTGAGCAGTACTTAGCACTCTTGGCCTATAGGGTGACTCCCATTAAAGCCACAGGTTTTAGCCCGGCACAGCTGATGCTAAAACATCTGATTTGCACCACTTTACCCTCTGTGGGTGTCTTCCAGCCAACCAGCTCTGTTCCTCGAGACGAGGTCCTTAGGAGGGATCAAGAGGCTAAAAGGGGCTATAGATTCTTCTACGACAGGAAACACTCTGTGAGGCCCTTGCAGGAGCTGAATGTGGAGCAAATTGTCAGAGTTAAACTGGATGATGAGAAGAAATGGAAGACCCCTGCTACGGTAATTGGATGCTCTCCAGAACCAAGGTCTTATGTGGTCCTTACTGATGGAGGGACAGTCACACGTTGAAATCAAAGACATCTTCATCCAGTACCTGAGAGTTTGGGACTGGATGCCTAAGTACCACCGCCAGTGGGATCCCCTGTTTTAAGAAGGGTGCCTTCCCTTAAGCAAGGTCACAGAGGGGATACTTCTTTGCTTCCAGCAGGCTCTCAATCACCTTCTTCTGTATCAGAGGACAGTTCATGTAAAATGACATCAAGTGGAAGGGTGGTGAAACTACCAGCCCAATATCGGAATTAGCACTAGTTAGAGCAGTGACCGGAAGTATGGGCAGAATAATCTCATGGTCACTGTGGACTAGGGTAGTCTACCCCAATGTTTAAGTCAGGATTGTATTTCATGTTGTTTATATATATATTCTCTTTAACTTGTTATTTGTTGTATACTAAACAAAACTATTTATGTATGCTTCTTGTATACCTTGTTATTTGATGTTTTAAAAAAAAAATGTGTGCTTTGTCCTTTGAAAAGGGAGAAGATGTGATGAGAGTGGTAAGTGACGTCACCGGATGGGGTTTGGCTTGTGACCATTATTGTCTATGTCGCCGTTACAAAGTTAGATGTATTGTGCAAGCTGTATACTTCTATGCTCTGCATTAAAATAGTGTTGTACCTTCTATGCTGTGTCCTGCATCTCATGACAGTCATATTTATGCAATATTCACATTTAATAAGTTTTTTTAATTATGTATTTACTGTAACTATTTCCTATTCCTATGTTCTTCACCAAAGGAAATAAGTATTTTTTATTAGATATTTATGCATATATGTGTATATATATATATATATATATATATATATATATATAAATATATATATATATATATATACATAGGTCAAGAAAGAAAAATGGCACACAATAGTGACATTTGTAAAGACTGGGAATGCAGCACTCTTTTTAAAAAATGACAGAACACTTGTATCTGATACAAAATCTTAAAGTGGATTTATAGTGTAAAGCCCTAATTAGAGACCTGGACAGAACCGTATCGAAAAGTGCGCAAATTGCTAAACACAAAACATACCATAACAGTAAAAGTATAATAAAACAATATCTAAATAAAAAAGGACCGGCCCCTGTGACTAACCAAGCTGGTAAGAAAACATCATAACATATGTAGCATAAAAGTTAGATGCAGAGTATAGTGAACAGATAGGCTGTTCCCAGGTGGATAATCAGACCAGTATTGGTTTTAGTGAGAACTGAAACCTCCTAAATTAAATTAACAGTCTTTACCTATACACAAGACTTAGCAGCCATTATACCAATGAGTGTAGTTCAACAGCAAACACAAAAATTACTTTGCTACTCTAGTGACAAAAACACTTTAATTTATCAATCCTGAGCGGAATAAATATGATACAGAATATGTAAAATTAGCAAAAAAGCTTTGGTAATAGTCCAAAAAATCTCAGTTCATTAATATTCGGAGCTCCATAAATAGAACAACTGTCATTTTTGAAAGGCTGTATTTTGGTCGTAGAGCGGGCAAGGACATGTAGCAGATGTTATTAGCAAAGCAGTATAGAGCACATTTGAGGGTATAAGCCAATAATGATAAGCAAATGTTAGTAAGTCAGCCAAACGGGCTAAGCTGATACAGAAAAGGCAAGCTGTAAAGCAACATGAAAATAAAGCAGCATAGGAATAGGTTCAGGAGGATACTTTGATTATATTATTGTACCCCTCTGTCGACTGCACCTTTCCTTGCAAACCTCGTTATTTTCGTCAGCACATCAATGCCAATGCCCAAAGATCTTATTGGCGAATTGGTCAAATCTTCTTGTTCACCCCCAAAAGAACACTTGCTTACTTGATCAAAGTTCTGCTGCACAAAGTATCCAAAAAGCGGTTTACATTACCGCAGATGAGGCCACACTTTCGGCTTTCAGAAAGATTCCACCTTTCAAAGTTGCTCCGCTCGGATACGCTCAACTCCGCTCAGCTCAAAACAAACCACACCAGCTTGGATGTCACGTGGGTCAGTCAGCCAATCGCCGACGCATGTTTCACCCCCTCGTCATCAAGGAAACGGGGCTTCCTCAGGGCATAATAGATAGACGTCATGTATGTAAATTTATAGCATGACTATGTTCCGCCCATAATCGGTGGTGAAGTTTAAGCACAGTTATAATTCTAAACAGTAATTAATGCAATTACATTGTAAAGCAAAAAATGCAACAAAAACCTTATGATATGTACAAACTAAATTGCTTTCATATAGGAAACATTTATAGTTAAAGAAATAAATACAACTTGGGAAAGGGCCTTACATGAAAAGTTTCAAAGAAAACTTGCTTTTCATTCATGCCCCCAGGACCAATGGTGGAGAGGTTATAGATCCACCTACACTCTTTTTGGAGTAGGATCTTATCATTATTACCCCCTCTACCATTGGTAATACCTTTCTCTATGCCAGTAACCCTCATACAATCAGGTACACTATTATGATAGATTTCAAAATGTGTAGCTACACTGCTATTTGTGCCTTGTATTTTATGTCATCACGGTGTTCAAGAATCCTATCTTTCAAAATCCTTTTAGTTTTTCCAACATAAAAGCTGGGGCAAGAACAGGATAAAAGATAAAAAACACCCTCCGCATTACAATTACAAGAATTACTTTAGCTTGTAAATTTTGTCTTGATGAACAGAAAATTCTTTTGTTTGTTGCATTAATTTGCAGGCCACACACCTTTTGCAAGGGTAATTACCTACGAGTTTTTGACTAGACAGCCAGTTTTTTTGGGATGTTACAATCTTACTTTTTACCAGCTTATCTTTTAGATTGGGTGCTCTTCTCGCTGTTAGTAGTGGAGCCTCTCCCACTTCCTTTGCTACATTTTCATCGCTTAGAAGGATGCTCCAGTTCTTTTTAAGTATGTTTTTAATGCTCCCCCAATGGCAGTTAAATTTAGTAATTAATCTAATACTGCTATCTTTCGATTTCTCATTTGGAAATAGAAGTTGATTTCTTTCCACCTTTTGAGCTGTAGTTTTTGCATGTGATAGAACCCTTTTAGAGTAACCTCTTGCTTTATACCTTTTCTCCATCTGTGCAGCATGCTCATCATATTTTGTAACAGATGAGCAATTTCTGCGCAGACGGAGAAATTGGCCTTTGGGGATACCTCTCTTGAGATGATCTGGGTGATGACTTTGAGCCTCAAGTAAGCTATTAGTAGATGTTTCCTTCCTGAAATTCTCAGTCACCAGTACATCCTTTTCAACAATGATATGCACATCTAGAAAAGATAGGTCAGTTTTGCTAAAATTTAACGTTAGAACAATATTTCTTTCATTTTTATTTAATTTAGTGACAAAGTTCTTTAAGTCTCTCTCTGTGCCTTCCTAAATTATTAAAATGTCATCTACATGGCGTAGCCATAGATGAATATGTTCATTAAATTCCACTTTTTTAAAAACTTCCTCTATTTCCCAAGTACCTAGATGAAGACAAGCATTCGCGGGGGCACACGTTGCTCCCATTGCTGTCCCCCTAGTTTGCTTATATATTCTGTTGTCAAAAGTGTAAACATTGTTCTCAAGTACAAATTGCAACAATTTGATAACAAAATCAGTGTGATCAGAATAGGTAGTGCCTCTAGTATCCAAAAAGTGTTTTGCTGCCCTTATACCCACTGTATGGGGGATGGAGGAGTATAGACCTTCTACATCTAAAGAGACTAACAAGACTCCATTAGGTATAGTAATTCCATCAATTTTCCTTAAGAGATCTGCCATATCAATCACATATGAAGGCATCGTTATAAGGAAAGGTTTTAGAAACAATCTATATAGTTGCCTAGATTTTCAGTCAAACTACCTATCCCCAAGATTATAGGGTGGCCGGGGGGGGGGTAGTTACATTTTTATGTATTTTCGGTATACAGTAGAAAACTTGCATAATTGGATAATCTGTAAAGAGATATTTGAATTCAGCTACACTGATTAAACCATTTGACTTGGAATCATTTAGTTATTTATAAAAAGCAGTTTTTAAGGATGGAATGGTGTTATCAGGGAGACGTATGTATTGGTTCTTGTCCAGTAGTTGTCTTTTTACCTCCAGGGCATAGCTTTTTGCATCCCAGAGAACCACATTTCCACCCTTGTCGGCAGATTTTATCACAATATTTTCTGCATGAATTAGTTAATTTAGTGCTTTTCTCTCTGCCTTTTTAAGATTATCACTAGTAATACCTGTGAGCGTCAGTTGTTTTACGTCTTTTTCATCTTGTTTTACAAACAAATTCACTGAAGGTATTGAGGCTAGTTGGGGCATATAATTAGACTTAGGTCTTAAATTTGATCTTACTCGGCTTTGCACCACTGGAGTAGGTACTTCAGTATCGGGAATCTCATTCTGAAGATTGAGAAGCTCCTCTAAATCGGCAAGTGCCAATCTGTCATCCTTGTCAAGTGCAATGTCTTCTAAAAGATTTTTCCCTTTTCTTTTAAACATTTGAGAAAGAACAATACGCCTTGCAAAATAATGTAGATCTTTAATAAATTCAAATTTATCAAATCCATTGGTAGGACAAAATGATAAACCTTTTTTTAAGACATTCATATGTGCCTGATTAAGTTGAAAGGATGACAAATTGACTACCTGCACATCATTATCTGGTGATTTTAGTAACCCCTCCTGTTGTGGAATCCCCGTGGACGTCCTCTATGTCCCCTCTCCTGACTTTAGTCTCTTTGTCAGTTCTGCCTGGAGGGATATCTCCTCCCTTCGGAGTTGGTATTCCCCCCCTCCTGTGTCTCTTCCTACCCCCTGTCCTCCTTCTATACCAGTTCGTATTTCTGACCGCCCATTTTTTGACAGATGATTGTCAACTTCAATATCTGAACCGTCAGTCCCTGAGTCATATGAGCCTCTGAACGATTGGTAGTTATATACACGTTTTTTAATGTAGTCGTCATTATCTCTAGCCAGTTTTCTACTTTTTCTCAATTTAATGTCTGCCTGTAATCTGGCTAGTTGTTCCTGTATCTCCCTGTTTAGTTTTTCAAAATTGGGATTCTGCTCAAAGGTGTTCACCACCTTTGAAGCTTCTTCAACATTTTGTTTAGTTTTCTCAAACCTTTCCTTGTTTCTTTTTATCATTTTATTCATAAGTATAATTGAAGAATCTGAGAGGCTTGAGTTCCAATCCTCAAAAAATGTGTCACCCCCTTCATCTTCTCTAAGATTAGTGCCAGGGTCTAATCTTAGTCTCAGCCCTCTAGGGACAATATTGTTTTTAATATAGTTCTCCAAACTTGCTGTCTCTGCTCGTAGTTTAACTTGTTTCACTAGGAGTTTTTTTATAATCTTTAAATGCTGAAAAGATATTTAGTGGATTAGTGTCACTATTATTTCCTTCAAGGGTACCAGGCACAGACAAAGTAGCAATCAAAGCGGCTTCCCAAGTTTCATCTGATAGCTTGTATGCCATGATTCAATACAGTCACTAACCACAGCCTCAAAGATCAGTTATATGCACAATAGCCACAAAATATTTTCAACAATAAACGCAGTACTTCATCCACCAGAGTACCAAATAGGGACCTAGGTCCAAGTATATGGTAACAACTATATGTAAAAAAATAGAGAATTGTGGTGGTGAATGGAAAAAATTGTGAAATAAATAAATTTGCCAAGTGTTTAATATAGTATAGAGTTCCTCATATACTAAATCTCAAAATAATTGAGAATAAAAATTAGATTCTGGTGGTGCAGGCCCATTTAATAATTATATACACATAGGTCAAGAAAGAAAAATGGCACACAATAGTGACATTTGTAAAGACTGGGAATTCAGCACTCTTTTTGTAAGGGTTAACTTGCTCTGGCAGCATATTGGCTCCACCCCAACACCTTTAACAACTCCAGCTCACCTGCAGACAAGTGCTTGGTAATGTGTTTAATTTCAGCTAAGCATGCTGAGCTGCCAAAGCACTTGTCTTGCTACCTATCGTTTGTGGATTACAAATACAGGTTCAATCCCTGTTTTCTTGCTACCTGTACTGCCGGGATCTCAAGCCTATCTCTGGATCTGTGGGTCTTTATGCACTTAGTACTACCTGAGAGACTTCTACCATTGCCACCCTCTCCTCTTCATCTGCAACCCAGCTTATCTCCTAAGTGACTAACAACCTCCTTACTGGAGTTGCTCTGTCTTCGTAGACGGCTCAGTCTCTATAACAGCTGATTTCTCCTTACCGCACTACTAATCCAGCTGTCCGCTCCGTTCTGTGATTCACCCACTTCTTGCTCCGTCTCAGCTGTGCGCTCTATGCGCTGACATCACACCTGCTGATTCACACAGATCTCCGTGGCACACAGGCAAACACACTAGTGCACTGGAAGGTAGGAGCTGCACTCTGACTAAGACGCAAGGCTTGAACATGGAGAGCCTGTGAAAGGAGGTTAACCTTTTCCTGCTGTTACTAAAATCAGCATACAGTGAGCTGGGCTATGTGTACTACATAAAAATAGGAAGCTTCACTAAGTAGTTATATTATTACTGGTCTGATTTACTAGTTAGCAAAACTTGCAAACCACCTTGACATCTCCATTGTGGAGAGTGGCAAACCACCTATCAAGCAATTCACTTAATTTCTCTGAGTGTACCTCAAATCATAGGGACATTCTGGATAAGGTGTAACAAAACATCACTTTAGTGATTCAGTTCTGCAGTTGCGGTTCATACTCAAAGGTCTGTTATCACATATTACCAAGCCCAAAAAAAAATGGACCCAGCAGAACTCCAGCAAGTGGTATACAACCTCTCACAGAGGGTGGACCAACTATCCCAAGGGCTCAGGGAACTACAAGTGGAGAACCAGACCCTACGTAGTATAATTAGGGATTCCCTAACACCTAAACCAACTTCAGCAGAACCAATCTCTGAACCTCAGGTATCACTCCCTGATACCTTCTCTGGTAATCGAAAGAGCTATAGGCATTTAAAAAATTCCTGTAATCTACTTTTTCAATTAAAGCCGAAAACTTACAGCACTGATAAAATCAAAGTGCTGACTATGATTTCATTCCTACGTGGTGAGCCTAGGGTGTGGGCAGATACCCTATATGAAGCCAACGATCCTGTTCTATCCTCCCTGGCTCATTTCCTTACTACTATGGATGAGCTCTATGTGGACTCAAACTTGCAGCTATCTGCTGAATCCAGTATTAGAGGCTTTAAACAGGGACGCCGTCAGGTTGAGGATTATATCACTGAGTTTAAATTATACTCAACCGACTGGAACGCTATCACATTAAAAAACCAGTACAGAATCAGCCTTTCTGACCCTATTAAGGATGAGTTGGCCCGTGTAGAGCTACCAGACACTTTGGAAAATTTGATGAAATTGACAATACAAATAGATCGCAGACTCCGTGAAAGGAAATCAGAAAGGAGTACGCCTGAGGTCACTACTAGAGCCGCAAGTTATGTCCACCCTGCAGCAACCGACAGGAACACTGTAGAACCTATGGACATAGGGTGCTCCGAGGACCTCTATCAACTGAGGAATGGAACCGTAGGAGAACACAGTATCTCTGTATGTACTGTGCTAACCCCAGTCATACAGTATAAGAATGTCCGGTGCTTCTTAAAACAAAAAAAAGTAAGTGTAATCACATATACACTGCACATCCCTTACAGGGGAATTCCACTTATTGCCATCTTTCTCTACTTTTACAGTGGAACCAAAACAGACTGACGACTAATGCCATAGTGGACAGCGGAGCCTATGGAAATTACATTGATAAGGATGTAATAAATGTAAATAAAATTCCTTATGTGTGCAAGCAACAACATGTGTCTATTCGCCTTATTGATGGTTCTAACATCTTAGCTGGCCCTATAACTCATCAAACAGTACCATTACTAGTACAGACCCCATCAGGTCATACTGAGTATCTCTCTTTTGACATACTACCATCCCCTTTGTTCCCTATCATTCTAGGGTTAAGTTGGCTCCAACTACACCAGCCTATCATAAATTGGAAGGTTTTGACGGTGGACCTCTCATCATCTTATTGTAAGAAGACCTGCTACCCTCACCAGGACTTCCTTCTACAGGATCTACAGGATCAGGAATTCACAATTCCAGAGGAGTATTCAGATTTCATAGATGTATTTAGTAAAAAAGTGGCAGAGGCGTTACCGCCACATCGGATCTATGACTGCCCTATCGATCTACAGCCTGGAGCAGTCGTACCACACGGATATCTATACCCTCTAAGCCAGCCAGAATTGGATTATCTGAAGACTTACCTAGATGAAAACTTACGGAAGGGATTCATAAGACCATCCACCTCCCCAGCAGGGGCCGGGATCTTCTTCGTCAAAAATAAAGATTCAAGTCTACGTCCCATCATAGACTACAGTAAACTGAATAAGAAGACTATTAAAAACAGGTATCCCCTTCCATTGATAACGGAACTTCTAGAAAGGTTACATCAAGCCACTATCTTCACAAAGCTCGATCTAAGGGGAGCGTACAACCTTGTACGTATTGAAGGTGATGAGTGGCTCACTGCGTTCCGAACCAGATACGGACTATATGAATATCTCGTGATGCCATTCGGGCTTTGTAATGCCCCAGCAACTTTCCAATTTTTCATCAACAATATATTCAGGGATCTTCTAGATGTGTGTATCATGATATATTTAGATGACATCCTAATCTATTCCAACACCCATACAGAACATATCAGACATGTAAGATGGGTACTCTCCTACCTCAGTGCACACCATCTATACGCCAAACCCGAGAAGTGTGTGTTTCACACCAACCAAATATAATTTCTAGGTTACCATATTTCCCCCTCAGGAATCCAGATGGAACAAAATAAGGTGCAGACAGTACTTGAATAGAAACAACCTACAAAAAAAAAGGAGTTGCAACGCTTTCTAGGCTTTGCAAATTACTATCGGAAGTTCATTAAGAATTTCTCTAAGATAGCAAAACCTCTTTCTTCACTCTCCGGTTCTAAACTTTTCCACTGGAATCCAGAAGCCAACAAAGCATTTCTTGAGTTAAAGACACGGTTTACTTCAGCTCCTATTCTGACATTTCCCAACCCAGTTCTACAATACATCCTGGAGGTTGATTCCTCAGACTTCGCCATCGGTGCTATACTCTCTTAACGTGAGACACCTGCCACACCACTTCATCCTGTCGCATATTTTTCTAAGGTTATGTCTCCAGCAGAGAGGAATTATCTGATAGGTGACAAAGAACTTTTAACGATAAAACGGTCTCTAGAACACTGGAGGCATCTTCTAGAGGGCACAGTACATCCAGTGGTAATATACACCGATTACAAAAAACTAGAATACCTTCAGACCAACAAGACTCTCTCCGCAAGACAGGTGAGATGGAGTCTCTACTTCACCAGGTTCAATTTCAACATAATTTATCGTCCAGCAGACAAAAATGGCAAGGCAGACGCCTTGTCAAGAAAGGAAATTAGACCTCCTGATACAACAATACAACACAGTACGATTCCAGCCGAACGCTTCTTGGGTGCAACGATCTCTCTTACCACAGAGATTGAGGACGCTCTGAAAACCATATCCACTCTTCCCTTGGAAAACATATGTCTTCATACTAATGGTTTGTATTACCACAAGGATAAGTTGTACATACCTACCAGCCTTAGACAAAAATTACTCCATTTATTCCATGATGCCCCACTATCTGGTCATCAAGGCATAAGACCTACTACAGGAAGATTATCAAGGGATTTCTGGTGGCCGGGCTTAAAGTCCTCAGTAAAAAACCATATACAAAGCTGTACCATCTGTGCAACTTGTAAGAATGAGAATAAAAACCCTTTCGGTCTCCTAATGCCTCTGCCCATACCTGATAAGCCCTGGCAACATGTAGGACTTGACTTCATTGTTGACTTTCCGGTTTCGAACTCCCAAACTACTATATTAGTGGTAATGGACCATCTAACAAAGATGGCACACTTTGTGCCTTACCACAAGCTTCCAACCTCATCTGAGACTGCCGACTTGTTTATCAAGCATATTATCAGGCTTCATGGAATTCCTCCTACTTTGTATTCAGACAGAGGGACCCAGTTCACGTCCAATTTCTGGAGACATTTATGTAAGATTCTACAGATCGATCACAGGTTTTCAAAATCTTATCATCCTCAAACGAATGGACAGGTTGAAAGAATGAACCAATGGCTCAAACAGTATCTCCACTGTTACTGCTCACAAAATCAGGAAGACTGGGAGTCTTACTTACCTCTAGCAGAATATGCCTATAATGATGCTACTAACGCAAGTACTAAGATGTCACCTTTTTATGCTAACCATGGGTTCCATCCCACCTTCCCTTTAGCTCCAGGTGTTGTCTCGAACTCTCCGCAAGTTGATCAGTTGTCGAATACCATACTGGAGATATTCAAGACCCTCCATGATAACATCACACATGCTCAGGCCACTCAAAAGAGACCAAAAAAGACGTCCTTCTCCGGACTATGCTGTTGGTGACCCAGTTTGGCTCTCGACAAAGAATCTTTGACTAAGCATACCAAGTAAGAAGTTAGCTAGGAAATACATCGGACCTTTTACCATAACAAAGTTGGTTAAAGAAAATGCAGTTACATTGGATCTACCTCCTAGTTTACACATACACCCTACATTTCATGTCTCTTTGCTAAAACCAGCTAGAACCATGAGGGACTCCAATATCGTCATGCCACCTGAACCCATGGATGACGTGCCAGGTGAATATGAGGTGCAAGCTTTGCTTGATTCCAGATATCTTGGGGTGGCTTACAGTATTTGGTTCACTGGAAAGGCTATACCGGTCAAGAAGATTCATGGGAACCCTCTACTAATCTCCATGCTCCTAGGTTGGTGGCTTTATTCCATCAGCGCCGCCCGGATCGTCCACGACCGCAAGCCGTGGGACGGCTTGCCTGATGGGGGGGTCATGTAAGAGTTAACTTGCTCTGGCAGCATATTGGCTCCACCCCTAACACCTTTAAGAACTCCAGCTCACCTGCAGACAAGTGCTTGGTAATTTGTTTAGTTTCAGCTAAGCGTGCTGAGCTGCCAAAGCACTTGTCTTGCTACCTATCATTTGTGGATTACAAATACAGGTTCAATCCCTGTTTTCTTGCTACCTGTACTGCCGGGCTCTCAAGCCTATCTCTGGATCTGTGGGTCTTTATGCACTTATTACTACCAGAGAGACTTCTACCATTGCCACCCTCTCATCTTCATCTGCAACCCAGCTTATCTCCTAAGTGACTAACAACCTCCTTACTGGAGTCGCTCTGTCTTCGTAGATGGCTCAGTCTCTATAACAGCCGATTTCTCCTTACCGCACTACTAATCCAACAGCTATCCACTCCGTTCTGTGATTCACCCGCTTCTTGCTCCATCTCAGCTGTGCGCTCTATGCGCTGACGTCACACCTGCTTATTCACACAGATCTCCGCGGCACACAGGCAAACACGCTAGTGCACTGGAAGGTAGGAGCTGCACTCTGACTAAGACGCAAGGCTTGAACACGGAGAGCCTGTGAAAGGAGGTTAACCTTTTCCTGCTGTTACTAAAATCAGCATACAGTGAGCTGGGCTAGGTATACTACATAAAAATAGGAAGCTTCACTAAGTTGTTATATTATTACTGGTCTGATTTACTAGTTAGCAAAACTTGCAAACCACCTTGACATCTCCATTGTGGAGAGTTGCAAACCACCTATCAAGCAATTCACTTAATTTCTCTCAGTATACCTCAAATCATAGGGACATTCTGGATAAGGTGAAACAAAACATCACTTTAGTGATTCAGTTCTGCAATTGTGGTTCATACTCAAAGGTCTGTTATCACACTTTTTTAAAAAATGACAGAACACTTGTATCTGATACAAAATCTTAAAGTGGATTTATTGTGCACAGCACTGACCAGAGACCTGGACAGAACCGTACTGAAAAGTGCACAAATTGCTAAACACAAAACATACCATAACAGTAAAAGTATAATAGAACAATATCTAAATAAAAAGGGACCGACCCCTGTGATTAACCAAGCTGGTAAGAAAACATTATAACATATGTAGCATAAAAGTTAGATGCAGAGTATAGTGAACAGATAGGCTGTTCCCAGGTGGATAATCAGACCAGTATTGGTTTTAGTGAGAACTGAAACCTCCTAAATTAAAGTAACAGTCTCTACCTTTACACAAGACTTAGCAGCCATTATACCAATGAGTGTAGTTCAACAACAAACACATAAATTACTTTGCTACTCTATTGACAAAACACTATATATATATATATATATATATATATATATATATATATATATATATATATATATATATATATATATATATATATATATATATATATAGTCATCAATATATTTAGGTATAGATATATATTTTATCAAAATACCATCATATATATGTAGAAATATATATTTATGAACATATTCTGCTATGTGAAGAACTATATTAACTATTTTAAAAAGTGAACAACTGATATTGCTTTATATTATATTAATGAGATCAGGAGGCAATTAAACAATCAGAATGTATACAGGAGGTTAAGTAGTAATCCCATTTTTTTAATTCATAATTCATGCTGTGAATAATGCTATCATTGGTAAAGGTTTAGCTCAATTCCAAGAAATTAAACATCCTTTAACTCCAGTTATTTAAGTTTTACCCAAAATTCATAAGGATGATAAGGAACCGCCAGGTCGCCCTATTGTTTCCAACATTGGTTCAGTGTCCTCTGTTGTTTCTATCTATTTGGATAAAATCCTTAGATCTTTTGTTGAAAATACAAACTCATTCATTAAAGACACTAGTGATTTTTTGTTAAAAATTGAGGCATTGGATCTGGGCACTAGTAAATTTATACTCTTCAGCCTTGATGTTGACGGGTTTTTTTATACATCAATTACCCATGTCAGTGGAGTGGGGGCTCTTGAATCAATTTTAAGTAACAGTGGTGACTTTACTTCTGCTCAGATCGAGTTCTTCATTTTGTTGTTGGAATTTGTCCTTGATAACATTGTTTTTTTTTTTTTTAATTTCAGGACGAATATTTTTTGCAAATACAGGGCACGGCCATGGGTTCCAATGTCGCCCCAAATTATGCCAACCTGCTAATGAATATGTTTGAAGAAAAATTTGTATATGCCAATTCTGACTTCATTCGATGTGGCGCCTGTTGGTGGCGCTACATCGATGATGTTTTTTTTTTGTAAAGAAGTTTTTTTATTGAGGGAATAACAATTACGATCAAACTTATGACAAACAGGAGATGCAGAACAATTATCACGTACATAAGAAATACATAAGCAAATATTTAGGGATAATTCCCTTATCATAACAGTTACAAAGTGTTCCAAAGTTGAAACATAACTCGAATGATTAAGTATTGGGGAGCAAACCTAAAAGCACCCTCTTTTCCTCAAAGACGCCTGAGGCCACTTTTGGACCCCAATGGAATCAATTTGCTAAACAGAGGATTTTTGGGAGATGCAGGCCCAATCTAGGCCTACACTATACAGATTCCTTCATATGTCTACTAGGACCCTGGATAGGTCCGGAAAACTAGAGTTAAGATTGAAGGAAGTGGTAAACTTAAACATGGCATTAAATATACACATGCTAAACATTATATCATAGTAATAGAGCTGCAAAAACTGCTTCGCTAGAAAACCTGAATACTAATAGGTAAATGAATATAACTGGTCGCAGTCAAGTCTAGTTGCACTGTATTGCTGCTAGAGGAGCGTACATGAAATCCCTAAGTGTCCACACATATCCAATTTATAGTGAAAATTAACCAATGGCTCTATATGTTTTCATTCATCCTATCAAAATCCAATTCTATGGAAGTGTGGGAAACGCTTATGTTAGATACTTTAGACCCTCTAGCATTTAAGCAACCTATCAAAAAATCAATCTTATACATTGAATGTATGTTTGAGCTAGTATCAATACCAAAATTGTAGAGATAGCCAGTTTGCAGACTTTGATATACAGAATAATACATATAATACATCTTTCAGTAATAAGATCCAGAGAGCCATTCTTACACACATGCAGATAAAAAACATACCAGAGGCTCCACGAACAGGACAGAGACTACATAACTCTGTCAAATAGGGAGTGTGGAGGATAAACTATTTATCCCTTACCTCACAGTGAGGGGGGGGGGGGCGACTTCAGGGTTGGTAATAGAGTCCCATTCCTTGGATAGGCCATGAAACTTAAAATATATTTGATGTAAATGTTCTCCTCCTCACATCGTGCATTATCAGTAGGGGACTACCATAATTTTGAGGAATCTGACTCAATACATATGTATATGGAAAAGAGTCCCACGAACACAAAATAAGGGCTCTAGGAATGTTAGGTTTAGTGAATATCTATCCTACAGGACATAGTTAACCAGAGTGAAACACTAACAGATACTTAATGAGTCTAAATATCAAGGACCTTACTTAAAATACTTATTTATCAGCTTAAAATTAACACTGTTCAGCAGCTAGAATCTTAATAAACTGTAAAGTTAAAGTCACCAGACATCTCATCAGCAACATGTCAATGTCCGGTAACTCAGGGCAGCATCCAGTGATTCTCTTCAGCCTACTCCTAGGTGAACCCATCTAAAGTAAAAACTGTGCAGGGGAATTGATGGCTAAACCTGGGCTAAAATTGCACACAAGGGTACTAGCTAGATTAGACTCACAACTATGTGTAGTGGGGCCTGTCTCAAGTTGAAATTGTGACACTATAAGCATCTCCCTCTGTCATACATTTATATATTGTCTGGGCCTAGCAAAAAAGAGGTGAAGCACTCAAGACATCATTTCATAACACAGGGTCACCCCCCAGCCATTAAGCATGTACACAAACTTCAATGATTATGTGAAAGAGATAACCCATACATTTAAAAACAAATAGCTTCCTATAGGAAATGGGATAATAAAGGGCATCAACCATCAGTGATGTGTTATAAGATATTAGGGAAAACAGTAATAGTGGCAACATGAATAGGCAACCAACCACGTGGAAATCATCTTTAGTTCTATAAACATTAGAAACATGGAGGGTTCAGGCATAAATCTACACATTATCAGATATTAATCTTCATAAACGTAGGTTTCTCAATCCCAGCTGTTATAAAGTTATTTAATGTATGATAGGCCAAATGGTTTAGTGATCCTGGGCAACCAGAATCCGTTGCTGTCTGAATACCATCACCCCACTCCAGTTCTCATGCTGGTATTAGAGAGCTGAGAGTTTTCATTTCGCAAGATCACCATGCGAGAGGTAACGACTATAAACATAGTCTTTGAGCAGCATTCCGCAATAACCCAGTCTATGCAAATCCCTGGGGCGATGCAGTGACAGGCGGCCGACAGCAATTCACACGCAGCAGCAGGGCCATACTTAAGGTAGTTGGCCGCCTTCCCAGCCGCAACTGACCCAGCGGCAGCAGTCAACAACCCCTCCCAGGGGCAGATGTCAGCAACTCTCACGATTCCACAGCCGCTGGTGGGGAGCTCTCCAGACACACAGGCGTGATTCACAGGGGTCGGTAAGTTTCTGCACGGCAGGGTCAATGATCCACAAGCTTCACCGGATCCTCCCATATTACCGTTCCATAATAGCTGCTTCTCAGAGAAAACGGGTGCGGTGGACAAGTTCTCAGCTTTCAGTTGTACTGCTCCGGGCCTCAGACCAGCAGCTATCTCTCTCTCCCCTTCAATCAGAGTATGCCTCTCTTGTATGCGTCCGGTTTAAATCTTGGTCAATAGACCGTCAAATCTGTTAAGAATCCTCAGCTCATATCCAGCAAATAGGGTCAGTACTGTGGCACAGAGATCTCCTTCCATAGTCAGAAGAAATGGCGGTCAGTTAAATTTCTACAAACAGTAATACCTAGATATAGGCGCTTTGTCCATTTCAATCGGGTGTATTACATGAACCCCTTAGATGCCCAGTAATAGCCTAATATGAAAATGTTATTTTTGAGAGGAAAAATTGGAGAAATGTAAAATAAAATAAAATAAGATCAGGAGCCTCCTTGATGTACGTCTTGTTGCTTTTGCTGCTGGCTCCGCCCCCATCGATGATGTTTTTGGCATTTGGCTGGGAGACGTTGGAACCCTTGTCTCCTTTGTTAATGATTTGAATAGTTCCACTACTCATCTGAAGTTCAAACTCACTTATAGTGAGGAGGAGCTGATTTTTCTTGATACTAAAATTATTAAAATTGATAATTCTCTTAAAGTTGATTTATTTAGGAAATCTACTGACCGCAACAGTATTCTGCACTATGATAGTGCTCATCCTCTTGCCCTCTTAAAAGCCTTACCTAGAAGTCAACTACTTAGGGTTTGTCGTATTGTTTCTGATGAAAAACTTTTTGATATTAGATTGTGGGAAATGGGTGGTTGTTTCATTGAGAGGGGCTATCCGCAGACTCTGATTGAAAAATAAATTAACGTTATCTCTAACACCTCCAGAGGGAGCCTTTTAGGTCCTAAAAAGGATACAAAATCTAAGAGCCAACGGACAGTCTTTGTCTCTGAATACAACTTTCAAAGCCATCTGATACAAAAGATTATCAAAAAACATTGGGGCATTTTGAGTAAATGTAATCCCAATATACCCGAGTTCATTGATGTTCCCATGCCAGCATTCAAGAGAGGTGTTAACATTCATCAAAAACTTATCAGAGCGGATATTGGCTCTGCTGTTACCGTTGATACACAAAAGTATTTAACTCATAAAAATAATGGATGTTTTCTTTGTCTTTTTTTTTTTTTTTTTTTCATATTTTTTATTTTTATTAGTTTTTAAAGAAACTCTCCATAATTACAGATTCCACATTCTGTAGGTGGTTTACCTACTCGAAAACAACATTCCATCAACATACTACAAATTACAAGACCAAGATACAGTCCAGTGAAGAGTATCATGCTTCACTGGCTCTGAATCTATATTCACATTGTTGCCAAATCGTTCAAGCACCAGGACCCGGGGGAAAATGAAAAAAAAAAAGAGAGAGAAGGGGGAGAACAATAGGACCCCGACTCGCCATCACCTTATTTAGATAACCAAGCTCTTGGGAACCCTCCTACCTGTATCTGTTGAAGAAACCACTGGGACTTCTTAAAGGCTGCCACTATTTGCCTCTGGATAGTTAAGGGTAGAGATAGGATCATCAGTTTCCATTTAGTAAAGAATTGTCGTAATTGTTTGTTATTGCTAACTTTTATATTGTGCTGGTGCAATATTATTTGATACTGAGCTTTCCTGCAAAATTCAGACAACGTAAGATCACCCCTATTCTTCCAGTTGGAAAAAATCACATTCCTCACTACTAATATCATTGTATTCAGAAATTTGTGGTTAATTCCAGGTTTAGTATACTGAAATAAAAAAAAAACCTCAAGCTGTGAGAGCTCAACCTGGACTCCCATAGTGGATTAAGTCTGCCTTGTCTTGTCTGCACTTAGCACACTCACCTGATGTTGCAATGCCACTCCATTTGGATACTCGGGCGGGGGAAAAATATGTCATATTGAGTAATTTGATATGGGATTCGTGCCAGGTAACTAGAATCGTTGCTTTCATTGATAACCTGACACTGGTGGTAATCCGCTCTTTCTCCACTAATGGTACCATCTTACAACATTTTCCAAGTAATTTATGTAAATGGATTTCCCCTTGGAAGCTAATTAAGGTTTTGTATACTTGTGAAATTCTGTTGAATCCATCTGTATAAAGTTGGATTACTTTACCTAATTCTCCCCTTTCTAGATCCATTCCTGTTTCAGTTCTTAGATTCGAAATCCAATGACTTACTTGCAAGTAAGCATAGAAGGATGACCCTGCTATGTTATATTTACCTTTCAACTCTTCAAAAGGACCTTACTACTAACTTGTTTTCCTGACATAATTGGCCCAGGGAGTGTAAACCCACTTGCGCCCACTTCGAAAAGACCGACATATTCAACCCTGGCGAAAAACTTGGATTTCCTATTAATGGGAGAAAAGCGGACTTACGAAAGTTAGTCTTAGCTCCTGTGCACACTTTCTGCCATGTCCTCACGATATCTTTAATGGTAACATATTGTGTTATGTTAGCAGGTAATTCTGTCACTGGGTTATGTAAAATAGCTTTTAGGTCAAAGGGGGAGACCAGGTGCGACTCCAGGTCATACAGTGTAACGAATCCCTTCTCAGTGATCCAATCTAACGCATACTTGCATACAGCTGCATAGTTATAAATTCTAATGTTTGGGCATGATAAACCTCCATAGAGTTTCGGAAGTGTTAAAGTTACAAATGCTATACGTGGCTTTTTCCCTTGCCATATAAATTTATTGAAAGCCCTCTGTAGCACAAGAATATCTTTGTTATATAAGAGCAATGGAAAATTTTGGAAAAAATATAGCAATTTAGGAAATACAATCACTTTTATGAGCATAATTCTAGCCAAAATGCTGAGTGGTAAGTTGGACCAGGTTTGGACTTTTTCTTGTATCCCTTGATACATTTAGGGAAGTTCAGTCCATACCATTCTCTAGGTTTTCTACTTAAGCTTATACCCAAATGTTGGATGCATGAAGTTTCCTGGAATGGATGGCTTATTACCTGAGCTGGTTTATATATCCATAGTAATTCTGATTTGCCGTTATTAATTTTAAAACCCGAAAAAGATCCAAACAACTTAAGTATAGCTAAAACTTGTGGTATGGACCGGACCGTATCACTTAAGAATAATAAAAGATCATCTGCAAACAGTGATAACACCATATCCTGTGAACCTATTCTAATCCCTTTCAGCTCCTGTCTTAAGTAAATTGCCAGAGGTTCTAAGGACAGGTTAAAGAGTAGTGGGGAAAGCGGACAACCCTGTCGTGTCCCTCGCCCCAAGGGAAATCTTTCTGATGTTTCGCCATTCACTATAATAGCTGATAGTGGGTTACTGTAAATTCTCTGTACAAACTGCTGAAATGCCCCTAGCAGACCGAATCCATCTAGTGACCTGAAAAGATGGTCCCACCCAATCGAGTCGAATGCCTTTTCGGCATCGACTGTGAGAATTGCCATATCAGGTTTAGAGTGCGCGGTCTTGTAAGTTTTATTTGCGAAGTAGTCTAGTATCAACTGTACTCTTCGTATATTCTTAACTGGATTACGGCGTGTCATAAAACCTGACTGATCTGGGTGTATAATATAGTGGAGACACTTTTTGAGTCGGTTGGAGATAATAGTCGTCATCAATTTGTAGTCCTGATTCAAGAGGGAAATAGGTCTGTATGACGCGGGAGAGCTAGGATCCTTTCCCTTCTTTAAAATCAGAACCACGTTCGATGCTGTGAACAGTGGAGATTGTGGTTTGTTTCCACTAAAGTAGTCATTGAACAACACCTGTAAAAGAGGTAGGATTGGCTCACGCAAGAGTTTGTAAAATTCGGCTGGCAGGGCATCCGGACCTGGGGATTTGCCTCCTTTAAGATTGATTATGGCGTCTGATATCTCTTTTGATGTGATTGGTTCATTCAGCATTTGTAAGTCTTGTTTTGAGATCTGAGGTAGCTTAATCTTCTGCCAAAACTTCTCTTTCCCATCCTTGTCTACTACGCTAGGGGAATATAACTTTTGATAATAATCTAAGAAGACTTGTCTAATTTCTGAGCTCTTATTGAGTCTCATGCTCTGATAATCAATGGATGAGATAAAATTTTTCTGTTGTCTAATTTTTGTAATTTTAGCTAATATTTTTGCTGAAATACCTTGATTCCCCCCGAAGAAAGCTTTCTGCTTCTGATCCTCTTCTACCATCTTTTGTTTAAGAAAGAGATTGCGTTCCCCTCTAATCTTTCTATATTTGTTCCAATTAAATGTCGTGGTGTCCTGGATATAATGCGCATATGCTTTTTTAAGTGTGTTAGCGAGTTGTTCCTCTCTCTGATCCCTTTTTTTCTTCATCTTGATTAGGTATGATTTTATTTCACCCCTCAGGACCGCCTTTGCAGTTTCCCAGAGGATTTCGGGCTTGTTCAGATAATCTTTATTGTGGTTAAAAAACTCCCTCCATCTTTCTTGTAGCCACGACCTGAATTTAATATTCTGATCATTGGTACTCCGTGTGGGAACCCTTTGTTTTATTTCTAGTGAGATAATTGCATGATCCGATACCGAGATTTCTTTAATATCTGATTTTATGTCATACTTCATCAATTGGTTGGAAACTAAAAAAAAGTCTATCCGAGAGAAGGATCTGAATGACCTGGACTCGCACGTGTATCCCCTCTGATCTGGATGTTGAAGTCGCAACACATCCTTAAGTGCTAGTTTCTGGCAAAATTTGTGTAGAATCTTAACTTCCCTAGTCTTTTTATCCATTGACCTACTATTGAGCCTGTCTAAAATGTGTGAGAAAGTCATATTGTAGTCACCCACTACTATTATATTTTTACCCACAAACTGAAAAAGTTTCAGACCCAATGTTTCCCAAAAATCCCTGTTGGTTTTATTGGGACCATAAAGATTGCAAAAAACGTATAAATTTTTATTTATTTCAATTTCTAAAATTTGATACCTTCCATCTGGGTCATTATATGTTGTTATAATTTGATAGTCTAAATTCTTTTTGAGCAGTATAGCTAATCCTCTTTTCCTTTGACTGTATGATGTAAATAAAACCTCTCCTACCCATTTAGATTGTAATTTAGCAGCCTCTACCGGGGGGAGATGGGTTTCTTGAATAAAAGCTAAATCTGGTTGATGAGAGCCCAGGAGTTTTATCATTAATTTCCGTTTAATAGGTGAGGAAATCCCTCCTAAATTCCAGGATAATATATTGAGTTTTTTCATTTCTGTTTATTTATCAGGTCATTCGTTAGGTTGTGGCGAGAAAGGGGGGGAAGAAGAGGGGAAAAAAAAAAAAAAAAAGGGCGGGGGGGAAGAAATGAACTTGTTCCTAACGGGGATCCTCGGGTCCTGGTCATCAAAGTAATAATACAACGAAACTTAAGCTTAACACTCAGCTGTCTAGAACGATTAACATATTTCGATATTCGTTTCAGCATACAAAAAAAAAGAAAAGCAAGGTAAACAAGGAAAGTATAGAAACAAAATAAGCAATAAAACACCATGCACATAAAAAACAGCATTCTCATCATTAAAGCTGGCATCAATCCAATTTTTACATAGTCTCGCCTAAGGCGCCTACTAACATCACTAAACCCCATTCTTAGACCCTGTTGAGTGACCTCTGCCCAATTATCAGCCTAACAAAGACAATCAACATAAAAATGAAGAAAAAGAAGAAAACCATAAATACCCGTAAACATAAAAAGAACAACATTCTCAATATTGAAAATAACATCTTTCCATTCTTTGTCTTGGTTGCTCCTGCTGTGGGAACATGATCAAAGGATCTTCTTTTTCCATCCTAGGTCTGGTAAAAAATATTCCATAAGAGGTTTTCACACTTGTAACACCCAATATGTGGTTTATTTGGTAAAATGCCCATGTGGGTGTGGCTATGTGGGTGAGACTTCTAGATCTAATAAAGATAGGATAATTGAACATAAAAGCTCTGTGAGGAATAACAATCCTCTTGCCCCGGTTTCTTGACATTTTTCCCAAATGGGACATGCTGTAAACCAGCTGTGTTTCCAAATTATTGAATTTGTTCCTAGACATAGGAGGGGTGGGGATAGAAATGAACTGTTAAAACAAAGAGAATGTTGGCATGAATAGAGATTGGGACCTCTCTATTTTCCTTTGATACTTTACTTTGATATTTTTCTTTGTAATTTTTCTTTGTTATTAGTACAGAATATTTTCCTTTTTGGATTTTATCATCTCTTGTTGTTATACTCTCATCCCTTGATTTCTGGTTTAAACTACATTTATGGGTCTAATCTTAGTCCCTCTAAAAAGCATATGTTCTGTTGTAAATATAAATTAATGAATTAAAAAACGTTCTTTGGATTTAAAATGTTAAAATTAACTTAAATATTGTTTTTTCAAATAGTAAACTTGAATTGAAAATACATATATATGCTGCTGTCTCTAGTTAGGTTTTTGCAGTACTGTTTTGTATCCTATTGAATTGTTATTGTCTAATTAAATATATGAAATGGTTAACTTTGTAAATACCCATTACTGCCCTCTTGTGGTGGCTGGGTACATAAGGATACTTTATATCAGTATTTTATATTGCATGATTAAGGGAGGTTGACTCCCGAAACGTTGCTTTTTTGGCATGCTCAATAAATAATTGAACTCCACTTTATTGCTGCCTTCCTTTTCTGTCAATATTTGGATATTCGTGGGTCCCTGTGGTGACCTAGGTTGGCGTGCAGTGGCCTGCTGTGCTGGACTTTTATCTCTTTTGTCAATATTTTCCATTTTAAGGCAAGCAAATCAGCATGTTTAAAAGCTGATTGTTCATTTAGAGTACAATATCTCTTAAATGTGTTTTTATGATATTTTGATGAGTTTGAAACTTAACTTGAAGGGCTTTTGTAGAGAATGAAAATAAATGTTATGAAAAAAAGATGAAAAGTGCTTTTGTTTAAAATTCATAGTATATCTATGCTATTAAAATATTTGCAAAAGTGCCTTTTATCTAAGTATTCAAATAACAATACTGTGAGCAAAAACATGATATTGTTATAAAAGAGCACTTGAGCAGAGCAATAAATTATTATCTTGTCATGGAAAGAAAACACTTAGACCCATGAAATATTTATTTTTTATTTTTGAATGTAATCCAGCTCAAACTCATCACATTTCTTCAAGTAATGTTGCAACATATTTTATGCCTTTAAAAAAGAAACGGCTAGATTTAGAGTTTTGCGGCCAAAGGGGTGCATTAGCTACGCGTGTTTTTTTTTCCCCGCACCTTTTAAATACCGCTGGTATTTAGAGTTCTCTGAAGGGCTGCATTAGGCTCCAAAAAGGGAGCATAGAGCATAATTTACCACCACTTCAACGACGGACTAACGACGAATGAAGGTTTCTTTAAATGACGTCATCCAAGATGGCGTCCCTCGAATTCCGATTGGCTGATGGAATTCTATCAGCCAATCGGAATTAAGGTAGGAACAATCTGATTGGCTGATTGAATCAGCCAATCAGATTCAAGTTCAATCCGATTGGCTGATTGGATCAGCCAATCAGATTGAGCTTGCATTCTATTGGCTGTTCCGATCAGCCAATAGAATGCAAGCTCAATCTGATTGGCTGATCCAATCAGCCAATCGGATTGAACTTGAATCTGATTGCCTGATTCAATCAGCCAATCAGAGTTTTCCTACCTTAATTCCGATTGGCTGATAGAATCCTATCAGCGAATCGGAATTCGAGGGACGCCATCTTGGATGACGTCATTTAAAGGAACCTTCATTCGTCGTTAGTCCGTCGGTGAAGAAGGATGGCTCCGCGTCGGCTGCTTCAAGATGGTCCCGCTCCGTGCCGGATGGAAGAAGATAGAAGATGCCGAATGGATCAAGATGTCTGCCGGTCCGCATGTCCTCTTCTGCCCGGATAGGATGAAGACTTCGGACCCTCTTCTGGACGGAACGGTGATACCCGGCTGGGTGAAGATAAGGTAGGAAGATCTTCAGGGGCTTAGTGTTAGGTTTTTTAAGAGGGGTTTGGGTGGGTTAGATTAGGGGTATGTGGTTGGTGGGTTGTAATGTTGGGAGGGTTTTGTATGTTTTTTTTACAGGCAAAAGAGCTGTTTTGTTTGGGGCATGCCCCGCAAAAGGCCCTTTTAAGGGCTGGTAAGGTAATAGAGCTGTTAACTTTTTATTTTAGAATAGGGCAGGGCATTTTTTTATTTTGGGGGGCTTTGTTATTTTTTTAGGGGGCTTAGAGTAGGTGTAATTAGTTTAAAATTCTTGTAATCTTTTTTGATTTTTTGTAATTTAGTGTTTGTTTGTTTTTTGTAATTTAGTTTAGTTGATTTAATTGTAGGTAATTGTAGGTAGTTTAGTTAATTTATTTATTGATAGTGTAGTGTTAGGTTTAATAGTAACTTAGGTTAGGATTTATTTTACAGGTAATTTTGTAATTATTTTAACTAGGTAGCTATTAAATAGTTATTAACTATTTAATAGCTATTGTACCTAGTTAAAATAAATACAAAGTTGCCTGTAAAATAAATATATATCCTAAAATAGCTACAATATAATTATTCGTTATATTGTAGCTATATTAGGGTTTATTTTACAGGTAAGTATTTAGTTTTAAATAGGAATAATTTATTTAATAAGAGTTAATTTATTTTGTTAGATAAAAATTATATTTAACTTAGGGGGGTGTTAGGGTTAGACTTAGCTTTAGGGGTTAATACATTTGTTAGAGTAGCGGCGAGGTCCGGTCGGCAGATTAGGGGTTAATAAGTGTAGGTAGGTAGCGGTGACATTGTGGGGGGGCAGATTAGGGGTTAATAAATATTATGTAGGTGTCGGCGATATTAGGGGCAGCAGAATAGGGGTACATAGGGATAACGTAGGTGGCAGTGGTGTGCGGTCGGCAGGTTAGGGGTTAAAAAGATTTATTAGAGTGGCAGCGATGTGGGGGGACCTCGGTTTAGGGGTACATAGGTAGTTTATGGGTGTTAGTGTACTTTAGAGCACAGTAGTTAAGAGCTTTAAAAACCGGCGTTAGCCCATAAAGCTCTTAACTCCTGACTTTTTTTTGCGGCTGGAGTTTTGTCGTTAGAGTTCTAACGCTCACTTCAGCCAAGACTCTAAATACCAGCGTTAGAAAGATCCCATTGAAAAGATAGGATACACAATTGGCATAAGGGGATCTGCGGTATGGAAAAGTCGCGGCTGGAAAGTGAGCGTTAGACCCTTTCCTGACTGACTCTAAATGCCAGCGGGCTGCCAAAACCAGCGTTAGGAGCCCTTAACGCTGGTTTTGACGGCTAACGCAGAACTCTAAATCTAGGCATAAGTTTGCCCCAATCGTTTCATCACTGCGGGCAAAACTCATTTCACACAAGTGATTGACACTGGGACAAAGTTTGGGGTATATGGGGGATGTTCCAGCAAATTAAATCCAGCTTTAACAATGGCAGCTGTGGCAACAATGACCTTGTGTTGGGGAGCATTGTCTTGGTGGATCAGCACTTTATGACTGAACTTTCCATGTCGATTCTCATTAATTGCTCTGTGCAATTTTCCACTTAAAAAAATTTCATGCTGCAAAAAGTCAATCACCAAAATTCTTTCTGCATCCCAAAACACATATGCCATAAGCTTGCCAGTATTTGCTTGGACTTCAATTATGCTTTTATCTTAGGATGCAAGTAGTAAAGTCATGACCCATCATCAGTGACAAATCACATAAAGGGGGGTAGTTATCAAGCCGTCAACCTCAAATACGCTGGAATTCCGCAGCGTATTTGTGGCGAGGCTGATTTGCCTTAGTTATCAAAAAACTAGCAGGTACGCTCAGCACTTTTCCGGCCCAGCGTACCTGGTTTTCAAACCGCCACCCTGGAGGCGGCGGATCCCATAGGAATCAATGGGAGTCTGACCATAGCGAAAGTACAAGTTCGCTACTGCCAGACATCCCATTGATTTCTATGGGAGCTGTCTGCACCTAACACCCTAACATGTACCCCGAGTCTAAACACCACTAATCTGTCTCCCCCTACACCGCCGCAACTAAATAAAGTGTTTAACCCCTAAACCGCCACTCCCGGAGCCCACCCCAAGCTACTCTATACATATTAACCCCTAAACCGCCGCTCCCGGAGCCCACCGCCACCTACATGATACCTAGTAACCCCTTATCCTGCCCCCCCTATAATAAAGTTATTAACCCCTATCCTGCCGATCCCGCACCTCGCCGAAAATAAATAAATAGTTTAACCCCAAAACCGCCGCTCCCTGACCCTGCCGCAACCTATATTAAATTTATTAACCCCTAATCTGCCCCCCCTACACCGTAGCCACCTATAATACATTTATTAACCCATATCCTGCCCCCCACTACACCGCCGCTCCCGGAGCCCACCGCAAGCTACTCTATACCTATTAACCCCTAAACCGCCGCTCCCGGAGCCCACCGCCACCTACATGATACCTAGTAACCCCTTATCCTGCCCCCCCTATAATAAAGTTATTAAACCCTATCCTGCCGATCCCGCACCTCGCCGCAAATAAATAAATAGTTTAACCCCTAAACCGCCGCTCCCTGACCCTGCCGCAACCTATATTAAATTTATTAACCCCTAATCTGCCCCCCTACACCGTCGCCACCTATAATACATTTATTAACCCCTATCCTGCCCCCCACTACACCGCCGCCACTGTAATAAATTTACTAACCCCTAAACCTAAGTCTAACACTAACCCTAACACCCCCAAACTTAAATATTAATTAAATAAATCTAAATAATATTTCTATTATGAACTAAATTAATCCTATTTAAAACTAAATACTTACCTTTAAAATAAACCCTAATATAGCTACAATATAAATAATAATTATATTGTAGCTATCTTAGGATTTATTTTTATTTTACAGGCACCTTTCAATTAATTTTAACTAGGTACAATAGCTATTAAATAGTTATTAACTATTTAATAGCTACCTAGCTAAAATAAAGAGAAATGTACCTGTAAAATAAAAACTAACCTAAGTTACAATTACACCTAACACTACACTATACTTAAATAAATTATTCCTATTTAAAACTAAATACTTACCTGAAAAATAAACCCTAAGATAGCTACAATATAATTAATAATTACATTGTAGCTATCTTAGGATTTATATTTATTTTACAGGTAACTTTGTATTTATTTTAGCTAGTTAGAATAGTTATTAAATAGTTATTAACTATTTAATAACTACCTAGCTAAAAGAAATACAAAATTACCTGTAAAATAAATCCTAACCTAAGTTACAATTAAACCTAACACTACATTATCATTAAATAAATTAAATAAACTACCTACAAATAACTACAATTAAATACAATTACATAAACTAACTAAAGTACAAAAAATAATAAAAGCTAAGTTACAAAAAATAAAAAAATAAGTTACAAACATTTAAGAAAATATTACAACAATTTAAAGCTACTTACACCTAAGCTAAGCCCCCTAATAAAATAACAAACCCCCCAAAATAAAAAAATGCCCTACCCTATTCTACATTAAAAAAGTTCAAAGCTCTTTTACCTTACCAGCCCTTAAAAGGGCCTTTTGTGGGGGCATGCCCCAAACAGTTCAGCTCTTTTGCCTGTAAAAGAAAAATACAACCCCCCCAACATTAAAACCCACCACCCACATACCCCTAATCTAACCCAAACCCCCCTTAAAATAACCTAACACTAATCCCCTGAAGATCATCCTACCTTTAGTTGTCTTCACTCAGCCGAGCCACCGATGGAACTGAAGAGGACATCCGGACCGGCAGAAGTGATCATCCAAGGGGCGCTGAAGAAATCTTCCATCCGATGAAGTGATCCTCCAAGCGGCGCTGAAGAAATTTTCCATCCGGGCGAGGTCATCTTCCAAGAGGCGCTGAAGAAGTCTTCTATCCGGGCGAGGTCATCTTCGAAGCCGGGTCTTGAATCTTCATCCCGCCGACGCGGAACATCCTTCTTTCCCATCGGACTACCGACAAATGAAAGATCCTTTAAGGGACGTCATCCAAGATGGCGTCCCTTCAATTACGATTGGCTGATAGGATTCTATCAGCCAATCGGAATTAAGGTAGGAAAAATCTGATTGGCTGGATTGAACTTGAATCTGATTGGCTGATTCCATCAGCCAATCAGAATTTTCCTACCTTAATTCCGATTGGCTGATAGAATCCTATCAGCCAATCGGAATTGAAGGGACGCCATCTTGGATGACGTCCCTTAAAGGAGCCTTCATTCGTCGGTAGTCCGTCGGGAAAGAAGGATGTTCCGCGTTGGCGGGATGAAGATTCAAGACCCGGCTTGGAAGATGACATCGCCCGGATAGAAGACTTCTTCAGCACCTCTTGGAAGATGACATCGCCCGGATGGAAGATTTCTTCAGCGCCGCTTGGAGGATCACTTCATCGGATGGAAGATTTCTTCAGCGCCCCTTGGATGATCACTTCTGCCGGTCCGGATGTCCTCTTCAGTTCCATCGGTGGCTCGGCTGAGTGAAGACGACTAAAGGTAGGATGATCTTCAGGGGATTAGTGTTAGGTTATTTTAAGGGGGGTTTGGGTTAGATTAGGGGTATGTCGGTGGTGGGTTTTAATGTTGGGGGGGTTGTATTTTTCTTTTACAGGCAAAAGAGCTGAACTCTTTGGGGCATGCCCCACAAAGGGCCCTTTTAAGGGCTGGTAAGGTAAAAGAGCTTTGAACTTTTTTAATGTAGAATAGGGTAGGGAATTTTTTTTATTTTGGGGGAATTTTTTTATTTTGTTGTAATATTTTTTTAAATGTTTGTAACCTATTTTTTTATTTTTTTGTAACTTAGCTTTTTTCATTTTTTGTACTTTAGTTAGTTTATGTAATTGTATTTAATTGTAGTTATTTGTAGCTCATTTATTTAATTAATTTAATGATAGTGCAGTGTTAGGTTTAATTGTAACTTAGGTTAGGATTTATTTTACAGGTAATTTTGTATTTCTTTTAGCTAGGTAGTTATTAAATAGTTAATAACTATTTAATAACTATTCTAACTAGCTAAAATAAATACAAAGTTACCTGTAAAATAAATAAAATCCTAAAATAGCTACAATGTAATTATTAATTACATTGTAGCTATCTTAGGGTTTATTTTACAGGTAAGTATTTAGTTTTAAATAGGAATAATTTATTTAAGTATAGTGTAGTGTTAAGTGTAATTGTAACTTAGGTTAGTTTTTATTTTACAGGTAAATTTCTCTTTATTTTAGCTAGGTAGCTATTAAATAGTTAATAACTATTTAATAGCTATTGTACCTAGTTAAAATAAATTGAAAGGTGCCTGTAAAATAAAAATAAATCCTAAGATAGCTACAATATAATTATTATTTATATTGTAGCTATATTAGGGTTTATTTTATAGGTAAGTATTTAGTTTTAAATAGGATTAACACAGGCCTGGATTTGGAGTTTGGCGGTAGATGGGCTGTTAACGCTCCGCGGGCTTTTTTCTGGCTGCACCATAAAATTAACTCTGGTATCGAGAGTTCAAAAAAATGCTGCGTTAGGCTCCAAAAAAGGAGCGTAGAGCATTTTTACCGCAAATGCAACTCTCGATGCTTACGGACGCGGCCAGCCTCAAAAACGTGCTCGTGCACGATTCTCCCATAGGAAACAATGGGGCTGTTTGAGCTGTAAAAAAACCTAACACCTGCAAAAAAGCTATTGTACCTAGTTAAAATAAATTGAAAGGTGCCTGTAAAATAAAAATAAATCCTAAGATAGCTACAATATAATTATTATTTATATTGTAGCTATATTAGGGTTTATTTTATAGGTAAGTATTTAGTTTTAAATAGGATTAACACAGGCCTGGATTTGGAGTTTGGCGGTAGATGGGCTGTTAACGCTCCGCGGGCTTTTTTCTGGCTGCACCATAAAATTAACTCTGGTATCGAGAGTTCAAAAAAATGCTGCGTTAGGCTCCAAAAAAGGAGCGTAGAGCATTTTTACCGCAAATGCAACTCTCGATGCTTACGGACGCGGCCAGCCTCAAAAACGTGCTCGTGCACGATTCTCCCATAGGAAACAATGGGGCTGTTTGAGCTGTAAAAAAACCTAACACCTGCAAAAAAGCAGCGTTCAGCTCCTAACGCAGCCCCATTGTTTCCTATGGGGAAACACTTCCTACGTCTGCACCTAACACCCTAACATGTACCCCGAGTCTAAACACCCCTAACCTTACACTTATTAACCCCTAATCTGCCGCCCCCGCTATCGCTGACCCCTGCATATTATTTTTAACCCCTAATCTTCCGCTCCGTACACCGCCGCAACCTACGTTATCCCTATGTACCCCTAATCTGCTGCCCCTAACACCGCCGACCCCTATATTATATTTATTAACCCCTAATCTGCCCCCCTCAACGTCGCCGACACCTGCCTACACTTATTAACCCCTAATCTGCCGAGCGGACCTGAGCGCTACTATAATAAAGTAATTAACCCCTAATCCGCCTCACTAACCCTATCATAAATAGTATTAACCCCTAATCTGCCGCCCCCGCTATCGCTGACCCCTGCATTATATTATTAACCCCTAATCTTCCGCTCCGTAAACCGCCGCAACTTACATTATCCCTATGTACCCCTAATCTGCTGCCCCTAACACCGCCGACCCCTATATTATATTTATTAACCCCTAACCTGCCCCCCACAACGTCGCCGCCAGCTACTTACAATAATTAACCCCTAATCTGCCGAGCGGACCTGAGCGCTACTATAATAAAGTTATTAACCCCTAATCCGCCTCACTAACCCTATCATAAATAGTATTAACCCCTAATCTGCCCTCCCTAACATCGCCGACACCTAACTTCAATTATTAACCCCTAATCTGACGACCGGAGCTCATCGCTACTATAATAAATGGATTAACCCCTAAAGCTAAGTCTAACCCTAACACTAACACCCCCCTAACTTAAATATAATTTAAATCTAACGAAATTAATTAACTCTTATTAAATAAATTATTCCTATTTAAAGCTAAATACTTACCTGTAAAATAAACCCTAATATAGCTACAATATAAATTATAATTATATTGTAGCTATTTTAGGATTAATATTTATTTTACAGGCAACTTTGTAATTATTTTAACCAGGTACAATAGCTATTAAATAGTTAAGAACTATTTAATAGTTACCTAGTTAAAATAATAACAAAATTACCTGTAAAATAAATCCTAACCTAAGTTATAATTAAACCTAACACTACCCTATCAATAAATTAATTAAATAAACTACCTACAATTACCTACAATTAACCTAACACTACACTATCAATAAATAAATTAAATACAATTGCTACAAATAACTACAATTACATAAACTAACTAAAGTACAAAAAATAAAAAAGAACTAAGTTACAAAAAATAAAAAAATATTTACAAACATAAGAAAAATATTACAACAATTTTAAACTAATTACACCTACTCTAAGCCCCCTAATAAAATAACAAAGACCCCCAAAATAAAAAAATGCCCTACCCTATTCTAAATTAATAGAGTTTAAAGCTCTTTTACCTTACCAGCCCTGAACAGGGCCCTTTGCGGGGCATGCCCCAAGAAAATCAGCTCTTTTGCCTGTAAAAAAAACATACAATACCCCCCCCAACATTACAACCCACCACCCACATACCCCTAATCTAACCCAAACCCCCTTAAATAAACCTAACACTAAGCCCCTGAAGATCTTCCTACCTTGTCTTCACCATCCAGGTATCACCGATCCGTCCTGGCATCCGGTGCTGAAGAGGTCCAGAAGAGGCTCCAAAGTCTTCCTCCTATCCGGCAAGAAGAGGACATCCGGACCGGCAAACATCTTCTCCAAGCGGCATCTTCGATCTTCTTCCATCCGGTGCGGAGCGGGTCCATCTTGAAGCAGCCGACGCGGATCCATCCTCTTCTTCCGGCGTCTCCCGACGAATGACGGTTCCTTTAAGGGACGTCATCCAAGATGGCGTCCCTTAGAATTCCGATTGGCTGATAGGATTCTATCAGCCAATCGGAATTAAGGTAGGAAAATTCTGATTGGCTGATGGAATCAGCCAATCAGAATCAAGTTCAATCCTATTGGCTGATCCAATCAGCCAATCAGATTGAGCTCGCATTCTATTGGCTGATCGGAACAGCCAATAGAATGCGAGCTCAATCTGATTGGCTGATTGGATCAGCCAATAGGATTGAACTTGATTCTGATTGGCTGATTCCATCAGCCAATCAGAATTTTCCTACCTTAATTCCGATTGGCTGATAGAATCCTATCAGCCAATCGGAATTCTAAGGGACGCCATCTTGGATGACGTCCCTTAAAGGAACCGTCATTCGTCGGGAGACGCCGGAAGAAGAGGATGGATCCGCGTCGGCTGCTTCAAGAAGGACCCGCTCCGCACCGGATGGAAGAAGATCGAAGATGCCGCTTGGAGAAGATGTTTGCCGGTCCGGATGTCCTCTTCTTGCCGGATAGGAGGAAGACTTTGGAGCCTCTTCTGGACCTCTTCAGCACCGGATGCCAGGACGGATCGGTGATACCTGGATGGTGAAGACAAGGTAGGAAGATCTTCAGGGGCTTATTGTTAGGTTTATTTAAGGGGGGTTTGGGTTAGATTAGGGGTATGTGGGTGGTGGGTTGTAATGTTAGGGGGGGTATTGTATGTTTTTTTTTACAGGCAAAAGAGCTGATTTTCTTGGGGCATGCCCCGCAAAGGGCCCTGTTCAGGGCTGGTAAGGTAAAAGAGCTTTTAACTCTATTAATTTAGAATAGGGTAGGGCATTTTTTTATTTTGGGGGTCTTTGTTATTTTATTAGGGGGCTTAGAGTAGGTGTAATTAGTTTAAAATTGTTGTAATATTTTTCTTATGTTTGTAAATATTTTTTTATTTTTTGTAACTTAGTTCTTTTTTATTTTTTGTACTTTAGTTAGTTTATGTAATTGTAGTTATTTGTAGCAATTGTATTTAATTTATTTATTGATAGTGTAGTGTTAGGTTAATTGTAGGTAATTGTAGGTAGTTTATTTAATTAATTTATTGATAGGGTAGTGTTAGGTTTAATTATAACTTAGGTTAGGATTTATTTTACAGGTAATTTTGTTATTATTTTAACTAGGTAACTATTAAATAGTTCTTAACTATTTAATAGCTATTGTACCTGGTTAAAATAATTACAAAGTTGCCTGTAAAATAAATATAGATCCTAAAATAGCTACAATATAATTATAATTTATATTGTAGCTATATTAGGGTTTATTTTACAGGTAAGTATTTAGCTTTAAATAGGAATAATTTATTTAATAAGAGTTAATTAATTTCGTTAGATTTAAATTATATTTAAGTTAGGGGGGTGTTAGGGTTAGGGTTAGACTTAGCTTTAGGGGTTAATCCATTTATTATAGTAGCGATGAGCTCCGGTCGTCAGATTAGGGGTTAATAATTGAAGTTAGGTGTCGGCGATGTTAGGGAGGGCAGATTAGGGGTTAATACTATTTATGATAGGGTTAGTGAGGCGGATTAGGGGTTAATAACTTTATTATAGTAGCGCTCAGGTCCGCTCGGCAGATTAGGGGTTAATTATTGTAAGTAGCTGGCGGCGACGTTGAGGGGGGCAGATTAGGGGTTAATAAATATAATATAGGGGTCGGCGGTGTTAGGGGCAGCAGATTAGGGGTACATAAGGATAACGTAGGTGGCGGCGCTTTGCGGTCGGAAGATTAGGGGTTAATTATTGTAAGTAGCTGGCGGCGACGTTGTGGGGGGCAGGTTAGGGGTTAATAAATATAATACAGGGGTCGGCGGGGTTAGGGGCAGCAGATTAGGGGTACATAAGTATAACGTAGGTGGCGGTCGGCAGATTAGGGGTTAAAAAATTTAATCGAGTGGCGGCGATGTGGGGGGACCTCGGTTTAGGGGTACATAGGTAGTTTATAGGTGTTAGTGTACTTTAGGGTACAGTAGTTAAGAGCTTTATGAACCGGCGTTAGCCCAGAAAGCTCTTAACTCCTGCTTTTTTCCTGCGGCTGGAGTTTTGTCGTTAGAGTTCTAACGCTCACTTCAGCCAAGACTCTAAATACCGGAGTTAGAAAGATCCCATTGAAAAGATAGGATACGCAATTGACGTAAGGGGATCTGCGGTATGGAAAAGTCGCGGCTGAAAAGTGAGCGTTAGACCCTTTAATCACTGACTCCAAATACCGGCGGTAGCCTAAAACCAGCGTTAGGAGCCTCTAACGCTGGTTTTCACGGCTAACGCCAAACTCCAAATCTAGGCCTTAGTTAATAATAGAAATATTATTTAGATTTATTTAATTAATATTTAAGTTAGGGGGTGTTAGGGTTAGTGTTAGACTTAGGTTTAGGGGTTAATAATTTTATTACAGTGGCGGCGGTGTAGTGGGGGCAGGATAGGGGTTAATAAATTTATTATAGGTGGCGACGGTGTAGGGGGGGCAGGATAGGGGTTAATAAATTTAATATAGGTTGCGGCGGGTTCAGGGAGTGGCGGTTTAGGGGTTAAACTATTTATTTATTTGCGGCGAGGTGCGGGATCAGCAGGATAGGGGTTAATAACTTTATTATAGAGGGCGACGGTATAGGGGGGGCAGGATAGGGGTTACTAGGTATAATGTAGGTGGCAGCAGTGTCCGGGAGCGGCGGTTTAGGGGTTAATACATTTAGCAGAGTTGCGGCAGGGTCTAGGAGCGGCGGTTTAGTGGTTAATACATTTTTAATAGTTGCGGCAGGGTCTAGGAGCGGAGGTTTAGGGGTTAGTAACTTTATTTAGTTGCGGGGGGCACCGGTATAGGGGGTAGAACAGTGCAGTTTAGTGTGAGTGCTTAGTGACAGGCTAGCAATAAAGCTGGGAAAAAGCCGAAGAGCAGCAAGATCGGATGAGTGATAACTCTCACAGTCCGCTGCTCATCGCCCCGCGGCTTTTTGACAGCTTTATTTGATAACTTAGGCGTATTTTTTCAGGTCCGGGGAGGCGAAGGTAGGCGAGCTTAGGCGGGCGTATTTGGCCGGCGAAGGCATGAAAGTTGACGGCTTGATAACTACCCCCCATAGATATTATAAGCATCCCTTTGCATTATTTTCAGAAGTTCTTGTGAACTCATCATCCATTTTCTCTTCTGGTTTGCAGCAAACAGTAGGGGTACCTATTAGCTGAAATATTCTCATGCCCAAACCATCCATTAAAATGGAATGGATTTTGCCATATGACACCTAGTTTTTGAAGTGTCTTCAGTCGCCCATCAACATGTAAGTTTTCTTCATGGATTCCTCAGTGGAAACTATTTTTGTGTGACTAGAGTAAAAGCAAACTTCACATTTCTCTCTCTCTTCCCAATGTAAATTCCCAACACCACTTTTTAACTGTGGGATGAAATGAAGCAAAGTCTATTTAAAGTATCAGCCATATCTAAATGGATTTCTGCTTGAGTTACATTCTTTTTGCTATGTATTTGATGAATGTATGTTGCTTACTTTGCTTCATTTTCTACATATTTCTCAACAGCTCACAATAGATTCCCTATAAATAATAAAAGGTTAACTTTAGACAATTGACATTTTCCATCCGCATACCATAAACCAAGTTCTGCACAATTATGATTAGGACTTGTATACCCTTGTAAGAGATAGGGATGGGCGAATGTTTCCAAAAATTTGAAATTTAAAACAAATGTTGATACATTTGTTCGTTCGAATCGAATTTCGAATGTTTATATAACATTATAACATTATATTTTCTAATTTTGTTTTCGAATTTTTCAATAAAATTCAAAAATATTTGTTTGAATAATAGAATGTTTAGCTATGTATTCATTCAATTTCGAAATGTAATATTTGAATTAGAATGTGACATTCAAATTCGAAAATTCGAAATAGTATTTCTAGTCTACAACTGTGTTTAATAAATTTAATATTAGAATGTGAATGCTACATTCGAATATCACATTCAAATTTGAAATAGTATTTCTAGTCTAATACTGTGTTTTTTAAATGTAATATTCTAATTAGAATGTGATATTCGATTCAAATGTGACATTCAAATTCGAAATAGTATTTCTAGTCTAATACTGTGTTTTATAAATGTAATATTCAAATTTGAATGTGATATTTGATTCAAATGTGATATTCGATTGGAATGTGACATTCAAATTCGAAATAGTGTTTCTAGTCTACAATTGTGTTTTATAAATGTAATATTCGAATTCTAAAGTGACATTCGAATTCGAATGTGACATTCGTAAACTGTAAATAACATTTGAAAATTGAATTTTTAAGAATATTTGTTCTGATCAACATTTTATTATGTAAATCGAATTTCTACAATAACATTCGTTCTAACATTCAAATTCGAATATAAACACATTCGCCCATCCCTAGTAAGAGAGCTTTCTGGATGTCTTGCATAGGGTAATAAGAGCTATTTCTGCACTCAGTCAAATATAGTAAACCTAAGATAGTTATAGCACTCTCAGTTTGCATCAATCCATTCAGTCACATTCCTTTTTTTTCATTCAGTATTGTTCACTGTTTGGATACCTCATGTTACCATATCGTCTTTGATTTGCATCATAATTGTCTATATATCCTATGTCATTATTATGTTATATAAATCATACATCCAGATTTTCCAGCAAATCACTAAATACTCATTAGTATTAGTATATATTATTATATGACTTTCTATTTTCCAACAGCTAGAATAAACAATTTAGCCCAAGAAAATGTGTAGTTGTGTTTGTAAAAGTATACTCTGCACAATATTGGTCTTTAGTAAAAATAGGGTATTTAAAGGGACATAAACATGCAAAATAAAAATGCTTTAATATGTTAATGCTTTTTTATTATTGCACTATTGCTTTTATATAACTACATTATATGGTCGAAAGTATGTGTACATCACCCCTACAAATAATTGAGTTCAGGAGTTTCAGTCACACCCATTGCTAATAGGAGCATAAAATATATAACACATGGTCCTGAAATTTCCACAGAAAAACATTGTCAGTACAATGGGCCATGCTAAACAGTATAATAGTAACTTTAAATGTTGCACTGTTATAGGATGCAAACTTCGCCACAAGTGAGATCATGAAATTTCTGCCCTACTAGATCTTCATTATCAACTGTAAGTGCTATTAAAGGGACAGTCAACACCAGAATTTTTGTTGTTTAAAAAGAAAGATAATCCCTTTATAACCCAGTTTTGCATAACCAACACAGTTATAATAATATACGTTTTACCTCTGTAATTACCTTGTATCTAAGCTTCTGCTGACTGCCCCTTATTTCAGTTCTTTTGACAGGCTTGCATTTTAGCCAATCAGTGCTCACTCCTAGGTCACTTACGAGCATGAGCTCAATGTTATCTATATAAAACACATGAACTAATGCCCTCTAGTGGTCAAAATGCATTCAGATTAGAGGCAGTCTTCAAGATCTAAGAAATTAGCATATTAACCTCCTAGGTTTAGCTTTTAACTAAGAATACCAAGAGAACAAAGCAACATTGGTGATAAAAGCAAATTGTGAAGTTGTTTAAAATTACATGTCCTATTTAAATCATGAAGTTTTTTTTGGACTTGACTGTCCCTTTAAATGTTTTGCAGTTTCTATTGCAAATATCATCTACTTAGAGCACTGGATTTCAAACCTGTCCTCAGGCCTCTCAACAGGTCAGGTTTTCAGGATTACCTTGAATGAGAGTAAAATAACCAAGTTTACTAATCAGCTGATTATTTCACCTGTTCTCTAGTTCAGATGTCCTCAAAATGTGACCTGTTAGGAAGGCCTTAGGACAGGTTTAAAAACCAGTAATTTAGAGGAACAGAAGACACCCTCATTTTAAAGAAAATAATTTCTTTTTCATATGATGGGTGTTTTCTGTGTGTTGTGCAGGCTGCATTTATGGGATAAGGACATCTTTAGAGCCAATCGCCTAGATTATGAGTTTTGCGTTATAAGCTGTGCGGTGCTAACGAGCAGTTTTTTCTCACCGCTCACTTACCTGCAGTGCTGGTATTACAGGTTTTTACAAACCCGGCATTAAAAGGCAAGAAGTGAGCGTTGAGCAAAATTTTGCTCCACACTGCACTCAAATACCAGCGCTGCTTAAGTCAGCGGTGAGCTGGTCGTACGTGCTCGTGCACGATTTCCCCATAGACATCAATGGGGAGAGTCAGCTGAGAAAAAGTCTAACACCTGCAATAAAGCAGCATAAAACTCAGTAACGCAGCCCCATTGATTCCTATGGGGAAATACATTTTATGTTTACATCTAACACCCTAACATGAACCCCGAGACTAAACATCCCTAATCTTACACTTATTAACCCCTAATCTGCCGCCCCCAACGTCGCTGCCACTATATTAAATGTATTAACCCCTAAATCTAACCCTAACCCTAACACCCCCTAACTTAAATATCATTTAAATAAATCTAAATAAAATTCCTATCAATAACTAAATAATTCCTATTTAAAACTAAATACTTACCTATAAAATAAACCCTAAGCTAGCTACAATATAACTAATAGTTACATTGTATCTAGCTTAGGGTTTATTTTTATTTTACAGGCAAGTTTGCATTTATTTTAAATAGGTAGAATAGTTATTAAATAGTTAATAGTAAATTAAATAAAGTTAAATAAATTAAATTAAATTAGCTAAATCACACAACCCCCCCCCCACTAAATTACAGAAAATAAAAAACAAATTACAAGATATTTAAATAAATATATATAAACCCCCCCCCAAAAAAAAATAAAAAAAACTCCTAGCCTAAACTAAACTATCAATAGCCCTTAAAAGGGACTTTTGCAGGGCATTGCCCAAAGCTCTTTTGCCTAAAAAAAAAATACAAACAACCCCCCCAACAGTAAAACCCACCACCCACACAACCAACCCCACAAATAAAAGCCTAACTAAGAAAACCTAAGCTCCCCATTTCCCTGAAAAGGGCATTGGGATGGGCATTGCCCTTAAAAGGGCATTTAGCTCTATTGCAGGCCCAAATCCCTAACCTAAAAATAAACCCACCCAATACACCCTTAAAAAAATCCTAACACTAACCCCCAAAGATTCACTTACCGGGAGAAGTCTTCATCCAAGCGGCAAGATGTCCTCAAGGAAGCCGGCAGAAGTGGTCCTCGAGACGGGCAGAAGTGGTCCTCCAGACGGGCAGAAGTCTTCACCCAGACGGCATCTTCTATCTTCATCCTTCCGGCGCGGAGCGTGTCCATCTTCAAGACATCCGACGCAGAGCATCCTCTTCTTCCAACGGACTAACGACGAATGAAGGTACCTTTAAATGATGTCATCCAAGATGGCGTCCCTTAGATTCCGATTGGCTGATAGAATTCTATCAGCCAATCGGAATTAAGGTAGAAAAAATCCTATTTTCTGCTTGGATCAGCCAATAGGATTGAACTTCATATAGTTTAGTTTAGGCTAAGGGTTTTTTTTATTTTGGAGGGCTTTTTTATTTTGATAGGGCTATTAGATTAGGTGTAATTAGTTTAAATATCTTGTAATTTGTTTTTTATTTTCTGTAATTTAGTGTGGATTTTTTTTTGTGATTTAGCTAATATAATTTAATTTATTTAATTGTATTTAATTTAGGGAATTGATTTAATTGTAGTATATTGTTAGGTGTTAGTGTAACTTAGGTTAGGTTTTATTTTACAGGTAACTTTGTATTTATTTTAGCTAGGTAGTTATTAAATAGTTAATAACTATTTAATAACTATTCTACCTAGTTGAAATAAATACAAACTTGCCTGTAAAATAAAAATAAACCTTAAGCTAGCTACAATGTAACTATTAGTTATGTTGTTGCTAGCTTAGGGTTTATTTTATAGGTAAGTATTTAGTTTTAAATAGGAATAATTTAGTTAATGATAGTAATTTTATTTAGATTTATTTAAATTATATTTAATTTAGGGGATGTTAGGTTTAGGGTTAGAATTAGGTTTAAAGGGTTAATAAATTTAGAATAGTGGCGGCAACATTGGGTACGGCAGATTAGGAGTCAATAAATGTAGGTAGGTGGCGGCAATGTTGGGGGCCGCAGATTAGGGGTTAATAAATATAATGTAGGTTGCGGCGATGTTAGGGGCGGCAGATTAGGAGTTAATAAGTATAATGTAGGTGGCGGCAATGTTCTGGGAGTCCGATTAGGGGTTAATATTATTTAACTAGTGTTTGTGAGGCGGGAGTGCAGCGGTTTAGGGGTTAATATGTTTATTATAGTGGCGGCGATGTCCGTAGTGGCAGATCAGGGGTTAAAAAATGTATTATAGTGTTTAGGGCTTAATAAGTTTATGGGTGTTAGTGCACTTTTTAGCACTTGAGTTATGAGTTTTATGCTACGGCGTTGTAGCTTAAAACTCATAACTACTGACTTTAGAATGCATTAGGAATCTTGACGGGGAAGGGTGTACCGCTCACTTTTTGGCCTCCCAGGACAGGCTCTTAATACCAGCGCTATGGAAGTCCCATAGAAAAAAGGGTTTACAAACTTTACGTAAGTCGGTTTGCGGTAAGGCCAAAAAAGTGTGCGGTGCCCCTAAACCTGCAAGACTTCTAATACCAGCGGAAGTGAAAAAGCAGGTTAGGACCTGTTAACGCTGCTTTTTCAGCTTACCGCAAAACTCGTAATCTAGCTGAATATTTCCTCTTACATTCACTATGTGTTTCATTTTGGGAGATATGTACTATAAAGAACCCTCAAACCCTAATCAAAACCTTCCCTATGATTACAGGACATTTGGTCTCAGTAATTACAGGTAGATATCACCCCAGTATAGTAAAGTGGGAAAAGTAACTCCAAAATAGTCTTCCCTCACTCATTAGCCACTAACAAAATATCCCTGGTGCTATTCTGGACAGGGCTTCATACCCTATCAAATGACCATTTAGTTTTCCCTCTATCTAAAACAGTGAGATATTGTGACTCTGTTAGAGCCCTCTCACCCTCCAATAAGCTCATATAGGCGTGATGGTCAGGTATCCACATACTTTTAACTAGGGGTGTGCATTCTGATGCTTGTGTAGAATCCAAATGCAGAAGAAGGCGGTCACGGAAGTCATTTAGTTCTTTTCAGAGCGGCATGTATTCTTCTGAAAGTGCAACACACTAAGATCTGTGCAAATCCAGATCTTAGTGTGTAGTACTTTAACTATAATAAATGTGGCTCCAAAAAGAGATGAACAGCATGAACAGAGGTCTTCTTTTGCATTCGGGTGCTACCAAAGCATCTGAATGGACATCCCTACTTTTGGCGTATGTTTTTAACCCTTGCAAAAGGTTGATACACATAGTTAAAGTCATCCCTAGAGAAGCAAAGCATTACTGGAAGCTAGATGAACACATCTGGGGCCCGATCCGATATGCAGCGTCGCCCGCAAAACCCGGCAACGCTGAAATTTGCGCTGGTTTGGTATCCTATATACGGCGTAACCTAGAAGTTACGCTCGTATATTTCTGCCATCGCCCGTAGTTTTTTGGGCCATAGACAGGTATACCAAACCAGCGCAGTTTGGTATCCAATATACAGCGTAAGGACTTACGTGGCGAAAATGGAGAAATCTTACTCCATTTTCACCTCGCCACAAAATGCAGCCGTAGTAAGCCTTACGCTGTCTATTGGAGCCCCATAACTCCCTAAACTACCTGCAAAATAAACCTAACACCTAACGCATGCGCAATGTCTATCTACCTGTCAACCGCGATCCCCCGCTGCAATCCCTAATAAAGTGTTTAACCCCTAAACCGCTGCACACAGACCCCGCCACCACCTACAATAAAAGTATAACCCCCTAATGTGATCCCCCTACACCGTCGCAAGCTACATTACATACCCCCTAATTTGAGTCCCTTACACCGCTGCCATCTATCTTACCTACCCCCTAAAGTGAGTCCCTACCCCGCCGCCATCTATCTTACCTACCCCTTAAAGTGAGCCCCTACCCCGCCGCCATCTACCTTACCTACCCCCTAAAGTGAGCCCCTACCCCGCCGCCATCTATCTTACCTACCCCCTAAAGTGAGCCCCTTACACCACCGGCATCTATTTTAAAACTATTAACCCCTAATTTAATCCCCCTACACCGTCGCCAGCTATATTAACTATATTAACCCTAATTATATTAGGGTTAATATAGTTAATATAGTTATTATATTATATATATTAACTATATTAACCCTAATTATATTAGGGTTAATATAGTTAATATCGTTATTATATTATATATATATTAAGTATAATAACCCTATCTAACTCTAACATCCCTAACTAAATTTTTATTAAAATAAATCTAATTAATATTAATATTATTAATTAAAATATTCCTATTTAAATCTAAATACTTACCTATAAAATAAACCCTAAGATAGCTACAATATAATTAATAATTACATTGTAGCTCTTTTAGGGTTTATATTTATTTTACAGGTAACTTGGTATTTATTTTAACTAGGTACAATAGCTATTAAATAGTTAATAACTATTTAATAGCTACCTAGTTAAAATAATTACCAATTTACCTGTAAAATAAATCCTAACCTAAGTTACAAATACACCTACACTATCAATAAATTAAATAAACTACAAATATCTAAACTAAAATACAATAAAATAATCTAAACTAAATTACAAAAAAAAACAAACACTAAATTGCAAAAAATAAAAAAAAGATTACAAGATTTTTAAGCTAATTACACCTATTCTAAGCCCCCTAATAAAATAATAAAGCCCCCCAAAATAAAAAAATGTCCCTACCCTATTCTAAATTAAAAAAGTTCAAAGCTCTTTTACCTTACCAGCCCTTAAAAGGGCCTTTTGCGGGGCATGCCCCAAAGAATTCTGCTCTTTTGCCTGTAAAAGAAAAACACAATACCACCCCCCAACATTACAACCCACCACCCACAAACCCCTATTCTAAACCCACCCAAACCCCCCTTAAAAAAACCTAACACTACCCCCCTGAAGATCTCCCTACCTTGTCTTCACCCAGCCGGGCCAAACTCTTCATCCGATCCGAGCGATGTCCAATCAAGCGGCAGTGAAGTCTTCTTCCATCCGGGCGATGTCTTCAATCAAGCGGCAGTGAAGTCTTCTTCCATCCGGCGATGTCTTCTTCCATCTGGAGATGTCTTCAAGCAAAGTGCATCTTCAATCTTCTTTCTTCGCTCCTCCGCCGCGGAGCATCCATCCGGCACGACGACTTCCCGACGAATGAGGTACCTTTAAATGACGTCATCCAAGATGGCGTCTGTCGAATTCCGATTGGCTGATAGGATTCTATCAGCCAATCGGAATTAAGGTAGAAAAATCTGATTGGCTGATTGAATCAGCCAATCAGATTCAAGTTCAATCCGATTGGCTGAACCAATCAGCCAATCGGATTGAACTTGAATCTGATTGGCTGATTCAATCAGCCAATCAGATTTTTCTAGCTTAATTCCGATTGACTGATAGAATCCTATCAGCCAATCGTAATTCGACGGATGCCATCTTGGATGACGTCATTTAAAGGTACCTCATTCGTCGGGAAGTCGTCGTGCCGGATGGATGCTCCGCGGCGGAGGAGCGAAGAAAGAAGATTGAAGATACTGCTTTGCTTGAAGACATCGCCGGATGGAAGACGACATCGCCGAATGGAAGAAGACTTCACTGCCGCTTGATTGAAGACATCGCCCGGATGGAAGAAGACTTCACTGCCGCTTGATTGGACATCGCCCGGATCGGATGAAGAGTTCGGCCTGGCTGGATGAAGACAAGGTAGGGAGATCTTCAGGGGGTAGTGTTAGGTTTTTTTAAGGGGGGTTTGGGTGGGTTTAGAATAGGGGTATGTGGGTGGTGGGTTGCAATGTTGGGGGGTGGTATTGTGTTTTTCTTTTACAGGCAAAAGAGCAGAATTCTTTGGGGCATGCCCCGCAAAAGGCCCTTTTAAGGGCTGGTAAGGTAAAAGAGCTTTGAACTTTTTTAATTTAGAATAGGGTAGGGAATTTTTTTTATTTTGGGGGGCTTTATTATTTTATTAGGGGGCTTAGAATAGGTGTAATTAGCTTAAAAATCTTGTAATTTTTTTTATTTTTTGTAATTTAGTGTTTGTTTGTTTTTGTAATTTAGTTTAGATTATTTTATTGTATTTTAGTTTAGATATTTGTAGTTTATTTAATTTATTGATAGTGTAGGTTTATTTGTAACTTAGGTTAGGATTTATTTTACAGGTAAATTGGTAATTATTTTAACTAGGTAGCTATTAAATAGTTATTAACTATTTAATAGCTATTGTACCTAGTAAAAATAAATACCAAGTTACCTGTAAAATAAATATAAACCCTAAAATAGCTACAATGTAATTATTAATTATATTGTAGCTATCTTAGGGTTTATTTTATAGGTAAGTATTTAGATTCAAATAGGAATATTTTAATTAATAATATTAATATTAATTAGATTTATTTTAAAAAGAATTTAGTTAGGGATGTTAGAGTTAGATAGGGTTATTATACTTAATATATATATATATATATATATATATATATATATATATATATATATATATATATATATATATATATATATATATATATATATATAATAACGATATTAACTATATTAACCCTAATATAATTAGGGTTAATATAGTTAATATATAAAATATAATAACTATATTAACTATATTAACCCTAATATAATTAGGGTTAATATAGTTAATATAGCTGGCGGCGGTGTAGGGAGATTAAATTAGGGGTTAATATTTTTAAAATAGATGGCGGCGGGGTAGGGGGCTCACTTTAGGGGGTAGGTAAGATAGATGGCGGCGGGGTAGGGTGCTCACTTTAGGGGGTAGGTAAGATAGATGGCGGCGGGGTAGGGGCTCACTTTAGGGGGTAGGTAAGATAGATGGCGATGGGGTAGGGGCTCACATTAGGGGGTTATAGATTTAATATAGCTGACGGCGGGGTCCGGGAGCGGTGGTTTAGGGGTTAATAACTTTATTAGCTGGCGGCGGGGTCCGGGAGCGGCTGTTTAGGGGTTAATACATTTTTATTGTTAGGATAGTGAGGGGGGATAGCGGATAGAGGGTTAGACATGTCGGGCTATGTTAGGGAGGCATGTTAGACAGTACGGGAGATTTAATAACTTTAGTCAGGTTTTGTAGGCGCCGGCAGTTTCTAAAGTGCCGTAAGTCACTGGCGACTCCAGAAATTTGTGCTTACGCAGATTTCTGGACATCGCTGGTTTGTGAGACTTACGGCACTTTAGCATCTGACGGCGCCGTATATGGGATAGCTCGAGTTGCGAGCTGAAACTGCGGGTGGCGGGGGTTCCCTCGCTTGCGCCGCAAACTACAATCTTTATCAGATCGCGCCCAAAGTGAGAAAATGACAAGAGAGAAATCTGTGTAGCAACCAATTACCACTGGTACATTGATGCTGCTGAGGATATGTACATATACTTTTCAAATATACCAAGATTCCAAGAGAAGAAATTAAATTTCATAACAGAAGTAAATTTAAATGTGTCTTTCCAATTTACCTCCATGGTATTCTGTGTTGAAGAGATACCTAGGTAGGTGTCTGGAGCACTACACGACCGGGAATAGTGCTGCCATCTAGTGCTCTTGCAAATGGAAAACATTCTTGCAAAACTGCTGCCATATAGTGCTACAGACATGGGGCAGGCTGCTGAGCTTTTGTCTCTGCTTTTTAACAAAAGAAACAAAGAAAACAAAGAAAAAATCTTCAATGGAGCACACTGTTCAGAAAAAAACTAACCTGATCTCATTTTAACAAAAACACTCAATCCGATGTAAGTTATGAATATTTCACATTCCAATGTTCTTCACATAGAAGAAAATGTCCTTTTTATTTTTAAATATATATTTCTATGTACTGTATAGCTGATTATTTTTGTAAAATATATATCTATATATAGATATAGATATATTCATATATATATAGGAATACCTATTTAAAAGTACTAAGAGCATTTTCTTCTAAGTGAAGATTTGGAATGTAAAATATTTACAGTAAATACACAGTAAAACATATTATTAAATATCAAAATTGAGTAAACATTATGTTTATGTTTAAAGATGTTTGAGTGGAAATGGCTCCAAAGTGTGTATAGCTTTCAACTAAGAATACCAAGAGAACAAAGCAAACTTGGTTATAGATGTAAATTTGAAAATTATTTAAAATTACATGCCCTATCTGAAAAATGAAAGTTAGTTTTATACTAGACTGTCCCTTTAATGTATTTATGTTGTGTTTATTGTGACTTTTATTGTAGCCCTAACCCTTTACAAGAGGTCTTCATTCGTGCTTTCTGGTATACATTTAATTCAACTTGTAATATGCGTGCATGGTCGCGATATTGCAATATTTGTAATTTAGCCGTAAAGGGACACTGAACCCAATTTTTTTTCTTTTGTGATTCAGAGAGAGCATGCAATTTTAAGTAACTTTCTAATTTACTCCTATTATCATTTTTGCTCTTTTTCGCTTGCTATCTTTATTTGAAAAAGAAGGCATCAAAGCTTTTTTTTTTGGTTCAGAACTCTGGATAGCATTTTTTTATTGGTGGATGAATGTATCCACCAATCAGCAAGAACAACAACCCAGGATGTTTACCAAAAATGGGCCGGCATCTAAACTTACATTCTTGCATTTCAAATAAAGATACCAAGAGAATGAAGAAAATTTGATAATAAGAGTAAATTAGAAAGTTGCTTAAAATGTCATGCTCTATCTGAATCACAAAAGAAAATGTTTGGATTCAGTGTCCCTTTAATGTGCCATATGTGTATTTGTTCAACACATACCCAAGTAGTCATGTCAACAAAAATACAAGAAAGAATATTCTCATTCTTTATAGTTGTGACCCCTCCTTATATAGTGAGGCTTGTGTTTGAAGATTTTTTTTTGTATTGTGTTTTTTTTTAATGTTAGCAATGGGTCACACAAAAGAAACCTCTCATGATTGAGGAGTGAGTTGTTTATATCATGAAAGCTTTGTCTGAAGGGAGAGCAGCTAAGCTGAATATTAAGCATATTCTTCTGACATTAATGCCTAAAGCAAAACATAAACAAATATATAGAATCCAAAGAAGCTCTTTATTTATTATGTATAAAATGTATATTTTATAAAATATATATAATTATATAACATATATAAAGATATTTATATTTTATATATATATTTTTAGACAGATAGATAGATACTGTAGAAGACAGACAGAAAGATAGCTGATTGCTAGGTAGATAGATAGATATTGTAGATGAAAGACAGACAGATAGATAGATTCCTACATATGGAGAAGGCTTAAGGCTCATTTTGGGCCGATGGCTCTCTGTTCTAAGTAGCTCTATGTTACAAGTAGCAAGAGTTAGCACACTGGACCAATATCCATGATTCTAATCCTATTTTATCTCATCTCTCTACAGGTATGTCTTCCTGCTTCTGCCTAATTGACTGCTTTTAAACGCCCCTTTAAACTGTGCTAGACTCCTCTGGTATGTCTTCCTGCTTCTGCCTAACTGACTGCTTTTAAGCGCCCCTTTAAACTGTGCTAGACTCCTCTGGTATGTCTTCCTGCTTCTGCCTAACTGACTGCTTTTAAACGCCCCTTTAAACTGTGCTAGACTCCTCTGGTAACCATTTTCTCTGTCTCCATTTTGTCTACCTGTAATTATTTTATCTTATATTATCTAAACTTATTCAGCCTTTAACCCCACCCCCTCTCTAATTTGCAAGTGTGTAATTCCTGCTAGCTAAAACTGCCTGTAACAGCTGCCTAGAATCATTTCATCACTTCTCATTCCTACATATGGAGAAGGCTTAAGGCTCATTTTGGGCCGATGGCTCTCTGTTCCAAGTAGCTCTCTGTTCCAAGTAGCAAGAGTTAGCACACTGGACCAATATCCATGATTCTAATCCTATTTCATCTCATCTCTCTACAGGTATGTCTTCCTGCTTCTGCCTAACTGACTGCTTTTAAACGCCCCTTTAAACTGTGCTAGTCTCCTCTGGTATGTCTTCCTGCTTCTGCCTAACTGACTGCTTTTAAACGCCCCTTTAAACTGTGCTAGACTCCTCTGGTATGTCTTCCTGCTTCTGCCTAACTGACTGCTTTTAAATGCCCCTTTAAACTGTGCTAGACTCCTCTGGTATGTCTTCCTGCTTCTGCCTAACTGACTGCTTTTAAACGCCCCTTTAAACTGTGCTAGACTCCTCTGGTATGTCTTCCTGCTTCTGCCTAACTGACTGCTTTTAAGCACCCCTTTAAACTGTGCTAGACTCCTCTGGTATGTCTTCCTGCTTCTGCCTAACTTACTGCTTTTAAACGCCCCTTTAAACTGTGCTAGACTCCTCTGGTAACCCTTTTCTCTGTCTCCATTTTGTCTACCTGTAATTATTTTATCTTATTTTATCTAAACTTATTCAGCCTTTAACCCCACCCCTCTCTAATTTGCAAGTGTGTAATTCCTGCTAGCTAAAACTGCCTGTAACAGCTGCCTAGAATCATTTCATCACTTCTCATTCCTACATATGGAGAAGGCTTAAGGCTCATTTTGGGCCGATGGCTCTCTGTTCTAAGTAGCTCTATGTTACAAGTAGCAAGAGTTAGCACACTGGAGTTAGAAACTGCAGACCAACTAACAGGTAAACTTAATATCTATACTTCTACACAATGCTTTCTATGCCTTTTCTGCTCTCTGTCTTCCCTTCTCCTAAAAATCACTGCATGTCCCTATAACAACAATCCCCACACTATCCATATCTCCCCCTCCCTTCTCTCATCCCCTATGCTGTCCTCTCATGAACTACTTTGTTTCCTTAGAAACTCTTCCCCCTCTAACTCTCCTGTGTCTAACCATTCCCGCTCCTACAAATCTCACTCTCACCTTCTGTCTCTCTCACTGCTACTACTGCTTGCTGCTGGTGATGTCTCTCCTAACCCTGGCCCTGCAACAATCGCCACACTTTTACACTCTCGCTCCATCTCCCACTGCAAAAATCCTAGGTCACGCAATACCAACAATCTCATCTCAATTAACACACAGCGCCTAACCCCTCCCTTTTCTTGTGCCCTCTGGAATGCTCGCTCCGTCTGTAACAAGCTTACAACTGTTCACGACCTGTTTGTTTCCAACGCTTTCAACCTCTTAGCTATTACTGAAACCTGGCTATCTTCCTCTGACACTGCTTCCATTGCTGCTCTCACACATGGTGGTCTTCACTTTAGCCACACACCTAGGCCAGGTGAGAGACACGGTGGCGGTGTTGGCATCTTACTCTCCCCCTCCTGCTCCTATCAGTACCTATCCCCATTTCCATCTCTCTCCTTTTCTTCCTTTGAAGTGCACTGCATTCGCCTGTTCTCCCCTCTCTCTCTCAGAGTGGCAGTTATCTATCGCCCCCCTGGACCAACTTCCCAATTCCTTGACAACTTTGCTGCCTGGCTTCCTTCCTTTCTCTCCACAAATACACTTGCTCTAATTCTAGGGGACTTCAACATCCCCATTGACAACCCATCTGCCCCTGCTGCCTCTAAACTTCTCTCACTCACTAACTCCTTCAGCCTGTCACAATCCACCCTATTCCCTACCCACCGCGAAGGACACTCAATTGATCTGGTATTCTCCTATCTCTGCTCTCTCTCTAATGTTGCATGTCGCCCATTTCCCATCTCAGACCACCATCTGCTCACCTTTAATCCTAATATAGATACTAAACCTACTTCCCCCTCTCGCCCCCGCACCAGCAGAAATCTGCACACTGTGGACGCTCCCCAACTCTCCAATCTTATTCAACTACGCCTCCCCCACACTTCCACGATATCCTTCCCTTACCTTGCTATAACCCACTATAACAATACTCTCTCTGCTGCACTTGACACTCTCGCTCCACCCCAACCTCGCAAAGCCCCACGTCGTCAGCTCCAACCCTGGCACTCCCAACAAACGCGTCAACTACAAAAATGCTCCCGCACTGCTGAGCGTGCCTGGAGGAAATCCCACTCTGAACATGATTTCATGCACTATAAGTTCATTCTCTACTCTTACACCTCTGCCCTTCGCTTAGCTAAGCAAACCTACTTCTCCTCTCTTATATCCACTCACTCCTCAAACCCTAAAAGACTCTTCTCTATTTTCAACTCTCTCCTCTACCAACCTGCACCACCCCCCTCATCTGCATTCAGTGCTCAAGACCTTGCTGACTATTTTCTCAATAAAACACTTGCAACCCGAGGAAACATCCCAACACAAACCTGCAATCTCCCAACTCCGCTACCAGTCACCCCCTCTGCCACTCTCTGCACCCTCCTCCCAACCACCGAGAGTGAAGTGGCTTCCCTTTTGTCTTCCTCACACCTCACTACCTGCCCACTTGACCCTATTCCTTCACATCTAATTCCTCCTCTGTCTACCACCCTCACTCTGGCTCTTACTCACATATTTAACCTATCCCTTTCTACCAGCTCATTCCCTGCCTCCTTCAAACATGCGAAGGTCACCCCCATCCTCAAAAAACCCTCCCTCGACCCTAACTCCCCTGCAAACTACCGCCCCATATCACTGCTCCCACTAGCTTCAAAACTCCTCGAAAAACTAGTTTTCAATCGCCTAACCCACTTCCTGTCGTCCAACTCATTGCTTGACCCCCTGCAATCTGGCTTCCGTCCCCAACACTCAACTGAAACTGCTCTCACCAAGGTTACTAACAATCTCCTTTCTGCTAAAAACAAAGGCTACTACTCTATACTCATCTTACTTGACCTATCTGCTGCCTTTGACACTGCTGACCATCCCCTTATTCTACAGTCTCTCAGTTCTCTTGGTCTCTGTAACACTGCCCTCTCCTGGATTCACTCTTATCTCTCTAACAGATCCTTCTCAGTCTCTTTTGCTGGTGACTCCTCCTCTCTATTGCCCCTGTCTGTTGGAGTACCTCAAGGCTCTGTCCTGGGTCCTCTACTCTTCTCTATTTACACTTCTTCACTGGGTAAACTTGTCAACAGCTATGGCTTCAGCTATCACCTCTATGCTGATGATACCCAGATCTACCTTTCCACCCCTGCACTCTCTCCTTCTGTCAACTCTCACATCAGCGACTGCTTATCTGGCATTTCTTCCTGGATGGCCTCTTACCACCTAAAAATAAATATGTCCAAGACCAAACTACTTCTAATTCCCCCCTCTAGCTCCACTCCCGTCTCTAATTTCTCTATCACTGTTGGCGGCACCACTATCTCCCCATCACCCCAAGTCCGCTGCCTCGGAGTCACGCTTGACTCAAATCTGTCCTTCATTCCCCACATCCAACTGCTCTCTTCATCCTGCCGCAACCACCTACGCAATATCTCCAAAATTCGCCCGTTTCTGAGTGCTGAAACTACCAAAGAGCTCATCCACTCCCTGGTAATTTCCCGACTTGACTACTGTAACAACTTACTAACTGGCCTCCCTCTCTCCCGCCTCTCTCCCCTCCAATCCGTCCTAAATGCATCCGCCAGACTAATCCACCTCTCTTGACGCTCTGTTTCTGCTGCGCCTCTCTGTGAGTCCCTTCACTGGCTCCCCATTCACAACAGAGTTAAATTCAAAATTCTCACCCTGACCTACAAAGCCCTCACCAATGCTGCCCCACCCTACCTGTCCTCACTCATCAACAAATATACTCCTGCCCGTCCCCTAAGATCCAACAACGACCTGCTTCTTGCATCCTCTACCATCACCTCCTCTCATTCTAGACTACAGGACTTCTCTCGTGCGGCACCAACCCTCTGGAACGCACTTCCTCGAGATGTCAGACTTGCCCCTAACCTCTCCTCCTTTAAACGTTCCCTAAAGACCTTTCTGTTCAGGGAAGCTTATCACCCGACTTATTAACAAACTAACCAACTAACTAACAGTTGCCCTCTATCTCCTCACTAATATCATTCTCACCTCTGCAGTCCCCACCTCCTGTTTCCAATCCTCCTACCCATCTAGATTGTAAGTTCCCACGGGAACAGGGCCCTCAACTCCCCCTGTATTTGTCTGTAAAATTTTGTGTCTTATCGTATTGTTTCTCCACTGTACTGTTATCCTTGTACCCATGGGCAGCGCTGCGGAATCTGTTGGCGCTTTATAAATAAAGAATAATAATAATAATAATAATAATACATAGACGAGCAGTATTTGGATAGTATTTACTTAAAACAGAATTTAAAAAGTTACATATTTCACCTAATAATCAGTCTTCAGGAGCACATTTTACTTGTTAGAGTATTTATGTTGAATAATTTATTGCAAAATAGCAGAAATCATCTTCGTTTCTATAAATTTTAGAGGGAATATACAAATAATTTAAGTAATGTTTTTCATTGCAATGATGAATGTTACATTTTTAACAATCCCACTTAATTCCCATCAAAAGACATAATGCAATGTATACCACTAAACACCCTAGCAGTGCTTACAGTTTGTCCCCTCTACGGTGCGCTGCACCTTAGGCATGTAACACACAACATTACTGCGCAGTCTGAAGCGCACTCCTTTAATAACATTCAATGAAACAGAGCAGGCAGAGACACTAGCCCAGCTCAGTGACGATCATTTGCCTTATTTGACGCTGCATAATTGTGCATGTTGGATTCAGACTTGGGTACCTTTGGGTTTAAAACTAAACCCACATTGATAGGGTAGGCGCATTATCTTGCGTTATTTGGCTGTGAGGGGGATGCACAGTACAACGTGTCTGTATTCTTAGGGCAGGTGTGGGTGTAATATGAATATAGTATATAATTTTTAACATCAACTTTCCGAAATATGTATGATTCTTTCAATATAACCTTTTTCTACTACCAAAAATGAAAACAATGTGTGTGTATACATTCATATTTAATATGTGTATGCATGTATATATATATATATATATGTGTGTGTGTGTGTGTATATATATATAATAAAAAAGCGCACTTTCACGCACTTGAACTTTTATGCACTTGTCCGTATATTATATATATCTCAAGTCAAACTTCAAACTATGTAGCAGTATACGTGCTTATGTTTACTTCTGTGTAAATGTATATATATTCTCTGTTTCACCTTCCAGCAGTATGCTCATGAACTAAATTAAAGTATGTGATGTAAATTGTATTTCTGTTACATCTGTCGGTATCTCTATAAATCAAAGAAGAGATTTACCTTGTATCAATTGTCATGTTCTGTGCGTTCCTGCTTGGGTGGTAACGAGGCTCCTTGCAGCTTGGAGATGAGACACTCCTTAGTCTCTCGAAAAGCAATTCCTAGGTAATGTGTAATAAGTCCGCTGCAAGGAAAACACATCAGCCGCCTTGTTTGCAAGTAAAAACCGACTTTATTTAAAGTCAAATTACTGGGTACAAGTTTGCTCGGGAGGGAGCACTAAGAATGAAACGTCCGACGCGTTTCCTGCCCGGAGGCACTTCGTCAGGGACTAATGCAGAATGAATTCCTTAGTTCTTATAAACATTTAGCATTTCCTGTTACGTATGCTTACCTGCGTTACAGCACACCTGTTATCTTAATTAGGACAAATACACCGCGGTGTTGGTCTCTTCACACACAGCTAGTCCGCGCATGCGCTACGGACCTCACACAGCTACTTTACAATGTGTATATATCTTGTATCTATTAGTAACTCTGTCTGACCAATCGCTGTATGTGAAAAAATCAAAACGTTCCCGGTTGTTGCTGTATAAAGTAACACTGGCAAAGCAATTGCGCAACAGTGTCTATAGAATCATTTCCAGCCAAATGTTTATAGACATTATAAAAAATTGTAAGAACAAATATAAATAAATGAAATCAAACAAAATTGGTATCTAAAAATACTATTCTTATACACGATCTTTATCTCTTTACTTGTTTAGAAATGATTCCGTTATTGTAGTTATGAGGGGAAAAGAGAATGAAATTCACTAAGTTACCCTCCCGTGGGAGCAGATCCACCAATCAATACTTAATAATTGTGTCCTATTTGTGTTTGATTTTGTTGTGTTGCACCGCATTGCCTTTCTTTTATATATATATATATATTTCCTAATTCAGATTACTTGTATAGAACTACAATTCCACCCTCTTGAATATGCTCTAAAAAAATTTTTTATTTATTAATTTATTTGTTTCAGTGTGTGTTAATGGTGTTACATAGTGAACGAATGTATGTCTCAGTGACAAGTTGTGTATGATTTAAGTGTTACACATCTACTACAGAAAAATGTTTATGATCTGAAAAATATTATTATCTTTATTACTGTGACAGTGTGAAAATATGTGTAATGTGTATTAGTGTAATATGATAAAATATGACTCTCTCTGTGTACTAAAATCTTAACTATGTTAAATCTTGTGGGTCAATATCACTATTCTAACTACCTAATCTCTCTATACTTGAGGTGTATCCCCCTTATACAGTGTTTAAGAAAAAATATGTATTCAAGGTTAAAATTTCTTCTACTGTTACCAAAACCAATTTAATGGAAAATTTGAAAAAAATGAAAAATATAAAAATTAAAAAACTTGGACTGTAGCCCTTGCTATGATTCCTAATACTATTCGCCATCACCCCATAATATGTGACTCATCGCTAATGAAAGTATTGTCATTCTTAGATTCTATTGCAGAATTGGTGCTATATCATCTAAATATTGTATACTTATAGTACAGTGCAACACAACAATTTATTTTTCATTCTAGATTTTTAAATTTTGGTATTCGATTTCATTGTGTTATTTCTGGTGGTCATCTTAGCCTTTTTTGGTGTTGGTTATCTTTGAACCTTTGGACTTATGAATTTTCATATCCCTATTACATTACTTTCAATCCATGAATATTGTTAAAAGGTGCTAATGATACTTGTATTACCTCTTAATCTGGACTGTTAGATTCACTTAGTCCACAAAATACCTGAGATCTGTGATCTTATTAATTCCTCGGGGGACCCCTGTGGACAAATGAAAAATCCAAAATGCCTCTTTCCTATTTAATGCAGCTGTTCTGTCTCCCCCTTTGGGGCTTTTGATGGCTGTGTCAATGCCTTGAAACCCTAGTACTGTGCCTATGTTGATGTCATTTACGGGCATTCCCATAGAATTAAAATGTGCAACAAAATGTTTTGCTATGGGTGTTTTGGGGGGGTCTTGTTTGATTGATATTAAATGTTCACGGATTCGATCTTTTAATAATCTTGTGGTTCTACCCACATATTGTTTATGACATAGATTGCAGGTAATTAGGTAAACCACAAAGTTAGAATGGCAAGTCATCCTATGTCTAATATCAAAAGTTTTGCCTGTAACAGTAGACTTAAATGAATCACCTGAGATAACAAAGTCACAGCTTTTACATGGTTTTCTTTTACATTTGTAAAATCCATTTTGACTTTGTAACCATGTGGCTGTATGCTTTCTAGAGAAATCCCTAGTTAATTGATTTCCAATAGTTCTCGCTCTCTTACTGACACATCTAATTCCTTGTTTCTTCATCACCTCTTGTAAGAGTGTATCCTTTTCCAAAACTGGAATATATTTTCTGATTATCTGATTAATATGTGTAAACTGCCTGCTGTAACTGGTGGTAAAAGTAATTGGACCCTCTGTGTGTTGCCCAACATTATGTTGTTTTCTTGTATTGTGTTTCCTATTGCTATCTTTTAGTAGATGTTCTCTACTCATGCTTTCTACTTCTTTACTTGTCTGTGAGAGTATGGTCTTATCATATCCCCTAACAATAAGTCGTTTAGAGAGTGAGTCTGCTTGTTCTTTATACGCGTCCAGACTTGTACAATTTCGTCTGAGACGCATATATTGCCCTTTAGGTATAGCCCTTTTCAAATGAGATGGATGATGTGAGTCCGCCCTGAGTATAGTGTTCCCTGAAGTTAATTTCCTGTAAGTTGATGTTATTATTTTGTGCGAATTAAAGTCTAATTTTAACTCTATATCTAAAAACGGTATACTGGTGTCTGACACTGTGTATGTAAACTTTAAATTTTGGTCATTATTATTCAGGTAACCTATAAATTCTTCTATTCGTTCCGTCCCCCCTTTCCAAATAATTATCAGGTCGTCAATGAACCTGCGATAAAACCTGATGTGTGGTTTATAGGGGTTGCTGTCACAGAAGATTTTCAATAATTCAAAATCTGTTAAATACAGGTTCGCATATGAGGGGGCGAACTTCGCTCCCATGGCTGTGCCTTGGTTTTGAACATAGTAGTCCCCCTCAAATGAGAAGCAGTTATGGGTTAGCAAGAATCTCACCCCCTCACATACGAACTCGATGAACCTCTCGTCAAAATTGGTATATAGCTGTAACATATGTTCCAGTGCTTTTAGGCCTTGTTGGTGTGGGATGCATGAATATAATGAAGATACATCAATTGTTAATAAAATATCTCCTTCTCTGATCTGTATGTTATCCAATAATCGCAGTACATGTTTTGTATCCCTCACATATGCAGGAGTTATTTGGACTATTGGCTGTAGGATAGTATCTATATAAGACCCCAATCTCTCCCCCAATGACCCTATCCCCGAAATAATGGGGCGTCCTGGGGGGGAGGTTAGGGACTTATGTATTTTCGGCAGGTGTTTGAAAACCGGTGTCACTGGGAAATCTACCTTTAAACTTTCAGCCGTCTGTAATGTGATAATACCTTTCTCCACATAAAATTTAAGAAATCTATTGAATTCTTGAATAAATTTCTTGGTTGGATTGAATGTGAGTTTGCAGTAGGTTTCCATATCACCTAGTTGTCTTGCTGCTTCTTGAGTGTATTGGATTCTGTCTTGTACCACTATGCTCCCTCCCTTGTCTGAGTTTAATATGATCAAGTTGTGGTTTCTTCGTAACTTATTTAGGACCCTCTGTTCACTGGTTGTTAAATTGCTATTTGGGGACCTCCTGTTCTTATTGGTTTTTGTATTTATATCTTTAGACAACAAATATAAATCCTGTTCTACTAGACCCTGAAACACATCTATTAAATCCCCTCTCATTTGTATTGGATAGAAATTTTTGTTTGTATTTCTGTAATTAATTTTAGGGATTTTAAGATCATTTGCAATGAATCGTGTACTCTCACTTTCTAATTTTAATAGGTCAATAGATTGACATTGATCAGGAAAATCAAAAGTGTCCATATTAATGTCCCCAAAACATGCTTCAGCTTGTCCTCCAGTTGCGTCGACATCATCTACAGCTCCTTCCTCTCCAGCTATATCCCTTCCTTCATGGGTGGTGGCTGAGGAAAAGTGTCTTTTGAGAGTGAGCTTGCGAGTAAATCTATTAAAATCGATCAGAGTCTGAAATAGATCAAAGTCCCTACTAGGTGCAAAACCCAATCCTTTAGAAAGCACCGCTTCTTCCGCCGCACTCAAATTTACAGATGACAAGTTCACCACATTTAGATCTTCAGCTTTCCCATTACTATTGATTCTCCCTTCAGTATCTGGTGGATTGGTTCGTCTCCTTTGATCCTGATTCACATCAGTCGTTATTTCTTGTTGCTGTTGTAACTCACATTCCTGTTTTTTGTCTGATTTCTGCTGGGATATCTCGCCGGGGTACTTGTCACATCTTCCGTGGCTCCCCCATTTTTTGAGGGTCTTTCCCCCTTGGTATTCTTGTTCCCTGTAGACAGTAGTGTAGCTAGGGACTTATGACTCGAGCCCTTCTTGGGTTTAACAGACTGATCCTCTGGTCTTGGATCCTCCTTATCATGTATAGGAGTCGATGCTCTTGGGCTCTCATCACCCGTATCTTCCTCAAAGCTAGAGAAAGTAACCCTCTTGTCCTCATTTTTCCTTTTATTTTTGTTCCTGGAATTACGTCTCGTTAGATTCCAACTGTAGACTACATTTAGCTCATAATCTTTGCTGTCACGATTGTATTTTTTCATCTTTGTCTCAGTTAGTTCATCATCCAGTGTACTGATGATTGTTTTTAATTGAGTTTCATAATCCATGTATTTTTTGTCATTTTCAAATCGTCTGCAGTTTTCCTTCAATTCTGTTAATTCTGTACATGTTTTTTTATGTTCCTCTTCTTTATCTTTTAGGAGCTGTCTCATCAAGGTAAGTGAGCATTGACTCAGTGTATTATTCCACTCGGACATAAAGTCCGGACGCTGTGATGCATAGGCCGGATATTTCTTCATCCGGAGCCCCCTCGGGATTTTTTCTTCTTGTATGTAAAGTTTAAGAAACTCCATATCCCACCATAATTTCAACTCCTTAATTTCCTTCTTCTCTCTCAAAACAAATAGAGAGCTAAGATCGTCTGGATACTCACCTCCCGAGCCCGTACCCTGTATTAGTAAATTGAATTTTGCTTTGCGGTCTGAATAATTAGCTTCAGCCATGTTGTTTTAGTGCGTTCAAGTGCTAGGAGTAAAGAATTTGTCGAGCTGTGAACCCGATATGATGCTGGATAATAAAAAAGCGCACTTTCACGCACTTGAACTTTTATGCACTTGTCCGTATATTATATATATCTCAAGTCAAACTTCAAACTATGTAGCAGTATACGTGCTTATGTTTACTTCTGTGTAAATGTATATATATTCTCTGTTTCACCTTCCAGCAGTATGCTCATGAACTAAATTAAAGTATGTGATGTAAATTGTATTTCTGTTACATCTGTCGGTATCTCTATAAATCAAAGAAGAGATTTACCTTGTATCAATTGTCATGTTCTGTGCGTTCCTGCTTGGGTGGTAACGAGGCTCCTTGCAGCTTGGAGATGAGACACTCCTTAGTCTCTCGAAAAGCAATTCCTAGGTAATGTGTAATAAGTCCGCTGCAAGGAAAACACATCAGCCGCCTTGTTTGCAAGTAAAAACCGACTTTATTTAAAGTCAAATTACTGGGTACAAGTTTGCTCGGGAGGGAGCACTAAGAATGAAACGTCCGACGCGTTTCCTGCCCGGAGGCACTTCGTCAGGGACTAATGCAGAATGAATTCCTTAGTTCTTATAAACATTTAGCATTTCCTGTTACGTATGCTTACCTGCGTTACAGCACACCTGTTATCTTAATTAGGACAAATACACCGCGGTGTTGGTCTCTTCACACACAGCTAGTCCGCGCATGCGCTACGGACCTCACACAGCTACTTTACAATGTGTATATATCTTGTATCTATTAGTAACTCTGTCTGACCAATCGCTGTATGTGAAAAAATCAAAACGTTCCCGGTTGTTGCTGTATAAAGTAACACTGGCAAAGCAATTGCGCAACAGTGTCTATAGAATCATTTCCAGCCAAATGTTTATAGACATTATAAAAAATTGTAAGAACAAATATAAATAAATGAAATCAAACAAAATTGGTATCTAAAAATACTATTCTTATACACGATCTTTATCTCTTTACTTGTTTAGAAATGATTCCGTTATTGTAGTTATGAGGGGAAAAGAGAATGAAATTCACTAAGTTACCCTCCCGTGGGAGCAGATCCACCAATCAATACTTAATAATTGTGTCCTATTTGTGTTTGATTTTGTTGTGTTGCACCGCATTGCCTTTCTTTTATATATATATATATATTTCCTAATTCAGATTACTTGTATAGAACTACAATTCCACCCTCTTGAATATGCTCTAAAAAAATTTTTTATTTATTAATTTATTTGTTTCAGTGTGTGTTAATGGTGTTACATAGTGAACGAATGTATGTCTCAGTGACAAGTTGTGTATGATTTAAGTGTTACACATCTACTACAGAAAAATGTTTATGATCTGAAAAATATTATTATCTTTATTACTGTGACAGTGTGAAAATATGTGTAATGTGTATTAGTGTAATATGATAAAATATGACTCTCTCTGTGTACTAAAATCTTAACTATGTTAAATCTTGTGGGTCAATATCACTATTCTAACTACCTAATCTCTCTATACTTGAGGTGTATCCCCCTTATACAGTGTTTAAGAAAAAATATGTATTCAAGGTTAAAATTTCTTCTACTGTTACCAAAACCAATTTAATGGAAAATTTGAAAAAAATGAAAAATATAAAAATTAAAAAACTTGGACTGTAGCCCTTGCTATGATTCCTAATACTATTCGCCATCACCCCATAATATGTGACTCATCGCTAATGAAAGTATTGTCATTCTTAGATTCTATTGCAGAATTGGTGCTATATCATCTAAATATTGTATACTTATAGTACAGTGCAACACAACAATTTATTTTTCATTCTAGATTTTTAAATTTTGGTATTCGATTTCATTGTGTTATTTCTGGTGGTCATCTTAGCCTTTTTTGGTGTTGGTTATCTTTGAACCTTTGGACTTATGAATTTTCATATCCCTATTACATTACTTTCAATCCATGAATATTGTTAAAAGGTGCTAATGATACTTGTATTACCTCTTAATCTGGACTGTTAGATTCACTTAGTCCACAAAATACCTGAGATCTGTGATCTTATTAATTCCTCGGGGGACCCCTGTGGACAAATGAAAAATCCAAAATGCCTCTTTCCTATTTAATGCAGCTGTTCTGTCTCCCCCTTTGGGGCTTTTGATGGCTGTGTCAATGCCTTGAAACCCTAGTACTGTGCCTATGTTGATGTCATTTACGGGCATTCCCATAGAATTAAAATGTGCAACAAAATGTTTTGCTATGGGTGTTTTGGGGGGGTCTTGTTTGATTGATATTAAATGTTCACGGATTCGATCTTTTAATAATCTTGTGGTTCTACCCACATATTGTTTATGACATAGATTGCAGGTAATTAGGTAAACCACAAAGTTAGAATGGCAAGTCATCCTATGTCTAATATCAAAAGTTTTGCCTGTAACAGTAGACTTAAATGAATCACCTGAGATAACAAAGTCACAGCTTTTACATGGTTTTCTTTTACATTTGTAAAATCCATTTTGACTTTGTAACCATGTGGCTGTATGCTTTCTAGAGAAATCCCTAGTTAATTGATTTCCAATAGTTCTCGCTCTCTTACTGACACATCTAATTCCTTGTTTCTTCATCACCTCTTGTAAGAGTGTATCCTTTTCCAAAACTGGAATATATTTTCTGATTATCTGATTAATATGTGTAAACTGCCTGCTGTAACTGGTGGTAAAAGTAATTGGACCCTCTGTGTGTTGCCCAACATTATGTTGTTTTCTTGTATTGTGTTTCCTATTGCTATCTTTTAGTAGATGTTCTCTACTCATGCTTTCTACTTCTTTACTTGTCTGTGAGAGTATGGTCTTATCATATCCCCTAACAATAAGTCGTTTAGAGAGTGAGTCTGCTTGTTCTTTATACGCGTCCAGACTTGTACAATTTCGTCTGAGACGCATATATTGCCCTTTAGGTATAGCCCTTTTCAAATGAGATGGATGATGTGAGTCCGCCCTGAGTATAGTGTTCCCTGAAGTTAATTTCCTGTAAGTTGATGTTATTATTTTGTGCGAATTAAAGTCTAATTTTAACTCTATATCTAAAAACGGTATACTGGTGTCTGACACTGTGTATGTAAACTTTAAATTTTGGTCATTATTATTCAGGTAACCTATAAATTCTTCTATTCGTTCCGTCCCCCCTTTCCAAATAATTATCAGGTCGTCAATGAACCTGCGATAAAACCTGATGTGTGGTTTATAGGGGTTGCTGTCACAGAAGATTTTCAATAATTCAAAATCTGTTAAATACAGGTTCGCATATGAGGGGGCGAACTTCGCTCCCATGGCTGTGCCTTGGTTTTGAACATAGTAGTCCCCCTCAAATGAGAAGCAGTTATGGGTTAGCAAGAATCTCACCCCCTCACATACGAACTCGATGAACCTCTCGTCAAAATTGGTATATAGCTGTAACATATGTTCCAGTGCTTTTAGGCCTTGTTGGTGTGGGATGCATGAATATAATGAAGATACATCAATTGTTAATAAAATATCTCCTTCTCTGATCTGTATGTTATCCAATAATCGCAGTACATGTTTTGTATCCCTCACATATGCAGGAGTTATTTGGACTATTGGCTGTAGGATAGTATCTATATAAGACCCCAATCTCTCCCCCAATGACCCTATCCCCGAAATAATGGGGCGTCCTGGGGGGGAGGTTAGGGACTTATGTATTTTCGGCAGGTGTTTGAAAACCGGTGTCACTGGGAAATCT